>NC_050466.1:85053137-85786887 GCF_903995425.1 Onychomys torridus | reverse complement strand
ATAACACTAAGATGTTAGAAAAAAACAATTGAATGGCATTATTCTATATTTACCTAAAATTACATGTAATAGATATAAACACACACACACACACACACACACACACACACACACACACACACACACACACTAAATGAAATAGCGGCACCTTTGATGATATTGTTCCCCCTAGAAGACAGACTATCTAACAAAAATCCTAGTACCCAAAATAATATGTTACTGCGTTGCCTTTGCACCCCACAAGTTGAAGAGACATCCTAGTAGTGACAACACTCCACATCACAGAAACTGCACTATAAGGTAAATATATATATATATATATATTATGACCCAGAAGTCTCTTCCCAGATGACTAGCATTCATAGTGCTAAGGCACTATGCAAGCAGCCCAGGGAACAAAGTAATCAATAGTCATACCTTGCTTTGATTCCTACGAACCACAGAAATGAGCTTCAGAGCAAGATATCCCTCAAGAAGCAGTAGTGGCACTTGCATTTTTTTTTCAGTAACCAACAGCTTTCTAAGTGGACTTAGAAAGTTCAACAGGAAAGAAATCATGCCTGGTACTGCCCAAATATCCACAGCTAGTGAAGTCATGGATTTTAGAGGAGAACCTACTACTGACAGTATACTAAACCAGGACATTTCCTATGTGCATTCTAAATACTTAGCCTTACACTCACAGATAAACGTAGTTCTCACCTGTCATCAAAGAAGTTTTCTTTGCAACAGATGGAGACCACTAAAGAAAGCCACAACTTGTTAAAATCCACAGAATCACAGACTGCTTGAATTCAATTGATACCTCTACAGCACAGTACTTGCACATAAAGCTCAGGGAACAGCTCAGATAATGGAGCCAAAAGATTATAAGAACCAGAGGACTAGGAAGTCTGCTAGGATACTGTGTCTTCTAGAAATGACCAGGAAGTTACACCCATGAAACCTCAACAATATGAGTTCCTAAACAAAACATGAACAATGACACTAATAGACATGCTAAGGTAGAAGGAGGAAATGTCATGGGGTCCTACCCCCTTGAAGACCAGACCTTCAGACAGTTAAGACTGCTGAGTGAGGGAGAATTAGTCTCCTCTGTGGGTAAACCCCCAAGTGGTTCTCCAGTACCAGAAGGCAGGCCTGAAATTATATACACAAAACCAGTACTAAACTGACAAAGCAGGTTGCATTTATATATTTATGTATTTATATGCATGTATGTAACAATAATAATTTTAAAAAGAGGCCAAGAGTTTGAGAGGGAATCATGGGGAACATAGGACAGGTTAGGAGAAGAGAATGAGGAAAAATGACATAATTATATATTAATTTTTTAATTGCAAATAAAAATATAAGACTGAAAACATAGTTCAGTTGGTAGAGTGCGTACCTAGCATGCATATAGCTTTGCCCAGTGCAGCATAATCTAAGCATGGTATAAAAGTTTGAGAGCATTTTGGGCTGTATATTAACTCTAAGAGCACCTTGGGCTTTACAAGACCATATCTCAAATCAATGTATCAGCAAATCAATCAGTCAATAGATAAATAAATATAAATGTTACTTTATATGTCCTGTGATTTTTGAGCACATCCAAGTATTTAGCCTGGTGATGTTTTCCAAAGTTTCACACACCCAAGTAACCAGCAACAAAGTGACTGAATTTTTTGGAAAAGTATTTCTTCTTTGTTCTCATAGAGCTTACTTGGTAATTCACCTCTCTACCGCAGAGTAAATCTATAAGGGCTAGCTAAATATAGCTTAAAATGTAAAACACTTCGACAAACTTTAAGTGGGTAGAGAGCTGCTTAAGTTGATTACAATGTCACATGAGTTCTACTGAAATTATTTCACCTGGGAAAATGTCAAACTGTCTTCATTAGCAGATCATGCAAGAAATGTGTTTGGGGAGATGGCTCAGAGGTTAAGAGCACTGACTACTCTTCCTAGAGGTCCTAAGTTCAATTCCCAGCACCCACTTGATGGCTCACAACCATCTGTAATGAGATCTGGTGCCCTCTTCTGTATACATGATAAATAAAAAAATCTTTTTTTAAAAAAAAGGATTATACTAAAACAAAACAAAACAAAACAAAACAAAAACAAAAAAACAAACAAACAAACAAAAAAAACCCAGGCTGTCAGGCTGTGGTGGCGCACACACTCAGGAGGCAGATGCAGGTGGAAGGTGGTTGAGACTGACACTTTACACAGCCTTGATTGGGTGTGGGTCGGGGAGGCTTGGACCTGCCTGCCTCTACTCAATGCACCAAGCTCTGCTGACTCCTCATGGGAGGCCTTACCTTCTTGGAAGAGGGAATGGGGGAAGGGTTAGGGAGGGAAACCTGGATGGGTAGAAGAAGGGAAGAAAGGGGGAATCTGTGATTAGTATGTAAAATTAATAAAACGAATTCCTAAAAAATACATTTCAAACACAATAAAGCAATATAATCAACCTTACTATGCCTTATACTTCCTGTGTAATCAGCTTTTACTGGAAGCAAAATACATCACTTTAGTCTTAAACTCTGAACTTGTCCATACCCATAATAGTGTGTGTACGTGTGTGTGTGTGCATGCGTGCTTGTGTGCATGCATGTGGGGGGGGGCATGTATTGTGGTAATCATTTGATGAAAGTAACCAACAGGTTGGAATAAGTCTTAAACAAAACAAATTTTCATCATCAATGTTGGAAGCAAAATGATGATGTAGGTGGATAACAAGTTAATGGTTTTGATTACTGTTCTGAATCAGTTGTAGTCAATAAAGTAATTCCTTCCCTTGTAAAACTATGCTAAAGATCTCTGTTTTCTTTCTTCTTTTAAAGCACCCCTCATTTCTTTCTGATTCCATGTTTCTTTTATACTGTTCAATAAGTATATAGCAAGGTCCTTTGCCACAGTAAGGCAGACATCAGACATTCACAACAGACTAAAAATGACCAACAAAAAGAAAACATGGTGAGGGAAGCAGAGAATCCAAATTTGGGCTCACTTTTGTTCTAAACTACTCCAATAGGAGGGGACTTTTCTCATTCCTGAATGTGACATTGTCGTGTTTGTGTGTGTGTGTGTGTGTGTGTGTGTGTGTGTGTGTGTGTGTGTGATATGAAAGCAGAAGGAGAGTGTCCACTAAAATAGTGATTGAAATTTTTGAAAAATGAGAAGAAATGCAAAAGTATCTCCTTGCTTCATTTCCCCTTCTCTTTTTCATTGGCTCCTGCACATGCACCAAGGCCATATGGAGACACAGAGATGATAGCCATCTACATGTCCTGTTGTCTTGGAATTCAGCAGATCAATAAGCACATCTGTTACCAATGAAGGTATATTAAAAGGCATCTCCTACTAGTAAAGGAACCAGGGTTGGCTAAATATAGACAGAGACTGTGCTAGTAAAATCTTGCTGAGCTCAATTTTCCAATAATAATGAATTTTCATTACCAATATTTACAAGAATTTCAGATCAGTCATCTTATCTTCCTTACTGGATCATAAATTCCATGAATTGAATCCCACAAATACAGGGAGCACTTTAGTCCCTGGCACTTGCTTATTCATAGAGAAAAAATATGATTACTCCTGTCTCACACAATGATCCATCCCATAAGAATCACAAATCCCTAAAATCCTTCTGTCCACATTATTTTCTTCACATCTTGAATTCCCCAATTGTCTCTCTTACTTTTGCATATGGATGTCTTTACTCATACATTTCTAGAGGAGATCTTCTCTCCTGAATGGCCAATATCACCACACATGGTGGAAACGGCGTATGTGTTTCCTCTTACTTGAGGCCTCTATTTTGCAGCCTTCTGTTTCCTGAATCTGTCAGCTTTGCTGAACAGATCACAACATTAAACATTTATGTTTTCACTTGACACTTTCAGAATTCTGCTTCAACTTTCTGCTCTAGACTATTCATAGAAATATATATGTGGAACTGTTGCTGTAGAGTATTAAAATGCCATGGAAACAGCCTCTAGTGAGAGACACATAGTAACTACTTAACTGCCTGGATTAAGAATTAACAGTTTGCTTGTGATTTTCAAGAGCAGTAGCCAATGCTAGGTAGATGTGTATCTTATCACCTGGGTGTCATTCTTGATGAGTGCTATGAAAAGTCTTTGGAATATTTATTTATGAACAAACCTGCATCTTGTTTGAATTGTCTCATACTGACTGAGCAGAGTCTTTTTAATTTATAAATTGGGTGCAAGAGTTGATGAGAGTGAGGAGAGTATTACAAATTTAAATCTGATATATATATATACACTCTTACCCCAGGAGAGCTTTGTTAAGTAAACTGCAGAAAGATGCTTCCTGCTTCTGATATTGTGTATTCTATTCCCACAAGTGTGTATCAAAATATACTGCAGCCTGAAGTAAAAAGCAGAGTGGTGATTGTTTAAAGGTATGTTCATCATAGGTCTTTATATTAATTTTAATCTTTTAAAATGTGCACTAAATACAGAGTATTGTGGTGTATGCCTGCAATCCTAGCACTCTCAGGAGGCTGAAGCAGGAGGATCACAAATCCAAGGTCAATCTGAGATACACAGAAACTGGCTCAAAATGTGTTACTTTATTATGATTAAATATGTTGTTCAAGGTGAGTACATCACGCAACTCATTCTGGCTCTACCCTTGATCCCTAGTCTTTAAGACTCAAATTTTAACTTCCTGTTGACTATCTCATCTAATACTCTAGTAGGCTTCAAATTTCGCAAGTGAACAAGAGTCCAGTTATTTTTTCCTAGAGGTCATACTCTCTTGCTTGAGATAGTAATTAATGAGATCATCAGCCTTCTAATTGCCATGCAAATAATCTTAATTTCAATTATTCCTTTACTTTATATGCCTACATTTGACAAGTCAATAAAACCAATTGATTATTTTAGTAAATATACTTATTTCCACTTAATCCTGAATCCCCAATATCTCTCATCTAGACCACTGCAGTGTCCAGGCCCATTAATTACACAAAAAAACAAACAAACAAACAAACAAACCTACAGACAGAATGATCTTAAAATTTTTGAGATAATAATCATCAGGAAACTTTAATGGCTCTATAGTGTCTACACAGAACAAATTACAAGTTCTCCTGCACAATTTCTAGGCCAGTAACTATTTGGCATCTATCAATGTTTAAAACCTTACCTTTTTAGAGTACTATAAATATCTTTTTATCATGATGCTCAAGAATGTGGGGCACATAAACCGGATGGTGGTGGCACACGCCTTTAATCCCAACACTTGGGAGGCAGAGCCAGGCAGATCTCTGTGAGTTCAAGGCCAGCCTGGGCTATCAAGTGAGTTCTAGGAAAAGGTGCAAAGCTACACGGGGAAACCCTGTCTTGAAAAACAAAATAAAAAAACAAACAAACAAACAAAAAGAATGTGGGGCACATCAACACTGTTCTTCTGTGATTAAAAGTATGGCTATAAATGGCAAAGGTTCCCAGAACAGATGCCAAGTAGACATTGAAGATCCTTATTCACCAAAGAAAAGATATTTCATCAACTCCATTGCTCTTGTCTTTATCAAAATAATCTACTCAGGGACTGGATATATAGCTAAGGGGTTAAAAGCACTTGCTGCTCTTACGTTGAACCTGGATTCTGTTTAAAGCACCCACATTGTTAGCTCACAAACATCTGTAATTCCAATTCCAGGGAATCCAATACCCTCTTCTGACTTCTGTAGGTCAAGGCATGCACATAGTGTACACACATGCAGAATAATCAGTCATAGACATTAAGTAAATAGATAGATAAATAGATAGATAGATAGATAGATAGATAGATAGATAGATAGATAGGTAGATAGATAGATAGATAAATGAATGAATAAATAAACAGACAGACAAACAAACAAACAAACAAACAAATAAATAAATAAATAAATAGCTATCCACAGAGCAATAAAAGGTTTAGGAGTTACACAGGGAAAGTTGCAGCTGGAACAGCTATAGATCCAAGTTGGATTCTTCCCAGAGCATCTCAAAATTCAGAGCCTAATGTTTCCCTTTGAAGTTCAGTAGATTTTTTTAGGTAACACACTGCTTGATATCTTTCCACCTCTAGTTCAATGAAAATGTCTGCTGAAAAGAAGTCATGAGGCCCCTGCTTGTTCTCAAAACAGTTGACTGGAGCATACAGATGCTGCTTCGCCTTTAAATGAAAGAAAATTAATGCAACCCTTGAGGATGGTTTTGTTTTGTCTGACTCATAGGGCCTCCATCTGTGTCTGTTATACAACATTGCCAAGGAATTACATATGAAAATCACTCCTTATGCTACCAAGAAGCATTCATTACTGGTGCAACTTGAATTTTTTAAAATATCATATTTGTTACAGAGTCATATGGACAATTGATGAGTACCCATTCAAGCAAGTTTCTGTCTTCTGGGGTACAGAATTGAAGGAAATATGGCATACCTATAATTACCATGTTGTATCCCTAGTTTGTTTATACTCACTCCTAAAGGCCTTGACATTTTCTTAGGTGCATATAGGCGATAAAGACAGCAAAATAGAAATTTGAGAAATTTTTATCTTGTCATTTGTCTTAGGAGGACAGAGAGATACAGAAGAGTGTAAATAATAAAGCCTTAAATTTTGGAAGTTTGAAAAAAAGAATATTAACATCAGGCTTATAAAGCCAAAAAGAGCTTCCTTATGTGTTATGGAGACAGCTCAGTCAGTTAGTTTGTAAGAGAACTCAGTCTCACAAACATAGGGACTTGACCAAAACCCACACAATCAAATATGTCAGACATTGTAGTGTGTGATGCAATCCCAGCAGGCAGATATGGAAATGGGCAGATCCCTGTGCTTGCTGGTTGGCCAACCTATACTACTTCTTGATCTCCAGGTTAAAAGAAAAGAGAGAGAAACTGCCTCAAGAAAACAAGGTAAATGATGCCTGAAAAATGATACCCAGATTTTATCTCTGACCTGCACACACACACACATACACACAGGCACACAGACACGCATATATGTGAATGTGCTGTTACGTGTGTTTGTACACACGCAAACATGAATACATGTACACAAAAACTTCCTCAACAATACTACCTTTACCACTACAACCTAATATCATCCTACCCTCTAGATGTGAACTAAGTCTGTCAGATTTCCCCCTTGTTTTCTGCCACTTACACATAACTGGAGACAGTTTCTCTGTTTAACTCAGGTTAAATCTAGAACAAAATGTTCTTTTATTGTTCAAGCTAAAGACGTAGATACCACCTCTCCTTGTCCCTACACTTCTAAATCTTTTTCTTCCCTATCTCTGAAACCTGTCCTGAATCCATTCACTCTTCTCTTCAACAATACCATTTCTAAGGAATTTGTTATCTTTTGTATGAACAGCTGCAATACCAAATTTACTCGTCCTTGACTTCTTTTCCTACCTTTCTATCACCTATTCTCTACAAAGAAGCCAAAGTGAACTCTTAAAATTGAAAATGAGACAAGTTAACTTCCCTATTCAAAACTATCTAATGGTTTCTCATATTAGGAACAAAATGCAAAGTCTTCCAGCATGTGGAACTTGGTTTCTTCTTCAGCTTCATTTAATATCATTCTTCTTACTCGCAGTACACCAAGAATGTTGACCTTCCTTTTCACCCTTCTTTTGCAGAAAATCACTAGGATCATTTTAGCATTTATACTTGCTGTTCATTCTGTTTGAAGCAATGTCCACTAATAATTTTCTGCACAAGGATTTTTGTCATATTTTAAAATAAGATAATTTAACACCTGTAGCTTTGTTCTTTTTGTTCAACATTGGTTTGGCTACTTAGGGTCATTCACAATTTCATATGAACCTTTACTGTTTTCTCTTATTGTGATATATGGACCATGAGAGGATCTTCAGAACTTTGTTTTGTTTAGTTATGTAGTTTCATTGTCAACTGCATATAAAAAGTCCCATATTTTTTAAATGGATAGATGAGTAAGCAAATTAATTAGTTGCTTATTTTGTCTTATTGGAAGTGAAATTTTGAGCATTATTGGCATACTACTACTGGTTATTTTAATTTTAGCCACTTTTTACTCCCAGTTTGAAAAACATTAGAACCTCTTCCACTATTATATCTTATTTGTTTATATGTAGATCTCTTTTACAAGATTCAGATTTTCTTCAGGACATGCATAATCTTAGTTTTGTGTGTATCTAGCACCAAGTAGAGGGCTTGGAACACAGTAGTTGCTCAGAGGACTGAATTTCAATATACCATAAAATTTACAGTCACATTTCTTTCTTCATTCCTTTCTATACTTTGTCTTTTCTTTGTGTGACAGTGTCTCATGTAGCCCAGATTAATTTTGAATTCACTACATTGCTAAAAAGATCTTGAACTTTGAATTGTCCTATCTCTTCCTCCAAGATACTAAACTAAGATTGTGGATGTGAGCCACCATACAAGATACCTGCATTTATTCTTTTAAAATGTCCTTTCTTTAACTAATCTATCCACTTGGCTATAACCACAGTGATCATTAAATGGTGCATTTAAGAAAAGCGTCAATCTTTTCCTATGTCTGGGATACACTCGGCCATCTATATACACTGTCTGATTACTATCAAGAAAGCATACATTCTGTTCCATTAACCCCACCAGTTGGCACTGAACAATGAAGTGGTTAACTCAGAGAAGACAACCTCTCCTGCTCCCAGCTTTCTCCAGTTTCCTATAGTTCTTTGTACAGAACTGAGATATAATAGGCTTTTCCCTATCCACTTTGGCATGTCCATTATTGTCATCCTTGTTCAGTTCTTGTTTGGTAGGTCATGTTGGTGAGACTTTATGGGCATAGCTTCTGATGTCACTAAGAGACACAATCTCACAACAAACTCCCTGATTGGAAAAATAATTTATAAGATCATGATATGACAATGTTTTGTCTGCAAGAAATTCAGTCCAACTATCATAATATTAGTAGATTGAAAGTAATAGAAACTTCTCTGAGGATGGGTGAATGCACTCATCTACAAGTATAGCAATACATTATTAGAAGTCATCTTACTGGTATGTTCCTTTATTAGAATAATAGTGGTATGTTTTCCCTAGGCATATAACCTATATAGTCTCAGGTTCTCGACCTCAAATGGTGAGCCCTGAAAATACACTTACAAGTAATATTATACGGACTAAACAGGTTATGTTAAGGAATGTATACATATATATGCATGTAATAATAACTAGTAAGGAAAGAAGCTTTGAACTTAGCAGTTTAGTTGTAGTAGATGGAAACTAACACAGAAATTCAAACTGGACAATGTGCAGAGAGTGGGGGACTTTGAAAATTCAGTCTTAAGTGAAATAACTTCATCAAATCCTTTCTCTCAAGGTTTAGAGATATATGAAGAAGAGATGAAAGATTGTAAGAGCCAGAGGTGGTGAATGACTCCAAGGAAACAGCATCTTCCAGACTAAACAAGACTGATACACAGGGACTGTGGAACTTACATAAGACCTGTATAAGTTTAAACTAGACAGAATCCCAAGACTGAAAAAGGCGAGTGGACACAAAAGCCCACCCTTAACTAAGAACTTATCTGCAACTGATACTTGATAAGAAAGGGAAAATTAGTTTTTTTCCAATGGAGAATTAGTGTATATATCAACCACACTCTAGCACAGATCCCATGAGCAAGGATAGTTAGCCAACACAAATCAGACTCCAAATGTTTGCAGAACGTGAGATTTGGTTTCACTTTGAATTGTTTTGGTAAGTTTTGTCTTACCGTTTGTTTGCTTTGACTTTCATTTTGTTTCTGTTTTGTTTTGAGAGAAAGAGAAAGAACATGAAGTTGGGTGGGTAGGAAAAGTGGGAATGATCTGGAAGGTGTTGAATGAGGGAAAAACATGATCAAATATTATATTATAAATTTTTAATAAAAATAAATTAATAGATATGCCATGCCAAAAATCATAAAAAATAGTATTGATTATACTATACAGATATTAATAAAGTATATTTTAGAAATTCCTAGAATTCTACTTGCAAATGAGTGTTTTATTATATTAAAGACTTCAACATTCAATAAAACCAATAATTACACGTATAATTACACCAATAATTAATATGTATTGAAAAACAGAATCTTGATAAAATTACTAAAGCAAAACTGAAAGAGAGTTAGAAGAATCCATGGTTATATTTAGGAAATTATTATTGTACTCCAACTACTTAATGGAATAATTAGACAGAGCATCAGCAAGTATAGAAAAGATGTAAATAGTACAGACAATGAAACATATATATAAAATCTTTGTCATTGATTTGACCAAATACTTGGCAAGAAGGAACTTAAGAATTTAGTTTAGCTTTTGGTTTAAGGATACATCATGGTGAGAAAGGCATGGAAGGAAGAGTGTAAAGACACATTTTTAAAGAAATAGATGAATTTTTAGACTCAAATCAAAAAGAGCTTATATTTTAATAGATTTAACCAATAACTTAAAAAATATCCTCAGTAAAAAATATTGTAAGTTCACATGGACTCACTGCTGAATTCTACCAGGGAAATAAATAAGAAATAACACCAATGCTTCTCAAACTATTCTATAAAAGAGGAGAAGGAACACTAACAAACCCTGACACACAGTTAAAAAAAAGAATAAAATTCTCTAGGGCAACTTCCCACTATAGAAATATCTGTACTTTCAGATTATTTGTGACTCTATTAACAATAACTAGGAAATAGAAGCAGCCTCAGTGTGTGTCAGTAAATAAATAGTGAAAATGTGGTACATATCCACAATGAATTTCTATTCAGCTGTAAAAAAGAAAAAAAAATGAATCCTTCAGGAAAAATAATGGATCTAGAAAGTATGCTGAGTGAAAAAAAAAAGCAAACACCTCATACTCTCTCTTACATGCAGATACTCATTATGAACTTTGAGAGCATTGTGTTTGAGTGCCTGCAGTGAATAGGAAGAGTGGTTAGGGTAGAAGGAGCTTTAAGAGAAAGGGGATAGTAGAACACATCATACATAAAAGTGGAGAAGGGAATACTGGGGGTCTAAGTTGGGAAATGGATGACAGATTACAGAAGAGGAAGTTGGAGAGCAGAGTAACAAAAACTAAGGATTATGAAAAAGCCATATGAAAATCTATTATTTTATAAACTTAATAAAAATATAATTTAGAGGCTGGAGAGACGACCCAGCACTGGTTGTTCTCCACACACATACCCCGTATGTGGGGAGGACCCAGATTAAATTCCCAGCACCCACATGGCAAATCAAAACCATCTGTAACCTCTACAGCCACCAGACACATACATGGTATACAGATAAACATGCAGGCAAAACACACACACACACACACACACACACACACACACACACACACACACATACACATATGTAAATAAATATTATATATATATATAAATAAGTAAATCTTCACATCTATAATGTAAAATGAAGTTTGAGTGGAGGTACTCTCCATAAATGGATAATTCTCCTCTCAGAAGTTATGGATTATTACATTGAAACCCAGTGCTAGCTGTGGGGGATACCTCCCTATTTTTTTTTAATCAGAAAATTCCCAGAGGACTCCAAACAGTATAGGCTACTGTTCTTGGAGTCTCTCCAAACCTTTATTCTAAGGTCCTATTGCTGAAGACATTGCATACTTTGGCCACAGGATATAGAGATATCAAGCCAGAAAAGAATTGAAATTTTCCTCTCTGCTGCCTAGCCTTCAGTCTGCTATGAATTTGGCAAACTTCTAGGCAAGATGTGCCCGCTCTACTAGAATCATTACATTACTTGCATAGGGTTAGCCAATCACTTTTAGACTGAATTAGAAGCCTGAGCAATAAGAACTCACTCTTAGTTCTGTAAATTTGGTCAAGTCTGTGATTTTGGAAGTCATGGAATCTGGGATGGAACCAACTGCTATGGTTTTGATTAATGGTCAGGTTTCAAACTGCCCTTTAAGTATAGTTATATTCATACATTAGTGCCATACTAAGTTTTCCACAGAGAAGCTTCTTACAGTAGAGAGTAGTAGTACAGAAACCCATAACATGCCAATACAGGATAGCTGTATCAGCTACTCTATAACTCATAGAAGAGGAGGAGAAATAATGTAAGAGTCATTGGACTGGAAAAAATACATCTTCTTGACATAAAATATAAATTACACTTACGAACTCCCTATTGCTGTGCTTATCTTCACAAGACCTACACATGATTGGACCCATCAACATTGCACTGTGGATTATGGAGAGATCCATGAAGCCATACTCCTTCCTGAGAGACTATTAGCAGTTAACAGTTGTTGGGGGAAGGGAGTTATATTCAGTAATAGTGTGGCCACTGATAAATTGCCCTTGCTCCTGTAATAACCTCCACCAACATTCAGATATGATACTCCAATTAAATTTACATGAAAAACAAAGACATGAATATAGGAACTGAACTTGTTGGGAAGGATTTCAATTGGAATTGGAGATAAGAGAGGGGAATGGGGACATTGGAAAGAAATAAAAGGGATTGTGTAAATATATAAAACAATAAAACAATTTTAAAAGAAAATTACAGACCTATCTCCCAGATGAATTTGGATGTAAAACTTCTAAATAAAATACTTGCAAACTGAATTCAAAAACATATCAAAAAATCATTTACCATGACCAAATTGGGTTAATTCCAGACAGGCTATCCTTCAACATAGATAAATCTATAATTGTAATATGTCATGTAAATGGACTCAAGCACAAAGAGTACATGATCATCTTGATAGAAACAAGGCTTTTGACAAAATCTAACATGCCTTTGTAATAAAAGTCTTTAAGAAACTAGAGAGGAACACATTACAAAAATAAAAGCTATATATGACAAAACTAAGTAAACATTATATTAAGTGAAGAAAGCTGAAAGCATTTCCAGTTAAAACAGGAACAAGACAAAAACACCCAGTTTTTCTATTTCTTAATCGATATGGTGTTGGAAGTCTTGGCTATAGCAATAATATGAGAAAACCAACAAAACTGATACAAACAGGAAGGAAAGAAATGAGTATACCCTTATTGTAATTGATATGATTATACAAATAAGAAACCTCAGAAACTCTACCAATAAACACTTAGAACTGATAAACACTTTGAGCAAAGCAGCAGGATACAAAATTAACATGCAAAAAATCAGTAGTTAGAATACAACAAGGAAGACAAAGTTATGAAAAAAATCTGTGGAAATCCACTACTTAGTAAGTTAATTTGAAAATATAATTTAAAAATAAAAGAAAGAGTTTCAACACAGGTAGCTTGTGTCCTGTTCCAGCAAACCTAGAAACCTAGAGGAGAGCAAAGTGATTTCCAGGTGACATATTTTGTGCCCAAAGTAAGGTATGTGAACTCTTCTCTTTTTAGCTCTTTGACACCATGGAAATGACTTAGAAAAGGTGAAGTTGCCCTCACATAGCACTTCCTGAACTTGGAAGCCACAATTGCTTATAAACAAATGGCTTATCAATCTTTTTGATAAAGTGTTACACAACCAAAAGGGTCCTCATTCCCTGCTGAGAGAGAGAATCCTGATGTGTACAAATAGTTTGTTTTTTTCTGGAGGAATGGTTTGTGTGATGTTTTTCAAGATCAAAGGTTACATTGTAAAAAATAAATAAATAAATAACCCTCAGCCCGCACTTGGTGTGATGTGATTGCCACCTTTTGACTTTGAAAGCACTACCCTGCTTTCCCTTGGCACCAAGAGTTTTTCCCAATAAGAGCTTGCTCTTGGTCAGTGGGTTAGAGGATTCACTATATACTCTTAATTGGATTAAGAAACTGTGGTGATTCATAACTTTCTCTTGTGAGTTATTTCACATGTAATTCCTTTTTCCTTTCTGTTTCCTTGCTTTACTATTTCATGCCTACATATCTCAAGCCACTTTCTCTAGTTCTTAATGTACCATCTCCTATTACATTTATATTAACCTAACTGAGACACACAATAATGTCTTTTCATTTCTACATGGGAGGGAGGTGTCAGGTGGGGTGAGTTACGTTTTCTGGACCTTTCAAGTCAAAAACCTTAGTGTTGCCAACTAAGGCATCTCCAGATCATTTCAAGCAAGCTTTTTCTCTTTGACTCTTGGCAAACAATGCATACTACTGTAGATTCTCAGCAATGTATGAATCTTGGCCTTTTCTGGCTGTTAAGTTGGGTCCATACTAAACTAAAGCCCAAGGTCTTGAACAAACATTTTGAGGATAGCAAATTTGAGAAACAGGAAAAGTAAAAGCATGAGAACTAAAATTTTTATAGCATAACACTACTCCCAAGACTACAGAACCCAATGCTCCATTGTCTAGAATCATTTAAAAATACCATGATTCCCCTTGCCCAGATGTGTTGCCTTTAAAAGCTTGTTGGTGATTTTGAACTCATTAGTGTGCAACAGACAGTTCTCTATACAGGATCTTAAACAATCAAACAAAACACGGGTAATTTTCCCAATAATCATGAAAAATATAGAGATTTAAGCAATATCTCTAACCTCTTTTGCCATCGCGTCCCTCATTTCAAAACTGGAAAAAAGTAATGCCTCATGAATATCTTACCTAATATCGCTGTAATTTTTAATTTATATTAGAGATTAATTTAGAACAATTTCTAAAACTTATGAGTTCTCAATAATACAGGATATATATATATATATATATATAATTATTCTGATAACTCATACCCACTGAATAATTTTAATGTCAAACAACAAGACACACAACCCAGTAGTTATAGTACATTATATGGTAAATAAATGCTGTACTAAACCTATGTGTCATGTACTATGGTAACTGGAAGGAAATAATAAAAAGGCTTTTACGGACATGATGAATTCGCATTTCTTATGTTTATTTATGGTGGTGTTTGGGATTAAACTCAGTTTCTTGAATTTTTGAGGATCACTCTTATAAGAATAGCCAGTAGATGTAAAAGACTATCATTTGGTTATTCTGTGACTAACAATCAATGGGTCCACATTCCTAATTTGCCTCCATGGGAGGCCTTCCCTAAGATCCTCCAGACTTCTTGTAAATAGAGGTTATAGACCTGCCTTCTTATCTTTTGCATCTGGAGAAAGAAAGCAATAAGGATGCACTGGTCTCAGAGCTATGTCAGCAGAGACATCAGGGCTATACTGTTTTCCTGATACACAATACAGTTGGTAGCATACTATTAACCAACTCTCTCTCTCTCTCTCTCTCTCTCTCTCTCTCTCTCTCTCTCTCTCTCTCTCTCTCACACACACACACACACACACACACACTTTCTCTTTTTTTACTCATAGATTTTATTTAAAACAATATATATGTAAAAAAGAAAAACCAAAAAATAAAAATAAATAAAATAAAACAATATATATATATATATATATATATATATATATATATATATATGTATGTATTAGTTTAAATTTTTTGGTTGCAAAGAAAAGAAAACAAACATTCAGATCAAACATCATGAAAGAAATGTAGATTCTTACATACTTTAAATTATATAGAGAGGTTTGTTTTCTGGAGTAACTACACTTTTCAATTACAGAGTCCAGTTTGTGATAGCCAACTATTCCTAGGCATGAAGCCTGCCTTGGAGTATGGTTGATACACCAGGCATCACACCATTTAAAAAAGAGCCGAATGGCCTGCTCCCAACAACAATCAAATGTCAATAGCTCCTCAGCTAGGGATGGGATGTTGTGTCCACCTTCTCATGATGGGATTTTGTCTGGTTTGAGTTTAAGCATATCTTGTGTGCAGGCTACCACTATTGCTGTGAGTTCATATGTGCTTTTTCACTGTTGTATTTGGATGAATATATATTTTTAAATATTTATTTAATCCTCATAGTTCTATAATATACTAACTAACATTCCCATTTCACACATAGAAAAACCAAGGCCTAAAATAGTTTATTCAATTTTCCTGAGATCACACAGCTAGCAAGTTCTTCAGATAATATTTTACCTAGATAATACGGACCTAGTCACCAAGCTTCTAACCGGGACTATTACTTTTATCTTCAAATAAATATAAATTATTCATGATAATAACAACTGATTTTTTTGGTTTCTCTATGATTCATATTTATTGTGAACATTCATAAACATTTATATAAGATCCCAAATATTGATGGAGAAAGTAATCATTATAAGTCATAGCTGGAAAGTAACAAATTCTATAGCAAAATAATCTTTTTACATTTCTCCCTAAATGCAGAGGTTCCATAACTTGATGGATGTGAGTGAAAGATAATAAAATGCTTGGAAAGCAAAACTGTTGTTTCTTATTTGCAAATTAGATTTTAGAATCTTTTTCGAAAACTTAGGCAGTTCATGGGCTTTTTATATTTATGTGGACAGGAACATACATACTCAGATTGTAATGGTCCATTGCTAAAAATAAATATAAGTCTCAGACCCAACACAAAACTGTTCAAAAAGCACATATCTCAGAATAGGAGTCACAGGTCACATAATAGATGCCACAATTTCAGCCACCATTATCAGGAGAGAAAATGCAAGTTTATTACTTACAGCTTTGGAACGTAGGACTCATAATGTGTCAAAATATTCCATTATAGGAGGTATCCAGCATGTTTGAACAACTTCAAAGCATGAAGCATATGGAGAAGTACTTCAGGCCTTTGGTGGTATGCCTAAGAATAGAGGATGGTACGAGGTGATGCCTCTAAACCCAAAGAAGCAATAAAGGAAATTTGGAGATTTTGAAGCTTCTTGCCTCTCTGCATATAATGGACCTTATCTAAAGACTACAGAGTGTGTAAGATAAGATTCTAAGTACTCCAAACCTCTGAATTCTGAGATTAAGCACCTTACCCAGCACTTTCTTTTCCCAGTAAACCAAGCTACACCAGTCCAAAATTAAGTGAAAAAAAATATGTCTTCAGATACAAACTCTCTTGTCTAAAGTCAGGAAAAATCTCTTCCTCTTTTCGAAAGGATTAAGAAGACAGTGTTTTCATAAAACTGCACAGAATTGCAGTCTTGTAACTGTCTTTAGGGTATGAATCAGCTGTCTGAATCCTCAAGAGACAATTCTTTCATACTACACTTAAAATGTGTGTTGCCATATTATCCATAAAAAGACATAATTCCAACGTCTATCTTTTCTTTTCTGCTCAGGAAACCAGTGGAAAGAACTCAGAAATGTCCAGGAAACCATCTAGCTTTTTTCCCTTTCTTGATGTAAATGAGATCATATCTTGTCCAAGTGAAATAATATAGAATAAATCTAAATATTAGTACAAAGAATTTCTCTGTTGGTACATATACAAATCACAAACTGAAAATTGTATCAACACTCTTAGTGAAAGTTTTTTGTAAATATGAATGAAAATAATAAAACTCAGAAGTTGAAAATAAAATATCAAGGAAGTAGAAATATAAAATTTTAGGGCCTCTTTGAGTAGACTTGGAAAAGGCAAAGATATGATACCATTCATGTATCAGGAAAAAGAATAGTCTGTTGGAAAAGAATAAAATATTGAGTATTTAAAGAAAAAAAAGTTACCTGGAATATTAACGGAACTGCATAGAAGTCAATGTGAATAGAGCACATTGATCAAATAGGAGAATAGGTACAGACGGCCAGATACTGGGTGAGTAATAATAAGGGGACTTGCAGATTATAAGAAAGACAGTTTTTGTTTTATTAATTTAGACATGAGATACATTTAGAGGGCTTTCAACACAAAAATCGGAGTGATCTGCCTGTCATGGAGCAAACAGGATGACTGCACATGACGTACAGATCACTCTGATTTTTGTGTTGCGAATCACGGAGAGCAAATTTATTCTAAGAACTCAGAAGAAATATGCTATTGGCTTGGATCAGGACAATAGCTCTACATGAGCTAAGAAGTGACTGCATCATTTAACTATGAGAAAGACTGTAGGAGGACTTATTAGTATTGACCGGGGCAAAGAAAATGAATAAATGAGGATTTCAGTTGAGACTATTTAAGTTTCAGATGCCTGAATTGCATGTAAATTGATATCAAAGACATCCAAATGAAGATAATAAAAAGATAATGTTTCTATTACATGAAACTTTATCTTTGTAAATCTGGCTTATTTTGATTTACAGTTTTCCAATTCAATCTACTTTCATGCAAATGACATAATTTTTTTGTGTATTAATGAAACTTTATTTTCTATATATACAATATTATTTATTATTTATCCACTAATCTCTTGATGGACAGGGGAGTTTCTGTCAGCCTTCCACAAATGAAAGTCATCTAGAAAGAGTAAACCTCAGTTGAGGAATTGCTTTCACCAGATTTGCCTTCAGGAATGTTTCTAGGGAATTTTCTTGATTAATAACTGTTGGTGGTGGGCCTATCCCATTCTGGTGATGAAACCCCTTGGCTAGTAGCACTGAGTTATACAAGAAAACAGGTGGAACAAGCAGTGGGGAGCAAGTCCCATTCTTCCACAATAAACGTGTTTGCACCTGCCTCCATGGTCCTCCCCTGCCTTCCTTCAGTACCTATGACTTGGGATATATAAATCAAATAAACCTTTTCATACTCAAGTTGATACTTGTCATGGTGTTTTATCACCACAATATAACACAAAATAATGCAATTCACAAATTTAACTAATTCCATAGGAAAAAGTATAGTATATGAAATATAGAAATTAAGGACAAATACAGTCCACGAACCTTAATCATGATAGCTCAGCAGTACTTGTTCTTTGTATTTGTGGATGTGATAAATTCTACATAATTTTATCACAATGTGTTTTTTGTATCCACCATCACAGTTAAAACAGAGAATGTTTCAAATGGAGTATGTAACTACTATATTAACAAAAACTTTGCAAACATTTTCCTGCCTGGATGAAAATTTACTTTCCAACAAAAAATGTGTAGAAATGTTCATGAAACAATTTACGTATCTTTCTGTTTGTGAATGCTTAAATTGTTATATCCACACTTAGCACTCTAAATGAATTCATGAAGAACCCACTGATGGATCTCCAGTATTATACAGATCAAAAATAAATGAGTTGTCTTAGAGTTTGGAAGGTAGTGAAAGGAAAGAGGAAAAGGTCAAGATAAGAAAAAAAATCACATTAGACCCTGTTCTCACCTTTTTCATCCTTTTGTTTTCCCTTATCTCAATGGTTGAACACTGAGAAGTCCGTGTCTTAACAGCTGGGTCTATGGAGTCAGTTTCCATCTGTAGTTTCTGAAGCTTTCTGCAGAAATTGGAAACTGGCTGGATAATTAAATGTCCCAGAAGAGCTTGACCTTTAGAGGGTGGGTTATCATAGTTGATGAGTTTCATGAAATCCTTAAGTAATCTATTGATAAATAATGTAGGGCATTTTCTTCTTCCTTTCTGATGCTGTCATGTAGTATGCCATTTTTTTATGACAGTCGTTACCATCATTCTTTTTCTGTGGGTTCCTGTTGGATTGTTACAATCCAAAGTAGTAGAGTCCTGATCTGGAAGGTACTAAGATACAGACGGTCAGTAGAATTCAGTAGAATTTTGAACAAATCTGCATGCTTTCTAACTCTATCCAAAAACTTCCATTTTCCCTCAGGATTACATTAAGTTATTAGGATAAAATATACATAAATTTGTGTAAGATTATATATTAAAGGTGATGACTGAAAATTACTCATAAATTAGAATGCTTCCTCAGAGCATCATCTTAGCAAATCCTTGTATTGTTGGAGGTCAGTAATTGAAAAAGGGACATGAACTCTAATTGTCCCCAAGAACCTTAGGGAATGTTGTAGGTACAAAAGTAGTCAGACAACTCAATGCTCTATTTCTTATGTTGTTACAGGACTTGGTCTTCTCCTGTGAAGGTTAAAGTCTCTAGTTTCAGTATAACAGGATTGGAATCACCATGCAAACAAATCACTAGGTACATCTGTGAAGGATTGCTTAGATTAAGTTAATTGAAGTGGGAAGACCCCTTCCCAAATGTGGGTGGCACCATTTCCATAGACTGGGGTCCTGAACAGAATGAAAAGCAGAAAGTGAGCTAAGCAGGTGTGGTCATCTCTCTATTTTCTAACTGCAAAATCAGTGTGCTCAGCAACCTCAAGCTCCAGCCACCATGATTTCCCCAGTCTAATGGACTATATCTTTGAACTATAAAATAAACCATACATTCCTTAAGCTGCTTTTGTCAAGATTTTTGACTCAGCATTGTGTAAAATAATAATGCACCTCCTTTTGTATAATTTGGTATACATAGGAAAATACAAAGATGGTGTGGTTTCCAAGAGGGGAAGAAGATGCTTAGTGAGTTCTACTGCCTTTTGTTTTCTCCTTGGAGGAGGCTTTAGACATAAATAAACATGACCCATGATATCAGAGAAGTTACCTTTCTTTTTGTATAGATCCTAGTCTGGTAGATGGTTATGAAAGCCTTAATATAAGGCACAACAGATCATTTAACTCAATTTGTATAAATAGATTGAGTAGCAAGATGATTTTGCAGTTTAAGCTTCTACAGTCTGCTGTGGATATCGCTCTGTGTAAATAAAGTTCTGATTGGCCAGTGGCCAGGCAGGAAGTATAGGCGGGACAAGAGAGAAGAGAATTCTGGGAAGTAGAAGGTTGGAGGGAGACACCACCTACCGCCGCCATGAGAAGCAACATGTAAAGACACTGGTAAGCCACAAGCCATGTGGCAAAGTATAAATAAGTAGAAATGGGTTAATTTAAGATAGAAAAGGTAGATAACAAGCAGCCTGCCACAGCCATACAGTTTGTAAGCAATATAAGTTTCTGTGTGCTTTCTTGGTTGTGTCTGAGCGACTGTGGGACTGGCGGGTAAGAGAGATTTGTCCTGACTGGGCCAGGCAGGAAAACTCTAACTACAACAGTCTAACTAAATTCATTCTACACTGTGATTGTGTTGTGGTATGGGTTTCTTACAGTGAAGTATTAGCTTTTTTGTTTTTAGATTCTCAGCATGAAACTTATTCTAAACTCAAGGATGCATCCTGAGAAGGTTAGTCCGAAGGAAAAGATAAGCATGAGGTGCTCTGGTATAAGGAGTAGGTATCAATATCATTCATTCTCATCCCCATCATATCAAAAAGATTTGCTACTAGGCATTCCTGATGATCAAATGCTTTTGTAGGACCACTAAAAACATTAGGTTGAGTGCCCAAATCTTCTGAATTTACTCTTTCCTCTCCTGCTTGCATCTTACTCCTTGACCTCTGGATCCAATAGTACATCAAACCCCTGTTCTTTCTGAGGCTTGGCCCTCTAGGACAAATAAGAACATGTAGGTTTGTGGTTGGGTCAGCTTAAAAATATGATGAGAACGGGGACACTGTAGACAGCAGAGCCAGCATTCTCGTATGCCTCTATACCAGGTAGCTCTGTGGAAAATTATATTAGGGACATGGAGGGTAAAGGCAGAACTGTTACAGTTCCCATGTCCAAACCTCATCTGAATATGCCATTCCTGGCATCCCAGAAGGCTCTGGGGAAATGATAGGAGACAGACACAGACAGACACAGACAAAGACAGAGACAGACAGGGACACAGAGAGAGTCACAACACATATGTGAAAGTCAGGGGACAATACTGTGGCATTTGTCCCCTCTCTATTTTATATAGGTTTGAGGGCTCAAACTCAGGTGCTAACTGTAAGCTAGTTTACTTCAGATAGAAAGTATTCAAAATCACACATTTTGAAGACCATCCTGCTCTAATGTCCCACAATTTAAAAAAAAAAGTGTAGATGTAACTGTCTTGTTAAATAAGAAACAGAGCCAATTGCAGAGTTAAAAGCCAAGAGGTCAGAGCAATAGCTGAGAGCTGAAAACCTTATCCTTCACTGCTGCTGCTGTCTTTCCTCTCCAAAGGAGAGAAGGTTAGCACTGCCCTTGACAAGGATGGAAGAGGCCCTTGGGCCTAACAACACACATACAGTTAAGGCATTGCCATCTACTTCGTGGCATCTAACCATTGTTTTTAGTTTTTCACCTGAAACTGTCAAATGTTAATGGACTAGACATCATTAATGTAATCTTGACTGTCTATATTGTATATACTTATTGGATATGATTTTTCTTGTATTAGTTATAAGCTTTTTTAATTTTAGACAAAAACAGGGGAAATGAGGTGGTATTGTGTTCCCCGAAATATTGTGTGTTCCCCCCAAAAAACTTATCTGGGGTCAGAGAACAGGACGGCCATGATATTAAACATGCTCAGGAGGCAGAACCAAGCAGATCTCTGTGAGTTCAAGGCCACATTGGAAACAGCTAGGCATGGTGACTCACACCTTTAATTCCAGGGAGTGGGGGCAGAAAGAGAAAGATTATATAAGGCGTGAAGACCAGAAACTAGAAGTATTTGGTTGGTTTAGCATTTGGCTGGTTAAGCTTTTAGGCTTTGGAGCAGCACAGTTCAGCTGAGATTCATTTGGATGAGGACTCAGAAGCTTGCAGTCTGAGGAACCAAGACCAGCTGAGGAACTGGCGAGGTGAGGAAGCTGTGGCTTGTTCTGTGTCTCTGATCTTCCAGCATTCACCCAAATAACTGGCCTCAGGTTTGATTTTATTAATAAGAACTCTTTAAGATTCATGCTACAAAAACACATTACATAAATGATTTCTTTCTTTTAAAAAAATAAATTTTAGTGGTGAGGTATAGTCAATTTACAATATATTTTATAAAACGTCCTTTAAGCAACACAGTATCATGTACAATGAATAAGCAAAAATTCTGCTTAAAATAGACTACTTTATTTGACTCTGTGATTGTTCTGAGTCAGGGTCTCACTGTGTAGCTGGCCAGGAATTCACTATATTGTCTAGGCTGGCCTGGAACTCACAGAGATCTCTGCCTCTTGAGTGCTGGAATTGAGGTCAAGCAGACTATTTTTCACCTTTTAATGTTTTTAATTAAAATACAGATCCCTTTGCTCTTTCCAATCCCTCCTTGCTACCTTCCTTCAACCCCCACACATGTCTCTTCCCATACTCTCAATTGATAGACTAAAGTGTGTGTGTGTGTCTATGTGTGTGTACATAAAAATATATTAATATAACCTGCTGTATACGAGTGGTACATATACGGTTTAAGGGCTGGCCATTCTGCATTTGAAAAACAAAAAGGGGCTCATCCCTGAGAGAGACTAATTCTACCTTTCCCAGGAGTCATTAGTTGCCCATAGATCTTTGTCTAGGTATGTGACCCTGCAAAAATTTTCCCTTATACATTAACATGTATACATTAACGGCTAGCTCAGTCGGTAGAGCATGAGACTCTTAATCTCAGGGTCATGGGTTCGTGCCCCACATTGGGTGCCAGATATTGGTGAAATTATTAAGGCCACTCCAAGTAGGTAAAAGGGAAGTTTATTTTATGGGGTAACAAGTGAATGGGGAATAGGTTACAAGGCCTTGGAAAGGTGAAGCACAGTCCAGCAGTGTTGTCTGGAGAACTCTGCTCAGTCTACCTCCAGCGTCCAGGGTCCAGGAACCAAGAGAGCCAGCCTATCCAGATCTTGGGTCTTCAGGGTCCTCTCTTGGGCCTGCCTTATAGGTGTGACAGTTACCAAAGCCTCAGTGGGGGTTGGAACTTCCAGGTCAAAGCTAGAATGGCTACCCACTACACAGTCTTGTTTGTGCAGCCATTTCTAGGGCAGAATTCCTGTTATTCTGACTCTAATGATCTTTCTGCCCCTCTTCTGAGATGTTCCCTGAGCCACAGACTCAGGGTAGAGGCATCTATTGGGGCTGGACTCACTATGATCCACTGTTCTGTGCATTGTGTCCAGTTTTCATTTTCTGCTATAGTATCCAGTTCCTGTAAAGAGAAACTTCTTTGATGATGAAGGATGATAGCTACACTTACCTGTGGGTATAAAGATAAAGTTTAGAATGTAGAAAGCATCATGTTGGTCTAGAAAGGTGACATAACAGATTATTTGTTAAAGTTCATGTACTCAGGAAGCTAACTAGGTTTTCAGTACCAAAGATGGTATCTTTCCTGTTGAATGGTCCTTAAGTCTAATTAGACATCTGTTGATTGCCACCAACATAGGTGTGTCATTTATTTGCTTTATGCACATCTTACTGTAACATGAATTTTAAAAGGTCTTATCAATAAAAAACCTGGAGGCAGATATTGGGGTGAAAGCTGAAAGATCAGAGAGGAAGAGAGCAAGCCACAGCCAACCTCACCTCACCAACTCCTCAGCCAATCCTGTTTCCACAAATCCTCAGACTGAAAATCTCTGCGTTCTCACCCCTGAGCTTCTCAATTGAACTTCTGCATAGTTCCTGTTTCCTCACACCTTATGTACCATTCTCCACCCAGCCATGTCACTTCCTGGAATTAAAGGTATATGTGCTTTCCAAACAAAGGCATGAGATCTCAAGTGCTAGGATTAAAGGTGTGTGCCACCACTGCCTGACTCTGTTCCTAGTGTGGCCTTGAACTCACAGAGATCCAGATGGATCTCTGCCTCCAAAATGATAGGATTAAGGATGTGTGCCACTACTGTCTGGCCTCTATGTCTAATCTAGTGGCTGGCTTTGTCCTCTGATCCCCAGTTAAGTTTATTAGGATATACAATATATTGGGATATACAATATATCACCACATCTTACCATGGTAATCATTGTCATGGTTCATAGGTGTAGCAGATGGGTAGGGATGTTTAATTCCTGCTCTACCTTGACAGCCTGCATAGTATTTGCTGAAACCATGGAAACTAGTCTTGTGTCCTAAGTGTATGGTATATACAGCAATATGGGCTCACCCTCAACCCTTGATAGGCAGCAAAGGGTCACATCAATAATCTATACTGTTTTAGGAATCACTTTGAATATGCTGACCAACCATTCAAAAGGTTTCTCATGGCCAATACTGGGGGTTTTGTTAGTCTAAGGATCTTGTGAGGAACATTGTCATGATAAAACAGATACAGAAAATCCCTTTATGAGTTGTCATTCCAAGTATGGGATATTTTTAATTCACTGAAGAAAGGTTTCCTTTTCAATTATATATTAGGCTTTTTCTAAGTAATGAATAATTATTCATATTTGATAGAATAAAATATTCTTTCATCTGTTTTTATCTTAAAGTATTTAGTAAACATTTGCCAAATTGAATAATAATAACTATGATAGCAGTTTCAATTACTAAGGACCAAATCTATTATAGACATTTAATCAACAGTGTCTTAGTAAATTTTCATATCTTAATAAGCAAATTAGCACTAACTTGATTTAGTAAATAATAAAAACCTCAAATTGTTAAGGAACCTGATGTCATTCCACAGCAAACAAATAACACACCTATAATTGAAACCCATGTTATTCTGGTGTTCATGTGAACAATATGAACCACTATACTGCATAGTTGAATTAGTGACAGGGATCAGCTGCCATTGCTGCACCAGAAAATAAGGAATAAAACTAATTTGTGTGTTGTTCTTTTCACCCCCACACTATGTTATCAGCTGGTGAGTGTGGATTTTGTTTTATTTTTAGAAAACAACACAGGAGCATCAATGTCAGGTACCAGTTGTGATGGTTTAGATGAGAGTAATACCTATATGTTTGAATACTTAGTCACTGTTGATGGAATAGTTTCAGACAGCTTTGGAGATATGAACTTGTTGGTGGAGGTGTGTCACCAGTGGCTTGTTTTGATGTTTCAAAAGAGTCATGCCATATCTAGTTCTTCTTTCTGCCTCCTACTTTTGGATGAAGATGTAAGCTCTCAGCTACTCCTGTCACCAATCATGGCCTCTAACCCACTGAAAAAAACCTTACCTCAAATTAAACATTTTCTTCATAAGTTTTCTTTGTCATGGTGTTTTGCCACTGAAAAAGAAAAGAAACTAAGACAGTACTTATCTGAAAATAAATAAGTATAGCAAAATCAAAGTTGGAGTCTTCTAAAAATCCTCTTACCAAAGCCTCACTTTTACTTACTAGAACCAGAGTTCCAGAAGACTGAAAATAAGAAACTCAGTCAGTAACAAAGCCTTCATTATGTAGGTTCAGTAAACAAATAGCATCACTTTGATGACATCAGTATTTTCATTTATAAAATGAAAATATAGTCATTATGGTGCCCAAAGGTATTGGAGTTCGTGAAGGTTCAGGCAAAAGTGTCTTTCATCATGGTTCTCTAAAACTCACTATTCAAAAAAGTTTTGCAAAAACAACAAAGCTCAATTTTTATTCCCTTGGCTAGTTTAGAAGTCCTAAATTGGAATGGCATTTTCAAGTTATTTTCTTTTTCAGCTCCCAAACCTCCTAACACATATATATGCTGCCCAATGTGAGCCTTATCACCATTCTAGATGACATGTTACTTGACAAGGATTTTAGTGAGAAATGAGTTAGGAGATTAGAATTGTCATCAAGCACTAGGTGAGTCATCAGTGAGAAAGCACTACCAAAAGCTAAGATGATCTTATATTATGCTAATAGAAGCATAATATCCACAGAAAAGAAGAGATGCCAGAGATAGGCATGTAAGCTGCTTCAGGCATAGATACATAGGACAGCAAGAGATGAGCTTTTCCTTATAAGACTCCCCAAATCAATTTTAACAGTTCACTCAAAGTTGAACAAGCTCAGAGGCACTGATTTATGTCAACAAATTCTCAAGCACTGAGTGCAGAGAACACAGCCAACTTATGAATGGATACTGCGATATATGGCTGCCTGGGCCATTTCATTTATCTAGGGTCCTCTTTCCTGAGAATGACTCTGCTCAGAATAGCAAACTCCTGCTAGGAATATGTCTAGAAAGGTAGAGCATGGAGGGAAAGGTAGTTAGAAAACCTTTAGGGGGCTATTTTCAAAGCCAGGATGAATTGTGTTCCCCAGTTTTGATGAATATTGTTTCCTGTCTAAGTCAAGAAGTGCATTGAGTAGTCTCTCAACTTAGAGCCAGAGGTTATTTACTTATATTCTCTTGTTTGGGTGTTTTGTATTTGGTACTGTAGATATATCCTATGTGACTGGGCTCCACAGCTTTGCATTTTGATTGGTTGTGGTTTTCTGTAATGGCCTCCATCTGTTGCACAGAGAAGTTGCCTTGCTGTGGTGAGGACTACACTTATCTGTGGATATGAGGACAAATATATACAATTTTGTTAGGGATTATCTTGGTTTAATAAAGTGACAGTTACAAGTTCTCCTCTAAGACCCACAACCTTACTAGTTTTGGGTATTTACCTAGGTTTCTGGTAGCAGGCATAGTTTACTTCTGGTTGAGTGGATCTTAAGTCCAATTAGAGAGCTGCCCATTACTGCCAAAGCATGTATGTCATTACTGTACCCTCAGGGTTATCTTTCCATGCCTGTCATTGCTATGATTCACAGATGTCATAGTTGGGTAGGACTGCTGGCTGCTTCCCTCTTCTGGAAGTTTCCATTTGCCTTTTGGTAACATGAATGCTAGTACCCAGGGAGTAGGCTTTTGGGTCAGTTCTAGCTCATGAGCTTCTGGGCCCTGTTTCTGAAGAGTGTGCTGTCTTTAGCACTAGGGACTTCCCTTTATACCACTGGGGGGAGCAACCAAGGGCAGTAGCAGTAGCCTGTAATATTTTGGGAGTCTGATGAACAACCCTGGTCAACAAATCAAAAGACTTCTCATGCCTGGGGGTTGAGATTTTTTTAAAGATGGCCGTTGACTCTTTGAGGGAGCACCCAGATAAAAAAATCGTCATTTTAACAATAAATGCATTGAAATGGGTTTTTTTGTTTGCTTTGTGTTTTGTTTTTTGCTTATTTTGTTTTAAATTACTATTCTTATTTGCATTTTTATTCTTTATTTTTTTATCTTGTTTTTATTAATTCTTTTTTAGTTTTCCTTTGGAGGGCACTACAAGGGTAAAGGGTGGGTACAGAGAGACTGGGAAATGAGTAGGATTGGTGTACATGGTGTGAAGTTATCAAAGAATGGATAAAATTATGTTAATAAAAACACATTGACAAAATATTAGGGAAATGAAAAAATCATTTACTAAGCTCATAGTATGTGATAGGTGTCAGGTTCAAGAGACTTAGGATAAATGGCTATCTATAGCATATCACAGTGAATGCTGAACTCCAGCCTCACTTAGCATCACAAATACCCGTTACAGTGTACATGCTGGCATCTTCAGCTCTTCTCACCCCACTCCCTACCCTAAACTTCTCCAGCTCATGAGTTTCCCTAACCTGAGCTTCTCAATCCTATTTAACCCTGCCATTTCAGCCATGTGCTCTCTTTTTTTCTTGGCCCTTGGCTCTCTTCTTGGTAGCCTTGGTCCCCTCTCTTGGATCTCTTCTCTTGCTCTCCCCTACTATCACATGACCCAGTTCAGTCTACTGGTCATGTCTAGTCTAATACTTTCTCTCCCTGGTCTGGACTCTTCCAGATGCCTCTAACTGTTTTCTTTCTCATATCTGTAATAAAATCCTTCCCTTCAAACACACCTTTGAGTTGTCATGAGCTTACTTTATACAATAGTCATGTAGTTGCTGCAAATGAAACAAATAAATAAGCCAAAAAAGGGATGACTTTGTGACATTTTATTAAGGAGTACACACTAAATTAAGAAAAAATGTATGTGAGCAATATGTGTGCTGCTGTTAGTGTTATGATGGTGAATGTTATGAGAAATTATGATAGATAATATATAGAATGAGGAAACTATGTTGGACAGATACAGAATAATGAAAAAAGCATTTAATATGAGAATTTGTTGACCAGAAATTAACCATTTAACAATCAAGAGGAGAAGAGTATTCAAAGACTGGATAGCGAGTGTAAAAGCCCTGAGGAACAAATAGAATTAGTATGTTTGGTGATTGGAAAGTGTTTGCGACTAATAGCTAACTGATACATGTGACAATGTCAATGAGTTTAAAAAACCTTTCCCTGAGTAAAAGATTACTTACACAAAACAATTTGTAGGACAGAAGATTAAGATGTGATGGTGAGTGGAAGCACAATAACACAGCAGGAGTCTACTGCCAGGGCATAAGAGATACATTGGAGATGAAAAGAAATAAATCATTATTACTGATGGAAAATACAATCTTCTGACTTTCTTTTATGCTGATGTACAATACAAAACAAAACAAAAAATACCAGAAGAAATCTAGGTAGGCTTTTTAGATATTGGTCCTGAGCAAAATGCTACAGCATACTCATAAATGAGAAAGATTGCACTAGTGTATGTCTGGAGTTGCTCAATTGTAATAAAATGAATGTGAAAAATAATATGCCTTTCAGTAAGAAATCACTCTGCACATTTAGGGACTAATGAAAGAAAAGATCTTTACTAAAGTACCTGGCTGGCTGGAGATAAGGCCCGAGCACTGTTGGCCTTGAACACATTTTTACTAACTTGTATACACTTTAAGCTTATGCATCCCACAAACTCTGTCATCCTTACATCTCTTTTGGGTCCTGATACAGGTTACACTTCAAATAACTTAAGCAGAGACAGGAGGCTGCAAGTTTGGCCACTTAGGCAGATAGATTTACACATCAAAGAAATTATACGTTGCCAGAATTACTTTTAAGTATATTGCCAGGATTATTTTTAAGCACACTAGTATTGTTCTTTTTTAAATAGTTGTTACCCAGGTTCGTCCTGCCCTCAAGGCAGAATGGAGTTTTTTATCTGAGAAGAGCACAAGGGACTTAAAGGGCAGACCAGAACTTAAATGATGATTGTGACCCTATGCTGCCACCCTAAGCTGTCCATATCCCTGTATGTCCTTGGAGTTGGGAGTCAGGGATGTCTCCTTTGTTAGGGAAATGGAACCAAATGGCTGATCAATCCTGGTGAATATACATTTCCACCCTAGCCTCAGTTTCCCTTCTTTCTATCAGCCTCCTTAGCAGACTACTTTTCTTTGGGGTGTTTTGAAGGCAGCACTCCTTCAGCTAAATTCCACTTGTGTAACTTACTGTCTCCTAAGAAGATCTATTAGTAAATCCTGTATAACATCAATTTTATTGCTTTGTGCTTCTTCTATATTACTATGATCTTGTTGGGGCTCCATTTGTTCATGATTTATACACTACACTGTGGTGAAATATGATGGGAAGGAGTTTTTCACATAGATATGTTCTTTTGGTGTCAGAGGATTATTTTTCTGAAACTGCCTTCTACTTTCAGGGAGTATACCACATTTAGAACTGGTAGTTTCACATGTACCTATTCAAGAGTACAGAAATGAGAAATGATTTTCTACCTGATGGGAAATTGTATGTGATTCATCTTAATATTTTTGGCTCTCAATTCTACATATTAAATATGAGTCACACATATCCCCACACTGTCAGGCAAAAAGCAAGCTGATTACAGAGCAATCATTTAGGTTCTAGAAGGAATAGTTGATTAAGTTGTATCTGTTTTGCTTTTAAATGATTAAGGAGTACATGACCAATGGATTTAGACACCTGTGGACTATTACAGAGCAAAAAAGCACAGAATTCACAAACTATCTCAAAGCTAAGACCCAAATGTAGAAGACGTGATGATTACAAATGTTTAACTCAAGGAAAAATTTTCCAACAGTCAGAGTGGTCTATGGTTAATGTGAGATACAAGGAACTCCTAGACCTGAAAAAATATGTAAGCAATGGTTGTTTCTGGTGTTGATGGAACAACACTCTTTGAGGGACTTTTCAACCCCATAGTGGAGGCTAATGGTATCAATTGGCAAATGTTCAATACTTAGAGATAAAAAGAAAAAAGAACTCTTTAGCTAGCACATAGCTGTAGCCTCAAGCTACTGCTTAAGGAGGTTCAGCCCTGATCAGAAATATTCTATAGCTTATATAGGGATATTCACTGTCATAATCTTGTCTCTATGACCATCCTAGGGTGATCTTTTCATGCTCACCCCAAAGATTTTTTCCCCAGAACTAAGCAAGTTTTATAGAAGCTGAGGTTTGCAGGTTTCTAGTTAGAATAGTTTTATCTTTAGCAAACAGAACTTGCTGTCTAAGTGGCCAAGAGCAGATGTATACCTTCTTCAGAAAAGAGGAAGGGGAAAGATGGCTTACAATACCGGAAATCAGCAGCAGAGTTTTAGCTCTATTATCTTAGATCAGAACCTGGGTGTCCTATTTTGTTTTCTATTCCTATGTAACTTAATATTTCACAAGTAAGCTTGTTAATCATATTTAATTAATGTTAGAGCTTGCTATTTTCATTTTTCCTTTGTTATGCATTTTGATATGGATATATTTGTTTTTTTAGGATTAGCATTCCAATCATCATAACTCATATACTTTGAGTTTAACCATGGATTTTGCTTTTATTCTTTTGCCTTTTTGAACTCAGAGCTTTTATTCATGATTACATTGTCTTCAGCCACAGAATCACTAGCTAAGTCAAATTTTAGCAGGGTACGTGGAAAACTTTTAAGGCCTGACTGCCCAATTCATACTGACAAGAAGTTGGATTTTTTTTCCTAATTATATTCTTTACTTACTGCAAACACTCCTCCATCTCCGTTTAAAGTTCTTTTTCCCTCTATCCCTCTATCCCTCTATCTCTGATCTCACTAAGAATTTTCCCAATTTTGCTGTGATTTCTCTTGAATTACTATATGCTACAATACACAAATAAGTTGTTCTCTAAATATGACTTATAAGTGCCTCACTGTTAGGAACAGTGATTACTGCACCTACTAATTCCTGTCCTTTTCACTACATCTTCACTTAAAGACTGGTTAAGGGTAGGGTTCTTTATCTAATCTAACCCAAATTAATTAAGCTTATGTACTAATATAACTACTTACTCTGAAGAGAAATGCCCATCCATTCATCTACTGTGTCATTTAATATAGGTTAACTATATACAGAGTTGCATGGTGAAAGAAGACAAGGTCCCTGTCCTCTTAAAGCTTACCTTCTAATGAGGGGAGGTAGACCACAAAGTGTGAAAGTGGACACTGGAGACATGGATCAACAGTTAAGAGCAAGAACTGCTCCTATAGACGACCTGATTCAGTTCCCAGAACCCAGTGTTGGATGACTCACATGCCTTTAATCCCAGGGAGTGGGGGCAGAAAGTAGAAAGATATATAAGGCATGAAGACCAGAAACTAGAAGCATGTGGCTGGTTCAGCATTTTGACTGGTTAAGCTTTTAGGCTTTGGAGCAGCACAGTTCAGCTGAGATTCATTTGGATGAGGACTCAGAAGCTTGCAGGAACCAAGACCAGCTGAGGAACTGGCGAGGTGAGGAAGCTGTGGCTTGTTCTGTGTCTCTGATCTTCCAGCATTCACCCAAATAACTGGCCTCAGGTTTGATTTTATTAATAAAAACTCTTTAAGATTCGTGCTACAAAAACACATTACATAAATGATTTCTTTCTTTTAAAAAAATAAATTTTAGTGGTGAGGTACAGTCAATTTACAATATAAAATTTTATAAAACGTCCTTCAAGCAACACAGTATCATGTACAATGAATACGCTGGTGGTCCTGCATTCTATCAAAAAACAGGTTGAGCAAGCCATGATGAGTAAGCCAGTAAGCAGCATTCCTCTATGGCCTCTGCATCAGCTCCTGCCTCCAGTTTCCTGCCCTGATTGAGTTCCTGTCCTGACTTCCTTCAATGCTAAACAGAAATGGAAATGTAAACCAAACAAACATTTTCTCCCCAATTAACATTTGGTCATGGTGTTTCATCTTAGTGATATTAATCCTAAGACACTTAGGCAATTTATCTTGGATGAAGAACTCCTTTATCTTATGATCATTCTTGGTTTAGAGTCTCTCAAGGAATTAGCCTTTTCACAAGTTGGTGGGTGGGTCTTATACTCAGGCACCCTTTCCTGTTTTTCCTATACAAAGCAAGATGTTTCTTTTTAATAATTATAGCCATTTTATTGCAAACCTTGGCTACAGCCTTAAACTTGCTTGGGTTCTTTTCACACACAAAAAAGCAACTTGCACATTTTTTGTTTCATTCTGTCCCCATGTTATTCTTTTTTACTTAGACATGTATGAGAGAAATGAGCAATAACCATGCCATAATCTAAATGCAATCCTGCCTTGAAATCACCTCTTCAAAATATTAGTCCACTTCTTTTCAATTCAGCCTCACTGAAGTTCTCCAGATCGGATGGCTAATCTTGGTTGTCAAATTGACTATATCTAGAATCAGCTAAAATCCAAGTACATGGATATGGATTTTAAGGATTTTCTTGGTTGGATTATTTGAGATGGGAAGACTCACCCTAAATCTGGGCCACACTTTCTGGTGGTAGCCCACATAAAAGGACAAGGAAGAAGGAAGATTTTGCTTTTTGTCTGCCTACCTTTACTCTAATCAGCAAGTTTATCTACCTTGCTGCTGAGGCATTATGTGGTAGTTTGAAAGAAAATGGCCCATAGGATCACAGGGAGTGGCACTATTAGGAGTTGTGGCCTTGCTGGAGTAGCCATGGTTTTGTTAGAGGAAGTGTGCCACTGAGAGCAGGCATTGATGTCTTAGATGCTCAATCCACAGTTAGTGTGGAGTTCTCTTCCTACTGCCTGAGGACCCACATGTAGAACTCTCAGTTGCAGATCCAAATGTAGAGCTCTATATCTGTCTGCATGCCACCATGCTTCCTACCATAATGATAACAGACTAAACTTCTGTACTGTAAGCCAGCCTCCAATTAAATACTTTTCTTATTAAGAGTTGCCATGGTTATGGTGTCTCTTTAGAGCAACAAAAACCCTAACTAAGACATGTTCCTTCACTGAGATTAGAATCTACTTCTTTAGAATACAGCAGAGATTGAAGACTAGTAGAGACATCCAGCTTTGGGGACTGAAAAACTACTAGATTCTTGGCCTTTCCAGTAGGAGACAGCCATTGGTAGACTAGCAAGACTACAGTCTGTAAGCCACTCTAATATACACCCCTTTAATACATATTTAATCAATGAGTTCTATTCTTTTAGAGAACTGTGACTAATACATCAGATATAGGGAGAATTTAACCAGATCCTTTGCCAGAATATAGTCAGAATGTTCTCTAGTCAAGTTCCTAGTAGAGTCCCTGTTCCCTTCGGAAATCTCATGAGCAAAACACATACTGTACACATTTCTCTTAGTTTTCTGATCTTTCTAACTCCTACTAGAATATCCCATTAAGCTGTTCACAGTACTCCAGCACTTTTCTAGCAGGAAATCTAAGACATTCCACATCCCACACACCATTTCCAAAGGTTTAGCTGCACGTGCTCAGGTTAATCACAGCAACAGCCCCACTACTTGGCACTGACTTTTTGAATTAGTTTTTTTTCTCTTTGCTCGGACAAAATACCTGAAGAAATAACTTGTCAGAAAGGGTTTATTTGGCTCACAATTGTAAGGTACAATCAGTAATGGTGAAAAAATGGTGGCAACAGGTGTTTGAAGCAACCTGTCACCTTAAACCTGTCACCTTAAATGCGCAGTCAGGAAGGAGAGATGAATGGCTACTTGTGCTCACCTTGTCTTCTTCCCTTTGTTCGGTTCGGAACTCCAGCATGGTGCTTCCCAGTGAACAGGGGTCTTTCCAGTCTAATTAACATAACCGGGATAATCTTCCACAAGCATACTCAGAGGCTAAATGAAGTTAGATAATCCTTTACATGCATTTCCAGAGGCTTGCCTGTCAGATGATTCCTGATATTATCAAGTTAACAATATTATCACAGTACTAAAGGTGTTAGATTATACATGCATTTTTGTTTGTGCGTTTGTTTTGTCTGTCTTTATTTTTTCATTTTGCTGATGGGAATGAAACATAGTAATTCCCTAAATAATAATAATGTCTGTCTTTAGAAGGGAAGGTGTAGCTTATTATCAATAGGGAACTTAAGAAAGCACTAATGATCAATATCAGTAAATCTACTTAGAAAGGTAAACCTTGTCTATAACCATAAGTTGTCCAAGCTAAGGATCTTGTCCCTTTACTTTTTTCTTTTCTATGAAACCTAGCATTAGCTTATGTATTGATAGGTGTAATGAAGCTGTGATGGTGAGCTATGTCTCACAATAACTTTCTAAGGAGCCTTATTATATGTGGAGTACATGGAGTACTCATGCTGTGAACTTTGTGCTGAGGCAGAGAGTATTGAATATATGCTCAACAGGAAAAATACCATCTATTAACAACTGAAAAGTAATGTGTGGGAGGGTCACTGAGCCCTGACAACAGAAGATCAGGATGAGACCTGGGGAGCCAACTTAATAGCTTGTCAAATGGAGTTGCTATGTGTAACCGTGCCAAGTGACCACATCTTAGAAAATGAGACACATTGGCATATACAAAAACATTGAACAACATGGTAACTAATTGAATTTTGCTTTGGTTAGTCAGAAGGCATTTTGAGATCGTATAGAGACTAAGCTTATTGTGAAGAACATTAACTATGGAGACATATGAATGCAGAAAAAAATGTCTCATTCCCTTTAATTCAGCAAAATCTTCTTTTGCAATAGCAGCCACTCAGATAGCCAAATAAAACTGGAGGGACAAAGAAATGGAAGCTGATTAGAATGGAGGTGGATTCAGGAGAATTCAGGAGAGGAAGGTGAATATGATGAAAATACAATGTGCAAAATTCTCAAAGAAACAAAGCAACTCACTTTAGAAACTTACAGTTTAACAAAGTAGATAGACATTTATTGGGTAATTGACTACTGAAGTGACTATTTTCATTCTACAAGAAAGGCATAGAAAAGATCTGGGTAATTTATTGCTAGAAGAATGGTGGAGAATTTTTTCATGCTTTAAACTGGCTTTTCAAGTGAAGGTCAGATTTCTGGAAGTGGAAGGGGAACGAGGTCAGAATAGGGGTACAGTATGAGAAAAGGTGCAGAGCAGGAAAGGAAAGTCTATTGTTATGGTATATTGACCTATCAGCTGAACCCTTGCTTCCAAGGATGTGATATGAAAGACCAAAAGAAAAATGAGACTAAAACTGACTTGGGCACAAGGCAGGCATTGGGAGGAACTGATAATTTTTTAAGGTTGACATACCAGATTTCATTATGGCATTTCATTCATCTCTGTCATATGATAGTAATATTCTTCTTAGTTTCTTGAAGAACCTCTACATTGATTTCCAGAGAGGCTACACCAGTTTATACTCCCACCAGCAGTGATTAAGGCTTCTTTTTACCCATATGCTCACCAGCACTTTCTGAAAACTTATTATTATATGTTCCTCACCAGTATTCCCTCTTAAATTAGTAGCCCGTTTTATTTTATTTTTGTTGTTGCATATATAAATGCATAAATACAACCTTCTGAGTCTGTTTCTGTTGCTTTTGTGAATATTTCAGGAATGATCATTTTATTTTGTGTGACCAATTAGGAGACTCATTGCTGGGAGAAGCTAATTCTCCCTCACTCATAAGTCATAGGTTGCCTGTAGTTATTTGTTTAGGGGTGGTACCCCATAAGAATTCCCTCTTCTATGTTAGCATGTCAGTTAATTTTTGTCAGGTCTTATTGAAAAAGCCACACTATTGAAGTAATGTGCTGAAGTTTCCCTATTATTTCTGGATACACATCTCACAGTAGATTTTCTGGTCTTCTGGCTCTTGATATCTTTCTATCTCATCTTCATTGACAATACCTGAGCCTTAGGTACAGGAGTTGTGTTGTGGATATAACCACTGAGTCTGGGTTCCCTACAGTCTTTTAATCTCTGCATAGTGTCAAGTTGCTGTTCCCTGTAATGGTTTCCATTTGCTGTAATGAGAAGCCACTTTGATGATGAGTTAAAGTTGCATTTACCCATAGGTATACGGATAAGTTTTAGAATGCAGTTTGGAATTATGCTGGTTTAGGAAAGCAGTGGTAGTATATTCCCTTCTAAGATCTATGACCTCATTAGCCCCATGGAGTTGGCTAGGTTTCTAGTACTGGGAAGAGTTAATCTCTTGTTGAATAAGTCTTAAATCCAATTAGATAGCTGTTGGTTACTGTCAATATATAAGTACCACTATTGTACCTTTAGAGATATCGTGTCAAGCTAGACATTATTGTGGTTCATAGGCATCACAGTTGGACAGGACTATTGGATGTTTCCCTCCCTTAGCAGCTTGCATAATACTTTCTGGTACTATGAAAACCAGAGTTCATGAAGAAGGCTTTCATGTCAGCTCTGACTCAAATCAGCCAAGTTCTGTGTCCTAAGTGTGTGGTGTCTACTTCTCAAACTGTGAGAAGAATCAAAGGGAAAGAGAAATAGACTATATTGTTTTGGGTGTCAGTTGGACTACCCTAACCAACAAGTTAAATGGAGGTTTCTCATACCTGGTATTGGGATTTTGTTAGATAGTCTTTGTCTCTTTCAGAACAAATTGAAAAAAAATAATAATATGATCCTTAAAATATATCCATGATGGTATTTGTCTCTTCTCCCTCCCCTGATGTCAGCATTTTTGACTGGGGTAAGATGGAATCTCAAAATAATTTTAATTTGCATTTTCCTAATGGCCAAGAGTATTGAATACTTTTTAAATATTTGTTATCAGATGTTCATGTTTGGGTCTTGTAGTTTGTTCCATTGATCTACATGTCTGTTTTTGTGCCAGTATTGTACTGTTTTATTGCTATAACTCTATAATATGAACTGACATCTGCTATGACAATACCTACAATATTATTTTATTTGCTCAGTGTTTTTGATTATCTACAGACTTTTGTGCTTCCAGGCAAATTTTAGGATGTTAGTATCAATTTCTGTGAAGAATAACATGGGGATTTTTATTGAATCTGCTAATTGATTTTGGTAGAATGGACAGTTTCACAATATCAATTCTATGAATCCATAATTATGGGCACCTTTCTGTCCTCCAATGTCTTCATCAATCTGTTTATTCAGAGATTTAAATTTTTCATTGACCAGATAGGCCCTCCAAATGTGGGTGACAGTTATGTGGACTGATCTGTTTGTGGGGCCCCTGGCAATGGGACAGAGACTTATGCTGGGTACATGAACTGCCTTTTTAGAACCCATTCCCTCTGGGGGGTTGCCTTACTCAACCTTGATGCATGGGGGAGGGGTTTAGTCCTGCCCCAACTTGGTATGCCAGCCTGTGTTGACTACTCAAGGGAGGCTTTAATCCCTATGAGGATTGAGTGGGATGGAGGGAGATGAGGGGGACAGCAAAAAGGGAGGGAGGGGGAACAGTGGTTAATAATGAAAAAATTAATTAAAAACAACAAACAAATAAATAAAGCTTTCATTGTAGAGATCTTCCTCCTCTTTGATTACTTTTATTTCTAGATTTCATTTTGAGGCTATTGTGAATGAGACTGTTTCCTTGACCTCTCTCTCAGCCTGCTTGTTTTTGGTATATGAGAAGGCACTGGATTCTGTACTTTGATTTTGTATTCTGCCACATTGGTGAAGACATTGATCATTTCCAGAAGTTTTCTTGTGGGAAATTTTGGCTCTTGTGTGCATTATATTATCTGAAAATAGATAGAATTTGATATTTTCTTGTCCTCTTTGTTGCCCTTTAATTTTATGTAATTCTTTATTGTTCCAGGTAGTGTTTCCAGAATTATATTGAAAAAGCATGGGTACAGTGGGAAACCCTGACACATTACTGATTTTAATGAGATTGCTTCAAGTACTTCTCCATTTAGCATAATGCTAGCTGTGTTTTTTTTTTCATATATAGTTTTTATTATGGTGGAGTATGTTTCCTCTGTTCCTACTCTTTCTAGAACTTTTATCATGAATCATGTTGGATTTTGTCAAAGGCTTTTCTATATCTACTGAGACAACCATGTAATGTTTGTCTTTAAGTCTATTCATACAATTTATTGCATTTTTTACCATTCCTGCCTCTCTGGGATAGGGCAATTATACTGTGATATATGGTCTTCTTCATATATGTCTATATTCAGCTTGCAAGTATTTTATTGGATATTTTTGCATCCATATTCATTAGGGATATTTGTTGGTTGTTTCCTTTTGTTGTTTTTTCCTGTTGTGATTTTACCTGGTTTGTATATTAGAATAAAGCTAGATTTGTAGAAGGAATTTGGGAAAACTTTTGTTTCTATGTTGTTTATAATATTTAATATATTTATATCAATAAATAATTAATAATATATTATATATTGTATAATATATAATAATTAATAATATATAATAATTTAAGAAGGATTGGCTGTAGTTTTTTTAAAGTCTGGCAGAGTTCTATTCTGAATTCTCAGCCTGGACTTTTTTCATTCAATTTTTAAAAAATATTTGTTGAAATTACAATATAATTACATTTCTCTCTTCCCTTTTCTTCCCTCCAAACCCTCCCATATGACTGTACTGGCTCTCATTTGAATTCTTGCCTCCTGTTTTAAATTGTTATTGCATAAATATATGCACATATATATATATATATGTTCTTAAATATAACTTATTATGTCCACATAGTGCTACTTTTATACATGTTTTCAGGACTGACCATTTGGTACTGGATAACCAACTGGTGCACTCTTCCCTGGGGAAGACTATTTCTCACACTCCAGCATTCCTTAATTGCCTGCAGTGCTTTGTGTAGAGCTGTGGTTGCATGTTTTTTTTTTCCCCAATCCACTTCGACGTGTCCATTGGTGTTGTCCTTGCCCAGCTCACATTTGAGAAGTCATGTTGGTGAGACTTCATGGATATAGCTTCTGGAATTGCTAGGAGATACAATCTCACAGTAAACTCCCTTTATATGATTCTTACAATTTTTCTGCCCCCTCTTCCACAATGTTCCCCGTACCTTAGGTGTAGGCATGTTTTGAAGGTATATCCGTTTGAACTGTGCTCCACAACTCTGTATTTCAATTGGTTGTGATTTCCTGTGGTTCTTCTTCTACTGTACATAGAAGCTGCTTTCATGAGGAATAAAGACTATACTAATCTATAGGCATAAGAACAAATGTTTGTAGATTGTTAAGGATTATGCTGGTTTAGTAAATTAGTGGTTGTAGATTATCATCCAAGAACCATGACTTCACTAGCACTGACTAGTTAGCTAGATTTCTAATACCAGGTATGTTTTTCCTCTTGTTGAGTAGGTCTTGAATCCAGCTAGAGAGCTGTTGGTTACCACAAGGTATGGATGCCACTACTGCACCCTTGGGGTAATAATGCTATGTTTATCACTCTTTTCATCTCATTTGTTAGAAGTCTCTTTAGGTTACTTATCTCATCTTGGTTTAACTGTGGTGGTTTTGATAAATCTAGACACTTGACATTTGTTTTAGATTTTTCCAACCTAATGGAATAAAGGTTTTTAAAGTATTTCCTTGAAGTATTCTAAATTTTTCTGTGTCTGTTGCATTTCCCTTTTCATTTCTGGTCTTATCAATTTGGGTCATATCTGTCTTTCTTCTGGTTATCTAGACCAAAGGTCTGTTGCTCTTAGTTATCTTCTCAAAGAATCAGTTCTTACATTATTCGTTTCTATGTATTGTTTTCTTTGTTTCTACTTCATTAATTACTGCCCTGATTTTGTTATTTCTTGCCATTAGGATTAGGGTTTGACTTGTTCTTATCTTTCAAATTTCTTATGTAGTAGCATTCAGTCATTTATGTGTATTTTTCCTGATTATTTACCTTAGACTTGTAAATTTTCCTCTTGCCAGTACTGATAATGTAGTCCAGAGATATGGTAATATAGTGTTTTAATTTTCATTTAATTACAGAATTTTTTATTTTTTCTTGATTTCTTCTTTAGCTCATTTTTCATTCATTAATGAGTTGTTTAACCTCTTGAGCTTACCACAGATTCTTTTACTGTTGGCTTGAAGCTTTGTAGTATTGTGATCAGACAGAATGCATAGAGATGTTTTTCAGTGTTTATGAATTTATTAAGATGTGTTTTGTGTCCTATATGTGATTTATTTTAGAGACACTTCCATGGGCTGCTAAGTAGGATGTATATTTTTTTATGTTTGGGTAGAATATTCTGCCAATATTTGTGAGGCTCATATGATGTATAGAGTTACTTAACACTTGTGTTTCTCTGTTTATTTTTGTCCAGATTGCCTCTCTATAGGATAGTATAGGACATCAAAATCACCAACTATTTTGTGGTTGGTGTTAATCTGTGTCTTTATTTCAAAGGCACACATTTTATGGAACTGAGTGCATCTGAGTCTGGTGTGTATATGCTTAAGATTGTAATACCTTGCTGATTAATTGTTCCTTTACTCAGAATGAAGTGTCATTTTCTTTATCTCTTCTCAACAATTTTAGTTTGAAGTAGATAATTACACATACTTGTTTCTTGGTCTGGTCTGCTTGGCACAGTTCCTTTTTCCATCCTTTCACTCTAAGATGCTTGTCCACTCTTGAAGGTAAGGTGATTGCTTCTCTATATAACAAAAAGGTGAATGTTGTTTCTTAATCCACTCATCCTAACTTTTCTCTTTTGAGTAGAAACTTGGGACCATTAATATTTAAATTTATTATTGAAAGGTGTGTTTTGGTGGTTGCCATTGGGGCTTTGTTTGTTTGTTTGTTTTGTGGAATTATTTGGTGTTTTTAGTTCCTAGTCATACTTAAGTTTCAGAAAGTATAGATTCATTTGTTTTTTTTCTAACACTTCTTGACTATGCTTACTCCTCTATTCAGGTTGAAATATTGCTTCCAGTGCAACCTATAGAAGCATAGAAAGTATAGAGTAAGGGACTAGAAGGCACAGATAGGTCTCCCAAGGAAAGGAAATAGAATAGATACTTATGGAAATGGAGGGTGGAATGAGAAGGTCATGGGAGAGGGAGACGAAAGAGGGAATATGGGGAGAAACAGCTGAAACTAAGGGTTATTGGGGTAGTATAGAACACTAATACAGTAGAAATTTCCTAAAATATATACACACATGAAGGTGACCTAAATGAAATGACCAAATAATGGAGGGGATAGAGACCCAACTGAACATCTTTTGGCATCAAATGAAGCTTCTAGTACTGGGGTTGGGTTATATTTAATTGAGTTGTTGGTCAAAGGGCCACATGAAAAGCCCCAAACAACAAAGGCTGTTACTGTTACTAAGATTACAGATTTTTTTTTCCCACAAATTGACAGCAAGGCCCTCTTGCTGAAAACACCAACACAACTCATTAAACATGGAGAAGTTGAGCTAGTGCTTATATAGAACCTTCATCCCTATTTTCTAGTATCTTTGGTATAGGAAGATACTCTGCAAGCTACCAGAAGAGATCTATAAACACAACCCATCCATAAATCCTATGATCTACAATGATGTCCCATCTGCAAGATACGCTAATGCAATGGTAGCACAAAGTTTGTGGGAATAACCAACAAATACCTGATTCAACTTAAGGCATACTCCATGTGATGGAACCCATATCCAACACTGCTTGAATAACCAAGTACTTGAGACTAGATACCCCAATGACCTAGGGTAAAACCTAATGCTACTGTTAAAACCAACCCCCCAAAAAATGTCAATTAAATAATTCCTAAATGACATTCTGCTGTACTCATAGGTCAGTGCCTTGCTCAGCCATCATCAGAGAGAGAGGCTTCCTCCTACAGCATATAGGGACAAATTACAGAGACCCACAGCCAGACATCATGCAGAGAGTGAGAGACCTTGGAACACTCAGCCGTAAATGGAATGTATCCATCAAATCCTTAAACTCAGGGCTCAAGGGATCCAGTGGAAAAAAAAGGCAGAAAAAGTGTAAGAACCATAGGTCATGGAGGACACCAAGAAAACAAGACCTTCTAAATCAACATGAGCAAAGATGATATGAATTCATAGAGACTGAGGCAGCATGCAGAGGGCCTGAATGGGCCTTCACTATTTCCTCTGCATATTTATTATGAGCTCCAGATTACTGTTTTCTGGGTTTCCTCAGTATGTGAACAAGTGAGTCTCTTTTTCCTGTGCCTTCTCTTGTGCTCTTTTTCTTCTGTATTTTGTTTTGTTTTTCCCAACTCCAATGTATTAGTTTGTGTCTTATCTTATTATAGTTTATTTTAAAAATATTGCTTTTAGTATTCTTTATTGGGCTCATTTGGTGGAAATAAATTATTTTATTCTGATTTATCTTGGAAATTATTTGTATCCTTTAGTTAAAATTAAAATATATTTGCATAATTTCCTTCCCTCCCCTTCTAGATTTTCCCTTCCCCCCTTCCATTCCTACTTTTGAATTCATGATTTTTTCTTTAATTGTTATTGTTGTTAAATATAGGTATATAATATTTACATGTTTACACATATAAGTATAGAAATGCAAACCATTGAGTCCACTTAGTGTAGACATTGTGTGTGTGTGTGTGTGTGTGTGTGTGTGTGTGTTAGGGCTTACTACTTTGTACTGAGTAACTAGTTAGGGGGCTTATTTCTGGGGGAAAGTAACTGTGCCTCCCTCAACAGCCATTGATTTCATATAGCTCTGTGGTTGTGGTATTTCTCTAGATCTTCACAGAAGTCCCGTGAATTTCACCTGTTCTTGAAGGTAAAACAATGACATTATTAAACATCGTGCTCTTCGCCTAATTCTTGACCACTTCTCATTTTTGTTCTGCATATAATATGTTCACAGTTGTTCAGCTGTTCTGGTTTCCTCAGATCCAAAGACATTGCAAGCAGATGAGCCTGAGTTCTTCCCAGAAGGGAGATAGTACTTATGCATGCAGGAGTGAGAGAAATGCAAAGGCTATCATTGTAGCAGAATGTATTTGAATCATGTTCATAATTTAAAGTGTTTTGCAAAAATCTAATTGCCAATTCATTGTTTAAAAAAATGAGAGATTGTGTGTGCACACATACACATGTTGAATTTAGCAGCCAGAAACTAGTAAGTTTTTAACAAAAATAATTGGCTTAGTGTTTCATAAATGGGTAATTGTATATAGATAGGAAATGAATATATTTAACAGCAAGCATGTCATATAAATACACTCAAATTATTGACAAAAATTAGTTCACGCTTTAGTGTCTGAGGCCTCACAGAAGGTAGATAAGAACATTAGATAAAAAGATACCTCCGTTCCCTTTTACTCAGAGTACTATGGTGAAATGCTGGGTGTTTGCTAAGGAAAGATGCTGTGGGGATTACAGACTATAAAATTAAGAAAGAGATTGGTAGTGAAAGAGGGGGTATGTAAAGCTGTTTCCATTTGTATGTGGCTTTCAGAGAATGAGAGCAACAGAAAATTATATTTGTGAGTCATCATGTTTTCAAAAGTTGCTAATCTTGAACTGAGCTCCAAAGCTGAGATAGCCATATGATTCGGAATGTTCTTTCATGTGTGAAACCTCAAAGTTACAACCCTTATGCTAACGACAAATAACAATCTCAGATACCCACATGAAACAAACTTTCCTTTTCTTTCTCTACAGTAGGATATAAAGAGTTGTAGTAGCCTTGAGCCAACATCCTGGCTGTAGATTCCAACAGATCTCTAAATTTCAGATATGCTATACAATGTCCCCAGAAAATATAAATGCATTACATATCCCAATCCAAGCCTTTTATTTATTTTTAAATATGCCATGGTTTGAATAAGAATGGCTTCCACAATATCATATATTTGAATGTTTAGTCATCAGGGAATGGCACTACTTAGGATTAGGTAGTATGGCCTTGTTGGAGTAGGTATGACTTTGTTGGAGGAAGTGTGTCAGTGGAGGTGGGCTTTGAGGTTTCAGAATCCCAAACCAGGCCAAATGGCACTCTCTTCCTGCTGCCTGCTGATTTAGATGTAGAACTCTGAGCTACTTCACCAGCATCATATCTGGCTGTGTGCCACCATGCTCCCTGCCATAAAAATAACTAAAACTCTGAAACTATAAGCAAGCCCTAAGAGTTGTCTTGGTCATGGTGTCTCTGCACAGCAATACAACACTGACTAAGACAAAACATGAATGTGTGTATGTGCTATGTTTATGTACTCATGTGTGGGTGCACACCCATGTGGAGATCAAAAGTCAATGTTAATAGAACTCAAATTCTCTTGTTTGTATGGCAAACTGAGACATTTTTCTAGCCACTTTCATGGAATTTTCCTATACTGTATATTTTTCCACATCCAATTATGAAGGTTCCTTTTATCTCCTCCTGCTTACCTAAATTTTGTTTATTCTTTGAGGATGAACTGAACCTTTTGCCATTCTAAGAACTTTTTCTATCCATCCACAGTCTTTTTCACCTCTGGCCATGTCTAGTTTTATTGTCCGTATTAAGCACTCGAGATTTCTTTCCTGGGGGAATTATACAGAATCCTGGATTGGCTGACATAGTGCAGTCTCCAAAATGGAAAAGATGAAGACAGTAGCCTATACCAACTATAAACTATTCTTTGAAGTTAATAAAAAGGCTGGTATAAGTCTCCATTCACCCTGGGCAATGAATACAGTAGGATGAGTTCCAAAAATAATGGTAATAATGACAGAGTCACTTCATAATCTATATGATAATGTAGAGTACATTTGTCTTTCATGTTATAGGAAGGAATCTATATACACTAAGAAGAAACTCACAACCAACTAATAAACTAATTGATTAAACAAATATTAAGCCATTGCCTCCTTCCTAGTACTGTTTTCATCATTGAGCAATAACTAGGGTTAGATGGAGTCATAAGAAAGGACCTCTGGTATGATGGAATTAGTGTCCTTAGTAAAAAGAGCATTAAAAGAGCTTACTTTTGTTATTTCTCCTAGACAAAGAAGAATGAAATGTGGCCATCTACAGGTTTTTGGAGATCTCATCCTTAATTAAACAAGCAGTTACTCTTCCCAGCTCTAGAACTAGAATAAAGATTATGTGATGGCTATTCTTAGATGTCAACTTGACTACACCTGGAATTTAACTATAACCCAAGTGGCTCAGTTCACCTCTAAGAGATTTTTTTCTTAATTAAACCATTTGAAATGGGAAGATGTGACCTAAATCCAGACCTTTGGAAGTGGGAAGATGCACTTCAAATCCTGCCACACCTTCTGATGGCAGCCAATATGAAACAAGAGGGCGGAAGGCAGATATTGCTTTCTGCCCTCACTCTCAGTGGCATGTTCATTCCTTCACTGGCATCATAGCATACACGGAATACCAGCTGAGACATTCAGCCTTGTGGACTGAGTGACTCCTGGGTTCTTAGACCTCCCACTGGTCATCAGCTATTGTTGTGCCAGCAGGCCACAATCAGTAAGCCACTCTAATAAAGCTCATACAGTCATTCTTTCACTTCTGTTCCTCTAGAAAAATGCTGATTAATAAAGTTGCAATTGCAGATTAAGCAGATTAATACAGATAAAACAGTCAAAGAAGACTTATTTGTAAAAGTAATATTTGAACTAGAGCCAAAAGGTTCAGAGGAAGAGCAATATGTATGTTGTGGTAAGGAACATTTCAGGCATAGAAAACAGATAACATAGAGCTCAAGATTAGTAATGGACTTGGTGTATTACACCAAAAAAATGGTTAATATGATGAAAAAGCAAGTCATGGAATAGGTAGAACAAGAAGTTGGAGATACAGGCACAGGTAAGCTCATGCATGGTCTTGTAAGCTGTAGAACAAATTGAATAGGAAGCAGTTGGAGATAGGCTTGGTTAATCCTAGCAGGTAGATAGCCAAGAGTCTAATGCCAGCCTGATCTATCCAGGCCAGACAAAGTTACACAGTGAGACACTGTCTCAGAAAACATATAAAAAGAAAGTAATTGAACATTTTAAAGCAGAAAGCTAATATGATCTCATATAAAATTTAATAAAATGGCTTTGGTTTCTGTAAGAAAGTGACATAAAACAGAAAGAAAAGACTAGGTAAGGGATTATTTCAATAGTTCAAGTGATGATTAATAGCAGCAATAGCAGAGATTAAAAGAAGTGACTGAGTTGTTTATGAAATGCCCAGTTTTAAATAAAGGTGGCTTATTAAAGATGTAGATATAATCTAGCTTTATAATTTAAAAAAACTGAAAAAATGATGACAACTTCAATTGAGATTAGTAAGATTGATGGAGGTACCATATTTTGTTTTCATTGAGTTTGAAATTTGTATTAAAACTCTAATCAAAATTATCAAGTAGAAAATTACATATGTAAATCTTAGAGTTCCATGGAAAGATACTATCTATTTCCTGTCCTCTTTATCCCTGTTCACATTGCTACCCATACCAACCACTGTTTCAAAGTAAAACCCTACTGTCCAGTCAACATTGATTTTAGCCTCAATTGAAGCTAAAAGAAAATTTCCCCACCACCACCATTGTAAGAAATGACTGAAGCAAAAGAGGCTTTGTTTTCCATGCTTGTTAGAACTAAATTAAGTTTCTAAAGATGGAACACTGAGAAGAGTATGGTGGCACATACCTTTAATCTCAGCACTTGGAAAGCAGAGGCAGGTGACTCTCTGAGTTTGAGGCCAGCCTGGACTACAAAGTGAATTTCAGGATAGAAAAGGCTATGTAGAGAGAACCTGTCACAAAAAAAGAGAGAAGATATATAACATTGAGATTTCATGTACTTAACAACATGAAGGCCTTTATTTCATTGTTAGTTGGAGGACAGACAATAATAACAATGCATTATGAACTCTAGCATATAATTTCTAATGTACATGTAAATAAGCAGAGCCTTAGACCATTTATCACAAGTAAGATGAGAGGAAAAAATTGTGAGATGCTCACTATGGAATCCTTGCTTTGGAAAGGTAATCCCAGCTCATATTCTATGTACCTTCTAAATATGGAGATATGGATAAACCTAGGCAGAAGTTGGGATAGAGAATGATCAACTATGGTGAAGAAAAACAATACACTCATTTCTTTCTGTACAGAGGCTAGAATATTAGATATTTGTTTTCTAAGGCCTCCTGTAGTTAATGGTACTATATGACACAGTTCTTGTCAATGAGAAACCAAGGCAAAATGTGCTGGAGATTCTGGGAAATCTAAAATACATGCTCATTAAAAATGGACACGATGAATAAATAATTTTGAAAAGATAAATAAATGACTTACATAGCAAGTTCTGTGCCAGCTAGGGCTACATAATGAGACCCTGTCTCAAAACAAACAAAACAAAAATAAATAAAGCAAAATAGATCAATGATCACTACCTCTTCCTCCCTTCTGCCGTAGATAAAGCTATAATGGTGGCCAAAGCAACAGTTACAATTTTGCACATTAATGATTTTGATTCTGAAATTGTTGAGTTATTCACTAACTCTTAACCATTTTGAATAGGTGAGAAACACCTATTTGTTTATGCCACTATTCAGTGGATCTTACTTATGGCCAATGCAATTCTAAGAGATTCTCTTAGTGTAGGGAAAGAATTCAATACAGATCTACCTGAATATAGGTTTCATATTCTTGACTAGCATCCTATATTACTATACTAGACAAAATTCATAAAAATAATACACTGCCAGGTGGTGGTGGTGCATGCCTTTAATCCCAGCACTCGGGCGGCAGAGGCAGACAGATCTCTGTGAATTCAAGGCCAGCCTTGTCTCCAAAGTGAGTTCCAGGAAAGGCACAAAGCTACACAGAGAAAACCTGTTTTGAAACCCCTCCCCCCCCAAAAAAAATACACTACTCTAGAACAAAAACAAAATTCTGTGGTGCAGGCATTTTGTGGTACAGAAATATGAAAACTCAGATTCTAGGTAAACCTCAGGAAGAATGTGAAAGAAGATTGAGGGGGAAAGAGGTGGTATTGCCTTTCCTTCAATGATCTGCCTTTCGTCAAAATTCCCTCTAATGTTCTACTCACTCTTTAAAAAACTGTTTTCATGCTCAATCATACTACAAGGACACATATTCAACTATGTTCATAGCAGCATTATTTGTATTAGTCAGAACCTGGGAACAACCTAGATGCCCCTCAACCAAAGAATGGATTAAGAAAATGTGGTACATATAACACAGTGGAGTACTACTCAGCAGTAAAAAACAATGACATCATGAAATTTGTAGGCAAATAGATGTAACTAGAAAATATCATCCTAAGTGAGGTAACCCAGACTCAGAAGGACAAACATGGTATGTACTCACTCATAAGTGGAGACTAGATGTAAAGCAAAGGATAACCAGACTACAACCCACAGTTCCAGAGAAGCTAGCTAACTAGGAAGACCCAAAGAGGGACACATGGATAGCCCTGGGAAGGGGAAATAGATGAGATCTCCATGAGTAAACTGGGGATGGGGGGGCAATGGAGGGTAGGGGATTGGGGATGAGAACATAAGGGAACGGGATGGTTGAGCTGGGACAGGGATGGGGTGGGAGAGCAATGAAAGAGATACCATGATAGAGGGAGACATCATAAGGATAGGGAGAAACCGGGTGCTAGGGAAGTTCCTAGGAATCCACAAGGATGACCCCAGTTTAGACTACTAACAATAGTGGAGAGGGTACCTGAACTGGCCTACCCTGGTAATCAGATCGGTGAATACCATAACTGTCATCATAGAGCCTTTTTCTAGTAACTGATGGAAGCAGATGCAGAGATCCACAGTCAAACACAGGGCGAGCTCTAGGAGTCCAGTTGAAGACAGAGAAGAGGGATTCTTTGAACAAGGGACATCAATATCATGATGGGGAAACCTACAGAGACAAACAAACCAAACTAGTGGGAACTCAAGAAATTTAGACCAAAAGCTGTGGAGCCTCCACAGGAATGGACTAGGCCCTCTGCATAATCTAGACAGTTTTGTGGCTTGATCTGCTTAATGTCCCCCTGGCAGTAGGATCAGGATATATCTCTTGTGCATGAGCTGGCTTTTAGAGTCCTATAGTGGGACAAGTCTCACAGCCTTGAGGCAGGGGGGAGGGGCTTGGACCTGCCTCTACTGAATGTACCAGGCTCTGCTGAATCCTCATGGGAGGACTTACCTTCTTTAGGAGGGAATGGGGGGTGTTTGGGAGGGGGAGGCTGGAGAGGCGGAAGGAGGGAAGTGGGGGATCTATGATTGGTATGTAAAATGAATAAAAATGTCTTAATAAAAAAACTGTTTTCACTTTAGCTTCCTGAAATCCAACATCTGAAATATCTCTTGGTGAAATATGAGCCTGGAATATTCCCTACAGAAGATAACTCTGGAGATGTAGGTACCAGCAACAATGATGGAGAAAGAAAGAAGTAGGTGCCTTGGTGAAATCTCCTAGTAGGAACCAACATCTTTCATTCAGAGAACTAATCTCCAGAACAAATCATGTAGACTTATGGATACCACTAGTACAGAGTCTCTAAAAATCTTCAGAGTGATTCTGGGGCTAAAATTTTTAAAGTCCCTGCCTGACTCAACCTGTATCCCAGTCAAATCATCCAACCTGGCCTTACTTTATTTTCTTTTCTGACTGAGCTCCACAGAATGATCGTCAAAATTACATCCACTCTAGCTCAATCTTTGTTTGCTAGAACCATATTGCAGGTACATGAATCCTACTCTAAGACTTACCAACAATCAAAGGAGTGCGAATTCCCAGTATATTGAGACTCCACATTACTCTGTTCAGACTGACAGACAGGAAGAAAACAAACAGCAGCAATTGCTGGTGAGAATGCAGACAAAAGGATTCCTGTATGCACTTCTGATGGAATGTAACCCAGTTCAACCATTATGAAAATCAATATGGGGATGAACGGAAAGAAAAGAAGGGGAAGAGGGGGAAAGAACTAATCATTTTTGGACACCATTTGCCTCTCTCATTTTCAGGGTTCCATTCCTTTTGGTTGTAACATCATCACGCCAAGCTTCATTTTTCAAAATGAGAATTATTTCTGAGTCAGATCATGACTTCAGCTGCAAAAAGTCATTAATTCTAAACTGTGAATTAGTAATTGAAAAGCAGAAATCCATGTCCTGAAGGAATATGAATTCTAATAAGAAAAAGGAAAAATACATTTGAAACGCAGGACATCACTCTAAAAGTACGTCATCTGAAAAAAAGGAAGAATGAAATCCTGAGAGACAGGAAGAAGAGACCAAGAGAAGGGAGAGAGGAAGGGAGGGATAGAAGGGGAGGGGAAGGGAGGTCATCAGGAATTCTGTAGATATTTATTTTTATTTTGCATTTTAAGAGAGCAATTCAGTTTTGAAACATTTTTTTTCCGTGTTTAAGAAATTTTAATCATGGTCTAAGTCTCAGAAAGTCAAAGGGTTTGGCTCGTTACATGTCTCACCCGCAATTTTAAAAATGAGATGATAGCAAAGTAGGGAAGAAGTCAGAATTCATTTCACCAGTGATAAAATAATAATAACATTCAGCACCCCAGGGTATCCTAAAGCGATCCTTATGAAAATTCCTTGAGATACTGCATGCCTGGTCAATACATTATCATTTTTATCATGTTAAAGAAAGTTTCAATTGTTAATAGTAACAAACACTAACAAAAAAGATAGAATCTGATCAATAAAGCTCTCTGCTCTCTGGCACCAAACCATGGAGTATATTCATTTTACATGGTACTCAGTTCATAGGAATAGTTTCATAAAAGTATATAATGCACTTTGGGCACGTTCCTTTCATATCCCCCATAACCTACATTTTATCACCCCCCCATTCATCTTCTCTGCTTCCCCAGACAGTTTTTCACTTCTACTTGTATGCCATGTGCATATATGGTTATGTACCTACTTATGTAAGATCTAATAACCACCAATGAGAGAAAACTTGATAATTGTCTTTGTAAGTCTAACTTAATTCACTTAACATGGTTATCTCCAGTTGCATAATTTTCTTGTAAGTGGTAAACCTCATTTCGTTTTATGGCTGACAATTCCATTGTTTATATATACCACATTTTCTATATCCATTCCACTACTGAGGGACAACTAGGTTGGTCACATGACTTGGCTACTATTAATAGTGCTGTAAAAAGTATCGATGTGCAATTATTTCTGTGATATGTTGCCTAGAGGTCCTCTGGGCAAATACCCAGGAGTGAAATAGTTGGGTCATATGATAGATTTATTTTTAGTTTCTTTTTTTCAGGAATCCCATATTGATTTTCATAATGGCTGAACCAGGTTATATGCCATCAGAAGTGCATAAGGGTTATTTCTGTCTACATTCTCACCAGTGTTTGTTGCTATTTGTTGTCTTCATGACAGCCATTCTGAATAGAGTGATACAGAGTTCAATACACTGGGAATTTGTACTTCTTTGATTGATAGCCAAGTTGAAGAGGCTTTCATGTGTTTACTGTCAAATTGCACTTAATTGTACTTTACTTCTTGAGAACTTTACATTTCATAGCCTATTTATTGATTGGGTAGTTTTGTTTCTTGTTTAGTTTTTTATGTTATTTTTAATATTCTAATTGTTAATCGTCTGTTAATTATACAAATATCAAATATGTAATAATCTATAATTTTTGTCTTAACAGGATTATTTCCTTTTAATTTCACAAGATCCCATAATTTTTAGCATTATTTCTTGAGCAACTATAATTCTATTAAAAAAGAATTTACCTGTGCCTGTATCTTCTAGTGCATCCCTGCTTTTTCCTCTAACAGTTTCAGAGCCTCAATTCTTACAGTAAGGTCTTTGATCAATTTGCAGTAAATTTTTGTTCAGGATAAGACATAGATCTTAGTTTGAACATTCTTGTGTATGTGTCCATGAGATATCTGCACCACTTGTTTAAGACTATCTTTTCTCCAATGTATTTTTTATCTTATGTGGCTGTAATGCTGTGGACTTATATCTAGGTGCTGTACTTTCTTCCTTTCTTCCACTGGCCTACATGTCTGTTTTGGTAACTATGGCTCTGGCTTTGCAGTATAATTTAAAATTAGTTATGATGATATTTCCAGAATTATTCTTTATATTAAGGATTAGAAGGATTTATTACACAAAGTCATCTGGGGTTTCTGCATGAATTTTGTGAACTATTTATTTCTGTTAATAATATCATTGGAATTGTGATAGGGATTGCATTGAATCTACAGATTGTGCTTGTACTATATCCATTATCGTTATATTATTTCTTACAATATAAAAACATGGAGGGTTTCCGTCTTCTAATAGCTTCCTCTATTTCTTCATCTGGAAAATCTTTTATTCTTTGATTAAGTTTATTATGGGGTATTTTTTGTAGAAAATTGTGTGTCAATTGTTTCCTCTTATTTATTTTTTCCTTTGCATGATTGTTGGTTGTCTTTTCTTCTGCATGTTTGTTGGTGGTGTATAGGAAAGCCACTGATCATACACATAAATTTTGTAACCTGCTACTTTGCTGGAAAAGTATTCATCAAATCTAAAAGTTTTATGGTGGAGTCTTCATTGTTTCTTATGTATAGAAGTATCATCTACTAATAAGCACACTTGAATATCTTTTCCTATTTGTATCCCCTTTATTTCCTCTCTTGTCTTATTTTTCCTAGCTAAGAATTTCAATATTGTGTTGAGTAAGAACAGAGAACATGGACACCTTTTTCTTTTTCCTTATATCTCAAATGTTTTGGAATATTTCCTTTTCATTATATTCTAACCCTTTTAAAAAATTAAAATGTTTTCATAATCCTTTTGTCAATTAACAATGTATTGTTCAAATCTCATACATAAACTTGTACATACTTTATAATTTCTCTCCCTAGTTTTATTCCGTCATGGTCATATCAGTACAATAAATTATTTAAATTTTCCTGTATTTGTTAAGAATTTCTTTGTTTCTTGGTTTTCCTGTATTTGTCAAGAATTTCCATGGACTTCTAAGAAGAATGTGATTCCGTAGTGTTCTCTTAGGTCCACTAGTTCTGTGAGGTCATTTAACTAAGGCATTTTGGTTATATTTGTTCAGGATAATATATCTATTGGTGAGAGTAGGGTATCGAAATCACCCACTATTCTTGTTTGGATTTATCTGCGCCCTTTTCCACCAGTAATGTTAGTTTTATGAAATTGGATGCACCATTGTTTGGAATGTTTTTTAGAATTGTGTTTTCTTCTTGATGGATTGTTTCCTTAATTAGTATTTCTTAGAGAATCAAGTATTTCTAAGTAACTAGGTTGTGCTGGATAGATTAATGCCAACTTAACACAAGCTAAAGTTATTTGAGAGATAGGAACCTAAGTTTAAAAAATTGCCTCCATAAGATAAGGTTGTAGGCAAGCCTATAGGTCAGTGCTTCTCAACCTTCTTAGTGCTGTGATCTTTTAATACAGTTCCTTATATTGTGGTGATCCCCAACCATAAAATTATTTCATTGCTACTTTGTAACTGTTATTTTGCTACTCATATATTACAATGTAAATATCTGATATGCTACCCCCAGAGGGTTTGTGATCCACAAGTTGAGAACCACTACTGTAAGGTATTTCCTTAATTAGTGGTTGATGGGGGAGTGTCCAGGACATTGGTTGTGGGACCACCCATTGGCTGATAGTTTACAGTCCTATAAAAAAGCATACTTAACAAGCCATGGGGAGAAAGCCAGTAAGCAGCTCTCCTCCATGGACTCTGCATCAGCTCCTGCCTCTAGCTTCTTGCCCTGTGTGAGTTCCTCTCATGACTTCCTTCAGTGATGAACAGTCTAAGCCAAATAAACCCTTTCCACCCCAAGTTAAAGCTTTGGTCATGTTGTTTCATCAGAGCAATAGTAACCCTAACTAGATACAGGTCTTCAGCAGTGGAGGCTTAGATCAAGGCAGGGACGTACTCAGGCCCCTGTCCCTGTGAACAGTGTGGCAGCACACTAAGCTGTTACCCAAGATCATAGGCATCATGATAATTGTCATATCGTATGGGTTTCACATTAACCAGGTTTCACTTCTCTGTCACATAGCTTAAGTCACATGTGCCCTCATTCCCTTCCTTGGTCACCTAGTACAAATCACATATTAACTAAGTCTGTTTCCTTGTAGTGAAACATCTTTTTCCCCAAGAAACTTTAAAGGTACATATTTCTTCTTCTACCTCAGGTCTGCAACTCTCTAATTTAAACATTTACTTGAGAGCCTGACATTTTTGAAGGATGGCTGAACTCAAAAGCTCTGTCAAGCCCTACACCTAACAGTGTCAAATAATCTTCTTTATCACTCACAATTATTTTTGTCTGAGGTCAATTTTTTTTACATATTAGAATATGACCCTTACTAGCTTTAGGGGTTCATTTGTTTAGAATAACATTTCTAATCCTTTTACCAAATTACATTTATACTTAGGCGAGGCATGTTTCTTGAAGGCAAAAAATGGATTCATCTTCCTTAAAAATCAAGTCTGTGTAATTTTTATCTTATTGTCATGTGTTTGTGGTTGTGTGTGTGAGTGTGAACACGCACGCATGTGTGCATGTCCACATGAGCACAAGGTTGATGTAGGGAATAATTTACCCTATTTATTTTATAGCAAGATCTCTCAGAAAAACTCAAAGCTTGCTGATATGGCAAGTCTTACTAGCTAGCTTGTTCTAGGATTCCTCTAACTTCTAAAATTGACAAAACAGATGGGCTGTCATGTCAGTTTAGCATTTTTGTGGGTCCTAAGGACCTGAATTTGTGGTTGTTTATGCAGGAAGTTTTATAACAGATAAGCTATCTCCCCAGCCATATTCGTATTATTGGCTGTTCATTGGGAGTTCAGTCCACCAATGTTCAAAGTTGCTATTGAGTGGTATGTGATAATTCTCATTGTTTTGTTGATTTTGTATTGTTTGGTGTTATACTATTCTTTATTTGCTTAACTACTGTTCTAGCATGGTTTATTCTTTCCTCTATCCATACGGCTGTGTTTATCTTTCTCTTTTGTGTTTAGGATTCTTTCAAGTGGCTTCTGTAGTGCTGTCTTAGTGATCATGAATATCATGAATTCCTTTAGCCTGGGTTAGCAATGGTTGTCATTCCTGTTGAGATATCAGTAATAATTTCGATGGGTTTGCCTATAAATTAGTCTTTTGCAGCTTTCAACATATTACTTTAGGTTTAGTAGTTTAACTATTATATGTCATGTGGAGATTCTTTTCTGGTCTTGTCTGTTTGGTGGTATAAATACTTCTTTTTTGTTTTGCTTTTTGTTATCTATTTATTTATTCATTTATTGAGACAGGATCTCACTACATAGCTTGGTTATCCTGGAACTTATTATGTAGATAACTCTGACCTTGAACTCACAGATATCGGCCTGTTTCTGCCTCCTAAGTACTAGGATTAAAGCTGTAACTACTTCATGAATATGGATGATCATGTTTTTCCTTATAGTAATTTTGAGTAATTTCATGCTACTATTTTATTTAGTATATTATGCATGCTTTTAGCCTAAAATTCTTCTTCTATCACAACTGCTTGTAAATTTTGTCTTTTCGTGATGTCTTGTAGATCTTGAATGCTATGTTCATATTTTATCATTATTTTCTTTTTCCATGTCCTGAACACTGATTCATCTACCTTGTATTCCATCCCTGTTTTTCTTTTTTTCACTTGATGATCAATTCCATTGGTGATTTTTTTTTATTTCTAAAGTTTTCATTTCTAAAATTATAGTTTTTCAGTGTTTTTCTCTTTACTGGATTCTAATATCATATCTTATAGTAACATTTCATTCAGCTGTTTATTTGTGTGCTCTTTGGATTTGCTTTGAAGTTTACTTGCAGCCCCTTTCACTTCATTCAGTATCCTTATAATTGGAATTCTTTGGAATGTCATGGAATTAATTCTGATTGGAGTCCATTACTTTGAAATGGATATTTTCTACAACGGTCATATTGGCTTGTTTTTCTATGTTTTACATTGAGATACTTATATATCTGATGTTGTTTAATTGATAGGATATTTTAAATAGCTGTATGCTTTCAGTCAAAGTATTTGCTATGCTCCAGTAAGGCCATAGTGTGCAAATTTCATCAGCTAAACACATTAATCAGCTAAGCCACAAGCACACATGCTCAGGACACAAACATATGACCCCTATTTGGATGAAGTTCCTGGTACAAATGCTCTGAAATTACCAGGGTAGTTCTGTTTCCTTTCTGCTTATAGTGACTTCCACTCAATGTTCCCTGATCATCTCTAAACCTTTCTTGCATTCATCCAACTCCTCTCTGGTTAGGCAGAATTACACCTATGGAAATGAGATGGTCTTGTGTTTCCTGAGGACCTCTGTAGGAGCTACGACAGAATGACTGCTTCAGGCTTACAGTGTAACCAAAAACACTTTTACATCATCCAGAACAAAAGGAAAGAAAGTGAGAATGTGAAATTCTCTTTGTTTACTTACCTCTAAAAATCACGAGCAGGTAACTCTGCCTGAAGTTACCTAAGAATGCCATTTCTTTCTGGAGAATTGATCTTTTAGAGAAGTGTTAGGTTCACAACAAAGTTCAGAACAAAGTGCAGATAGTCTTCACATTCTCCCCTTCTCGCAAAGCAAAGTTTCCTCTATTATCAATATTCTATGGTAGCAATGGTATATTTGTTAATTGATGATCCTATATCAATAATCATCTTTACCTCAACTATGTAACTTTATTAGGGCACATTCTTGAAGCTATTCCAACTGTAGATCTTCACATTTGGCATATATCTACAGTTACAGTATTTTACAGAAGTTTTTTTTTCTTTTTTTTATTTATTATATTTGTGTTTTAATTTTACACTTCAGCCATGGGTTCCCCTGTCCTCCCCCTCCCGCCCCCGCCCCCACCTTCCCTCCAGCCCCTCCCCTCCATTCCCATCTCCTCCAGGGCCAAGACTCCCCTGGGGATTCATTTAAACCTGGTGGATTCAGTACAGGCAGGTCCAGTCCCCTCCTTCCAGACTGAGCATGTGTCCCTGTGTAAGCCCAAGGTTTCAAACAGCCAGCCCATGCACTAAGGACAGATCCTGGTCCCACAGCCTGGATGCCTCCCAAACAGATCAAGCTATTCAATTGTCTCACTTATCCAGAGGGCCTGATCAAGCTGGGGACTGCACAGCCTTTGGTTCATAATTCATGTGCTTCCATTAGTTTAGCTATTTGTCCCTGTGCTTTTCCAATCTTGGTCTCAACAATTCACACCCTTACAGTCCCTCCTTTTTCTTGACAATTGGACTCCTGGAGCTCCACCTGGGGCCTGGCCAAGGATCTCTGCATCCACTTCTATCAGTTATTGGATGAGAGTTCCAGCACAACCGTTAGGGTGTTTGGCCATCTAATCACCAGACTAGTAATACCCAGAACCTGGAAACAACCTAGATGCCCTTCAACAGAAGAGTGGATGAAGAAAATATGGTACATATACATAATGGGATACTACTCAGCAGAGAAAAACAATGGCATCATGAGGTTTGCAGGCAAATGGATGGATCTAGAAAAAAATCATCCTAAGTGAGGTAACACAGACTCAGAAGGATAAACATGGTATGTACTCACTCATAGGAGGATACTAGATGTAAAACAAAGATGACTAGACTGCTACACAACTCCAAGGAGGCTACCTAGAAAACAGGACCCTATGAAAGACACAGGGATCGCCCAATGACAGAGAAATGGATGAGATCTACATGAACAACCTGGACGACAGTGGGAGTAATGAAGGGCAAGGTTTAAGGGAAAGAAAGCTTAGGGGAGCAGGAGATCCCAGCTGGATCAAGAACAGAAAGGGAGAACAAGGAATAACAGACCATGATAAATGATGACCACATGAGAACAGGAATAGGCAGAGTGCTGGAGAGGTCCCCAGAAATCCACCATGATACATCCTCTGTAGACTTCTGGCAATGGTCAAGAGAAAGCCAGAATAGTTTTAATGACTTAACAGTCCCTGTACTCTTCCTATTTCTTTTCTTCCCCAACAATCCTTGGTAAGAACCTATCATTTCACCAATTCTATAGTTTTAACACAGGTGCAATAGTACATAATATGTAGTATTTTCAGATAGGTCTCTTTCACTTGCTAATGTGCATTTAAGACTCTTTTACATGTTTTTATGGCTAAAATCATTTCTACTTAGTGTTGAATAATATTCTATTTCTGAACATTACATCAAGTACACATTCACCTACTGAAAAAATATTTTTTACACCAAAGCTTTACCAATTATGAATAAAGACGTTGTAAATATATGTGTATGTTTTAATTCAGATATAAATAAAATATCATCTCATTTAGGTAAATATCCAAGAAACACAGTTAGTGGATCATATAGCGGGTGTATGCTTATTTCTTTAAGAAACCATGAAAGTGTCAAGCGGCTATTCCATTTTGCAGTGAGTATTTCTACTGCTGCACTTCCATACAGCCCTTGGTGATCTTAGTGCTTTGGATTTGGTCATTAAAAAGAGTATATGCTGTTACTATGTCAGAACATAGTCCAAGATTGAAGTTGTGTGAGAATTCTGAGTGTTTGTGAGGAAATTCCAGAAAACATGACAAGAGCCTTGTGACCTCAGTTTCTTCAAAGCATAGAATTGTTCTTGAAAAGTGTTTCTGTGTTCCTCCCAGGTGTAGCATGTGGTGATATTTTATTTATGATAAATGAGCTGATATTTTATTTGTGCTTTGATAAATAAAGTTTGCCTTGAGATCAGGGAAAAGGCCAGCCATATTAAGTAAACAGAGTCAGGCAGCACACACCCTTAATCCAATCACTTAGCAGGCAGGGTCTCTGTGTGTTCAAGGCCATTCTAGGGAACAGAGCCAAGCGTGGTGACACATGCCTTTAATCCCAGTACCAACCATAGAGACCTGGAGGTCTGTACAGACTGACAGTGACAAGGAAGTGAGGTAACTAGGCTAAGAGCCAAAGAGAGGGCAGAAAAGCAAGGCATATAAAGGCGTGGGTAGACAGGAAGTAGACCTCATTTGGAAGCTGTAGAGTTGGTGAGGTAAGGAGGAGCAAAGAGTCAACTGTTCTTTTGTAACTGCTTGAGAGACAGTTAAACATTATTTCAATGGAAAATACAAAACTTTAGAAATATATTAAATTTCATTTTGTCAAAGCATGGGAACTCTAGTTTTGTCAGTTCATTCTCCAGTCGCATAAAATCCAAGGAGTGCTTGGACATTTTTTCATGAGATGTGTTTCAGTATCATGAACCTGAACAAATTGCTTAGGCAGTTACTCAGAACTCCAAGGACTTCCTTAGAGATCGAATGTGGTTTCACAAAGCATAGCAACAACAGCATCCAAAGCTGACATATTTTTACATATAACATTTGTAAGGACCCTTCTTCTGACCCAGAATAACAATTTTTTATATAAATTTACAAGCAGAGAAGTATTTTCTGCTTACTTTGAACAGGTTTCTCCTAACAACCAATTAAGAACCTGAATATTTCGAAGTTAAACTATGTAATTCTGTCAGCACTTAGTGTTAAAAAGAACTTATGAATATCAAAATATATAGTGTAGGAAAGATAAGCCAAAGGTACATTACTTAGGCAGTGATTAAAAGCATGCAGAACTTTACTTCCTTAATCACCTGTACTTGACCCTACACTTTAGAACTTAATGCTCTGGAGAGCCTTATTCCTGACTTTAACATTCCTTCTTTGCTTGCTTTGTTTCTAAGCAAAGGTTTGTTATACAGCATTTGGCTACAATTGGGCCTCATTCCATTGGCATTTCTCCTGCCTATGAACTAGAATACCCAGCATCTATGAAACTCCAGTATAAATGATTTAACTCAGAAATGCACAGGAAGATTTCAGCTTCTTGGTCAGGCCCATGATGCCCACTTATTCTTGACTGGATCTCAGAAATAACAGCCAGTCATTACGCCCTGATTCCCATCCCCAAGGACATACCTCTAATGGGCACCTCATGAGAGCAGCATAGGGTCACACTATTGTTAAATCCTGGTCTGCCATTAAGTCTCTTGGGCCCAGAGACCTCAACTTAAGGTCATAATTTAAAATCATATTGCAAGGGCCAGTAAGACGTTTCCCTTTATCCATGAAATATTTTGAATTATATTTTTAAGTTCCTAAGTGTTAAATGTGATTTTCCTAATTATTTTCAGTTACTGAATTCTAGTTTGGATCTACTGTGGTAAAAAAATAAAATTAAAAAAACCAAAAAAACTATTTCAATTTGTCAATATTTAATGATGTTTACTGTATGCTCCAGGATATCATCTAATGTTTTTGTACATGAATGTTCAATCCAACTTTTTGTGATAAGTACAACTCAAATGCCCACAATAAGTGAACTGAAAAAAAAATCACATTATTTCCATACAATAGAATGCAACTCAGAAGTTATTTTAAAAGATGTTAATACATACAGCAAAGAAGTTAGACCACATAGTACATACTACATGAATTGTATTTATACACAATTCTAGAAAATGCAGACTCTTCACTAGATACAGGATTTTGAATGATGGTGTGAGTCAGCTTCTCAGTGTGTAGCTCAGGTTAGCTTCAAACTTTCAATGAAGTCTAAGCTGACCATGGGTTTCAGTCTTCCCTACTCTGCATTCCAAGCATTGAAACTGTGGGCATGTGTACAACTGTACTTAGCTTTAGTAAATTTTTCTTTCTTCATTAGAAAAATACTATGCTACTTCCTTCCAGCTTGCAGGGCTTCTAAAAGGTACCTACCATCACTTAATTTGCTATAACTCTTTGGCTATTTCTATGCATATGATTGTCTTAGTTATGGTTTCTATTGATATGAAGAGATACCATGACAATGCAAACTCTTATAAAGAAAAACATTTAATTGGGCTGGCTTACAGTTTCGGAGGTTTAGTCTAGTATCATCATGGCAGTACCATATGGCAGTGTGCAGGTATACATGGTACTAGAAAAAGAGCTTAGAGTTCTACATCTTGATCTGCAGGCAGCAAAAGCAACTGTGTGTCACACTAGATATAGTTTGAGCATGTAAGTCCTTAAAGCACACATCTATACTGACACACTTCCTCTACCAAGGCTATACCTACTCCAACAAAGCCACAACTCCTAATATTGCCATTCCCTTTGGGCATTCAAAAATAGAACTCTATGGGGGGCCATATTCATTCAAACCATCACAATGTCCTACCTTGTTTATTTGAGTGTAAGTATGCTGTGACTTGGATGTTCTGGGTAGAGAGTCATATGATGCAAAGCTAACACGTTTTCAGCCCTGCTGTCCCTATTTACTGATTTTCTCTTTCTTCTCCTGTTGTTGCTGCTTTAATTATCTCCAGGGAGATCTAAATGTACAATACGTTGTTCAAACTAGAGGCTTAATTATATTTTCGAAACCTCACTTTTCTGTCTGGAAAATCAATTGTAAGTCTAGAGAGAATCTGAGAAAAAACAGCAGGAAAAGAATACAATAGTCCAGCAAACAAATGATTGTGAGTTTTCACCCCCTTTGTTTAGAGAAACTGTGAGAAACAGTTTCATTCAGTAGCACAGGCTGGTCTGGAACTTACTATGCACTCTAGGCTGACCTTGAACTTGTGGCCTTTATGTCTCAGTGTTGGGATTATATGCATAAACCACCATACTCAGCTAACAAATGGTTAAGCTTTTAACTGAAATTAGAACCAACAAATATATAAACAAATAAAGATATTTTTGGTCCAGCAAGTGACTTACTGGGTAAAGATGCTTGAGATACAAGCCTGATAATGTGTGTTCAATCTCCAGAACCCACAGTCAGGGGAGAAAACCCATTTCTGAAAGTTGTTTTCTGATTTCCACATGCTTATCTGGTATGCACTCCACAACAGTAATAAATAAAACAAAATAGTTAAAAACAAGAGAAAGCAAACAAGACTTACTATTGTGATGATGTTGGAAACTTCTGGCTTGAGCAATGAACAGGATAAGAGCACTATTTATTTTTTTGCATAGTACCTCCTTATATCCATATTTAGAACAACTTCAGTAAAAAAAAATAACATCCTTTTCTAAATACAAAGGCTCTAAGATTCCATTTTTTGATTAGAGGGAGAATTACTCACAAGAAAAAAATGCAATAAGTTTGGCTACAGGGATGGCTCACTGGCTAAGAACAAATATTGCTCATGCAGAGGACCTCAGTTTGGTTCCCAAACCTACATTGAGTGTCTTGCAACCATCTGTAATTCCAGCTACAGGGCATCTGATGCCTCTGGTTGTGCTCCATCCATCCCACCCTCACATACACATAATTAAAAAATAACTTTAAAGTATTTTAAAATGCACCATGCACTACCTATATCTTTCAGTCTCACATCTACAAACTAAGGACCTCCCAGTTGTATGTAAGTTATCAATATTAATTGACTGGGTTCCCTGAAATAGAGTCAGTTTTCATTATTCTCCACATAAACAACAGTCCAAATGGGGGTTGTCTTTTATTGCTTAATCTATCAGTTTGCAAAGGCTTAAATACTAACACTTGAATTGTGGTAAATTGTAAAAGAAACTCAAAGTAATAAAAATTGTTATTATAAAGAACTTACTAATAGATTTGCTTGGGAGAGATTAAGTCACACAAGTGAAACTTTGCCTATGTAGCACTAGTTACAAAACACCTCAAAGATAAGCAGCATGCTCGCCAGGCCTATTACGAATGAGTAAAACTTATGGTGCTAGAATGTGAATGTTTATTCACCAGGACTGGTCCTGATTCCTATACCAAAGATATACCTCTAAGGGATAGCTAGAGTTGGAGCAGAATAGAATCATAGCCATTATTAATTTCTGGTCTGCAATTAAGTCTCCTATGTTCCTATCAGGAAAAAAAAAATCTGTTACTGGGAGCCTACCAGAGAAGACTACTCAGACAGTTTATGTCCAGTTGAAAATCTTTATTCCAGCCAGCTGGGACTAAACTCAGTTATTTAGGACCCAAGTATAGCACTGAAAATTTAGAGTAAGGGGTTTTTAAAGGCAAAACCATACCTTGCTATCTTGCTTAGCAGCTGCAGAGGGAGGTTTTATACAAGCAAGCAGTTTCACAGAAGCTAAGATAAGCAATTAGATGGAAGGGGAGGTTTGCACAAGCAAGCAGTTTAACAGAAGCCAAGATAAATTAGCTGGAGCATCTTGAATTCAGGTTGCTAGAGTTCGATAATTTTCCACAGAGCTTTCCATCAAGGAGATTAAATTCTAGTCAAACCTAAAACAGCTTCCACAAGAATGCAAGATGGAGGAACCTCTGTACCATATTGCTCTGTCACAAGTCTGTCATGTAGAAAGGATGACCCTGGGTAAGAACTACTCAAAAAGGAATAACACTGCTATACCTAAAAATAATTATGGCAATATGTACTATATAAATCTCCTATCTGCCTAAGTGGCCAGACTTGAAGTCCCTTCACTGTTTAAATTATTCAAGGTATAACCTTGGGCCAGTAGAGAAAAAGATTTTAGGATGATAGTGTTTGTGGGATACATAAGCCTAAGGTATATATAAGTTAGTAAAATCTTCCATTCATTTCTGACTCTTATTTGGACATTAGCCACAGTCAGCCATGTGCACTTTGGTGAAGAGCCTTTACTTTATCTCTAAGTGTGTAGAGTGATTTCTCACTCAGAAGGCATATTATTTCTATAACAGGATAATGAGTAATTAATATGTTCCTCCACATCTATTTTCCCGGATTTCCAGAAATTTTCCAGAAAGCCACGGACCATGGATGAACAAAATGCCTTATTCTAGTCTTTATTTTCATCTCTGGCCTCCAACCTGCAACATCCTATGGCAACTGGAAACCAACTCTGTGGGTTGCTAACTAAGTAAACAAGTTGCTAGGCAACCTCACAATTTGAAATCAAGTGGGTAAGAAAGACAAAGAACAGTAAAAGTTTCCATGACAAAGGGAGAATAGAACCTTTTTGGAATCAAAGAGATGAAAATTTGAGTCTCCACTCAATTTGCAGCTGAGTCACCCTAAGTAAAATCATTTAATCTCCACTTTAATGAACCAAGGCAAGTCCAATCCAATCAGGAATTAGAATTATTTGCTATGTGTAAGAAGATCACTGTGCACCTTTGTTATTACCTTGTTTTCTATTGTTTCCTTTGTGCTCTTTTTTTCAACCCAGGGACTCTTTTATTAGGCAATCACTTTACCACTATGCTATATTCCCATACCATTGCTATTATCATGACTCTCCATGATGCCCTTCTGTTCTCCATTTGCCATGTGGAAACTAGAGTGGGAATGGACTGTCTTACCCCATTCCTATTTTTTGGTCTGTGTTTTCTGATCAAAGTTTCAGAGAGGATTAAACATGCTGGTAACAAAGGGATATTGCTGTAAGGTAAGGAAGGAAGGATTCTGTTCTATAAAGAGGTTCACAAATTGCAAACATTCCATTCATAGCCTTGTACCCACCCCCACCTACCAAATCACCACGCATGTACCTACCTCTTTTTGCCCAGTGGACAGGTATCAGTCTTGTCTCTGTACCTTCTCTGGCCACTTTTCTTGACATTCCAAAAATGTTTAGTACCCACAAAACTTATCCTCTAGGATGTTACCACTCTGACTGACATAGAGGCTTACTTTGACAAAGTGTATATATCTATAATATGCCTCCCCAGATCACTGAAATTCTTTTGTTTAAAATGTAATTTCACCTCCCAGTTGCCATGGGAATCATTAAAATCATCAAATTCAGTGTTCCAGTCTCTCAATAAGTACTTCAGTGGACAAGATTTGCTACCTCAAACATTGAGCAAACATTCAAAATTCCCTACAGTACCACTGTGTAGAAACCTGAAGGACTGTTTTACAGGTGTTTCTGGTTCCAGAGGTTGTAGGTACTCATGACAACCACAACCCTTTCATTTACTTCTCCTAAATAATCCATTGCCAAAGATAATTAAAGTGTAATTTGGATTCCCACTCCCCACCCTACCTTTCATTTTCCAGCATGCCTATGTCCTTGGTCCTTTATTTAGTTGTGGGTTAACTTTGTGGCTGATCATTTGGCCACAATTAAAAGTGTACTTGTCTTGTTAGGTCCGGGAAATAGAAACCTAATTAGGTACCTTTTTATTGGTATCAATTCTGTGAGAACAATTATGTTCTAGGAATTTCTGTACTTTCCAGTAGTGAAGGGTAACATACTCTAGCTGGTAAAATTTGTATACAAAAGAATTTACCTAATCCTGACTGCCTCAGGTTGCAAGGAAAATAAAGAAAAAATGAGAGCATATGATTTCCATGTAAATAAATAAAGAAATAGCCAGATAATTTTGATTCCATTCTCTGCCTCTCTACTACCCCTACCCCTTTACAAAAGAGTTTGCTGCTAGCACACGGCTTCCTGGGAGCATGGGCTACAATCCAGATGTATTTTCTATTACTGCTTGAGAGACAGAAGCTTGAAGCTATCATCAAGAATGGACCTCCTGTTGCGTCGAAGCTTTCTTTGTCGATGTTGGTGCCAGACTACACCACCAAGAGCCAGAGCAACAAGAAGCAGAATTACACACATGGCAATCAAAACAGAAGACAGAATCTCAGCATCCTTTATGGGGATCTTCATGCCCAGCATCTTCACATTGCCCCCTCCAATGTCTGTTAGGATCACTGCTGAAATGAAGGAAGAGGAAAGGGATACACATATATGAGGTTACCTTCTACAGACATCTAGAAAAACAATTCCATGAAAATAGGACAGAATAGCTGTCCCCATTCTTCAAACCAGCTGATGAAGACAGATTTCACATTTATAATCAGATAATTATAATATCACAGCTAGAAGCTCTCCTTGAAAATCAGTGATGTACCTATTCTGTTTGCCCATAGAAAGACCTAAGAGTCACTGGAGAATACTTAAAATGCTATAGAAAAAATAATTAGACTTGGTCTGCATGGACTCAGAGGGTAGAACTAGGATAAATAAGTGAAACTTCATGAAGAACATTAAGTCAATGCAGATTATTCATATTCATTTTAACCAGTAGACTGTGACAGCTTGCTGCCATGCTGTCTGGACTCCCATCTTTGTGAACCATGTTAATAGTAATATCAGGTAGATCTTTTTTGATGACTGTGATAGTTTCTGTCATATAAACATTCCACTGTCTTCAATTGAACTACAAGGCAAAGCTCAGAATTTTAAGTTATACATTTCCACCGTCTCAGTCAGGGTCTAAACTACCTTTCTAGTCTTAATCTGCTATTAGTCAACCACAGAAGCTCAATCTTTATTTCCCATAAAATATGGCACCCCCATGGGTTCCATCTTTGTTCAGACTTCTTACTTTGCCTGAATACTTCCATCTCCTTTGTAGCTCCATGTTACATAGCTGCAATTCATTTGGACAATTAATGGTGCCTTCCTCTAGGGTCCCAAATTGCCTGTGTTCTTTCTAAACCTATGGTTTATCTAGTCTGTGACCTAGGGCTAAGTGACCAAATGAATCTTAGTTTACTCTTTTTATAAAATGTAGATAATGATAACCATGCCTAACAAAGGGGATTATTATCAGACTTAAATGAGTTAATAATATGCATGGAATATTTAGCATGGCACCTGGTAAATAGCAAATATACAATAATTATAAGATAGTATTACTATTTACACATTCTGTGCACAGCATCTAGCATTACACTTATTGTTTCTGTGTCTCATTACATTTTTAGGCACTGGAAAGTAGCAATTATATCTTATTTGTTTTTGTGCCCCTGGTAATTGACACTTGTTTGATGAACGCATAATTGGATGAATGAATGTTCTCACAGAACTGAAAGAAGATGCAAAGTAATGAGTTCAAATAGAAACTGGAAAACATTCTGGTTCTGAGTTTACATTCTAGCATTTATTCTTCTTGTGACCCTGAACAAATGCCTAATTTAGAAAATTAGTGAGCTTTATTAGGCCAAATATTTTGACAGTATTTTCCTCAAGTGAGACTTTATGAAAAATGCACACATAATATTTATGTACGTATATAAAAATGTGTACACATTATATATACATATGCACATGCACAAATATGTTTATATATATGCATATGTAACAAATGATAAATGTATACATACACACATGTACATAACTATATGACATTAGGTTACTTGAGTTGAAGGAAATGTGATCTGAGCACTGCCCTTTCAACCTTACATTACCTTTCTCTAACCTCTTCAGGATACATCCCAGTCCATGGTTAACAATTCATGAGACACTTAAGTAGATCATAGGGACTTTACTAATGAGAAGCTGGTTTTCAGTAGAGCTGAAAATCTCCAGAGTAAACTGGTATTCCTTAGTATTCCTTTTATATGGGGCCTAGGCTTGTCTTTAACCTATGATTCTCCTGCTCCACTTCCCAAGTATAGGGATATCAGGCACACACAGGTCTAATAGTCCTTGTACTTCACAGAACTTTGTGAATCTGGTAAAAGACACAAATGGAGTAAAGAATGAAATAATAATTTTGACCTATGCATCATAGGAAAAGAATATTTTCTCAAAGAGAAACAAATTGTTCCCAAGCTACAATTCCTTGGTATTCTATAGAGAAAAGAGAAAAGAATAAAAGTAGTTGTTAAAGGACATATGATATTTGTTCTAGTCTCACATTATTCATGTAGCAATCTTTGTTTTTGCTATAACTTTTTCAGGTCTGACCTAGCCGGATTTGGAATTTTCTTCTCCCTTATAAAATAGTTTGTGAGCTAATAATACAGCTTTCTATGTGGCTGTTTTCCCAAGCTCCAAAGGTTATGTGTGATACAAGGTGAATAAACTAAATCCTAGTTCATTGGCTTTTGACATCTTACAGAAATCTTAATGTGTTATATTATGGTGTTCAAGTTTAGTCATGCTAGAAATGCTAGAAGTATCGCATATTACACACACACACACACTTCACATGTAACTTCTCAGTATATATATCATCCAACATACCTTTTCCAATTTCTTTGGTAATGGTAGTCATAGTACTTAAATATTCTGTGGGAAAATACAAGAGGTTGATCCTATTATTCTTTGTACCAATCTATAAAATTTCTATAGGATATTTACATTACTTGAAGCAATTTCTCCTTGGAATTTACTACATTATTAAGGTCTTTCTGATTGTATTTGATACCTTCTCTAAGAGAACAAGGGAATCCATGCCTGGTACTATAAATCTAGTCAAAATCCATAGTAGAGCAGATCATAGGTCTTGTGTGATGGAGGGTATAGAATACTGTTGTTTATCAAATTAACATAGCATCAAGTCACCTCCTAAACAGAGTTATCCTTTTAGACATATGATACTCTCAGCTTTAATGAAAGAAGACTATTTCATATGAATAATGTTGAAAGCAGAGGTCTATCACTGCACAGGTGCTCAGATCTAAACAACACATTTATACTATTCACTGTATGCTGTGGATATCACTCCGTACAAATAAAATGCTGTTTGGCCAGTGGCCAGGCAGGAAGTATAGGCGGGACAAGCAAGAAGAGAATTCTGGGAAGTGAAGGCTGAGGCAGAGAGATACTGCCAGCCGCTGCCATGACAAGAAAGATGTAAGGTACTGGTAAGCTGCGAGCCACGTGGCAAAATATAGATTAATAAAAATGGGCTAAATATAAGAGTAAGAGCTAGACAATGGTAGGCCTGAGCTAATGGCCAAGCAGTTTAAATAATATAAATGTTTGTGTGTTTATTTTACAAGTGGCTTGTTGGACTAACAGGGCTTGGTGGCACCTGGAAAGAAGATCGCCAACTACAAATGGTGCCCAACGTGTTGGCAAGAGTTTCCACCTAAAACCTGAGAAAAAAGATTCTAAAATAGAGCTAAAAACAGCTTCCTCGTAGTCTCTCTCACCTTAGTGGCAGCCCGCTGGTTTGAGCTACTATGGCGGGTTCCTGGCATGTGTGTCTGACCTGCAGTGTGGCAGGAATGAGGAGTCTACAAGTGGCACTTTACTCTGCTGCATGGTGGATTTAGCCTTTGCTTGTTTAAAAAAAAAAAAGGTTCTGAGCTATGCGCTGCTTTGATAGAACTGCTTCTGATAGTTGAAGGTACACATGGCTCCAGACCCAGAGTTGGTGGTAAACTGTACCACCACCACCTTGGGAAGCTGAGGTGGGCGGAGCCAGCAGCCGCAGAGGTGTTTCAGTTTTGCAAAGATGGATATTACACAGAGAATCTGGTTTGTGTTGTCCTTGGGATTTTTAACTGCAGAAAAAGATTTGATCATAAAAGCTGTTGAATTAAACAAATATGTAAATTTTAAAGGTACTTTGACTTCAAAATTTGGATATAAGGATATGTTGCTTTGGAAAAGAGTCTCTGCTTTTGTTTCCACAGAAAGCCAGAGGCTGTAGATTTGTTCTAGATTAAGATACATCAGGTTTGATCAGCCAAGACCACCTGAAAGGTCTCCAATGACACCACAGCCCAGATGATCCAACATCCAGAATGGTTTCAAGGCAACTGGCTCAGAGGTTTACCCTCATGGACTACTCCATAATCCTAAAATTTTCTTTATGTCCCCATAAGCTACAGCGCCCCCCTCCAGCAGGAAGTAGTAAAAAAACTACACCCAATTTCCCAAAATTATCAACCTGGCTTTGGAGATGGAATTGGCTCACTCCTTCTCTAAACCCAGACATATTGCTAAAAGAAAAGGTTAAGAGATTTTTGTGTCTCAAATCAAAAGAGCCCTCTGGTGTGGAACAGAAAAAAAAACAATATTTTTATTTCAAACAGGTTGATTATAAATGTGATCTCTTTCTAAAGAAGAAAAGGTGATATGATATAGATATAATAGGATGAAAGGGTAGATTAAGGAACTTACTTCTAAAGAGCAACAACTTGTTAATGTTTTACATTGGTATAGATCTTAGTCTATTGATACAAACTTAAAGTTAATTTTGTTATACTGTGTGTATATTTCTACTCTTGTTTAAGGTATTATGTTTGTACAGCTCATTTAAAATTGTAATGAATAATTAGAAATAGATTAATAATTAGTCATCTATGATAATCATATTCACAGCCATGTTAGTTAAGTCTTCTAGATATACACAGAAATATTTCAGATAGATAGGTAATCTTCAAAGACCTACAGAATATGGCATTTAAAATATTTTTAAAATTTAGACTTTCTGGACAGTGAGACATGTCTGCTCCTGGCAGCACCGATTTACTTCAGAAAGGAGGATGGGCATTGAAGACACTTCATATGGAGTTTATCTTCACCTTGGCAAAAATAGCCATTTGGGCAAGAAACTGTTCTTGCCTGGACTGCTTGATCAACTGGACATGCAGGACCCAAAGAAAGGTGACCACTGAACTTTGCTTCACAAAATGGTCCTTCAGGTTCCTGCTTCGCAGAGGAAACTGCCAGACATTCCACAGGACACTGAAAAATGTGACCAAGAGACTCTAGCCCTGTGGGCTGAAGACTAATGCCCCAACTTTACAAAGGAACATTAGGTGACTGTCCAGGCTGCCAGCTGTCTCTGTCTACCCTGCAAGACTCCCGAAAGTTGCTTGCATCCTTCTCCCGTTTCTCAGACAATATTATATCCTTCTGAGGTCTTTGATGTGGTTGAAGACTAGATAATTATAATTTCCTCAGTTATGATAAAAGATAGATATAAAACCTTAGACTCATAAATATAGGATAGATAGAATATTTTGTTTAATTTTGCCAAAACAAATAGACTAGATATTGTAACTATAATTCTTACTTGATAATTGTTTTGTTATATGTAATTTTACTATGTAAAAGTTAAAACCTTCCTTTAAAAAAAAAAAAAAGAAAAGTGGAAGTGCTGTGGATATAGCTCTGTATAAATGAAATGCTGTTTGGCCAGTGGCAAGGCAGGAAGTATAGGCAGGACAAGAGAGAAGAGAATTCTGTAAGTGGAAGCCTGGGTGGAGACACCGCCAGCCGCCACCATGACAAGAAAGATGTAAGGTAATGGTAAGCCACGAGCCACATGGCAAAATACAGATTAATAAAAATGGGCTAAATATAAGAGTAAGAGCTAGACAATGGTAGGCCTGAGCTAATGGCCAAGCAGTTTAAATAATATAAATGTTTGTGTGTTTATTTTACAAGTGGCTTGTTGGACTAACAGGGCTTGGTGGCACCTGGAGAGAAGCTCTCCAACTACAACTGTATGGCTTCAGCAATACTGTGGAAGAAATGTCACAAAGAATGTAAGACATGGAAGATATGGAGAAGGGCTGCAAAAATGTTATCTCCTGATCAAGACAAAGCCCCTGTAATCACAAACTCAAAGCAGGTGTGGATACCTGTCATGGATCCATACAAGAATAACATTGTCAACAGTTAAGCATAGATGGAGAAGTAGCTCAGTGGTCTCTATTGCTCATAGCTGGACTTTGCTACAGATAGATTTAGGGAGAGAGAGGACCATTGCCTTCAGTTAAGTACCCACTGGTGATCTCACCAGGCTCCAACAAATAGTTCCAATCCAATGGTCAGACAGATGGCTCTGATTAAACTGAATGTCACAAAACCAACATAAAAGTTTATGAATCTGAGAAAGGGACTGGTTGAGGTAGTTAAAGGGAGAGAAAGTAAGCAGAATACATTAACAGGCATGCATGAAATTGTCAAGTAAGACATTTCATCAGTTAAAAACCAATGTTAAAATGTTAATTTGATTTTCGGTGGTCACAGGAAACAAGGGCAAGTGCATAGACCTCAGAAGCAAAAATATAACTTGCTCACCTGCCTTTATTTCTATGTTTCTTCTCCCTTTCTCTATCCCCATTGAATATTGTATGATTTTTTCCTCCACCATTTCCTACTATCCCTTCAGAAAGCCCCTGCTCTCTGTCAAATGTACTGCTCTACACATTCAATCCTGTCTCAAAATAATTCTTCCTTTCTTCCTTCAATGAAGCTGAGCTAATTTCTGAGGCATGTGTTATTTAAAAATTGTTTATCTCGCTTTAGTAAAGAAGGATTTCTTTTGGGGACCACATTAACTATCTAGGCAAACAAAAACCCTTTCTTGTTACTCTTATCTAGTAGTTCTTTTCATCCATGGAAGTCTTTGGTTATTGGTATAGTCTTTCTCAATTCCCATCCCAGGAATGGACACTTTCATTCTAGTTTCTTGTATATTCACTCCAGTTTTACCACTCATGGTCAATCATGGTCATACTGAATTTCTCATCCAGACCTGCACCACCACAGAAATCCAAAATCTAGTAGAAATATCTCTTTTTAATTCTTATTCTTTTGCTAGCAAAAATCCTGTTATTCTCCCTCTTGTTAAACATTTTATTCCTAAACCATTTGACTTCCCTGACCTACCCATTTCATCCATATCTTCTTTTCCACTAATGACCAGATTAGAATCCACAGTCCATAACTTCAAACACTCACATATGGAATCACAGAAACTATACTTGCCTTGTATTTTACCCAATATGTTGAATAACACAAGAAAAAATACACATGTAAAAATTTGGATTCTCTGTGTCTAATTTTAACTAAGCCTGCAATGCTATAAGACAATAATGACTTTATTTCTCACTCCAAAATAGCTATCCTAACCCTTCTCCCAATTTCCTCAAATAGTTCCCCCTCAGCAGATGACTCTATAAGCTACATCACAGAGGAATCAAGAGAAGATAAGGCAGAAAACCTGTTTGCCAAGATCTCCTTCTAAACCTAAACACTGATCCTCTTTTTTCTGTCTTCTCTCATATCACAATACAAAGATTCTCTTCCTCCAGTATTGTATTCATCCTTCCTTTTTAGATGTGGCTCATATGCCTCATAGCTTCATTGTGAACTTTATCCAAGAAACTGGAAACAACCTAGAGGTCCCTCAACAGAAGAATGGGTAAAGAAAATGTGGTACATTTACACAATGGAGTATTACTCATCTGTTTTAAAAAAAAGTACATCATGAAATTTGAGAGCAAATGAATGGAACTAGGAAAAAAAATCATCCTAAGTAAGGTAACCCAGGCCCAGAATGACAAACATGGTAATATCCATTTATGTGTGGATATTAATTGTAAAGTTAATGATAACCAAAGTACAATCTGCAGACCCAAACAAGGTAGGTGCAAGCAATTATATCTCATTAGGAAAGGGAAGTAGAATAGATAAAAACAGCTAAAATTAAGTGACATTTGAGAGGTAGTATAAGAGCCTAATACAGTGGAAACTTCTTAAAATACATATATGAAGGTGATCTAAATGAAATAGCCAAATAACAAGGAGGCACAGTCCCAACTGGCCATCTCTCGTCACCAAACAAAGCTTCCTGTACCAGGATTGGTGTACATCTAATTGAGTTGTTGACCAAAAGGGCCCAATGGGAAGGCCCAAACAACTCAGGCTATTGACAAGACTATACATTGCTTGCCACAAACTAAGAAAAAGACCCCTGCACAACTCACTGAACATGGAGAAGTTACTCTGGTGCCCACATACAAGCCTCCACCTCTAAGTTCTAGCTTCTTTGGTATAGAAATGTACTCTGCATGCTCTCAAAAGAGAAACATAACACCAAGTAATCTACAAACCCTTTGATCTATAATAGTATCATGCCTGCAAGATATGATAGTGCAATGGTGGCACAAAACTTGTGGGAGTAACCAACCATAACTGATTTAACTTAAGGTCCATTCCATGACATGGAACCCATACCTAGTACTACCTAGGTGGCTAAGAACCAAAGACTAGATGGTCCAGTGACCTAGCTGAAAACTAAATAATACTGGTCTACAAGAGGAAAACAACAACATCAGAAAGCATAGTGATTAAATGACTCCTAATGACATTCAGCCATATTCATAGATCAATGCCTTGCCCAGCCATCATCAGAGAAGTTTTCTCCAACAGCATTTGGGAACAAATATAAAGAAGCACAGCCAGACATTAAGAGTATGAGAGATCTGAGAACAATCAGCTCTAAATGGGAAATCTCTATCAAATACCTCTCAGCTTAGAGCTCAGGCAACCCCAAGGAAGAGGCAGCAGAAAGAGTATAAGAGCCAGTAAGGATGGAGGCCACAAAGAGAACAAGAGCATCGAAATCAACATGAGCAAAGCTTATATGAACCAAAAAAAATTAAGGCAGCATGTACAGGGCCTACATGGGTCTGCACCAGGTCCTCTGCATATATATTATAGCTCTTAGTTTAGTGTTCTTATAGAATTCCTGAGGGTACAATTCTAGTGCCTTTTGGGTTCTTTTCTTTCTATTGGTTTGTCTTGTAAATTTTTGATGTGACAATTTTTGTTTTATATTTTATTTTGTTATATCTTTTAAAAAATGAATGAAGGAATGAATTGGGAACCTAGCCACTAGGGTATAGGTTAACAACTGAACACTCCTTTACACATGCTGAGAGGGAAAATCAATTTTCTCTAATGAAGTGACACTGGGTATATCAACCAGTCCAGGGCAGGCCTCATGTTCAGGAGTAATGTACTTCAGTGTGTGTGTGTGTGTGTGTGTGTGTGTGTGTGTGTGTGTGTGCTTTTATTTGGTTACAGATTGGTGGAATTTTGTTGCTTATTTTTCTATTTGGTTTTCCTTTTATTTTGCTTTCTTGTTTTGGGGAGGGTGTTCTTGTTTGGGTTTTTTATTTGCTTTTTTGAAAAAGAACTTAAATTTGAGTGGGTAGAGAGAGGGAGGAAATCTGGAAGGACTTTGGGGAAGGGGAAGAATATGGTCAGAATATACTTAAATCTAAAAATTTGTTCTAAATAATTAAAATAAAAATCTTAAAAGAAAAAAAAGTTAGGCTTTCTCTCTTTATCTTTCTTTAACTCTATCTTCTGATTGCACTGTTAGCATATGTAGAGTCAGAGCAAAATGGGATCATTCATATTGAATAAAGAAACAAAACTGGCTGGGCGGTGGTGGCGCACGCCTTTAATCCCAGCACTTGGGAGGCAGAGGCAGGCAGATCTCTGTGAGTTCAAGGCCAGCCTGGGCTACCACCAAGTGAGTTCCAGGAAAGGTGCAAAGCTACACAGAGAAACACTGTCTCAAAAAAAAACAAAAAAAACAAAAAAACAAAAAAAAGAAAAGAAAGAAAGAAAAGAAACAAAACTGTAAACAGGTTAAGAGGTATGGGTTGGATCTCCTCAAAGGGTAATTTGAGGTACTCTGATGATACATATTGAGATGTTCTCATATTTTGAATGGCTCGTATATGAGGATAACTTATAATGAAAGAATAGAGCCTATTTTCTTGAATCTATAGCACCTTCATGGTATGTCTTCGGTCTGTGGACTGATAGAAAAATGAAGTCTGGTTTCTGGGGAATTGTACCACAGTAATAAGTAAAAGCAATAGAAGCAATATGCTAGCATTACGATTTGTCAGAGAAAAACTCTTTAATGACAGGAGAAATCATATGTGCTATCATTTTGTCTTCTTCCATTAAGTTAAGAACAGAGTTGTATTCCGTACTCTAGTTTGCTAAGTCTGTTTGAATAGTCAAAGGTAACTTCCTTCTCCATGTCTTTTGATAGAGTCAGGGGCTGCCAATCTCAAAATACTTACTCTAATACCATTATTTTCCAAAGCAGTATGATATATGAAAAAAACTTTAAAAATATCCATACAAGTAACATTATATGGACTGAGTTGGTTATAATTAGGAAAATATACATAGATACATAGATAGATAGATGATAGATAGCGATATGCATACATGCAATCAATAAATAATTAATGGAAAAGAGGTTTGTGACTTTGAAAAAGAGCAAGGGGGACTATATGCAAGGGTTTGGAGAGAGGAAAAGGAAGGGAGAAATGCTATAATTATATGATAATCGCAAAAATAAAAACAAAGTAAAGAAATATGCATTGATCCAAAAAGCTTCTTAGAAGGGACATAGTGCTGGTGGCTGGCCATAGTTCATGTAGAAGAAAAGAGACACTTGACATTTCACTTAGACAGAGCTAATTCTGCAGAACTGTCATTCACAAAGCCATGATTAGAATATTCACTAGAATTATTTTCTTCTCTTTAGCAAAGGACTCACTATGATCTGGGGGTGTAAATCAGTGAGCATGTCTGTGTCTGTGTGTGTCTGTGTCTGTGTGTGATGTGTTGTGTTGTATATATGCTCACATGTGTTTGTGCAGGTATGTGTGCTCATGCCCATGCATTCAAAATCTTTGCTTCATTGACAGTCTCCCACTGAACTTAGACCTTACTTACTGTTTGGCTAAGCTAGTAAGCTCCCTGCAGCACTTGGGTTACAGGTATTTTGGTCACACTCAACTTCTTTTAAATGACTGTAAATTTAGGTTCTCATGCTTGCTTGCAAACACTGTTGCCCACTCAGCCATCTTCCCAGCCCCACACACTTATCTCTATTGACAATGACCACATCGATTCATTAAGAATTTCCTTGATATAGTACTTCTATTAGACACTAAATGATGAATTTGTAAATAAACAAACTATTTTTTTTTGTCAAAGGGTGGTAAACCTACACTAGAAAAAAGCCCTCCCAGTTTCAGGCTAGGCCAACACATGTGAGCTTATTACATTTGCAGGGGAGAATGAGAAATGCCGCTTGCGGAAATGCCTAAATGGGCCCTGCTCTATGATAAATCCTGTTTCTTCTGGACCTGTAGGGGGAAGTTCAAGTGGTTCCTTACTATCACATGGTTTCTGCAGGCTAGACAAAAGATGAGAAAATAACACACTTGAGGGGCTTGAGTCTTACCTTTGTGAGACAAGACAGTAAAGATGGTCTCCATGCCAGCATGAACATGGTCAGTCACGTGGCAGTGCATCAGCCATGTCCCAGGGTTGCTGGCTACCATCTCCACAACCTCAAATGTCCCTGGGAAGAGATCCACAACATCTGCCCGGTAACTGTGTCCATTCTGCAAGAAAAAATGATGGGGAGAAGAACTAAAAATTATAGGAACCAACTTACAGCTTACAGAAACTAAAAGACTATGATGCTAAGGATTAACTAAAAGATAAAGTTCTTAAGACTCCAAAATGTCTGTACCAACAAGAAACTTCAAAGGTCCATTTTATTTCTCTCTCCTAGAACCCAGTCATGTAAACTAAAACAACACAGCATTTTCCTCCTTCTACTTTTCCATCATGTGCCACAGATGAAAGAGGTTACCAGTTCTTTTAGAGGGTCCAAACCTAGTTTCTCTGAAAATTTCCATAAGCTAAAATCTGGAAAGTCTGGATTAAGTTCTGATCTCTAAGAAGGATCCACATGTTTCCTTTAGAAGTGAATTCAGTTTAGTTTCTCCTTTTTACCAAGACCCTGATCAAAATAGTTCTAGATCTCTAAGTCTACAATGATGCCTCTAATTCTGTGCTCTAAGATTAAAACATTTTCATAATCACAAATTGTTCTATGTAGCTCCTGAACTTAAACTCTTGTTATGATGGATTAAAGACTTTTAGAGATTTTAAGAACATTTGAAATTCTTTGCTCTTAAGATCATTGTTCATTGAGTCTAAAGTCTTTGGCTCACATACAGTGACACTGGTACCTTCCATCTACTTACTTTTTAAATGAGACAGTCTCTTAGTTATCAGAAGGAAAAGCTAAAGACTGGAAGTGACTACTGTTGGGATACACAATTGAGCAGAATCCTCTACTAGATGTTCCATATCATAGACCTTCATATTCCTTAACTTATTATTATTATTATTCCTTAACTTAACCTTATTCCTTGCCATTGACTCTCAAGGCATTGTTTTAAACACTCCTATGGGGCTCAACCATATTTCAGCTCACCTGGTAGAGAAAACTCTCTGCATGGAAGTGTACAGTGTGAATGTCAGTATCTTGGCCCATGGCTAGCATGTACCAGGCTATTCTTTCTCCTTGGTATACAGTAAGACCCCTGAGATTGGCGTAGAGTTTCCCGTTGATGGCTATAAAAGAAGAAAATGTCTTGAATCTTTTCCTTTATTTACATTTTGCCCTATGTCTATTTCCTATCATTTCTGATGATAGCAATAGACTACTAATTTTCTACATCTCTCTCTTCAATGTATTTTCCACAATAAAGATTTCAGAGTTCTCTCCAAGCAATTATACTGACCATATTATTCTAAAGTTAAAAACATTAAGGGCTCCTCCCTTTCCCAAACAACAACTCCATGGTTCTATAGCTCAACTAATAAGTTCATCCAAAATATACCTCCACACCACCTTCTCAGATTCATCTCCTACTACCAACAGCTTTGATTTCAATTAGTGAGGTTCTTTTCTTTCACCGTCATTCACTTGGTCTAGACATGTTATCTGGGTCCTTAGGTTTCTGAGTTTCCCTCTTATAAATACTGCTTCCTCATTATTTCTCTTTAAAATTTCACCTCCTTAAGAAAACTTTTCTGATTTCCTAAGCTGCTCTATGTAACCTCAATTTCTTATACCACCTTTGTCCTTTGAACTCCTCTAGTACTCATCAGCATGATTCATTAGAACTCTCAAAAATCTGTCTTCCAGGTTTATTTATCTTTTAAGGTGTGAAAGCTTATGCTGCCAACTTGTCTTAGTAGGAAATAAATTTATTTATTATTTATTTATTTGCAGAACTGCAAGCAGATAATCAGACTACAATATACATTGTTTTGATGACCACATTCTCTTCTATGTGACAAAGACACTGATATTCATTGTTACATCAACTCATATTGGTAGGATTTTACCCAAACCAATTTCCTCCCACATCTCATTTCTCACACATGAGAGGTAATTTCTACTCTACTCTTCAAGAGGGAAATAATGGAAGGAACAGCTACAGTATTGCTCTGTGTCTACCAACATCAAATTATGGATTTGGTTAAAAAAAAGGAACCAAAATTGCTCAGCCACTTCTAGATATATTATCTCTTTGATCATAGAAAAGGGTGCAAATTGGTTCACTAATTGGTTCTGGTAAGATCCTGCCTCTCTTAAATGTAGAGAAATTTTGTTGTCCATTGATGTCAATGACAATTTAGAAAACCTATCTGTTGCCAGGAAAGTATCAGCAATCATATTTAGTTATAAAATGAAATTCAGTTTTCTAATTAGCATTCTCAGTAATAAGGCTCATATTTTGTCTTAACCATTTATTTTTCTCAGTTGGTTCAAAAAAGTAGAGGAGGAGTTAGAATATTATTTTTCTTGTCCTCTTGACTACAACATTATTTTTATTTGTATTTATAGTACTAGTGCTCAGAATATGTCCAAAGATACCTGCTATCTAGCTACCTAGGTAGAGTAATATCTGAAGTTTGGATAAATGGACACCTGAGTAGGCGAAAGTGGGCATTAGCCAAGTCCTGAATTGGGAGGACCTAACTGTGCCCTTATTTCCTCTTTGTTCTAGCCCATTTTATTTCCTTGATTTGACAGAAACTAAAAAAGTTCACTTTGTAAAGTTGTGAATCATCTGTTCTAGTGTGAATCACTCATCTTTCCATCAAGGGGAAATAGATAAAATCTGTAGGACAATGGGATACTACTTTTGAGTTCCATTAGAGTCATTATCAAAGCTGCACCTCACTTTCAGATCAAAGAAATCTTGGGCGAGAAGTGCTAGGGGGAGATCACTTCATACATTCCTCTGCACTTAAGCCCTCCCTCTTATTTGTGACTCTCTCTTTTTTGTGAAAAGCTACCAGATAGCTAGAGCAAAAAAGGCTTTGATGATACAGTTCTCCCACCCCAGATCCATTCAAGAGCCGAAAAGTTCTTCATTGTATGTAACATAAGTTCAGTGTGCTATTCTCTATGACTATCTTCTCTAACTACTCCATGTAAATTCAAATTTTGCTTAAAAGTAATAAAAAATGACAAGTTCTCCTTCATTTGTCCATTTTGACAAAACAGATCCAGAATTTAAACTGGTGATTAAATATCATGTTTTTGAGAGGAAAACAAACTCAGAATTTTGAAACAGAAGGGCACTTACCAGGTGGCTAATTATGCATATAGAGGGCTATAAATGTCCATCTTCCCTTATCTAGTATGTTAAAAATTTGCTTGTGTCATGATGATCACTTTAAAGAATTAGCTTCCTTCTTTCTGGGCACCTCATCTAATATGTACCATGTATCTGTTTTGCTAATATATGTGTAGAATAATAGGAAAGGCTTTTCTCTAATCATTTCTAGTCATTGCTAATCCACTGTCCTACTTTCTCATCTATTCCAGAATTGTGTATCCATAGATAGAGATGAACCTTGCAGATCATCTCATGAAAACAGTACAGACTACTTTGAAATAGGAGTAGCTTCTTTTCTACAGACCATGCATTTTATTGCTCTCCAAGAAAGTTGCATCCTGTGGGTTAATACGGTGTGTCTCTCTGGGCCCATAAATTGCAATATTCTCCTCCAGATACCAAGATTGGTTCTCATCAAAGATCAAAAACAGCAAGGCAAATTCCCGGTCCATATCATTCCGACCTCCATGGGGTCCCAAGATGCCCTTTCGACAAACAACTAAGGGTCCCACCAGGCCACTATACATGTCCTGATGAAGGGAGAAAGACATGAGGTTACTCCTGAATGAGAGTACTCTATAGAGAGTTGAGTCACAAATAAGCACACTCTAAGCCCCTTAGCACTTCATCATAAATGCTTTATATTCATAAGTATGCTATTCTGATATCTAAATTCATCCTAGCAATCATTTAAGACACAGTTGAGATGTGATGTATAACTTATGCTTTAGCTAGATTGAATTATTCATTAATTTTTAAATATACCAACCTAATGCCTTTTTAAGGAGTTTCCTATGCCTGAAGTGCCCTCCTTCCAACATATTCCTTATCTATAGCACACTCTCCTTCAGATTTCTAAGCCCAGATTACAGGTAGCTTCCTTTCTGATACCTTCTCTAATTCCCCTTTGCTCAATTGGACCATACACTTTGAAAGTGGGAAGATATCTTATATTTGTATCATCCATAACAACAAGAAAAATACACATAATAGAGCAGGCACAATATATTGCTGATGACTTGTGATTAACTGGCTAGATAGACAAAATTCATTTTCCAGATTAGGAAACAGAGGCAACATAACTTTAATATAGTTATTCCAAAGTCACTCTGGAGCCAAATTTGTGACTAGGCCCCTCATTTCATGGCAACTATCCCCATTTTTTTTAAATATGAGAATCTACTGCTTTACAGATTAAAAAAAAAAAAAAAAGATGAGACAAAAAAGAAAATCCTCATGACAAGTATCTGATGTCACACACTACCTTCATCCCTCTTCTTGACTATTAAAATAAGGCAAGCATTATGGAAATTTCCCCAAACCCCAGGTATTACAGAGCTGTTGGTTGGTTGGTTTTTTCCTTGTTTTTGTTTGTTTGTTTGTTTAACTACATCTTTTGTCATAATTTTACCAGGTAGTTTGCTCTTTTCTGGGATCTTTCAATATTCAATTTTTTTTTCTTTACCTTGATGGGATCCACTGCAGAATAATAAATCCAGGAAACACAAGCAGAGTCACTGGGCCCAGGACCAGATCTTTCTGGGATATTCCACTGGTAAGTAAGTACTTCACCTGAGAAGCATAGCAAGGCAAATGTCTCATTGGAGCAATTTCTCTCAATTTCTAAAAGCTACAGTAGGTGAGGCTCGGCTCCCTCAAGATCCTTCTCCATCATTCTCATAGTTCCACTTTATTTTTGTTATACTTTTTTCTCCCTTCTTGGAAAAACTCAGTATTTCACTTCTAGCCTGTCCATGCACAAAAGCTCAGGCCTGATCCTGTGGTGATGTAGTCCTGCTGCTGTTTTCAGTAGCTGTGATGTTGTATCATTTGGTTTCCGCGTACATCTGGATTTCGCGCTGCTGCCTTATAAGTGAAACCGTTTCCATAAGCCCTGTGCTCATCTCTCTCCTCTCTTTTAATACTCTCCAGAAGATTTCAGTCACATACCATGATGTATGTCTTGACAAATCTTATACTTTAAGCAAGACCTACCTTGTTACTAAGCTCTGAATCCAAGTCTGTAATTAAATATTAGGTATCATTTAATACTGTCCTAATAGCAGATAAAAATGGAAATTCTCTATTGGGGGATATAGTTCAGTGGCAGAGCATCTTAATATGTATGAAGGCCTAGCTTCAACCTTCAGGACCAAACACAACTTAAAATTGCTATAAATTTAATTCTCTCCTTTGAAAGAAATACTTTTTTTCCAAATTGTGTCTCCAATGTTTAAAAACAGCATGCCTATTCTCCTAGCTGACAAGACTCAAAACTTTAGTTTTCTTTGCCATTTTAATGTTCATCTATTCAACATCCAATGAAATACCAAGTTTTGTGATTCTATCTCTATAATATATTTTAGGTTCTTTAAGATTTATTTTATTTTAAATTCACATGTATGGGGAGTATGCCCACATACTACTGATGGCCATTTAGACAAGAAGGCACCATGGTATTCTTTGGAGCTGGAGCCATAGATGGTTGTAAGCTCCCTAGTGTGCATTTTAGGAACTGATTTCACATCCTCTGGAAGAGCACATTTGCTCTTAACCATGGATTCATATCCCTACTCCAGATACTTTCAAGATTCTCAAGTAGTTGTCACCAGAAGTTATATAAACAGATTATTATAAACAGATTATATAAACAGAGATTATATAACAATGAAATAGTATTATATATATAAAAATATAAAAAACAGTAAACAGATTATATTAACAGTAACAACTGTTAAAAAAAGAGGAGACGATGCAGGAAACTCCAAGAACACAAATTTGTTGAGTTATCACCCATAGTAGGGTGAGGTTTTCAATGGTTTCTTGAATTATCCATGTTCCTGTAAATAGTCACTGAACCATTAATGCTACTTTAAGCATCTCAATAAACTCACCAGTTTGTGAAGGTAACTTTGGGTAGAGTGGTTTGCTTGACCAATTGTCACTACTCTATCTGTGGTGAATAGACCTCTGTTAATATCTCTACAGGAAAAGTGAACTAGCTCCTAAGAAAGTCCCTCAGCCTCTAACCTTTCCAACCAACTTCCAACTATTCTCATTTTGACCTTCTATAGCAACTTTATTGACATGTGATTTACAAACCATACAATTTACTCATGTCTAACTACCCCAGTTTGATCATTGTGTACTTATATGCATATATAGAATTATCATATATAGTCCATAAATATATTCAATTAATTAAAATAAACAACAAATTAAATATTGTACCCCACACTTTCACATAGTTTTATAACTACTACAATGATCTATTTTATAACAATTTGTTAAATCAACAAATCGCTATATTTGTTTTCTATCTCATCCTGAACATACAAATTGAATCATATGTTTTATTGTCCTCTTACTATATGATTTCATTGTTATAATATTCTCATGGTCTACACATGCTGCCATATACACAGCTGCTTTTATTGCCAAAGTATATGATATTTTATAGATATATTACATTTTACTCATTCACTAATCATAGATATTTGGGTATTTCTACTTGAGTGTAATATGAATAACACTGACAGTAAGGACTACAGTTGTAGTTCAGTGGTAAAGTACTTTCCTAGCATGAGTGATACCCTTGGTTTAATTCACAAAACCATAAAATTGCCACTATCAATTATCATACAGGTTTTTGTATGAAGTTATGTTTTCATTAATCTTTAATATATAACTTAGGATGAAATTATTAAATTATAGAGTAATGCCAATTTTTAACAATTGGAAGAATTGGCAAGCTGATTTGCAAACCAGTGGAATCATCAAACATCACTATGTAGATTCTACTTTATTAATATTCTCATAAGAACTAGTTATCTTTTTTCTTAATTTTGCTTTAGTGAAGGAAATAGAATATTCTAATGAAATTCTGATATCTTGTTCTCTCATGTCTAATGATGTTGAGAATTTTCTTTGGCATTTACTGGTATTTTTAAATACTTTTTGGGAAAATATTTATTTAAATCATTTGCTCACTGATTTTTTGATAAAACAATAAAGAACTCTTAGAATTTAACAAAAAAAACCTGCCCAATTAAAATGAGCAAACTTTTGAACAGACAATTTGCTAAAGATGATATAAAATATAAATAAAAAATATAAATATAAATAAAAAAGATTTTCATCATCATCAGCTATCAGGAAAGTGAAAACCAAAATCAAATATCACAATGATCTTTTCTGTAGCTTAGTGATAGAATTTTCCCTAACATACAAAAAGACATGGGCTTGACTCCACCATCACTAAGTAAGCACAATATTACATCACTGCTCACACATGATTTAATAACTTCAAGTAATACTCATGTTCACTAAAGCTGAAAACTACTCAACTATATATCATCTTGGAACCCATCTCCTCTGGTATTAGACCAGTAGATGCTAAACAGAGCTAATGAAAGCTGCTTGACCCTGTGTATTGTAGCTTTTAAAAGTGGATTCACAGTCTCAGTTATGTCCCAAGCGCTGTTTAAAGTTGTAGCCCTGTATCATGCTTTCCTTGGTAAGTCCAAATTTTTACCACATTCTTGAAGTTTCATCTGTTTTGCACCTCACTCCCCAAGACTCATTTTCACTTGGACTTTACATAATAATAATAATAATAATAATAATAATAATGGCATTGCCAAATACTTGTATAGCACTTAGTACACACATTGAAATCCTGAATTAAGGTCACAGATAGATGTTAAAATACCTTTCCAAATGCCACACATAGGACTGAAATTTGAACTTATAGAGTCTAACTCTAGAATTCTGCTCTTACCATCTAGATTAGTAACTTTTCTTGTCCTTGTGACAACGTATCTAATATAAACAACTTAAAGAAAGAAAGACTTATCTTGAGTCATGCTTTCAGCACCTCATGATTAGCAGGGAACAGTAGAGCAAGCAGCTCCCAATATAGTGTTCATGAAGTAGAGTGAGGTAATGCCTATACATTTGGCTCCTTACTCAGAAGGGCAGTATATAGGATGTTGCTATCTACATACAGAATAGGCATTCCTGCCTTAATTTTTCTGGAAATGCAATCACAGACACCCTCAGAGGGGCATTTCACAAATCCCTACCAACGCTTCAGTTTAATTAAAGTGAGAAACAAAATTACCCTTCACATAGTGCACTGAAGGCTCTCATCTCTTATACTGCCACTGCCAAATCTAGAACCACATGTGGATTTAGATCCAGCAGTCACTCCAGTCTCTGATGAGGATGTTCTCTTTTGCTGACTTAAGATGAGAGTTCTCAATGCCATTCCTTCTTGTGGATCTCCACATTTAGCTCATCCTCTCACCTGGATCTGCAACTTCTCCTCTGCTCAGCCCTCTTACCGTATAGACCATGTTCGGGTCTCTCCTTGCTTCTGTCGTTTCCCGCAAGTTGCTGTTTCTCTTGACTTACTCTGGCTTCCTTTATAATTAAGTATTTTGCAGTTCTGCCAACATTTACTATCTCAATTTCTTCATTTCATTTTCACTACTTAACCCTCTATCTGTTGCTGGTCCAAATGTGTTCCTTCCAAAATACTATATATTGAAGTCTTAACCCCTATTATCTCAGAATCTGACCTCATTTAGAAACATGGTCAAATTAGAAACACGAGGAAATCAGTTTTAAATGAGGTTAGTAGGGCAGGCCTCCAATATCACCCAGTATCCTTATAAAAAGGAGAACTTTAGGTGTAGAGCCACATTTAAAAAGAAAATGACCTGGTTGTTTGTTTTTGTCACTTAATACCAGTTAGAGTTATTTGGGAAGAAGAACATCAGTTTAGAAACTGCTTCCATCAGATATAGGCAAGTGTGTACAGCATTTTCTTAATGATTAATGAGGAAGGACCCAGCTCACTGTGGATTGTACCACCCTTAGGCAGGTGCTCCTGGGTTCTGTAAGAAAATAGGCTAAGCGAGTCGGGAAGCAGCATCCCTTTATGGTCTCTACTTCAGTTCCTGCATCCAGGTTCCTATCTTGAGTTCCTGCCCTAACTTCCTTTGATGATACAATGTGATGTGGAACTGTAAACTGAAATAAACCCTTTACTCCTAAAGTTTATTTGGTCGTGGTCTTTATTAGAGCCACAGAAACCTAAAACAGAAATTGGTATCAGGTTCATGAGGTATTGCTCTGACAGACCTGATCATACTGAGGACTGTGGAAGGACTTTCAGACCCAGTCTAGGAAAGTCATTGAGTGCTCAAAGGCTAATGGGCTTTCAGGAGCTTGAAAGATAAAAAAAAAAAATGCTGAAAGAGATGCAGATGATGAAAGACTGGTTTGTGCAGTTTCAGAAGGAAACAAAGAGTCTAACAGGGCTTTTTGTGTGGTGTTTTGTATTAGGAATCCTTGATTCTGGTCAACTGGAGCTGAAGACTCATAGGTGGTTAAGAGACTAGCACTACTGAAGTAAAACCCTAGCTTTTCTGAGACAAATGATGCTGATTCCCTGGGGCTGAGAAATAAGCTATGGCTAAGAAGAGACCAGCGTCATTTAGGGGAAATCATCTGGGAGTATTTCCTCAGGATCAAAACAGAAGCTGTGGTCCAGGGTGGCCAAGGTTGTATCTTATGCAGCAGCCAAAACTGGTAATGTGCAAGAGTCAAGGCTGGGCGATGCTGGCACACACCTTTAATCCCAGCCACAGGATGCAGAGGCAGGTGGATCTCTGAGTTTGAGGCCAGCCTGGACTACAAAGTGAGTTCCAGGAAAGGCACAAAGCTACACAGAGAAACCCTGTCTTGGAAAACCAAAACAAACAAACAAACAACAAAAAAAAAAAAGGTCAGGTGATACTGTTTTCTGAAGACCCGAAGAGATAATGGAGGGCAGCTGAGGGCTGGCAATATGTGGCAAGGATGACAGTCCCTGAAGACTCCAAAATTTTGGAGATACCAGTGTTATGGTATGACCACCAAGGACAACAGCAGCTGTGGAGTGGAGCTGGCCTGAGTGTATCAGAGAAGCTTATTGTGCTGCGAAAGACAGTGACGGATAAGGGGAACTACACAGGCCTTTGGAGCCCAAACGATTGTGATACTGTCCCAGACATCAAGCACTGAACTGTTCACAGTGTTGTATTTTGGTTTGGTTTTGGTCTGTTTGTGACTATGCCCTTGTTCTTCCCTTTTGGAGGAAGAAGATATGTAATGTACATTTTAGTTTATAGGAGCCCACAGTTGAGCAATTTTAGACTTTACCCTTAGGGAGGTAGGTGGTCCTGGATGGTAGAAGAAATCAAACTGAGCAAGCCATGATGAACAAGCCAGTAATCAGTGTTCCTCCATGGTCTTTGCATTACTTCCTGCCTCTTATATTCCTGCTCTGATTTTCTTCGGAGAGAGATTGTGACCTGAGAGATCTGAGATGAAATATACTCCTTTATTCCTAGGTTACTTTTGGTCACAGTGTTTAACACAGCAATAGAAAACTACAGGAAAAAAAAAAAAACCTGAGGTCGAGAAAAAAATGCCTTCCCTCACAGCCATTTAAAAAAGAGGCAATCTTTCCCAGTTCCTCCTTAGTATAGACCTTTAGTCTCTAGGAACTTGAGACAATAAGATGTCCATTGTTCATATCATTCAGTTTGTGATATTTCCTTGGGCTACCCCCTAGAAACTTAATACAACTTCCATATAACAAAAATTAGTAAATAATTTGGATTCAGGTTTGTCTAACCCATGGCCCACAGGCTGGAGAGGTGAGCGAGAAAGAAGTAGAATCCTCCCCAAATGCATTTTGCCTGGAAAAACAGTTAGAGTAGCTCAAAAGGAAACAATTTCTTTGTTGTACCCAGTTAGTGCTCACTCTCTGTGTGTGTGTATATATATATATATATATATATACAACTTGCCGATAAGGATATAAGCTCTCAGCTGCTGGTGCCTCAAAACCATGCCTGCCTCAAAGCACTGCAGAAACAGAAGTAGAGAGTTTGAGAGCCATCAGATACCTGGCAATAATTTCAAAAATATGCATTTAGAAAAGCCTCTTCAAAATGTTGCTAGTAAACCTGGACAGTCACATGAAGAAGAACAAAATTATAGCCCTGTCATGTCTCACTCAGTACAAAAACCAACTCAAACTAACCTAAAATCCAAACCTGAACTGCTGAAATTGTTAGTCGGAATAGTATGAAAAACATCTAAAGGCATAGGTATATGAAAGGATTTTCTAAATTTAGATTACAGTTGCTCAGTAAATAATACCAACAATTGACAAATAAGACTTCATGAAATTCCAAAGCATTGGACAGAAAGGAAACAGTTTAAAAAAGTAAAATGACAGGGTATCAAATAGAAGAAAATCTCTATTAGTTGGATATCTGACAAGACTAATGTCTAGAATATAAAAAGAACTAAAAAAGAACTAGACCACAAGAAATCACACAATTCAATTAATGAATGAACTAATGAACAATTCTCAACAAATGAGGTATAAATAGCTAATAAACAAACAGAAACTGTTCAAACTCACTAGTCATCAAAGAACTACAAATTAAAACTACAGTGAGATTCTGACTCATCCCAGTCCCCAAAGCAGTCATTAAGAAAACATAAAAAAAAGAACCAAAGAACCAGGCAGTGGTGGCACACACCTTTAACCCCAGCACTTGTGATGCAGAGACAGGAGGATCTCTGTGAGTTCGAGGTAAGACTGGTCTACAGAGCAAGATCCAGGACAGCTAGGACTGTTACACAGAGAAACCCTGTTTTAAAAAAGAAAGAAAGAAAGAAAGAAAGAAAGAAAGAAAGAAAGAAAGAAAGAAAGAAAGAAAGAAAGAAAGAAAGAAAGAGAAAGATAGATAGAAAGAAAGAAAGATAGAAAGAAAGATAGAAAGAAAGAAAGATAGAAAGAAAGATAGATAGAAAAAGAAAAAGAAAAGAGAAGAAAACAGAAAAAGAAAGAAAACCCTTACCCACTTCTGGTTAAAAAGTAAACTATTCTAGTTATTGTGGAAATCAGCATGGGTGGTCTTCAAGAAAAACTCTCCTGGGTATTTACTGAAACAATTCCAAGTAAACACATCACAAACATCCTTGCATATAAATATTTTATTACAGATTTATTCTCAGAAGCTAAGTTATGGAAGTGACCTATGTGTCCAACAGAGGGTCAGATAAGGAAAACATGGTTTACATAAACAAAGAATCTTTTTCTGCCATAAAGAAGAACGAGGTTATACCATTTGCAGGAAAATGCGTAAAACTGGAGATAATCATATTAATCAAATAAAGCCATAAATGCAAATATTTATCATTTTTCGTCCATATATCATTCTTAGATTTGTATAGAGATACAAAAATGATATGTATGACCTGAAAGTGTAAGTAAAGGGAAGGATAAGAAAGAGGAGAGTAAGAGAATATGGGGAAAATGAGCTCAATGTACATTATATACTTACATGAAACTGTCTTTACAAAATACTGTGCCATATGTAATGTATATGTACAATACGAATTTGAAAAAATAGTGAAAAATAAAATTTAAAAGGAAAAATTTTAAAGACAACTAGAGAATACCCTAAAACGAATGAAAAAAAAATACCAAAACTGATGAGATGTTATAGATACATTTATAGCTATAGAACCAACATTAAGCTGGAAGAAAGATAAAGGGATGGTTCAGGTATGGTTTGACTATCACCTAACACTTCATGTGTTAAAATTGACTTCATATTGTAAAGTAGTAAAATGATACAGATTTGATCCAGCTACATTGTGGAAGTTACTAGGGTAGAACACTGGAAAAAGAATCCTCTGGTTTTATGAGGAGACTAGACAGGCATATATACATGTACATTTTCTGTCTCATCATGTGATGGTTCGCACTCTCAAAATTAAAGGTCATTGCTGAATGAGGTTCTCAGACCTTATACTTGTAGAATTGTGAGCCAAATAAACCCCTCTTATTTATGAAGTAGACTGTCTCTGGTATGTCCTTATAGTAATCAAAAGTTACATATCAGTACACATAAACAACCTAACTTACACTGTAAGGAACTTGGAAAGTTACAAAATAATCATGTTGTACACAAGGTATTTTTAACTGAAATACAGGATCCACTTGAAATATAAATGAAAAACCTGCTTTAGAACTCCCATTGACCAGTTAATTGCCTCTAGCTTTCATTGAGCTTCACTCCCAGACTAAGAATGTAAGGTGTTTAAAGCAACAAACCAGAAGACTAAAGTAGAAGGACTGAAAAGCCTTTGTCCCTTCACTTAAGTGTCCCAACTCACCAGGCTCAGCAGCCTGTGGCCAGCCAGTACTAGATTCTAGAACTCCATGGGCATGTACAGAATATGGTCGACTGGCATTATTCTTGAACACCACAGTTAAGATATCACCGACTTCTCCTCTAATAAGTGGACCTGATACATACAAAAGAAGTACAAGTTTCATTAGTAGTGGAGTAAGTGGGAGAAATTAAAGAACAAGGCATAACTGCAAGATCCATAGAACTGAGCATTAACCTTCCCAAGACTAGCATCATTTTCAGATTCAGAAGTCTTAAAATTGGCATTGCAGCGTGAGGGTACCCCAAAAACAGAAATATGCTTCCTATTATCCCCACTTTCCTCATCCTATTTTTCTCTACAAAATAACCAAAAGTTCAAGAGATTATGAGTTTTACAGAATCATTGATAGTAACGACTAAAATCTTGCCATACAGAGCATATAGAATTGCTATACTCTCTTCAGAGGCCAGTGGGTCCTATATGGTCTAGGATGGGAATAAAGAAAGCTTTTGTACAAAACCACCATATAGCCTTGATGAAATTGAGGTATGGGGAGAATTGTGGCTCTGTGTATCATTTTTGTTTTTACTTGCTGGAGTTCCTAAACTCTGCTGCCTCTGGAATCTTTCAAAATCTACTACTTTTAGAGGACCAATGTCTCAAAGGTATAGAAAATCGGAACACTTTGGTTCATGTTACAGCAGATTTCATGTTTATGCCAATCCCTTCAGTGCTTATTTTCATAGCCACATTATACAATAGGGCCATACTTTAATATTCCACATGGAAAAGCTGAGAATAAGGGATGGGAAAGCCTCCCTGATATGATGTAGCTGTCCTAGAAACAACCCATCCTTCTAGATGCCAGGATGTAAGTAGAATTCCCTTACCCAGAATTCCCAAGTGCTCCTCTGGTCCAGACCTTGGCTGGGGTGTCATGAAAGTACCATCAGTGTATTCCCTGAATACAGCTTTCTTATATTTGGAACCCAGGAGCCCATCCTTGTTGCTCAGGAAAATATGACCATAACTAGAAGAATTCAAAGACTGTTATTAGTACCTGACCTTCAACCTTTATTTTCAGTTATGGAGAAATTAATTTAGAACTATTCTCATGTCAAATATGAAAAAATGTAGATCTATCAATTATAATGTAAAATTATATTACCATGATTGAAAATAGTAGGTTTCTGAAGCAACGTTTGTTATTTTCCATCATCCAGATAGATATTTGCAGTATGATTAACTGAGCTAAGAATCAAAAGCCTGTTGTTTTGGTTCCAGCCTTAATAGAGTCTTAGATTTGGAATTATTTTAACAAAAGTATAAGGCACAAAGTATCAGCTGAGCATCCATAGTTGCTGTTGGAGATCAAAAGTGGGAAGATACAGGATCTTAGAGCTTTCTCATTATAGGACAGCTAACAGTTGACAGTGTCTATCACTCATTTTAAGAGTGAACATTCCAAATCGGTGAGTCTCAGAATTAACAGGATTGTATACAGAGACACTGTCACCCAGAAGGGGAAGCAGGACTGAGAGTTAAGTCCACTGTTCCTACCCTGTCTTCTTCTCTAGTAATGTTTTTTCAGCTATGCATGATAGATGAAATCAAGGCTGACAGAAAAAAAAATCCCATTTCCTAACTCCCACAGAAAGTCCACATGAAAACTTCACCCTAAATTTATAAACTTCAACCTAAACTTATAAAGGTCAAGAATTGACAAAGAACAGTGAAAGCACCACAAACTACAGAAAACTACAAATACTTTGTAGCTCAACTTGTATTCTCCCTTCCTTCTTTTTAGTAATAGAACCACCTATGTTTTATTGGGACACATGGCTGTTCACACCGATGTTACATTGTAGCCATATGAATAAGCTTAGGAAGCAGAACAGGAGGGAAAAATGATATATACAACTTACAGGTCTATCCTTACAGGCAATGTTGCTTACCCTAACTTAAAAGCTAGGGATAGCCACAACTAAAATAAACATCTTGGTCCCAGAGATGAAAGTAGGAGACTCGGGCAGCATAGTTCACCTGCCAGACCTGGACTGTTCATATATAAATAACAGATAAAACTGCAACCCATTTGAACTACTCTCTTTTGGACTTTTTCTGTTTCCAAGCTTGGTCTGTACCTCAGTAAAGGACCTTGAGGCATTTCATTGCTTGAGTAAACCCCTGTGACTTTAAATCCCACTGTAGGTAAGGTTTAGCTAATTAGAAGGGAAGGAAGGCTAAGAGGGCAAGAATGTAGAAGGTGTTTTTCTTCCGCTCAGTGGCTAATGAATACAGAAGAAACAAGGGCTGGACTTCAACATCCTTCCACTCTAGTCTCATTTCTCTTGGCATCATATTAGGTGGTTATAACCACACCTTCCTATCTTTAGTTTCAGTCTCTTCACCTGTGAAATGATTTGCCAAAGCTGTGGTCTCTCCTTTTCTGAAGCCTTACCTGTCCTTCTCAGATGTGTTATGCCATTCCAGTTCCCAGCTTCTATCAGGGCAATAATCCCATTCCAACTCTTCTGCCATGATGTAATAGACTCTAGAAGCTTGGTAGTGTTGGCGTGGGCTGTCTTGACGACCAGAACACTGGGAGACATTATAAATTGCCCTCATCCCTGCTTCTTTGTGGCTGCCTGCTTGGCAATAGATTTCGAATGTCCCTAAAAGATAATCAGAGAGCAAAATTAGAGTGAGAACACCCATTAGAAGCATGTGGATATTTCTTCCCTTCTCCTAGCTATACTTCAGAGGAAAGATAGTCAAAGAAAAAGCTCTTCTATACATTAAAGTGCATTACAAGAGACTAATGAGCACAGAATAGATCCAGTTCCAAAGCCACTGGATTAAAAATTAAAGTTTTCCAAGAGAATAAGGAACTCCTCTGTTCTTAGTGGGTGACCCTATTTGTTACTTATTAGCTAGCTGAGCTTGTATGGGTTTCCAATTCTCTGTATGTTTCAGTTACCTCTTCAGTAAATTGGGAATCATTTTTCTTACTTAATTTGGCTGTTTTACAAGTAAACATTATACGGCTGGTAAGACTGCTTAGCAAGTCAAGGTATTTGCCCCAGGAGTCTGGCAATCTGAGCTCAATCCTTGAACCCATAGTGGAAGTAGAAAACCCACTTCTAAATGTTGTACTCTGATTTTTGTATGTGTATTATACCATACACGAAACTATACTCACCTGTACATATCATATACAAATACATGGCCAATAGTAATTAATCCAGGGATAAAAACAATATATCACTATGCTTAATAAGTGTTCAGTAAGTGAAATTATAAGTAAACAGTAAAAAATACAGCTCAACAATAATTTAGTAGAAATACTGACCTCTTTTTTTCCTGTGAAATACACCCCAAACCTAAAAACCTACTAACAACAACAAACAAACAAACCATATGAATTTAAATAGACATTTAAAAGAAACTGTCTGACCATATGAATGCTTACATTACAGATCTTTTTCTTCCTTTATTTTTGAGACAGGGTTTCCCTATGCAACCCTGTATAACCCTAACTGTCCTGTAACTCACTCTGTACCCCCTGGCCTCAAACTCAGAAATCCACCTGCCTCTGCCTCCCAAGTGCTGGGATCAAAGGTGTATGCCACCATGCCCAGCTTACATAATAGGTCTTTTGAAGGTGCCATCTTAGGTTTCATACCATGAAATTTTCAGATATATATCTTGTATATCTGTCATGTAGAGCTACATGGACTTGTCGTTAGTCACAGGTTTCTGTATCACAGACTTTAGCTCAGATTATGCTAATCAAATGGAGCTAACTATCTTAGATTTATTATTTTCATTGTACCTTATTGCCTACTGCCTAGCCTACCACTACAAATATTTCATCAATTGCAAAGCCTCTTGTGAACTATCCCCAAACTATTGATCCAGCCCAAATGTGTACATTCAGTTGTTTTGCCAACTAAATCTGTTTCTGGCTGCTTTCTTGCGTATCTCATTCCTATCTTACATTTTTCACTCATGCTGTTATTCCTTTCTAAAATTTCAGTTCTTCCTAGTCTCACACTCTAAGAAAGCCCACTCCTTCTCCAAGACCCAATTCAGTTTATCTCCTTTAGAAACCCCTCTCTGATGGTTTGGGCCCTAATTGACATTTACTCTTGGCCTTTCCATTATTGAGTGTTCCGTACTTAAATGGCATGGTAAAAGACTTAAGTGTTCTGTATTTAAAATTAGTGCCTTACATTATTTGATAGACAACTGGAAAGAAAGGGTCTTCTCATTTCTTTCCATATCTACTTCTGAAGTCTTCTATTTCCATCATTCTCTGTATCTATTCTATCAGTAAATCCTATCACCTCTTCCTTAAAAATCTCTCTGTCACTCCATTCTAACAGAGCTCGACCTCTTGGTGCAACCTCAGCTTAGCCCTTTCACACAAGCCCTCTCAGTCTTCCATTCTAGTCTATCTCTATTCATCTGTGTCACCCACTGACCCACAGAAGTACTCTTTTCCAGTGATCCCACAGCCCACTTGTCGAGGACACAGACAGGGCAATAGCAACCACAGACTAAAACTTCCACCTATCAGAAAGAAGACCAGATATTCACTCCAAGAATCATCTCAAACATCATAATTCTAGATGTCTCAATCCCAGTGCAAAATTGCAACATGAGGCTGGGAGATGATGGGGCATGCCTCTAATCCCAGCACTCAGGAGGTAGATGCCTCTAATCCCAGCACTCAGGAGGTAGATACCTCTAATCCCAGCACTTGGGAAGCAGAGGTAGGCAGATCTCTGAGTTCAAGGCCAGCTTGGTCTACAGATGGAGTTCCAGGACAGCTAGGGCTACACAGGAAACTCTGTCTCAGAAAAAAAAATTGTAAGGGGAACAGCCAGGAAAATATGCCTTCAGCAGAATCCAGCTACCTTATTGCAGAAGGCCCCACAGAATATAATATATAGCTGAAGCACAAATCAAGGACTTCAAAATAGCAATTATGAATATGTTCAAGGACATTAAAAAGGATATGAATGAATCATTTAATGAAGCCCATTGGGGTAAAGAGTTGAAGGAAATAATGAAGGCAATACAAGAAATGGTAGCGGAACTTAACAAAATAGGATAATTAAAGGAAAACCAAACTGAAATAAAAACCAGAAATGGAAAATGTAGGATGACACACAAAAACCTCAGAAGACTCATGAATAGATTACATGACACAGAAGAGAGACTCTATAACCTTATATCATGTAAAACATCCCTTAGCCTACCACACTTCAATGCTTGCTTTCTCTCTCATCTTTTTAGATAGAGTCACCTTACATAGCCAAGGCTGGCTTGAATATTTATGTAACAGTAGCTGTGCTCAAATTTGTCATCTTTCTGTCTCCATCGCCACAGTTCTGGGAATACATGCATGCATCACCATTCTTAGCCATACCAACCTTTACTGACTCTTGAACAAGCTATGTTTGTTCTCATTTTAGGGTATTTACAATCACTTAGCACTCTCGGCTCAGAAATCCTTACATTGTTCCTTTTCATACCATTTAGGGTTCAGTTTATGTGTCATATTTTTTCAGAGAGTATTTCTTTTGGACACATTTCTTTAATTAAAATAGCATCATTGTGATTGTATCATATCACTGCCTTTTGTTTTCTAACCTGTATCAGTATCTCAATTTATTTATGTATATAATCAATCATAAGTTCAAAATCAGTCTGGGATACATAGCAAGTTTCAACACAGCTGCATAGCAAGATCATGTCTCAAAACACACAAAAGCTCACATACACAAAAAGATTGTTATGAATCTTATTTACTCCACTATCACAATCTTAACAGTAAAAAATGTTCAATTGATAGGGGTTTAATGACTAAACGTATCAGCAAATGGAATGATTTATGCACACTGCCCAAAAGCCAGGCCAGTAAGGTGGCTTAAGGAGGTCTTGGCACTTGCTGCCAAAGCTGACAACCTGAGTTTGCTTTTGGATCTCACATGATAGAATGAGAAAACCAACTCCACAAGTTGTCTTCTTACCTCCATGCAAGTTCTGTGGTATGCAGATCCCCATAAATTAATTAAATTAAAAAACTGAAAAAACAATTGTTACGTTTTGAGTCAGAAACTAGCATTTAAAAAAAGTCTGATAACCACTTGATGCTGTGAAAACAAGTAGAAGGCATTCTGGAAGAGTTGTAAGATGTTGCATATCTCTTATCAGTCCTACCTTTTAAGCCACTTCTTTTCCAACACTCTTCTATTCCAGGTTCTTAGTACTGAGCATCATAATCTTAACTTATTGTTACAACTAAAATATCAGCACATTTATAAACACTTTTATCATACCATGTCAAGTAAGGAAACAAATCATTGGAGCCAACATTCTCTAATCAAGGTTTTGCTTCTTGATGTCTACAGTGATCTTTTCACCTCTATTTCATTTCATTGTATGACAAGAGCTACTCGTCCTTACAGGTATAAAGCTTCAGTCAGAATGTCTGCTTTCCTAGGAAACCTTCACTATGTAAGTCAGGAAAACTTTGTCATAGTTCTCTCCGTGCCATAGTTCTTAGCAGATAATTTCATCATGAACTTGGTAATGTCTACATACTTAACCCCTTTCCCAACTATCTTTAAACTGCCTGATTCATCTTTACATCCCCAGCACATAAAGCAGGAAGTGTAAGAAAACAGATATTAACTGAAAAAGATTAATAGAAAATACAAAATAAGGAGTAGGGATGTTAAAAAGAGGAAAAAGATAGAGGGGAGAGAAGCTATAGAATGAAAGAAGACAAATGGAAGGAAAGTAGGAAGAATGCAAATGGAACAAAAATAAAGATAAACAGTAAATAAAGATGATAGGCTGATGATAGAGCTCACTTGCCAAGTCCATGATCTGAGCTGGATTGCCAAGATACATATGGTGGAAGGAAAGAATCAACTCCCATAAAATATCTTCTGATCTCCACAGGCATACATGAGTGTACACACACACACACACACACACACACACACACACACACACACAGAGACAGACAGACAGAGACAGAGAGGGACAGAGACAGAGAGGCAGACAGAGACAGAAAGACAGACAGAGATACAGAGACAGAAAGACAGAGAGACAGACAGAATACAGTATTTCAAACCTCACTAAGGAAAAAAGAAGTGAAGAAAAGAAAAACTCAAGAAATAGAAAGAAGCAAAGAAAATGTTTAGGAAGAAGGCAAAGAAAAACTAAAACAAAGCTCCAGCTAGGAAGCAGGTGGGGTAACTGGAGATCTGCACTGCTCCCTCCTCTCCTCCAAATCCAATATGCTAGTCTCATGTTCAGCTCTGTAGCAGACCACCTGTTGTAGCCTCTACTCACTCTCTGTCACTCCCAGAAGATTTAAGTAGATCCTTGTGGAAAACCTTTTTTTCCTTCCTCTTGTAAACCCCCCCTCTCATATCCCCATCCTTCTAACCCATTCCCAAGTGTCAGCTCCCAATACCTAGAAATATTTTACCCAGAACCCCCAGGAGCCACACCTAGCAGGATCTCAAAAGAATTCTCTACCAGATAATACACAGTCACCACACCCTCCTAAGAACCACAGAGGGCAACAGAAACCAAGAAACAAAACACCCACCCAACAAACACAGGACCAGATATCAACACCTAGAATCAGAATCATCCCAGACCCAGATGCCTAGAAGCCAGCATAAAAACATAATCAATAACAGCCAGGGCAATATGTCTCCATTAGAGCCCAGGAACCCTACCATAGACGGTCCTGAGAACTGCAACATAGATAAACTGGGAGGAATGGAGGGAGGAGACACTGTAATCAGAATATATTATATGAGAAAACAATCTATTTTCAATAAAATAATAGAGCAAAATTATGAAGAAAAGAGACAAGATTCGAAGGAAATTGGTAATATAAAGAATAAAAGAAACTGCAAATAAAGGTAAAAAAGATAAGGAAAAGCAAAGTGCAAGATGAGTTGTAAACAAGAAAAAGAGAAAAATAGGACATCAAAGAGAGATAACAAAACAGTACAAAGGAATGAGAGATGAAAGGAAAATGAGAAATTCAGACTAATACAACACATGAGCAGAACACATAAGAAAAAGGGAGAGTGAAGTAGCGAAATCAAACCTGTGCTTGTTCTTGGTTACATGATAACAGCTTTTGTGTAAATGATAACAACAGGATATCCTTTTATGTTCCTAATGTAATACTGATGCATTATTAGTGACTCAGAGTTTATTATTAATACTTTCAAACTGGCTGCATTTTAGTGCTCTGTATAAGGAATCTTTAAAGTATTTAATCCACACCTTTTGGTGTTCTGTGTGAGATAGCCTTAATGGGTTAGTGAACCATTTTGGAGCACCCAGTGTGAGTGCAGGATAGCATGAATTTACCAGTGGATGGGGAAGATCCCTTGTTGGTGATGCATAATACGTTGGGAATTTGAATTTTGAATATCTCAGTTGCCAAAAGTTAACAGCAGTCTGTGAGTCTCCCAAAAGCTACCACCTCATGTGTTTGCAGTGGGGAATAGGGTCCCAAGATAAAGGGAAATCTGGACTTCTCAGGTTGGAAGAAGCTATTAGGTTTCAGTGGTCCATGACCTGAAAGTGCTTCTCCAGCACTACATCTTTTATTTCCTTCGTGTTCTTTGTCAAGTCCGGTTTAATTCTATTTCAACTTCCACCACAAAAGGTGGCTTTCTCTTAAGCACACCAATGCCCAGCCTGCCTTTCCACTTTGCCTTCTGATCTTACTATGGAGAATTTCTTGATTTCTCTGTCTCATATCCATGCACAACAGTTAACAAATTTACTTTAAAAAAAATCAGATCTAAGGCATTGTTAAAACAAGCTTGTAAAGTTTCATGGAGCACATCACGCATATACAATTCCTCTGGGGCCTTTGTCCCAGGCCCTATCCTAATCAGACAATTTAGCAGCCCAGCCACCTGCTGCTAGAACAGCAAGCAAGTCTCTGCCAGTTCTTCCCCTGAGGCTGCCTGGCCAGTCCATCCATAGCTAAAACGTCTGCTTTCACCTTGAAAACATTCTGGCTTTGTACTGCCTTTGCAGACAAAGGATGGCCATGTTTCTTGCTGATGATACATATTTGAGAGCTTGAAAAGAGAGTCTAACTACCCGAGTCTCTAAAATAAGAAAACTTTCTAAACTGAGGCACAGTCTCCAGTCCTCAATTGCTTAATAAAGATCAGTAGGGACTCCCAACAGGTTCACAGACTCTGCAGCAAGAGCCTGAAGGAGGGAAGTAAATAAACAAATAAAATCCCTGACCTTAAGACACACTCAGGGTCTTGTGCCACTACCAGACAAAAAACCCACAGAGAACTTTATGGACTTTGCTGGAAATAATAAAGAGATTGCTGGCAGCTTATTTCTTTCATTGACTTGTGAAAATACACATTCTGACTAGACTTCTTTAAGTGTTTCAAATGTGAAAAGCAGGCTTTCCCTTTTCCTAGAGCCAGTGGGCTTCCTGCTGAGAGAAGTAAACTCACAAACAGGTTTCAATGGGAAAACATGCTCAATACTACCATGCTGTTGCTATTGACTTAAAGATTGCCTTTACTACTTTACCCAGCCTAATAATGAAAAGATTTACCTTTCTAACGACTACTCTCAATAATCAAGCACCCATATCTCTTAGTATTAAAAAAGAAAGGCAGTACATAAAAACTAAAAGGATAAATGGGTGTAAAGTCAAAGAAGTTTTAGTTTAAAAAAAGGCTAAAATAGATGTTTCAATTATGGAAAGGAATAGTAGAAAGTTTATGCAAGTTTCAAGCGTCTGAGTAGATGATTCAAAGTATGTGCAAGATGACTTATAGATGGTACATATGAGATTAAAACGTCTATGTCTCATTCATTGATATCAATCCTCTACTTAAATCAATGGAGTTTTCATAAGTTGTAAGTACTGGCTACAAAAGCTTTACAAAAACAATGTAAAGTTTTCATAGACAGATTTCTTTTGGGCTACAGCTCAGACACTAATCAACTGCAGAAATTTGCTGACTGTTTCTCTGTTATAAGGATCTCAAAAGAGTTCTAAATAGACAATGGTTCTTCTGATGATCTAAAATTTTATCTCTTATTGTCAGCTTTGAAATGGTCATGTCTCGCATGGTTATAAGGAATGCCCTATAACCCCAAGGGCAAGCCATAATGGAACAAGCTTGTTTCTTACTCAAAACACAAATACATAAACAAAAAATGGGGGGAATAAAGGAACAGACTGCACAGTAGCAACCTGTCAAAGGAACTTACACTTTCAATTTTTAAAATTGTTTTTCTCAGTCTTTCCCCTGACACCTATAAAAATCAATGTCACAAAAAGCAAAGAGTTTTATTCAAACCCATGATTTTATATGAATTCTATCAAGTACCTAACTTGTGTTTGGGTACTATTCCCTTTATCACTTGAGGTTGAGGGTTCATATCTTGTGCTTTCTCCTACAGGCCTTCTCTGGGTTACAAAAGGACTGGGAAAGTCACACCAGGAACTGGAACCAGAAGACAGCAACCTGGTAACAAAAGAAGGACACTTGCCTGACATTCACCCACATATAAGCTGTATGCCACTTTTAATTCTCACCCTTTCCCAAAGACATTCTCATTACAATGCTACTTTATCTCCTGGCTTTAGTTCTAAAGCAAGCCCAGGCATGCCCAGATTCCAGTTAATCTGGCTTGCCCATGACATGGAGGTTCTGCTTCAGAACAACTTAATTATTCCCTTGAACAAGATTCATTGGAATGATTATTGCAGCTGTCCGAGGTGCCACAGTTAGAGCTACAACTGCTAAAGTATGATTAACTCAGACCATCCAAACTAAAGCAACTGTAAATTCTTATCTTCAAAATAAACATCTTGAAATGATGTTTTATACTAACTGGCTCAACCCCTCTAATTGTTTCTTAGGATTAAATCTTAAGATGTCGTCTTTTACAAGAAGAACCACTCTGTTTGTCTGTCTCATTCTCAAAGTCCTTTTCTACTTTTTAAAAGGACCACCCAGAACGAAGTGACGCTGATTTAGGCTGCCTCTACAGTACACCATACCTGGACCAGCTCTTCATCAGTGACAACGTCCACTGATGTGTTATTTCTTTAATAAAACAAAAATGGAGGAACTGTGGTGATGCAACCTGATAAAACTATCTCTTAGATTCTATGAGCCTAGAACTTTTGCTAGACAGCATAGCCAGAGTTAATAATACACCTTGAGGTGACTTGACTTAAATCTTCTAGCCTACTGTGTCCTTATACTATTTATTTAGCCTGTCTTTAAGAGAACAATGTAACAATCAACCTTACCCGCCTTGGATTTGTCATGTAATCAACTTTTACCACCTAAATTAATCCATCTTAAATTATATACTCTTTCATGTCCCTGACATACAGTAATGCATGTGTCCTAATAATCATTGGCTGAATGGAGCAAAAATAGAGATTGAGAGCATTCTTATAAAATCAATATCTACAATAAATGTTGAACACAGCATTCAGATATTGCGTGATAAACAATGGTTGTTTAGAGTACTGCTTACTAGCTGGGTCAGTTGGAATCAGTGACTTAATTCCTTGTAAAATTCTGTTAAAGATATCTGGGAAGGATCCTCATTCCTTCCCCATGTGATACTTTCTGTACTGTTCAGTAAACACAGAACAAAGCCCTTTGTTAGGGACAGACAGACACAGAGGCAGGAGCAGATTCACAGGACAACATTCAAGCAAGCACGGATTCACACATACAACAAAAAGACAGAGGACAGAAGACACAGGGAGGGTGAGAAATCTAATCTGGGCTTGTTCTTAAATGACGCCGAGAGGAAATGCTTTGATTCTTTTCCCCTTAATGCAACACCGACAAATTATTGGTGACTCAGAGTTTACTATTAATGTCTTCAAACCGACCACACAAAGGAAATGGGAAAAAGAAGGAAGGATGGAAATAACGAACAAAGAAAGAGCTCTACAGATAAGAAAAAAAAAAGAGGAAAGAAACCTTAATCAGAATCTGGGTGGCAAAAATATATATATATATTATCTATGCTACTGAATAACTAGCATGAGTTTAAAGGAACATAATATATTCAGGCTTTAACCTTTTATCTGACACCTTCCCTGGTATTAAAGATCTACTCTCAGCATTTGAGTTTGACTAGCTGAGGCACACTATTCAGGGTGCTATTTTTAAATACAAAGTGGTATTTTCAATTAAAGGTAATATAAGCCTATTAAAATGAATACATAAATGAAAAACATTACAGCAAAGAAAAAAATGATGATGACAACAATCATCAATAGGCCCACATATGGATTCTTTAAGCATCTTGCTCATTCTTTAATATCTGATTTTGTTGCTTGGGTTGTTTTGTTTGTTTGTTTGTTTTTTCAAACATAAGTATCAAAGACATAAGATGCTGAATCTCTAACATGGAGTTTTATGAGGGAGTCTTGTTATATTGCTCAGGGTGTGTCAAAATCTCTGGCTCAGGTTATTGATTTTCCTAACTTAGCCTTCGAAGGTGCTTACACTGAAGACAAGACATGTGCCACTGTGCCTGGCTACAGTAAGGTGCATAAATCATCTATAAAGTCGAACAAGTACAACTGTATATTCATTACTGCCCATCAATACTAGTCTCCACAGAATTCTAAAGCCAAATTATGATCTAGATTCATCATTATATTACTTTGATTTTGGAGAACTATTCACAATGGTCTCTCTCCTTCTTAATCACAGACCAAGTGTCCAAGGGACAAATGGAGAGAAAATTCAGGTTCAAAATATCATCCAGGAGTGAGAATTAGTAGAATTTGATGGAGGATGAACCAGAGAAAAATCCAAAAACTTACAGTTGGTAATTCTAATCTGAGCAAGTCAGTTTTCCCTTTCAGGTAAGTGTTCTTTGCATCTATTAGCAAAATGAGTGATTTTAAAAAAGCCTTACCGATTCTAATATTATATGACTTGACATTTCTTTGACAAAGAAAATTTTAAAATATGACCATGTAAAGAAAGGAGGGAAAAAAGACTTTTATTTTCTATAGTAACAAAATTCATGAATCTTAACTAAGAGTGACATTTCAAGCTGTTACACTTGAAAACCTACCATTATATTTCCCTCCAGGCTTCTCACCAACATTTTTTGGGTTTTTTTTTTTTACATTATATTTTGAGATAGGATCTCATCCTGTTGCCCAGGCTGGTCCCCAAATCCTGAGCTTAAGTGATCCCCCTGTCTTAGCCACTGAAGTTATGACTATAAAGACATATCACTGTGTTTGGCAAAAATGTTTTACAGCTACCCTTTTTGGTCAATAATATGATAGCAAATTTTTTTTTCATTCATTTAAAGTTAGAATGAATCCTAGGAAAGCATATAGATGGTGCTGGGGATCCCAGCTGATTTTTCAGAAAGGAGATTAAATTTGGAGTTTGGCTTTGGGATGAAAGCTCAAGAATATGATCCTTCTTATTCTGAGCTTTTCTATCCCCATGCACTGAAAGTGCATGCTCCTCTTGCCTCTCTCAACTCTATTAACTGATGTGGATAATTTGCTAACAACTCTCTCTGGCCAAGAAAATGTTCTAGGTAGAAGGGCAATAATAAGACATCTGAAGAAAATAGCATTGTGTTGTGTTTATAAAGTTCACATCCATGAAGAAAATTATTTAAATTGTTACAAAGAATTGCTCTTTTTAAGGAATTATGTTCCAAATAAAAATAGAATTTATACAATTAAAATAAAAGTTAAAAAAATGAATATAAAAGTTTAATAGAGACTGTAATGATGCGTAACCTTTCTTACAAACGCTTTTTGCCACCTACTGGCTAGAAGGAGAATACACCCTAGGGATTGAAGAAAATATGGGTGCATTACAAAAAGCTTGAGATGAATAGAATCTGAAAAAAAAAAGAGTCAAATTTCTTCACTAAGGAAGGAGAAGGGAATTACTGTTGAGAAAAGGGGAGAGAGAAGAGAGGAAGTATGGAGAAGAAACAAAATAAGGAAGAAGGAAGGGAGGGAGGGAGGGAGGGAGGGAGAGAGGGAGGGAGGGAGGGAGGGAAGGAAGGAAGGAAGGAAGGAAGGAAGGAAGGAAGGAAGGAAGGAAGGAAGGAAGGAAGGAAGGAAGAAGGGAAAAATGATTCTGTATGGATAAGGGAAGTGATTAAAACAAAGTGCTTAGCAAGGTGGTAAAAGGTTTGATTTCTGATATCAAATGAAGTCAATGAAGTAGATTGTTCATGTCATGCTTGTAGGTAGCAGTAAAGCAGAGACTCTATTCCAGATCTTCACATTTCTTGTCCCTACTTCTCATACCCAATGACTTTGTTTCACTTTGTTTACACTTCTGTTCCTTTTGACAGCCCAAGGGCTCCTCAAATCTTAGTTATAACTATGGCATGTAGTTGAACAAAACATAGCTTTCTCTAGTCTTTTGTTTTCATTGCAAACACATTTAATTAAACACACCACACACACACACACACACACACACACACACACACACACACACACACACACACCAAATAGAGCTTGCAGAAAGTGTCACAGAATGGCAGAGTTGAAAACACAGGTGCATTCCATTGACCTCCCAGATATAAGGATTTTATTATAATCTGTCTCTCTATGGCCAAAGATCTATGTGGCCAAGTGTCCTCTCTGTCATATCAGCACTGCCCAGAAGCTGAGCAGTACCTGAATTTCCCTCCTTTTGCTCCAGAACAGAGCTTTCTCAACCTTCTACTCACTCTGCAAACGAAGAAAACATCAAATATTCAGAACGCGGACAATACATTGAAGAGATAAAAGTCTTTTGAAAATCAGCCCAAGCCCCCTAAACACACCTCGTTCTTTTCCTCCTCCCATGTTATCACTTCTCACTCTTGAACCCCTACTTAACAAAGCCTATGAGTCCTCCACCTGCTGAAGTACTTACCGGGATTGTCAGGTTGCATGACAGCCACCACAAAGGTGTGAGGAAAGAGCATGGCCGCACCTTTCCTCATGCCCTGAAGCTGTAAAGTGTTGCCCTCGAACGTGACCCCATGTACATCAGTCTCTGTGCCCAGGCCAAGCAGGTGCCAGGCCACCATATCACCCTTGCACATGTCCAGCCTGGGCAGGTTAGAGAACAGAAACCCATTAATAGCTGGAAAACAAAAACAGACAAAATTGGGAAATGAGATCAGACTACTCAAATCATGGTCAGCAGCATATCAGCCCTGTACTATGATTTCCCATAACTTGAAATTCTAGATCACCCTAAACTCCCTGCTTTCTGTTATGCTAGTCGGGTTCTACTCAGAGAAACCTTTTGGATGAGACCGCAAATTAGCTTTTTTGGTCTTTCCTGTTTCTCCTCCTTTACCACACTCTGGATACAATGAACTATTTTCGACTACTTCAACCTTCAATTCCTGCAAGCATATACCCAGACACACACACACACACACACACACACACACACACACACACACACACACACACCTTAAATTCTCCTGTCTACCCCTGGTCTCCAATTTTCTTCCATTCTGCTCTTGCTAGTTTTCTTGGAATATCTTGGATTGTTCTTTCTCCTCACTGTTCTAATTCTACACGCCCCTCATAAGTGTGTTTTCCAAAGTTTCAAGTTGTCAAGCTAAGTCCTCTTCTTTATCTTCACTGGTAATACCAAAGATATTTGCTCACCTAGAACTCTTGTGCAAAAGCCTCTTTCCAGATATCCCTCCCTGAAGTCTTTACACAACCATATCCCCAACTGTCCTAGCGTATCTATTCACCTCTACATCTTTAAAGTATTACATCTAGTTTACTCACATTGTATTTGTTGAGTTTTTACACATTTTCCTCTCAGCCTTAGAATAGACTTCAGTTCTTCTCTCTGTGTAATCTACTAATCTACTCATCCATCATGTCCTAGCTTAAATAACATTGCCCTTTATGAAGCATGTATGTATCCCTCTCTCTCTCTGTCTTTCTTTCTGCCTATCTCTCCCTCTCCATCTAGAGGAAATTTTCTGTAATGTAACTTATTCCAAAGTGTCCAAAAATTCCCTATACTAAGCATCTCATTTTTCTGTGTCTTTATGACGGCCTATTAAGACTTCAATAAATTCAAAGTGGAATGATATGACTCATGAGAGGGTCTTATTTTTCCCATAATAATGGACTGCCTTGGAAAGGAAAACAAGAAGGATGCAGAAAACAATACAATCATTTTTATGTCCTCTTGCTGTATACTTGCCCCTAAATATAGGGAAACCCTTCTGTGTTCCCATCTACACTGGTATCAAATTCCAGGACTTATTTAACCAATCCCCTGGGATTCTGATGAGAACGTTGGTTATCCCCAGTTCTGCCTCCCCTGCCTATAATGTCTTGATTATAATCCTATTCAGTCTTCAGCCCCCACTCAAGTAATCCCTTCTTCAATGAATCATCTAAATTTATTGTTATTTATTAATATTCTTCTCATTTGAAATTAAAAGACTCCTTCACACATTTAGTAGTCTGCCTGGATTATTCTATAATTATTTTCATGGGTGTTATTCACATCTCATTGAAAATTGCCGGACCCCCATTGAAATCTGGGACTGTTTTCCCTCATTCTTTCATCCATGTACCCATTGATTTGGTAGTTCAGTAATTCAATTAACACTTACTTTATGATCACCTAATAATTAAATAAAATGTAGAAGATACACAGATAACTGTTATACTCTAGAAGAAGTGAAGAGCCATGTAACAAATAATTACAATGTTGGATAATATATGGAGCATATGCTTTTAAAATTACTAAATTACTTTGTAGCCTGGTCTGTTTCAGGGGCCCCTGGCAATGTGATTAGGATCTATCCCTGGTGCATGAACTGGCTTCCTGGAACCCATTAACTATGGTTGGACAGCTTGCTCACCCTTGATATAGTGGGAAGGGAATTGGTCCTGCCTCAACTGAATGTACCAGACTTTGTTGTCCCCCTTTGGAGGAGAGGATGGAGGTGGATCAGAAGAGAGGCTGGGGAGAGTAGGAGGAGGAATGAGAGGGGAATCTGTGGTTGGTATGTAAAAATGAATAAAAAAATTAAAATAAAAAATTACTAAAGTGCAATGATACATAGAAAAGAGAATTGCTAGCCTGAACTTGAGTGATAAAAAGTGCAAATATTGATGAAGTAGCTTTTGAGCAGAATCTTAGAAACTGGGCAGAATTTCCAAAGGATGAAGGTAAATATGTAAAAATGTGTATTTCAAATGAAGGGCATGATGATGGAAAAAATTAAATAAGTAGAAGCTATGATTGTGGAAAGAAGAATGGCCACACTTAGACGATGTATGGGATATGGGGAGGGTAGGAGACAAGACTGGGTGGAAGCTGCAGCTATAGCCCAGTGGCAGAGCACTTACCTGTTACCTGGATTCTATTACAAGAACTACAAAGAAAAAGAATTTTTAAAAAAGTCACCTCAGCTTAATCTGTCATACCCTATATAACATCACATGTACACAGTTTTCATCTTCCAGTGCCTCCCCTACTGTGCAATACAGGTCATGGCACAAGACATCAGTGTAAGAACAGCTGTTGTTGTAGGGTGGTGACATGGCTCAGTGGCTATGAGCTCTTGTTGCTTTTCGGGGGACCTGAGTTCAGCTCCCAGCACCCACATCTAATGGCTTACAACTACCTCCAGCTCAATGGTATCAGACAGCCTCTTCTAGCCTCTGTGTACATCTACACACACACACACACACACACACACACACACAAACACAAACACACATACATACACAGAGAGAGAGAGAGACAGGTATGAAGAAGAATAGTAATAATAATAATAATAATAGTAATAACAATAATAATAATAATAATGATAAAATAATAAATTTTAAAACAGAAGAACTGTTGTTTATGTTGTTTTCCTCAACCTAGCTTGACCTTGTATAAAGATTATCAATGAGATGAACATTTTTAGGAATCGGCTATGAGTATGGTTGGAGTTACATTTTCCTTGAGACCCCAAAGTTACAGTCGAAGACAAAACTATTCCCATACCATGCATTCGATTGGAGTCCTGGAAGGCCTCGAAATCCTCTGAGAGCAGTCGGGAATCCAACATACCAGCTGCTTGATTGGCATTGCTGTACCAGCTCTTGTTCTCATCAAACACAGTGAAGAGGAGAAAAAATTCTTTATCCATTCCTTTCTGTAGTTCCAGTGGGGGGAAAAAATAGGAGGAATGGCAATGGTTTCAGCAGTTGAATATTGCACAGTTGTAGACCCAAGGATTCCTGATTCTTTCTCATTTCCTTTCTCAGATCCAGAGCCAGACCCATATTTCATGCTCAGAGCTGCAGCTGTTGCTAGGCAGGTTTTCCTCAGGAAAACTTACAATTGTAGAGGAGATAAAATCAGAGTAAAGGAACAAGACTAGAAGCGAATAATGTATGAAAGGAAGCAGGGAAGAAGCATATGGGTTAAGGGAAACAGCACAGAATGTGACCAAAGATAGCCTGAAGTCACCTGGGAAGAAGATTGAGGGGAAAGCAGCTAAGAAAGTAGGGAAGGTCTATGGAGGAAAATTAGAAAATTTGAAAAAATAGAAACGCATTAACATTATTTATTATTTTTAAAGCTAATGTTTACTAAATACCAGACACTATAGTAAGTGCTTTATGCATATTAATCATATGACTCTTCAAAGAAGTCAAAGTTAACCCTTACTTTACAGATGAAGAAGGTAAGTTAAAGAGATTTTAAGTAATTTGACCAAAATCACACAAAAAATGGTGAGCTAGATGAAAAAAAAAAGGCAAACATGTATTAAAGCAGGTTTATGGATTACGAACAATTTTATGGGCCGCTGAGGTGGGAGGGGGAATAATGATTTGGGGATATGAAAAAAGTAAGAATCAAAAGCTAAGAATGATATGTGTTTGCATGTAAAACAATAATATACTTAAGAACAGGAAGTCATCAACTACTAATTTCTGATAAAATTGCTTGGTTTTTTGGGTTTTTTTTTCTAATCCCTTACATCCAGGATCCAGCCCCATTCTTGACACATATCCAGAAACTCAGCTTTATTTCTCTCCAACCAGTCTTGCTACCCAGACTCCCCAGAAATACCTGCTTGCCATCTGCACCCAAGGCACCAGCCTTGCAAACCAGCAGAGGGCCCACCAGGCCAGAATTTGTATCTCTTATGGGATCTGCAGCAGAGAAGTACATCCAGGTTAGACAGGCAGGATCCTGAGCAGTGGGCCCAGCATGGGGTGGAACCATCCAGTTGTATGTGACTTTCTCAAAGGGCTTGGCTACCAAGCCAGGGTGAGATGTACCTGCAGGGAAACATGAAGCCATTATTCTCATTGACTAGAGTAAGGATCATCAGCTCCAAAGAGTATTAAAAAATGATAAACTATAAAGACATATTAAGGCAACAGTGATGGCAGTAACATGCAATAATGTATATTGCAGTACTTGAGAGCAGATGTACAGCCTTCTTCATGCGAGCCAAGAGTTCTACCACTGAACTGCAGCCTGTCCTAAGACTGCAATCGTTTAAATGGGTGAATAACATGATCAAGCAATGAACAGAACTGTATTTTATTTTAATTTCCAGGTTATTAGTAATCAAAGAAGTATAAATGAAAGTATCTAAATAATTTTGGATCTATCAAATTGGCAAATATTTTATCAATTTTAATCAGTGCAGTGAAAAATGGTTCTTTCCCTTACCTATAAAGAGAATTTAAATGTAGACAGAAATAACTCATTTTGAAAATAATACTGGCAAAATGCAAAAGTCTTAAAATCCTTTCTGCATAGAAATAAATTAAGATGTATAATACATAGTATAAATAATGTTAAAATAAATCAATCAAATAAATGCAAATCAAAACATCAGTGAGTTGCATTGATGTTGCTTATTAGACTATCATTTTGACAAAATAGTAAAAAAATTGTCTTAGTGAAGGTGAGGTTGTAAAGAAATAGATCTTCGAGTACTGTTGATGCAACTACAAGTTAATCAGACTATAAATCTGTCCAGAGAACAATATGGAAGTAGGTGATAAAGAGTTCAATGTGCATATCCTATGACAAACTAATTTTACTTTTTAAAAACAGATCATGAAGAAATAATCATTAAAATCCTATAAAGAACATCCAAAAGAACATTGGTAGCATGGCTTTTAGCAAAAGGATAAAATTTGGTGTGTTATGAACTTATCTTTTCTTATTTACTCATCATTTTTAATTCCTTAAATTTTTATAGCTAGAAAACATTAAAGAGTGGGACAATGGATGTGAAATAAGAAGAGGGAGCTAGTTGATAAGAGAAAGAGAGGAGTTGTGGCAGAAAAAGTGTCATAAGGTGAATATGATAAAAACATATTGCATACATATGAACATACCACTATAAAACTCATTTTTTGCAACAAAAAATAAATTTTAAAAATTACACAAATATGATCCTATCATCTAGACTCAATGTCTATTTATAAAATTTTATCATCTTTAATGCATTTACATCTACTGAGAGGTATAGCACAGTGGCAGAACATTGGCTTAGCATGTGTGAAGTCCTGTTTTATCCTCAGCCACCATAAGGGGATAAGTCTCCATTTGTGCATATTGTACATCTATATGCATCACATAGGTTTTTACTTGTTTGTTTTCTTTTGTTGAGTCATTTACAAATAAACTTTACACCACCATAACCTCATTGTTGAAAATAGATCAGTAAGAATCTCCTATGATAGGACTTGACAGATGGCTCAGCAGTTAAGAGCATGTATTGCTCTTGCAGTAAACCTGAGTTCAGTTCCAAACACACACTTCAGGTGGCTCACAACTCACTCCAGCTCCAGGGGAACTGGACACCTCTAGCCTCCAAGGGCATCTGAATTCATGTGCACATACATAAACACATATATGTATAACTAAAAATAATAAAAGTGAACTTACTAACAGTGCCCCTGTAGCCACCTCATATACTATGAACCCAAGTAGCTACCACTGCTCTCCCTTCCTGCCTCTGTCCACTCACATCATCAAGTCTTAAGACTGATTGCCAGGACCAGCTACCTCTCCTCAGTCTGTATGTATCCCTTCCTCTGGCATTTACCAGATCCCAGCTCAATACCCAAAAGAGATACTCCAGTTATCACATATGAACCAGAGTCCCAGAGCCCTGTGAGCTGCCTGACTAGGACCCTCTAGTTGCCCTTTGGAGCCTTTAAACCCAGGACCAATCTACCCTGCCAAGGGAAACTTGCTCAAGACTCTTTAACCAAACCTAGATTAGGCTGTATTCCCAAATACCAGTTAAAGAGAGGAAATCAAGATTGCAATGCTACTATGAATTAACCCTGTCTAGAACATTGTAAAAACCTCTGCTAAAAGAAAAGTGAGTTGAACAAAAAAATTAAAGAAAAAAATCAACCATCAAAGTAACCCCAGATGTGTAAATCCTAATGCAGAGATAATAACAAGACAGGAAAAAGCAAAATAACATTCTATCTCTAAAACATAAATCCCATAGCAATATCTCCTGTTGAAAATAAATGAAGATACTTTCAGACAAAGAATTCAAAAGAATGATTATCACAATGGCAAACAAAATCAAAGAGGTGCCTGAAATAAGTAAGTCAATCCAAAACATGAAAATAGAGTTTAAAGTTTTAAAGAACGCCCAAACTGAAAAGATGCTGGAAACAAAAATCTCAAAAAGTCAATTAGAAGTGTTAGGGGAAAGCCTCACCAACAAAATGCATCATGCCAAAAACAGAGATTCGGGGATAGCAGACAAAGTAGAGGAATTGGATCATTTAGGAAAGTCAATGAAAAAATTAATACATATGAATGAAACATGTAAGAGCTTTGGGACACCATGAAAAAAATCTAGCCTTCAAATATGGGCAAAGAAGGAGAAGAATACCACAGTGAAGGTATAGAAAATATCTTTAGTAAAATCATAGAAGAAAACTTCCCAACCAAGAGAAAGAGATGCTCATCCAGGCACAAAAGGCCTAAAGAGCAACAAGCAGACAAGAATAGACATATTATAGTTAAAGCATTAAAAATAGAGGAAATGGTATTAAAAGATTCAAGAAAGATAACTCAAGTCACATTTAAAGGCAGGTCTATTAGTATTTAACAAAAGCCTTTAAAGCCAGAAAGGCCTAGAAAGGTGACTCCAAGTCCTGAGAGGTCACAATTGTCAACACAGAGTATTTATTTCACTCATAAAAACTATTAAAATTAAGGAAGAAACAAAATTTTCCATGGTAAAACTAGATTAAAGGAATTTATGACCAGAAAGCAAGATCTTCAGAGGACACTGGAAGCAATATTTCAACTTGAAGAGAAGAATAAACACAACCAAGAGGTCATAAGAAACAAAGAAGCAATGTCAGGACAGGTAATGAAAAGAGCTTTAAGAAAATAACAAATCAACAAAATGACAAGAACTAGGACATATTACTCAATAATAACTGAAGATTAGTTATCTTGATTCTATAATAAAAAGATATAGACTAACAGATTATATTAGAATAGAGGATTCATATTTTTGTCGCCTTCAAGAAATACACCTCACTATGAAACAGAGGTAACTCCTTAAGGTAAAGGGGTTAAAAATAGCATTCCAAGTAAATGAAACTGAACAACAAGCAGGGGTAGCTACTCTAATATCTGACAAAAATAGCCAGAGATTTATGGAGGATATTTCAGGATCCTTAAAGAAAAACACTACCAATGGGTAATTACAATCATGAACATAAACACACCAAACATATGGGTACTTGATTTCATAAAAGAATCACTATTAAAACTAAAACCATGGGTTCACCACAACATAGTGACAGTGGTTGACATCAATATCTGACTCTCACCAATTGATATGTCATCCAGAATTAACTAAACAGAGATATGCTGGAACTAGATAAAAAAGAAAAAAGTCAAATGGACCTAACAGAAATCCACAGAACATTCCACTCAAACATCGAAGAATACATACTCTTCTCAGCAGCCTATGGAATGTTTTCCAGAATAGACCGCATACTAATACTCAAAGGAAGACTCAGCAAATATTGGAAAACTGAAATCATATCCTGCATTCTAGCTGACTACAATAAAATAGAACTATATTTCAACAGCCAGAGAAATAACAGAAAGTATAAAAACTCATGGAAACTAAACAACACACAACTGAATAATAATTGGGTCAAGGACAAAGTTAATTCATTAAGGAAATTTTAAAAATTCCTAGAAGGTTTGAAGAGATGGCTGAGGTTATGTGTACTTGCTGCTCCTCAGAGGACCTGGGTTTGTTTCCTAGAACCCACATGGCAACTCCCAAGTGTCCATAGCCCTAGTTCCCATTACTCCAGTTCCAGCTTCCATGTGTACCAGGCATCCACATGGTGTACATGCATACATATAGGTAAAACACTCTTACACATAAAATTAAAAATAAACTTAAAAAACTTATTAAAAATGGAGGGAAATGAAAAGACCACATGTCAAAAAGCTATGGAACACAATGAAGGGAGTCCTAAGAGGAATGTTTATCACTAAAAAGTATGGGACTTCAAATAAACGCACTAATGATGCAACTAAAGGCCACGAAAAGAAGATCAAAAAACTAGATGGGAAGAGTTATCAAAATAAGGGCTTAATTAAATAACAAAACAGAAATGAAAAATTCAATACAATGAATCAACAAAGAAAAGAACTGGTTGTTTGAAAACATTAATAAACCTTTAGTCCAACTTACCAAAAGAAACTGAGGGTTCAAATTAAGAAAAATACAAATGAAGAGAGAGAGAGATTAGACCTTAAGGAAATTCAGAGAATCATGAGAATGTACTATAAAAATTTATATTCTATCAAGTTGGAAAAATCTAACAAATGCATACATTTACAGATACATATGGCCTGGCATATTTAAATACTCTACAAGAAATCTCCTATACCTGAACACATGTAACGAAGTAGCAGACTAGAAAACTAGCAGACAAAAACCAGTAGCCTTCATATAGAGGAAAAACATACCAAGAAAGAAATCAGGGAAATAATTTATTTCACAAATGCCTCAAAAAAAAAGTAAAATATCTCATACTAAATCTCACAAAGGATTTGAAAGACTTGTGCAATGCAAATTTTAAGACCCAGAAATAGGACATTAAATAAGACAGCAGAAGATGGAAAGACCTCACGTATTTATGGACTGACTGCATTAATACTGTAAAAATGGTTATTTTACCAAAAACAATTTACAGATTCAGTGAAATTCCCATCAAAATTCCAATGCAATTCTTCACCAAAATTGCAAAACAATCTTAAATTTCATATAGAAACACAAATGGCCTAGGATACATAATCCAAACACACAAACACAATCCAAAACAATTAAAGAACAGTTAGATGACTTATCACTAACTGAGATTCCAAATTGTGTTAGAGATCTATAGTAACAAAAGAGCACAATCCTGACAATAAAAGAGACACATTGTTTAATGGAATGGAATTGAGCTACAGATAAGCCCCACTCTGGCATCCATCTGATTTTTGACAAAGTGGTCATCAATAAACATTGGAGAAAAGACAGCATCTTTAGCAAGTGGTGATAGTCAAACCAGATATCTCTATGTAGAATGAAACTAGATCATTATTTCACACCCTGTACAAAACTTTACTCCAAATGGATCAAGAACCCCAACAGAAGAACAGAAAACCTGAATCTGACAGAAGAGAACATGGCAAATAGCCTTGAATTCATTGGCACAAGAAAGAACTTTGTGAACAGGACACTGATGCCACAGGCACTAAGATCAAAAATTAATAAATAGTACCTCATGAAACTGAAAAGCCTCTGTACAGCAAATAACACCATCATTATGTCGAACTTTCAGCCCACAGAATGGGAAACAATCTTTACCAAGTATTTATCTGATAGAAGGTTTGTGCAGATCATACTACAAAAAGAAAAATCTGATCATCAATGGAAATAGCCCAGTTAAAAATGTATACAGAACTAAGCAGTTCTCAAACAATGAAACCCAAATAGCTGAGAAAGGCACTTAAAAAGGTTCAATATCCTTAGTCACCAGGGAAATGCAAATTAAAACTACTTGAGATTTCTTCTTGTCCCAATCAGAATGGTCAAGATCAATAAAACAAATGGCAGCACATGCTGGTAAGGATGTAGAGAAGGGGGAACACTTATTCATTGCTGGTGGGAGTGCAAACTGGTACAGCCACTATGGAAATCAGTGTAGACATTCTTCAAAATCAAAAATACAGAAATCTACCACATGATCCAGTTATACCACACTTGGGCATATCCCCAAAGAATTCCTATCCTACCATAGAAATACCTACACATCCATGTTCATTGCTGTTCTATCCATAATATCTAGAAAATGGCAACATCCTAGATGTCCAACAACTGATGAATGGGTAACAAAAAGTGCTATATTCACACAATGTAATATTAAAGTTGTTTAGAAAAACACAAAGAAGCGAAATGTTCATGTAAATGGATAGAGTGATAAGGAATACTTCTGAATGAGGTAACCCAGGCCCAGAGAGACAAACAATGTTTTCTGCCATTTGTGGATATTGGCTTTGACTCTTTGGAGGGGAAATAGAATACAGTAATATTAAAGGGGAATAATTGTACAGGAAGAGTTGAATGGGAAAGAAAAGGACACAGCAGCACAGAGGAGAGAATAGAAAGATATAAGTAACACTTGAGACATTTTGAAAAAGTCACATGAGAAACCTAGTACTATAAAGGTTTCCTAAAATATACTCGTACACCATCAACCAAGAATTTAAATGGAGTTACTCCATAGCAGTGCAACATGTCCCTACTAGATACCACAGGCCAACAAATAGGTCTAATGACAGAAATGGGCTATTTTGGAGCTGCTGATAAGTAAATTCCAATTGACCCCTACATACTAAAGGCTTTTGCCAATGCTTTTGGTTACCCTCCACAACTGGATAGCAAAGCTCTGTTGCTGAAGCTACCATACACTTGAGTCATAGAGCATGGAGAAATCAAGCTGATACACCTGGAAACTTCAGACCTACTGGTTAGTTGTTATAATGTTAGGTGGTGATAAGAATGCCAGAGGAAGAGGAAAGGAACCAACCCTACCTAGCTATGAACCCTATGAGCTACAACAACGGCTGGCCTTGCAAGACATACCACTTGCACATTAGTGTTATTGGAGTAGCCAACCACTATGTGATTGGATTTAATGCCTGCACCACAAGTTGAAAGCCATACCTAGAATTATTATTGGGGCAAAGATTGTGTGTATAGACAAGTGATTGGCCCTAGGGGAGTACTATCATTCCACTAAATTGACATAATATGAAACTCACTCCTAATGACTGAAGTATATTTCTATGAAGAAATCAGTGCATCTCTCAACCCTCATCAGAGAAATTTCCTTTTGCAGTAGATAGTGATTAACACCGTAACTTGCAACTGGCCAAGGTATAGAGAAAAAGAGACTGGATATTCCTCAGCCCTAAACAGAACATTTATATCTGAGGCTCAGAAATAATCGCAAAAAGGGAGCAGAAATAACCTAAGAGGCAGATGTAGAGGATGGCTAGAAGTAAACTGTTTTCTGAACACAGCAGCGTAGCTGCACAAGCCAACTCACAGCAACTGAGAGAGCATGTGTAAGACCTGCACAGTGTCAAGCCAGACAAAATTCCATCCTGGAGAATGGAGTTAAATACAAAGTCCTATACCTAGCTAAGTATCTATTGGCTGCTTGGGAAGGGAGAGTCCATTTTGTTAAAGTCTATAGCCCTTAATGCATTGAAGACATTCCAGTGAAGGCCACACATCCAAGAGTATATGTGCAGCACAAATTGGAGTGGGGTTGTTGTTGTTGTTGATGATGATGATGTTGTTGTTGTTGTTGTTGTTTTAAAATACTAAGTTGGGTTGGTAGGGAAGTGGGGATGGATCTGGAAGTAATGGGTGGATAGGATGCATATAGTGATATTTTATTTGTACTGAAATGTGATTTTATTTGTATATTAATAAAGTTGCCTTGGGGTCAGAGCAAGCCATAGCAGAAGCTGGGTGGTGGTGCACGCATTTAATCCCAGCACTTGGGAGGCAGAGCTAGGCAGGATCTCTGTGTTCAAGAATACAGCCAGCATGGTGACACTCGCCTTTAATCTCAATACCAATCATAGAAAACCTGGAGGTCTGTACAGACAGGCAGTGACAAGGAGGTCATGTGGCTGGGTTTACAACCAATAAGAAGACACAAAAGAAAGTCTATATAAAAGAGGAAGTAGGCCTCTTGCAGAGAGGAAAGACAAAGCAGCAGTGAAGGGTAAGGTTTTCAGCTGTCAGCTATTGCTCTGACCTCTTGGCTTTTAACTCTGCAATTGGCTCTGTGTTTCTTATTTAACAAGACGGTTACATCTACAGATGCATATGATCAAAATGCATTGTATGAAACTCTCAGAGAACTAATAAAAATGAGAAAAAGTAAATCTTAAAGATTTTCTTCTGTACTATTAGAACAGTATTATCACAGCTAAGAAATTTCCCAATATCATTCAAGGACTAATCTAGGTGAAAACTTCTTAAGTTATCCCCAAAGTTTCTGCTGTTTCATTTTTTAAATTTTCTTATGACAGAATTTGACTAGGCAGCACAGGCTAGGCTAGGACTGAGTAGTAGCCCATGATAGCTTCACCCTTCCTGACAACCCTCTTCTATTTCCCAACTGCTATGATCATAGACATGAGCCATCACACCAAACTTGTTATGCTTTTTTGAGAGAGTCTCATTTTATAGCACCAGGATGACTTCAAACTTGTAAACATCCCAATAGCCTCTAAAGTGTTGGTATTACATGTGTGTTTACATATCTGAATTTGGAATGTTTCTTCAAGCTGTTTTTTTTTTTTATTTTTTTCTTTATTATTATGTGTTTTAAATTTTACACATCAGCCATGGGTTCCCCTGTCCTCCCCGCTCCCGCCCCCACTCCCACCCCTCCCCTCCATTCCCATGTCCTCCAGGATCAAGGCACCCCTGGGGATTCATTTAAACCTGGTAGATTCAGTACAGGCAGGTCCTGTCACCTCCTTCCAGACTGAGCAAAGTGTCCATGTGTTAAGCCCAAGGATTCAAACAGCCAGCTCATGCACTAAGGACAGATCCTGGTCCCACAGACTGGATGCCTCCCAAACAGATCAAGATATTCAATGGTCTCACTTATCCAGAGGGCCTGATCCAGGTGGGGGCTCCACAGTCTTTGGTTCATAATTCATGTGCTTCCATTCGTTTGGCTATTTGTCCCTGTGCTTTTTGCAATCTTGGATTCAACAATTCACGCTCTTGCAGACCCTCCTCTTTCTCGACAGTTGGACACCTGGAGCTCTACCTGGGGCCTGGCTGAGGATCTCTATGTCCACTTCCATCAGTTACCATGGACCGGGAGAAGTTTGCAGGTTGCACAGTATTGATTCATAAAAGAACAATATCTGAATGCTTTATGGAAAGTTCTTTTGTATTTGTTTACATCTTTGACATTTATATATTCAGTGCTTTCTACATGTTTATCTTAGAATGAGCATATGAAAATATCATCAGAGAAAATAAGAAATTACAGAGTAATCTCACATATAGGATTCTATTATGTCATATATCCACCCCAAAATTAAGCTGATATACACATTTATATGTTACTATTTAAATACTAGTGATATTTAAAACTACTAAAAACGTTATAAAAAGTTAAAAGCCTAAGCAATAGAGGCTAAAGTAAACAAACTATGGAAAATCCAAGTCAGAGTGTTACATGGTCACTAAAATGTTACATTATGATTGTAGACAGACACAGTGCAATGTAGACACTAGCAGAATGAAAAACTGTTCAAATCGTATCATCTCGTTTCTTAAATATATATTATAATTACAGAAAAATATTAAAAGGCATGTGAAAATGCACATAACAGTTTGCCTATGAATGATTATTGTTTTATAATTTTATATATTTACATTTTTCAAACATTCATGATGTGTACATTTTATAAGAGTATACTTAAGTGTATTTTTATTTTGTTCCTGAAAATAGAACGCTAGACTTTGCCCATGCAGAATATAAACACTATCATTAAGCTATACCTGTGCCTTCTAAAAATACTTTTTACAAATCTATATTTTCAGAGATCATTTCTAAAAATACTTTTTAAAAAAGTTTTTTATTATTAATGACTTGGGCTCTGCTTCACTGTTCCATCATTCATTCATTCATATGACGACAAACTTTGCTCTTTCTCCCAACTCTTCATTTATTTTTCTCCTACAGCCACCTGAAGCCTACACTGTTGTAAACCCTTCCAGCTCACCATCATTGTACACAGTGCCCTCGTAGTCTTTCTCATAAAAGACGCCATGGGGCTGCATGCTGAATGGCTTGGAAGCACGGTTGTAGAAGACCACCTGGATGGTGTCACCCACTTCAGCTCTTATCACTGGTCCTGGAAAATGGAAAACAGAGACCATGCGAATGAAAACAAAAGTTGAAGAATGGGGAAAAGGGGTAAGGAGAGAAAATGTAATGTAATATACACAAGATAGAGAATGCTTCCCTTTAAAATAATCTGTTTTAAGCATCATGCTATTTATAATAATAAAAAGCACTATTAAATCCATTATCTCTTATGATTCTCATGTGTTAATCTAAAGTATAATAGGAGGGGTTATTACCTCCATTTTACAGATGAAATAACTTCAGGGAAGAAGCGCTGACCTATAAAAATTCAAATAACAATTACAGAGCCAGAAACTATTCTACACCACAGTCAGATCCAATTCCATTAGTCCTGAATTTATTCTCTGCTCTGCCACAGTCATATTTCCTAGTAAGTTCCATCTAAGATCTGAGGTTACCAAAATCTTAATCAAATTCTAAGCAAAGAGAACACAGGTCTGGAAATAGGTAGTCTAGGCAAAACTTTTGCTACTTATTATCACTTTCATTCTGACTTGGGTCACTATGAAGGGTACCAAGACAATAGCGTGACTGTTTCTACTGACTCTACTCCAAGTTTAGACCTTCTAGCTTGGTTTCCTAGTTCAATTTCCACATGCTCTTCATAACTGAACAACTGGGTATACATACAGAACACTGGCCAACAAAAACTCCTTCACATATACTAATACCTATCTTTTCTAGGGATATTTTCTCCTTACACTTCCCTGTTCAACCAATGTATTGTTCCTTTTCAATCCAGAATCAACTGCACACAAATATCCCTAGGGTATTATACTAGTTCCAAAGTTTTCTACCAATTGATCTATTTCATAGTGATTAAACCACATATAACCTTCCTATATTATATCAATACTGTGATTAAGACCTTTTAGGTATAGTCTCCAAGATCATATAGAAAGCCTAGTTCTTTATCCCTAATAATAATGAACATGTCTATATATAGTGGGAGTATTTTTCTGGCTCTACACTACCAAAATTCTGGATGGTCTTACTGTCTTTAAATAGTTCCTCAAGAAAATCTAAGCAGAGGCAATTCACAGAATGGAATTGGTACCATAGTGGAATAGACGGTATTACCAAAACATTTTATTAGTCAAAGTTTGAGAAATGGTATATAATTTCCATTTCCATCTTGAACATTTATCATAAACAAAAATAACCTAAGACTCTCAGAAGTCTTACAGAAAATCTCTATCTGACTATGCTTAAAACATATTGATTGCCAAACACACTCAGATCTGGCCACCAATTACAAACACTCATTTCTTGGGACTCAGCTTGGGAGAGGCTCTTACACAGTCTTCACTTGTGTCCTACTCACTTTGTCTCTAGTTCATGAATTTTGAGAGTTAAAGATTCCTCACCCAGTATTCCAAGATGTGTTTCTTCCTCTTGATGTACCCTTTCCTGGAAGGTCTCATCTTGGAAGGCTTCATATCGAACTTTCCAGTAAGTACCTCCAATTCGGGTAGAGCTCTTCTGGAAGTACTTATCTGGGCCACTGACATGGAAGAGGGTAAATGTTATATGAATTCATGGAGTATCAAATAGATACTAACCAGGCAGCAGTGGCGCACGCCTTTAATCCCAGGACTTGGGAAGCAGAGCCAGGTGGATCTCTGTGAGTTCGAGGCCAGCCTCGGCTACAGAGTGAGTTCCAGGAAAGGCACAAAGCTACACAGAGAAACCCTGTCTCAAAAACAAACAAAAACCAAATAGATACTAAGTACACAAACATCTAGATCTTTATGAACCACCTAGATTAAGTTCATAACAATGAAGACACCTTCTCTGGTGACAGCACTAATAAGTAGTATACAGCTTCTGCTCGAACATTTCCAAAGACAAAGATCTTATTTTCAGAAAATGTACTACAGTACATTTAATAATTGGAGATATTCTTTATAGAAAGGTGAACTATTATTGCTTCTAAGTTCTATATACTGAGACTGGTACAGTCCTCCAGATTGCACAGTCCTTATCTGTTCTTTTACTTTTCTTCATCTTTTTTCTTTTCATTTTTTCCTTTGGAGTCCATTAATCATCACAAAAATTCAAGAAATACAACAAAAGAGAAAGTAACTGTCCAACGTCTAAGAACACAGAGCTATTGAGAGCAGCATATGACACTTAAATACCAGCTGTACACAGGCTGCAGGATTTTCATCTTGATGAGCATAGCTACTGGCCTGTGAGGAACACAGCAGGGAGGGGAGACAGTGGGCAGAGAAATTATGTTAACTGCTGCATTGCTGCATGATGACTGCATTGGACATGCTGGTTTCCTTCAAAGTCCCCCCCCCCTTTTTTTTGAGAAGGTAGCCATGAGAACAAAGTGGAAGGCAGCATAGATGGCCAGGAAGATTTAGGTGTTGCTTTTCCTATAGATGGTTGTTAAATTTCCACACCCGCCTCCCACAATCAGCTAGCCAAAATTGGATATTCATGGTAAACTCGGTCTCACTGATTAGTTTCAAAGAGTTCATTAGCCCTCATTTTCTGTTGGTTTCACTGGATGGCTGATATTCAGCCCTGAGCTGTATGAGAGGATATGCTGCTACCCAGTTTCTGAGGCCCACCAGTGGAAGCTCTGAAGATTATCTTGGGCTTCCCAAAGTCCTTTGCCAACAGTCTTCTGTGTCCAAGTTCACTCGCCTACTATGAAGAAGTTTCCTGAGCTCTACTGACACCTCCTCTCTGGATAGTCTCCAGAAACTGGGCATTGGATGGGTTCTGGTAACTTCTATCCATTTAGAAATTTCTGAGACCACCATTTTTAAATGAGTGGATTTTATTTCAGAGCTTCGCAGTACATGGACATCTTGACTGGAACACTGGTTCCTTTCTCCTTCCACACAGGTAGACTCTCTCTGGTGCTTCCCCAAGGCAATAGCCACCCACAACAATTAATGTCCACTTACTGGTCTCTCTAGAGATCATGACCACTTGCTCCAGAGTCATGTGTCTGTGTTTCTTGGCATTTTAAAAGTGATCATTCACTAGCTCATAGATCTTTTCTTCCTAGGAGGTCCAAAAGTTTCTTATCTGCTTCTCCCTGAACAGCTAGCAAAGAACCCCTGGTGTCCTTATCTTGTCATGAATAAAGTCTCTGAAAATGTCACCCTATTATCACTGGAACTTGTGCCTCTGGACACTTAACTTTATGGTCAAAATGTCTTTAGATCCTGGCTGCTAAAAAAACAAAAACAAAAACAAAAACAAAAACAAAAAACACCTCACTAACATAATCCTAGGCAGGCAGGTGGAAGGAACAGCAGAATCTAGCTTCGTCAGCATCAGAAACCCCCAAGAACTTCTCTATGTCCTTATACATCCTGCCATCACAAGATCATCTTTATCCCACATATACCCCGAATTTCTGTAGACAAATGAAGGGACTGTCTCTCTATAATATACATTTTATTAGTAAATTGCCATTTGTTCTTCAAGCTCACTGAGAAACTGGCTCTAGAGGTGGCATTTGCCCCTCCCCTTTCAGACCCAAGCCTGTTTGTCTTAAAGTATCTTCCAAGACCACTTGTTCAGGGACAGGCTGGTCCCCCAGCCCTGTGAGAAAGTTAAATGAGAAGAGCAAAACATGACAAGAGAATAGAAGAAGGGTACATGGTTAGAATCAAAACGTTGTGTCCTTGAACATAGCTAGAAGACAAATAATAAAAGTACTTTCCCAAAGCAAAAGCTATTGCTTATCCTATGATATAAAAATATAACATGATATAAAAACTAGGAACATAGCCGGGTGGTGGCGCACACCTTTAATCCCAGCACTAGGGAGGCAAAGCCAGGCAGATCTCTGTGAGTTCGAGGCTAGCCTGGGCTACCAAGTGAGTTCCAGGAAAGGCGCAAAGCTACACAGAGAAAGCCTGTCTCGAAAAACCAAAAAAAAAAAAAAAAAAAAATACTAGGAACAACTAATTAGAAGTCTCTCTAAGGAGAAGACATTCTACCTGGAACCCTCTTTATTGGTTAGAGGCTCCAGCTTACTGCTTTGGTTTCCAGGGTCTGCCCAGGCAGTTTCTGTTGGATGATATACACGGCTGAGCTTATGCTCCATCATCTCTCTTCTGCTTGTTTGTTTTATTCCTTTATTCCTAGTTGTTGTATGCTTAACAAAAGCCACTCATTCAAAACCAAATGCACAGCTACAATGGACCATTCTCCATATGGAACACTCTCCCTAGGCAGTAGGCAGATGTTAAGCAATCTTGAAATCTGCTTGTTGGTTTATTTGTTTGTTTGTTTGTTTGTTTTTAAAAACTCTGCTATGAAAGAATGGAACACTATCAAATTCTGTGTGCAAAATCTGCATTTCTCTAATACCAAAACAAGATAAAGGCACGAACACACAAAAAATAAAAATATATAATATAGAACAATCTCACTGATAAGCATAGATACTATATTTCTTAATACTCACAAATGAAATTAAAGAATACATCAAATATGTCATTACCATGATCAACTTGACATTATTCCAGAGATATGCAAATTAAAATGTAAAAATCTGTAGTCTACCTATACACCAAGAGTAAACACACTGAGAAAGAAATCAAGAAAGCTATCCCATTCAAAAGTGTCTCCAAAATTACTTTGAAATAAATGTAACCAAAGAAGCAAACAACCTCTACAATGCAAACTTTTAAACACTCAAGAAAGAAATTAAACAGACTCCAGAAGATGGAAAAAATCATACGCTCATGAACATGAAGAATTAATATTGTGAAAATGGTTATGCTACCAAAGGCAAGCTATGGATTCAATGCAACGTCCATCAAACTTTTGTCACCCTGCACAGAAACAGCAAAAATAAAAACCTTAAAATTCATTTGAACGCATGAAAGATCCCATATCATGAAAGCAATTGCTGAACACTCAAAAAAATAATACTATAGGCTTCTATCATAATTGATTCAAGTTACATTACAAACTTATAGTAATAACAATAATTAAAGAAAAGGCATGAATTTGAAAGAGCAAGGACAGGTTTGTGGGAGGATTTAGAGGAAGGAACGGGAAGGGGAAAATAATGTAATTACACTATAATCTCAAAAAGTAAAAAGAAAAAAAAAACAGCAACAACAAAAACAGAAACAGAATGGTACTGTAACAAATACTGACATGTAGATAAATGAAACACAATGAAAGATTCACACATAAGCCCACCCACTCAGTTACAGTGCCCTGAATTTTTACAAAGATGCCAAAAATACATGGTGGGGAAGAGACAGACTTTTCAACAAACAGTGCTAGTAAAATAGGATGTCCACATGTAGAAGATTGAAATTAGATTTCTATTCCTCACCCTGCACAAAAATCAACTCCAAATGGATCGAAGATCTTAACATAATGCCTGAATTTCTGAACAGCTAGAGGGTAAAGAAAGGAAAATAATAAAACTGCATAGCCATAGATAATGGCTTTCTGAGGACTACAGTCACTTAGAATATAAGGCTGACACTGAGAAATGGAAACACATGAAATTAAAAAGAAAAATTTTGTACAACAACAGAAACAGATAACCAAGTGAAAATAAATCCTACATGACTGGAGAAAGTCTTGGTTAGATGATGTTTGACAGAGGATTTATAGATATATAATAAACCCAAAACACCAACAAAATGTTAAAAAGTCAAGCAACCCAATCAAATAAGTGAGCAAATACAATGAATAAACAAGTTCTCTTTAAAAACAAAACAAAACCTCTTTTGTATGTGTTGTGCTGCATGTGCATATGATGCATGCATATATGTATGTAAGTACATATGCCCATGTGTGTAGATGAAAAGTCCAGAGGTAGACAGTGTCTCTTGCTCTCTCACCTTACTCCCTTGAGATAGGATCTCACTTGCCCATTCACTAGGCTTGATGGCTTTTGGGATCCACCTGTCTCTACTCCCCATTGTTGGGGTTTATAAGCATGAGTAGCTATGTCCAGCTTTTTGTGAAGTTCCTAGACATTCAAACTCAAGTCCTCATGCTTGCAGAGCAAATACTATTCCCAACTGAGCCGTCTACACAGCCCCCAAACAGACAGTTCTCAAAAGATGAATACAAACAGCCAATAAAACCATATAAAAAATATGTTCTTCCTCACCAGTCATCTCAGAAATACAAATTCAAAACTACACTGAGTTTCCATCTTACCTCTGACAGAATATTAATCATCAAGACAAGAAACAACAGTAAATGTTGACTCAGGTGTGGACACAAGGAAACTTTTATACACTGTAGGTTGGAATGTAAACCAGTCAAGCCACTATGGAAATCAGTATGGAAGGTGAGAGAGAGAGAGAGAGAGAGAGAGAGAGAGAGAGAGAGAGAGAGAGAGAGAGAGAGAGAGAACATCACCTTAAAATAGCTCTATCGTGTATGTAATGCAGGTGTACCATGGCTAGGTATTTACACAAAAGACCACAAATCAATATATCACAAAGATACTTTCTCATCAGTGTTTACTGAAGCATTATGCACAACAGCTAAGCTATGAAACCTACTTATGTGCCCAACAACACAGAAATGGATAAGGACAATATTGTATGTGCACACAATGGAATTTTTCAGCCATAATACAGAATGAAGTTACACTTAATTGCAGAAAAAAATGGATACAACTGGAGATAATCATATTAATCAAATTAATCTAGTTTCAGAAAGACATATATTGTATGTTTTCTATCCTCTGTGGTTCCTAGATTTTTATATAGTCACTTAAAATCATGCATGTATATATGACAGAAAAGATGATTCAGAAATAAAGGGAATTTCTGTTCACAGAAATAAATGATACTGATAGGAGAGGGAAGGAGTGAGAAGAGGGAGGTTAGGGAAGAACAAGGTGAGAATGACATACTTAACATATAGTACATACACCTGAAAGGAAAAATTAAAAAGCAAAATATCAAATAAATGTCTATACTTTTATATTGTGATCCCTTCTGATATTCATTTTCCAATAAACAAGCAAAAAACATTAGGAATGAGCCAATCTGACTTTCTAATTAGCCACTATGAAACGCCTTGCTGCCAGAGCTGCCGCAGGAAAAAGGAGTATCAGTCTAACAGGCTGCCAGACTCTACTTGTAGCAGCACCAACTGTGGATGCCTTGAGATACAAAGATTACAACTGATTGATTGTCTTGGCTCCTAGAGGTACAGTTCTAGCCAAGACTGTCTGAAATAGTTCATGCCAGACTTTTTGCAATCAGAAGCCTTGATAAACCATTTCTACCTTACTCAAATGGGGAATCCTTTCCATGGTGTGGGAAGGGGGTTACACAGTATTGTGACTGATCTAAAGCACTGCCTAATTGACTGGGATTGTTGTAAAATGAATGGTTATGTTGACAAATCAAATGACTATGACTTGTTCCACACATACCCCTTCCCAAACTATAGAATCAGTCAGCCTAGGCTTACTCCAAAAGTTAGCTAGAAGACACTATACTGTGCTTCCTCTCCTATATTGCAATATTGGCTCCAGCAAATATTTCTCTCATGTGGTATTTTTACCTATTTTTTTTGTGTAGTCTGAAGTGGTAATGTAAAGATCTAGTAGTGGTAGTAGTCTAAACTAACAAGTTTGTATTCCTTGAGATAAAGATTGATACCATAGACTAACCCATGCACTGCCTGGTTGTTTGGTAGTTGAACAAATTCCTGCCTTTGACAATAACTTGATATCAGATCGGTGACTGACAGATGAAGAATCTACACAGGTATTGCTTGAATCCAACACCATCCAGTGCCACCCATGGGCTCTGTACAAACCCAGCATTGCCCAGTACCACATTTATTTCAAATGTTGCTTCTGATCCATGATACTGGGTTCCTGTTGACTAGCCCAGCATGCATTTCTGAGCCCCAAGCTTCCAAACACAAACTGTTGCTGCTTTCATTGTAGCTTGATAGATGAAGGAGAACTGGCAGCCTTGAAGGCAGTCTCAGAAGCTAGAGCCACATTTCTAGGTGGGATTCCAAACAGACCTGCTTGTACCCATGCCTAGTTTGGGAGCCCAGGGCCAGGATTCCCAGTATAGAGCACTGGCAAATGCCATTTGATAGCTGAAGAAATGGTATATGTGGAGGCCTTACACCTGCACAGTGGCAGTGCCCAAAGGCCTGAATCCACCCAACAGTGTCAACATAATAGCTGCAGAATATCTGATAATTCCACCTGGGATCCCATACATCATCAAGGATTCTGCTTTCAGTAAGAGATAGATTCGCTATGCCTAAATGATTCCTACCATGCCCTATGTCCAGTTTCTGAACAACACTGACTCCCAAGCAATAGCAGGTACTCCAGATGCACTATGACCCCAGCAAGTAGAAATTGAGAGCCCAAATTTTTGCAGAGAACAATGACAGCTGGAGAAATAAATAAATGGTTTGAAAGGAGCCAGGTCAGAAAGAAGACAGGGAGTGAAAGTAGAAAGACTGAGAGAGCAGGATGAAAGAAGGCAAAAGAAAGAACCCATAGTCCCTGGTTACTAATAGAGTTTCAAAGAGCTTCTAAATCTTCAGGGTCAAGGGCTTAAGATTCCAGACTAAGAAACATAAAATTAACCGTTGCCAAAAGCCAAGAATCCATATACTCTTGGGCTACTAAGTGCCCCATTGTTAAATCCAGCATAAGGATTGCAATATAAGAGGTTGATGCTTCTGCTGCTTTTATCTGCCTGCTGCTATCACTTGCTGCTGTCAAACACTGAAAACAAGCCAAAAGATGCTAGATACCAGCATTTGAAAACTTCTTGCCTGTCTGTGATTTCTATGCAGGTAGAGTGACTGGATCCTAAGCCAGCTGCTGCATTTCACCTTCCAGTCAACCCAGCCCAATCTTGTTTAATATCCCCTTATTCTCACTTATCAACAATGTCTTTAGATGGGTACATTAATGTATGCTTTCAGTCCTCAGATGATGTAGTCCCAGCTACTCCAGAAACCAAGGCAAAATGATCACTTGAGCCAGCCAGAGAAACATAGTTAGAGCCATTGTTATTAAAAGAAAATAAAAACTCTTTCCCTCTAACATAAAAACCCACTAAGTAGGTAAGCCTAGATAGGGCTTTTAGATGACACTCCAGAAGGCCAGTGCCAACTTTTAAAGTTTCTCTATATTCATTCCATTGCTTACTGAAAGAATGGTATCCAAGTATCTTCCCCATGCCTTGCCCTAGTCATCTACTAAGTGCCACCTCTGTGAAAGAACTCACATTGCCAATGAGCCAATACGTTGGAAACTTAGCAACTGACTAAAGAACTAACCTTCTGCTCTAACTTTTGTAAATGTGGCTTATATATAAAGGAAAGGAAACTAGAGAAGTTCCTACAAAAGGATGGATGTGGACTCACCACAAGCAGCCCCTTCTTCTCCATCAATTTCTTAGGGTGTTTTTGTTAAATACCCATGCTCAATTGTTTTCTTCAGAATAGGATAAGAAAAGAGCAAGGAGGCAAATAATTGATAAAAATAAAGAAAAGTAATTTCAATTGATGAGGAAGTGGTCCCACCTGGGCTTTCCCTTCTAAATATGGCCATGTATTCAGGAGTAACAACCTCAAATTCTATTTGGAATGTTGAGTATATGATGTAACCTTGCAAAAGGCTTGCTACATACTGCAAAAAAGAGAACCACCAGAAATCAGATAACAATAGCAATTCCATCTAGGCAAGATTGTGACCCTCCAAGTAAAGAGAGATTTCAAGGAGGAGTATAACAGGTGTTTGGGTAGGAGTAGGTACAGGAACCCTCTGTCTCTTACCTTCCTGGCTCTCTCAAACTCTTGCCAGTTCTCCCATCATGCCCTATTGGGCCATAGTCCCACTGAATCTCATGGGCCTCAATGAAGTATTGACGAACTTTGCCTGTGAGTTGGTCCACAGGTGCGTCCATGGAGCAAGAGTCGACTTTGTAGAGGGCCTGCATGCCACCTGGAAAAAATACACATCTTTCCCTTTCTACTGCTAAGATTCCTACTCAGAGGATATACTCGTCCTTGTTTTGTCTCCTCCCATTGTCTTCTAATTTCTTTCTTTCTTTTTTTTTTTTTAAGGAAGTTGGATTGTGGTCTGCATCTTTAAACACACTTTTAAAAAAAAAAAAGATTTATTTATTCATTATGTATACAGTATTCTGCCTGCTTGTGTCCCTGCAGGCCAGAAGAGGGCGCCAGATCCCATTACAGATGGTTGTGAGCCACCATGTGGTTGCCGGGAATTGAACTCAGGACCTCTAGAAGAGTAGTAGGTGCTCTTAACCACTGAGCCACTTCTCCAGCACCTCTTCTAATTTCTTTACCTCTATCTCCAAATAAGCCACTTTGCCTGACTCAACAGTCTGGCTAGTAGAAAGAGTGAGTGAAGGCAATCACTGACACATTTACCAGATCTTCATACTTGGCTCTGCAAAAGATCTATGTTGCAGCAACATCATAAAGACTCAAGTCAGGAGACCCAAGTTTAAGCCAACTATGCATCACTAACTATAAGAACTTAGGAAGGCCTCAGTCTGAACATACATCTTTTGTAAATGAAGAGAATAAGGAAGTATGCCTCAGAGTGTTTGGTGGAATTTGGACATTGGGACTTTGGATTAGAAAAGCAGTTTGAATTCTTTAAGTGGGGCTTAATGGACAATCCTAATAGGAACCAGGAGGACAGTGGTACTGAGGGTGATATGAACTGTGGGGGCCTTGCTCAAGAGGTATTGGAGGAGAAGAATATTAGTATGTGGCTGAGAGACTGGTTTTTTTTTGTTTGTTTTTTTTGTTTTTTTTTTTTTTTGGCAAAACAGAACCTGATGAAGATATAATTGAACAAGGGGTCCTTGTTCCAGTCCCAGAAAGCAGCAATTTGCCAAGCTAGTTTTGGGCTTGCTTTGGTCCAGTATTTCTTCACTATGCTCCCTTTCCTCCCTTTTGGAATGGTAACGTATATCCTGTGCCATTATATGTTAGAGGTATGTGATCTGCTTTTTATTTTGATTTTATAGGGGGTTATAGCTAAGAGATTGCCATGAGGCTCAGAAGAGACTCTAAACTTTGGACTTTCCCAGGGTGAAAACTGTTAATAGACTACAGGGACTTTTGAAGTTATAATAATGTGTTTTGCATTATGATATAGCTATAAGCCCATGGGAGGCCAGGGAGTGGAATGTGGTAGTTTCAATACAAATGGACCCCATAGGTCCATAAGAAGTGGCACTATTAGGAGGTGTGGCCTTGTTGGAGTGGGTGTGGCTTTGTTGGAGGAAGTGTGTCACTAGGGGGTGGGTTTTGGGGGGGGTCTCAAATACTCAATCCAGGCCTAGTATGACTATCACTTCCTACAGATACAGATGTAGAACTCTTAGCTACCTCTCCAGCACTATGTCTGCCTGCATGCCACCATGTTTCCCACCATGACGATTATGGACTAAACCTCTAAACAGTAAGCCAGACCCCAATTAAATGTTTTCCTTTATAAGAGTTGCTGTTTCTTCTTGGCAATAAAACCCTAACTGAGACAGGAAGATTAAGCCCAAAAATTACTTCTAAATTTACCCAGCACATTAATGGCAGAGTAAAGGAATCCAACTTCATTCTAGTTACTTATATCAAGAAGCCTTGAGATGGCTCCAAGCTAGAAGCCTCACTTCCTACTGACCATTAACTACACTTCCCTCACATATTCCAAAATTTTAGACCTTACTTTTCAAGTGGCTGTTCACTTCACAGCTAATTAACCAGGTTCCAGATCTCTGAGGCACCATCTCAGCAGTCACAAAGGTTGCTGGAAAAATGTGAGCAACATCAGTGCGGTGTCCACGGGTAGTCAACATCTGTCCATGGAAGAAAACTGTGTGGACGTCTACTTCATTGCCCATGCCAAACAAGTGCCAGGCTACACGCTTCTGTGCACACATGCTCAACTCAGGTAAGTTCCCAAAGACAAACCCATTGATTGCTGCAGAAGAAAATTTCAGAAATTAGGAAAAGACAGATAAGTGGGAAAAGCCTTTTACCATCTGATAAAAAGAGTAGATAGCATTCAAATGACATTTTAAAGAGAACACTGTAGATGTCACCATCTTGTTAAATAAGAAACACAGAGCCAAATACAGAGTTAATAGCCAAGAGGTCAGAGCAACAGCTAAGAGCTGAAAACCTTACCCTTCACTGCTGCTGCTATCTTTCCTCTCTGCAAAAGGCCTACTTTCTGTGTGTTTTTCCTTTTTATAGACTTTCTGTTCTGCCTTCTCATTGGTTGTAAACCCAACCACATGACCTCCTCATCACTGCCTGTCTGTACAGACCTCCAGGTCTTCTATGGTTGGTATTGAGAATAAAGGCATGTGTCGCCATGCTGGCTGTATCCTCGAACACACAGAGATCCACCTAGCTCTGCCTTTCAAGTGCTGGGATTAAAGGCGTGCACCACCACCACCCAGCTTCTGCTATGGCATGCTCTGACCCCAAGGCAACTTCATTAACATACAAATAAAATCATATTTCAATACAAATAAAATATCACCATAGCACAATGCACTGAACATATGCCTTATTTCATTTAAATTTTACAAATAATTAAAATATATAGGCAAATACCATTAGTCTCAATCAAAAAATTGAGAAAACCAAGACATACAAAAGTGAAGTTACTTCTATGTAAGAACTACAGATCTATTAAGTAATAAAATCACTATTCCAAATCCAGTGATCTGAGGAAGTTCTATGAGTTTTTCCCCAAGTCATTCTTTCCTTTCTGGCCAGTTTCCTTCTGAAATTTCCACATCATGGCTGTTACATTGCCTGACTTTCATGGCCACTGTAACCTATCCTTATAAAATTCAAGATAAATTTAAACTACCTAATCTATCCTTTACATCTTTCCACTAAGATTTCAGCTCCTTTACAGCTTTGAGTATATCCCTATAACCCAAAGTAGCAAATAACAGACTCCACTAACAAAAACAATGTCAGGATAACTCTATTCCTAAAATTATTTCTCTGTTCATGACTTGGGGCTCTGTACTTTTATTTATCTTTAATTTAATCAATATAAGAATTTCCTGTATAGACATTACCCAATTAGCCACTGAAGACCAGACATGCTGACCCCTATGATTTCCCTAAATGTGAGACACTCAACTGCATAATTTGTGGGGAACCACATTTGTGTTCTCCCCTAATTAAAAAAAAATAGATATAAGCGAAAAGTAGAATATGAGTACAGTATCTTGAAAGTAGTTATTTTTCTCCACAAAGTAGATAATTATGCCATCTTGCATCCTTTTAAAACCAAGGCAGTATTAATTACTTATTTCAGTGGGCAACTCATTCAGGTGACTAAGTATATCATATATGATTCAGAATCAATAATCCTGTCTATTCTACACTATGAGAAAGATAGCCTTAATGGCAAAGGTACTGGTGAGATGAGAGGTGACATTTGAGTTTTTCCCATTTTTGATCCATAATGTTATGATACTCAATATTTTCAAAGACAAAAGTAAATTCACATACCCATGGTCTTTCCACCTACTCTTGGTTTTAGTGAGTATTAAAAGGACAATAGATATGAATGAACCTAACAAATACTAGGCCTAGTGGAAAGTCTATATAAGCGTCTCCATGGTCACAATGCAGCCACTCCCTCCTAGCTCACCATGCATCCTGTTGCTCTCCTGAAAGTCTTCATCTTCTTTGTCCACCAAGGCAGGATCTGAGCAGTAAGTAGCAATGTTGTCATCCAGGTGCCAGCTAAGGTTCTCATCTACCACACTGAAGAGGAGGAAGAAATTATGGTCCACATCCTTCCTCTGAGGTGGGGAGTTATCATCCAGGGTCCCTGGGCAAACATAAAAGATTATCCTTGATAATAGGCTACAAGAGGTTCTCATAAGAAAAAATAGGAAAAGAGGGGAGAGGACTTTATAGGGCTTTCAACAACAGACAATGTTTCTGATGCTTCTTTTCATTTTCAAGCTTGCCAGATGAACCTGTGACATAAAGGAGGAAAACACAGGTCCTAGAATAATCCTCCCATCGTCCTTAATGCTTAGTGCTTAGACCTCAGCCAATTCCTGCAATCCCTTAGTCTTCAGACCTGACTACTACTTGAGAATAGTCCACTCCAAATCAAGCAGCTGAATCCTGATGCCTGCGTATTCCATCTAACTATCAATTACCTTTTTCAAATGTAAGTCATCTGCCATCATCACTAATTTGAATTTTAAAAGTGAAATGGGAAATAACAGAAAAGTAGTGGGGTTATTTGGTGAGTATTTTTTAAAGGTAATGAAACAGACACAACAATGGAAAAAGTTTAGCAGGCTAATAAATGGGTACCACTCATTTAGTTTCTACTCAATACGATCTTGATTTAACTATCTCACTGCTTCCCATAGATGTCCCAAATTGCATCTTATGGCTGGTTGTCTGGGTAAGTACCTCTTTTACAGGTGATAAGGGGTCCAATGAGACCAGTTGCAATATCCCGTGGAGCATCTACATGAGAATGGTAAATCCAAGTGAGGCATGATGGGTCTGCACCAGTGGGTGCATGGCCTTCTGGAATAGTCCAGTTGTAGACATGGCTGCCTCCAGGGGGAACAGAATCATCAGCTTTCAGGTACCCAGAAGAACCATCTGGGTATAGTGAGCCTACAAAATAAAAATGTGCATGTCTGATACCAGGGTGAGTAAGATTATAGCAGACATAGAATCAAAAAGAAGGCATTAGTCAGTGAGATCACTCAGCAGGTACTTACTGAGCAAGCCTGGTGACCTGAGTTCAATCCCAAGAATCCATGTAAAGCCAAAAGGAATAAACAAACTCCACAAAGTTGTTCTCAGCATGTGTCCTGTGACATCCACACACTCCCCCAAATACACACATCGTATACAAATACACAATGATAATAAATTAAGTTTGAAAATAAAAAAAATGTACTAGAGTGTTCCTCACCTCACATCAACAGGCAAGAGAGAGAAGCTACTATAAGTCATGTACTACTTCTGGATCTTAAAATCTTTCTATGCCCTCTTCCCTACTCATTCCTGAGCCCTGGGAGAACAGACATGATATAGATATCCCAATTAGGGCTGAGAACTCTTCAGTTCCTAATTCTCTGCATACTGATCAGTTGTGGGTCTCTGTATTAATAGCTATCTACTACAAAAAAAAAGCTTCTTTGATGGTTTAAGAGATGTTTTCTGGGTGTAAGAGGGCAGTTGTACACATAAACTCATAGTGGCAGGAACTGCATTCACAGGACCTGCAAAAGATCAAGCAAAATCCCAGCACAGGTAGGAGAGTGAATCATGAAGTTTCCCTTTTATTTGAAGAGATAATGGCAAATGATGGCTGCCAGGGGAAGAGAGACCATTTTCTTTGGGATGTGGCCCCAGAGTGGCTACTCATGCTCTAGTTAATGATCCTCCACTCATCCACATACTGGCAGCACTAAGTGGAGTACTGAATCCACTTTAAGAAAAAGAGTACATGAAGTTGGGAGGAGGGAATAATGGTACGATTGGGAAGACGTTGTAGGAGAGGGGCTGGGGGAGGGGACATGAACTTGATAATTTACTTTTTTAAGGATTAAAATTAAGTGAAAAATAATTAAAAGAGTTCTGAGATAAATAGAAATCACTTGGGAAGAGCTATATTCAGAAAAAGTCATGTTTAGTTTAAATGGTATGAAAGCAAGGAAAAAAGCAGAACTTCCTTCCAAGCTCCCAATACAGTTCTATTAACACTCAGGAGATGGAGGCTCTTCAGTTAAAATACTAGTCTGGATTATATAAGGAGACCCAGCCTGAGGGTAAGGGAAGTCTTTGGTTTCAAGCACTTACTTTGAAATGCAAAGAGCAAATAACCCATTTTAGCTTAAAGTCAATTTAATGACCAGTGGGCTTACTCTCTCATTGTAGAGAAAATACAGAAAATAAAACTGAGTAATTTTACTTCTTTACATTAAAAAAAAATCTCTTCTAACAATTTTGATTTGGTGAAAGGGGTTGTTTGATAGTTTGACACAAGATTTCACCAGACATCCCAAGGTAGCTTGGAATTTACTTTCCTCCTGCTAAACTCATAAGTGTATATCACCATACTATTTAATTACCTTATGATTTACAAAGTGTTATTGTTACATGCATCTTACCCTTCAAGGCCATAGAACACCAAAACTTATTCCTCCTGTTTGTGACATTGAACTTTGAATAACCTGTCCCCACTCTTCTCCTTTCTTTGCCCCAGCCTCTGGTGACTGCTGTTTTATTTTCAACTTCTATGATAACAACTACTTTAGATTTCATACATAATGAAATCATACAGTATTTATCTTTCTGTAGCTGTTTCAATTCACTCAACATAGTGTTCTTCCAGGTTACTCCATGTTGTAATAAAACAAAATATGTATTTCCTCTCTAAGGGTGAATAACATTCATATATGGGTGCATGCATGTGTAATTTTCATAATCATATATTCATATACAATATTCATATATATAATTTTTTCAGCTGTGGGGATGGGACCCAAAGCCTTGCAAATCTAGCCTCCAAATCCTCAGTCCTATATACCATTTTCTTTGTCCATTCATCTGTAGATGGACATTTAGGATGATTATATAATCTAGCTATTGTGAATAGCTCTACAAAAATCATGGGAGTATATGTCTCTTCAACATGCTGATATTATTTCCTTTGGATATATACTTAGTAATGGGATTTCTAGGAAGTAACATAGTTCTAATTTTAGGAACATTGGTACCTGATGGCTATTTTAATTTACCTTCATATAAACAGTATAAAAGAATTCCTTTTCTCTGCATTATCATCCCCAATTAGAGCTACTGACTTCCCACTTTAACTCCCTCACTAACTACAATATCTGTTTTAGGCCATTGTGCCTCGAATGTTAGAAGACACTAAAAAATAAAATGAATATACTCTTTAACAAAAAAAAGAGATGTTCTGGAAGACTCATGGAACTTCTCTCTCAAAAGCATATTCAAATACTCAGTAGAAATGGAATTCAAATAGTTCCTTTGTAATAAAAAAAAGGACTGTGTCTTCATATTCCTCATATAAAATCTGAAGCCCAGGGAAGTGCAATGTCTTGCCCAAGTTATACAATGTATGTATTGGTACACAGCCATGTTTACTCTAAGTAAAGTTTTGCTGTGGCAAATCAATAAGTAAGAAAAATACCTATTTTGGACTGGGCATGATAACATCCAAGCACTCAGGAGGCTTAGGAAGGAGAATCATGAATTCTAAACCATCCTCAGCCACATACCAACATTCTGTTCAAAAGACCAAGAAAACAGAGAGAGGAGTAACTCTTGATCCAAACTCTTTCTCAGATGGCAAAAAAGGAAAGTTGATACTTTGGAGAAATGGAAGAAAGGAAAGGTAGACTGCTTTACCTTCTGAGTCCTTCTCATAGAAAACTCCATGAGGGTGAATAGTATAAGGCTGACTTGCAAAATTCTTCAGGTGGATAAGAATGACATCCCCCACCTCAGCCTGTATCAGTGGTCCTAGGAACCCCAGCCAGGCAGGCTTGGCTACTTCGTCAGTGAATGTGCCATCACTGTATTCCTTATAGACAGTCTTCTTGTAAATACTCCCTATCCTGTTTTTGCCAGACTTTAGGAAGCTGGAAGCCACTCTGAGGAAATGCAAGACAGAATTACAACTTTTCTACCATCTTCAAACAACTGGAACTAGAAGTTTCTTTCCTAGAGAATGCTGACAAAAAAAAAAAGAGGAATTGTATTGCACCTGTGAACATACAACATGAACTACAAAGTTGAGTCATATCAAATTGCTGAAATTTGACCAACTTTTAACATACAAAGAGTCACTTTTACATGGTGCAAACAAATGTACAATTTTAAGGAGATAACCAGCTATATAATGACTCTGTTTAAATGATAACTCCTCATTCACGTAACCCTTAGCATCGTGCTGTTATAGAGAGAGAGCAGAAGATGATCATAGTGGTTATGGCCATAGGCTTTGGAGCCAGACCACTTGGATTAAAAAGCAGCTGCTGATTTTGAAATCTTTGGAGCATTCAACAAGCTGCTTTAACTTCTGTGTAGATAATTTCACCATCTTCCAAATGAAGATTATTGCAGAAACCAACTTTCAAAGTTGTTATGGTGACAAAAACATGTATTATGTGTCTGGGGTCTTAAAACACATGGTTAGCATGCATAAGGCCTTGAATTTGATTCTCACAAATATGAGAAACAAAAAAGTAAATGAAAACTTTAGGAATTTTTAGGACCTGGAAAATTGCAAAAACTCAATGCTATTACTTCAAATTATTAAGGTGAGTGGTTAACTGTTACTCTTTCAAGAGCAATTTCAATACAAGAGTTCTGACTCCAAAGTTGAATGAATGGTTTGTGTCAAAAGATAGCTTATGCTGGCCATGCATCTCAGTTGTAGAACACTTGCCTACAATATATGAGGTCCTAGGATGGATGCCAGCACTACAAAAACAGAAAGAGAAAAACAGAGTTGTTAGTACTTCAAGATGGAAAACTTTGAGCTTTGGGGAGATAAAATGAACCACCATTGCAAAAGATGCTTCAATACAATCATCCATTTTCTTTAACTTTTGATGAAGCACCAACCAGTATCTAAGATCAAGAAAAGTTAAACCTTCCCATTGTGCAGGAGGTTGAGGCATGAACATTGTCATGCATTCAAACATAGCAAGAGTTGCATAGTGAGATACAGAATATCCTGTGGCAGAGTACAAGTAAGATCTTGTCTTAGGAAACAAAAAAGAAAAAGAAAAAGGGGAAAGGGAGAGGAGAGGGGACAGAGGATCAGAGGATGCAGATGAGTTAAAAAAGAAGAGATAAAAAAAGGAAAGTTTAATCATGTGAGGGGTACAATGGTAAAAACAAAATCAAGTACACATATCCATTTGACAGAGATTGAAATCCCAGCTCCTCCATTTATTGGTAATAGGATTTGGATGAGTCACTTGACTTTCATGAGCCTGTTTTATCATCTGTAAAATCAAGACTACCTATAGTTACATGTTTCTCAGTGGTAGAGCTCATGTTTATCATGTACAGGATCATAGGTTCTATCCTTATATCACAGTATTGATAATATTCATACTTTCTAGGGATCTTTTGGGAATTGAATGACATATTTGTAGATGTCTAGTATAGCATCTCCCTTAGAGCTCTTGTCTAGGAGCTATCTGTTACTGTCATGTCCTTGCTTATAAGACTTTTTCACGAATCTAGAATTCGAGTATTTCACCAAACTACAAAAGCATAGTTCCACTACAGATATCTTACAAATGCTATATCCATTACATTTAACAAAAATAAACCAAATAGCTGTTGATAGATGGACGTTATGAATCCCATCTTAGACGCAAAGGAATATGGGCTTATCTTTAGGAATCTAAAAATGCTGAAGTGCTTCATTGCAGAAAAGCAAACTTGGGATGGGATGTCAGGTCCTAAAACAACTTACTTTCCAGGATACTTGTTGTTGCATGTGTGGCCCAAAGAGATTGGAAGCTGGCTGCTACTGTACTCTGAGAATGTACCCTCAAAAGACTACCGCTTGACCTCGAGAATATCCTCTTTTATCTCTACCTTTAATAATACATAAGATTAAACCTACATGTCATTGTTCAGAGACTGGTTTGTGATGACATTTCTTTCCTTGGGAGCATAGTTCCACTGCACATCCTGGATGCCCAGGTAGTAGTTTCGAATGGCTCCATCAGTCGGTAGAAGCCACAAGGAGTGCATGAACAGTAAAGCCCAGAGGAAACGGCCTGTCTTCATGGCCCACACTACTTTGAGAATGCGGGAATGGAATCTGTTGGCATGAAAAAAACTATATAAAAGAAAACAAAGAAATTTTTCATGTAGCTGGAAAACTGTAGAAGCAAGAAACAGATGAAATGGCTGAAAAAACAAACCCAATTAACCCAGGTTAGTTTTTTTGTTTGTTTGTTTTGGTTTTTTTAACCTCACTAGATTCCTTTCTGTCCAACAAATATTCACTGGCCTCTATACATAGGTTGTTAGAGAACAAAGTTAAAAATTCACCTGTACCACTAATTATGTATTGCTTCCTTCAGAAGAGAAACCTGAATTCTGTTCTTTCAGCAGTGTGGAAGAAAGAATGTACTCTGACCCTCAAATCAGGAACCAGTCACCAGAATCATGATTAGGCTATACTGGCTGACTTGGTACCTTAATCAAGTCAGTAATTCTTCCTTTGCCTGTTTTCCCTTAAGCAAAATGACTCATAGCTGCTCCGTCCCATAATCAATAAATTATATTTAGAAACACATGAAAACTCATCAAAAGACATTTACTGGAATAATCATAGACCCAAAATGAGAACTGCCAAAATGCCAACCAATATTAAGATGGTGGAATAAATTGCATTTTACTTACACATTGGAATTCAGAATGGCAGTAATAATGAACAAGCTACGACTATGCACAAAACTATGGCAGATGCAACTCTAAAGAAAGAAACACAACACAAAAGCATACATACTGTATTTTCCCAGGTAAAGGGCAAATTACAGAAACTGAATCTGTGTGACTGGAAGTAAGGATAGTTGTTTACATTTTGCACACTGTACATTAGTCCCTGAGTGCCATCACAACCATTATAAAAAATAAAGATAATGTTCACTCTTGAAGCTAAGATTGGTGACTGAAAACATGCATATACTCACAGCCACAGCTATATCTAGAAAAACTGCATTCATTCTAAAATATGCAATTGCATGCGGCTATGTTTACTTTAGAAACAGAGAGATAATCATACAAGGAGATAACCATAATAATGATAATAACTATGTTTCACTGAGATATGACTAAACACAAAACACCATGTTCAGTGCCTCAAACAGTTTCATTAAATATTCAACTTAAAGCATAAGTAATAGTGACTATTACCCCAAACTTGAAGCTTGCTCTCTACTGGGAGTGGTGATGCATGACTAATTTCAGCATTCCGGAGTTTGAGGCAGGAGGATCACATGTTCATGTCCAGCCTAGGCTACAAACAGAGAAGGAACTCTGTAAAATTAATGAATCACTTAATTAATTCAAGCCCTAGTAGCACAAAAAAAAACTAAAATCAATGGACAAATTCACATATGGATAGGAAGGACTCAGATATTCACCCTAGGTAGGCCCAGATACATACTCTGATTAAAATCAAACTTAAAGACTTTTTTAAAATGAACTCTCAGGCTTTTCAACATACAGCAACTGTGTAAGTATTAATCACCATTTCCATATTATGTCTAGCAGAAAGCCCTAGATGTGAAGACAGGCCTGTTTGTGGGGAGGACTTCTTGCAGAAACCTGGATGTCCCACTGCTTGATTATATATCCTGATTATTATTTAACAGCTATGATCTTGCTTATTCATATGTAAAGTGGATTTATTATCAGCCTTGGAAGAATAAAATCAGAAAGTTTACCTAAAAGAACTCTAGTAATATCAGTGATTACAACACTGAAGACAGTTCCTTCTGCAAGCTTTTCCTTCACTCTCCTAGCTAGCTTGCTAATATATCCTTGCTGTTTTCTAAGAAATTGCCTTCATTTACCACACTGGGCTATAAAATCCTTGAGAGTGCATGTCGAACAATACAGATGTCTATGTATCTATCATCAGATGCGGTAGAGAGGGCCTAGTAGGCAGGCCATAGCAGCTACTACTAAAGTGGAAGAATAGGCACGCGTGTCCCCACCTGTTTGCTCCTGTCTAACTTCTAGCACTAGTTTGAATAGTGACTTCAGGCAAGTCTCTTTACCTTAATGAGCCACAGTTTCTCATCTATACAAAGTGAAACATACAGAGCTTAACCATACAGTATTTACATTGTAGAAGTTAAGGAACCTTTAAATCTAATAGAACACACATGTGCATAACTATGAAAAATGTGGGATTTAAAAAGTTCTCAGACTCATTTCTCTCACCTGATGCCAATACTCACATTTACTGATGAAATACAGGTACTGTCACATGTACCCACATACAATACTATGCATGGAAACACAGTTATCCATTCCTTAGAACCCTCAACCTGGAAGGAGTAGCCTTTGTTCAATGGATGTCTGAATGTAATCTGGACCTTGTTCAAACTTCCTTCTCAAGGAGTTACCATCAAGACAGCTGTGCCTTCAGCTTCTTTACCTAGAAAGAAAACAGTTCTAGGTAAGAGTTCCATGACCACAGTCTCACCTGATAATCTTAGAAATGTCTGGAGAGAGTCAGTACAGACCATTAGCATAGAATGAATATGCATTCAAAGTTTGAAAATGGTAACTAAAATCCCAAAGTATAGCTAATATAGAACCTAGCAATATTTACTTTACAATATGCTTTTCATAACTGCAAGCTTATTTCTCATGGTTCTGTAAGATATGGATTGCTTTCCTTATTAGCAGCGCAGAGGCTTTGAACTCGCACCTCTTAAACAAAGCCTGGATCCCACAGAGTCTACATCTTCAATACTATTCTCTGTCATATAGAGTTGTGAAGATTACATAAACAACAATCTATACCTATATAAAGCACAAATATGTGCTTATGTACACAAGCTAGTTATGAGAAGGTAATAGTGGATAGTATTATTAAAACTGAACAAATAGACTTGATCATAAAAACCAACCACTATCACAAAGCTTCACCTGTTTTAATTTTGTTGGTCTCCTTTTTTTCTGGTTCTGGAAATCAAATCCAAGTCACTGCACAAGGAAAGTACTCCTAGCCCAAAGCTTATAATTTTATGGATAGTGACAGACATGTATGCATTGTACACATCAGTAACACATTCAATGTATAGAAGCACTCTTACAGTGGCATAAAATGTACACATTCCAAGCTGACATTCTCTTCTTGGAAGAAACTTGATTTAATAGGAACTAGAACTTGGGCCAGTTATGGTGACACACACCTATAATTCTAGTACTCATGGAGGTGAAGGGTGAGGCAGGAAGATCAAGAGCTCAAAAGCCAATTTGGACTATATGGTAAGTTCCAGGTTAACCTGCTCTCTCTGTCTCTCTGTCAATGTGTGTATGTGTGTCTCTCAATATATGTGGAACCAGAACTTAGCATCAGATAAACTTAGTTGTGAGTACAATCTGTTTTGTGTTGAAATAAGATAATGTATACAGAATCTGGAACTTATCAAGCATCTTGTAAGTACTAGTTTTTCTTCCTTTAAATTACTGACTTCCTATCCTTCTGCATTGAGACTGAATTTGTCATTGCTTTGTCATTTATATTGTTTACTTGGGTTTTTATCATACACTTTAAGAGCAGAGAAAAGAAAGGACCCATAAACTTCCTTTAGAACCACTTGGACATTTCATGATAAATGTGGAAAGTATCCAAGCAGCAATAAAGAGAGAGAGAGAGAGAGAGAGAGAGAGAGAGAGAGAGAGAGAGAGAAAGAAAATCCACTTCTGTATTCACTATTTATTCATTATATGACACTGAATCTAAGCTCCTTGTTCCTTATATAGTGCAAAGCTATACCTTGGGCCTCTCAATGGTTTCTTATGAAGACCGAATGAGTTGAAAGACATGAAATCCCCATGTAAATGTTTTCTTAGGGCTATGACATGTTTCTTGCTGCTGTGCCTACAGAGAAAAGCCAAACCAGTGTGGGAAAAGGAAAACAAGAAATGAAAGAAGTAAGGTGAGCATGAGTGTTGGGTAAAAGCACAGAGGAAGTCTCTCTTAAGAAGTAAAAAAGTAAGAGCCGTTCAGAGTAAAGAAGAGCTAAGGGTGCTTTCTGGGCTACTTGGAATTCAATATAATTTAATTAATGTACACCAAAATCTTGTTTCAACCTGCGTAGACAGTCAAGTCTCTCCTTCCTTTCAGTTACTATGGTTCCTAGGCCTAGACCTTATCAACCACAGAAATTTGCATCAAGGTTTTCCCTAGAATTTGCAAGCTGCTCTTTTAATGTGACAATGCCTTTTTCTCTTCCTTTAGTCTCGTCTTAGTTAAGTAGACTAGGTTTAAAAAAAGCCCATCCTAGTTTTAAAAAATCCCTAAACTGAATAGGAATTTGGAGCTATCTTAAGTGAGCCCTGCCTCCAGCCTCTCAGCAGCCTTCCTAATATTGGCCTGTCAAGATTCACCTTTTAGCTCCCTGCTTTCTTAAGGTATTGTCTCTGTTGATAGAAAAAATAGTGACATTAATGACCCTCATTCAAATTCCATCTCCTGCCTGTATGAGTTATCATTCATTCAATGATTTTCACTTCTCTGAGCCTCTGCTTTCTCATCCTGAAAATGGGGATTCTGATGATTTCAGTTGTTTCACAGGACTATTTTGAGACTCATACAAATGATAAATATCTGAGGCAATATACAAGTAGTTTGTTTGTATACTATATACAAATAGTATAGCACATACTCAGTAATGAGAAGCTGAATAAACTATATACTTACATGTCTACAAAACCTTTAGAAACCATTTTTATATGTGTGTGGCAGTGAGATATTTAGAAAACTGTGACCACAGTGGTGAAATGGTTGGCTCAAAATCACGCAGCCAGTTACCAGCAAGGCCAGAATTAGAATCCATGCTTAATAAATTGTGGTCATTAAACACTAAGCACTCTTTAATGATTCTTAAAATAATTCACATTTTAATGTGACTCAAGTACCATTTACTGACTCTATTTGTGCCTATCTTGTCTGAAAAATCTGAAAGCTAGCATAGTTGTTTTTAAGGGTTGTGACCTCCTATTCATGGAATTTACAGTTCCATGATCTCAATAAAACTTCCCAACCTGAAAGACAGAAAATGAACAGGCTGTTTAGACAGCAAGATGAATTATTCTCGATGACTTCAAGATTGTCCCAGGAACAGTGGAAGCACTGAGATTCTGGAACAAAAGGAAAGCAGTCTATTGTCTCCTGTTACTTCCCTGTGCACCTAACCAAACTTCCTCCAACTCACAGTCCACCTACTTTCTTTTCCAGTGGCCCTGGACTCTTCTAAAGCCAACTGAATAAGCATTCTGCCTAGGAAGGCAAGTGAGGTTGTTTCAAAAGAGAAAGAAGCTTACCTTTGTTAGGGAAAACCCTTCCTTCCTTTCTTCCTCCCTTCCTTCCAAATTCATGTCAGCGGCCCATCAGTGCTGAACTGCAGACCCCAGCCTGAGCCTGCCAGCCCTGTTTACTTAGTAAACACGGTTACAAAGCTCTTCCCATGAATTAAATCTAGGGCTCCTGTCTGGCGAGGATTACTGGGGTGAGTGAAAGGGGGAGGGGACAGTGCTGGGTGCCCTCTTTTCCACAAACTAAACTACTGGAATGTCCTGTTCCCGCCGGTTTGGTACAAAACCCGGGGTGGTTTTTTGACAACATCCGGGTGTTTTCCAAATCCTGGTGAGGATCTCCGGAGGAATTACAAGGAGGTGGGCTGTTAAATAGCTTGCTAGTTGGCTTTGCTGGGCTAGGATCAAAATGCATCTTCAGTGTGGCCAGCCAAAGCCCACAGGCAGATTCCAACTGCCTGGGTTAAGAAATAGGAAGACAAGGGGTCTAACTCAGTAGAAAGTCTGATAAAGATGGTGATTACAATAGTAATACCACAATGATCTCTTAAAAATTAAACTGTAGTCTGGATTTTTTTTTATTTTTTAGCCAAACATTGTTTCTGTCCCTTCTGCAAAAAAAGGCAGTGAAAATTCATTGGACTAAACAGTACCTACATCCTAGCTCTTCTGGCTTTGGCAATAATTAGCTGAGTGAATTTGACCTAGGCCCGTGCTTCACTGGGCCCCTTTCCATTTATATGATAAAAGCTTTTAAGTAGATATGAACCCATTTATCTCCGTAAAATCACAAATCTATGATTCTATGAAGGTGCATTCTAAGTAATAAGCACAGTTGAGAAAGAAATGCAGCAAAAGAATGAGTGAAGAGTGAGTCATGAAGATGCAGCTGAATACCCCGTGTCTTGTTGGGAGGGGCTATTTTTACCCACCAGACTCCCCAGACCCAGGAAGGGTATAGCTAAGACAGCAGTCTATGCCCTGGTGTCCTTACTTTGTGATGAGGAAATCTCTCCTGGGAGCAGTGTCTTCTTCACTCAGACTGTATATGCTTCCCTTTCCTCGAACAAGAAGCACTTGGAGTAGGAGCCACTGAAAGAGGACTTGTCATAAGACTGAAAGTCCCACTGAGCTGGTAGGGCAAAGTCTGAATCATAAACACCTAGAGGTTTTAAGGCTACTCAGCCACTGAGGAGCTGCCCTGCAATTTGCAGCCTAGGCCAAAGGAAGTGGAAGTTTGAGTAAAGAAAAGGGAGGAGCCACTAGACTCAGCTACCTCAGAAACACGCAGTGGTCAAGAGCAGCTGGATTGGTTTATAAGCAGCACGTAGGATTACCTGCCTGACACACATGTGGACCTTGAAGCTAGAGGGGGAAGGTGGGGACCAAACCCATTAACCTGGGATCCAAGTCCAGGCTCTAAGGCATTTATGACAGGGAAGGGAGGGGAAGGGATAAGGGCTGTGCTCTGACTCATGAAACACAAGAAGCGGGTCATTATAGATGCTCTTGAGTCAACACAGAAGGCAAGTGAGGCAAGATTTCCGGGCTTGTATTCTTTAGTCACAGATTTCACTGAGAGTCTAAGTGGTGAGCACCTCTCACACAAATCCTGCACGTCTCTGGTGCTTTCTCTTGGGAGTCATTTGAAACATATTTTTAAGCAGCTGCCTATATACCACAGGTTGGCAAGCTTTAAAGTAAAGTGTTACTTAGTATATACTTTATTTTCCTAGAGTAGATAGTTTCTATGTGCTATAACTTTTCAAACTGTATCTCATATGATTTATCCACATTTCAATGGTAAAAAAATTATAAACAAAAGCAACAGAAAAGATTTGGACTACTTTCTTCTTCTTTTTTTTTTTTTTGATATATGAACATAAACATTTGAACTACATTGCAAGGAGTATGGAATCTGTGTCTAGTTTCCTTGACTGAAATCACAGTTTTGCTGTTTCCAGATAATGCAAACTTGGAAAAGTATTTTAATATTTCCAAATATAAGTTTTACCCTTTGTGAAATAGTGTTTTGTAGGACCATTATGAGGAGTGAAATAAAATTATATACGTGAATATGGTGACTGGCACATAGTAAAATGCTGTGGAAGATTGATTGATAAATAAAGTGCTGATTGGCCAGTAGCCAGACAGGAAGTATAGATGGGACAAGGAGAGAGGAGAATTCTGGGAAGTGGAAGACTGAGGCAGAGAGATGCCAGCCCACCATCCAGAGAGCAGCATGTAACAGGTACATAGATAAAGCCACAAAATATGTGGCAACATCTATATTAACAGAAATGGGCTGAGTTTAAGTATAAGAGCTACTTAGTGGTAGGCCTGAGCTAATGGCCAAGCAGTTTTAAATAATATTAGCCTGTGTGTTTATTTGGGTCTGAGTGGCTGCAAAAATGCAAGGATGCAGGAGCTGGGTGGATACAGGAAAATTTCAACTACAAATGGCACCAGAACGTGGGGCAAGAATTTCCACCTAAAACCCCGAGAAAGCTTTAAAAAAATTATAAAACAGAGCTAAAACAGCTTCCTAGTTGTGTCTCATGCAAACAGTGAGTCACTGCAACATGCAGGCTTGAGGTACTCTATGGTGAGATCATGGTGTGCAGGCTTGATCTGCATGTGACATGACAGATACGAAGCCACGCATTATGCTGCATGGTGGTTTTAGCCTTTGCTAGGAAAAAAAAAAAAAGGTTTCTGGGCTACACACTGTTTTAATAGAAGCATAGACCCACTGCCTCCCAGAGTCAGGGGACAGCATGGATCCAAGCGCTGGCTGGCAGTAAATTATCTCCACCATGTTCAAAAGCTAAATCAGGCAAAGCAGCCAAGACTTCTGCTTCAGTACTAGCTGCTGCAGTTTAAAACAATAGGTTCACAATAAGGTAGATTCAGATGAAATAGTTCACAATGTGAGTAAAATTGTATGTAGGGTTGAAAGAGAGAAAAAATATATGCAATTATATAAAGAAATAATTTTTTAAAATAAAGTCTTTAAAGAGACAGTAAAGGTATTATAAAAAATAAGCCAAGTAAAGATGGATATTACACAAGGAATCTGGACTGTGTTGTCTTTGATATTTTTAACTGCAGAGAGACATTTGATTATAAAGGCAGTTGAATTAAACCAATATGTATATTTTAAAGGTATCTTGACTTCAAAATTTGGATCTAAGGATATGTTGCTTTGGAAAGGAATCTCTGCTTTTGTTTCCATAGAAAGCAAGAGGCTATGGATTTGTTCCAGATTAAGATACATCAGGTTTGACTAGCCAAGACACCCTGAAAGGTCTCCAGTGACACCATGGCCCAGATGATCCAACATCCAGAATGGTTTCAAGGCAACTAGCTCAGACAATACACCCTCGCGGACTACTCCATAATGTTAAAATTTTCTTTATATCCCCATAAGATACAGTGCCCCCCTCCAGCAGGAAGTAGTAAGAGAAACTATGCCCAAATTCCCAAATATATCATGCTGGCTTTGGAGATGGAATTGGCTCACTCCTTCTCTAAACCCAACCATACTGCTAAAAGGAAAGGTTGAGAGAGTCTTTTCTCCTAGGTCCCTGACATATCTAATCTAAGATTTTTGGCCATACAAGCAATGTAATTTAATGGAATGTATCTTAAATCCAATCAGATAGTGGTTCATTATTCTCACAAGTTTTGTGCCACTATTATACCAGCACATCTTGGAGGGGAAGTCACCTTTGTAGATCAAAGAGTTTTTAGCTGGACTGTTTATCTCTCTCCTTTGGTAGTAGGCGCAACACTTTCCAGTGCTGTGAGTACAAGTCAGCAGAGGTGAAGGTTCTAGGTATGCATCAACTTGACCTATCCATATTCAATGAATTACATAGGTGATGTCTTCAGCTAGGGGAACTTACCATCAGTTGGTGAAGAAAACCCAATAATTTTATGGTAGCCATTCTGGCTGGGGTCAGGTGGAATCTTAAAAGAGTTTTAATTCTCAGTTTTCTAATAGCTGGGGATGCTGAAACCTTTTTTCAAAAGTTTATTTGCCATTTGCACTTCTTTTGAGAACTGTTTGCTTGGCTCATTACCAAATTTATTGATTGGATTTTTATCTTAAATTTAAGTAGTTCTTTACATGTATTCCAGGTACTAATCCATTCTCTAATGTATGGGTAGCAAAGGCTTTTTTCTGTTTGGTAGGCTGCCTCCTCACTCTGGTGATTATTTCATTTTGTATGCATAAACTTTTTTTAACTCATGTTTTCCTCTAGGTGTTTCAACATTTCAAGTGATATATATATATATATATATATATATATATATATATATATATATATATATATATATACAAGCATCATCTGTACTTTCTTTTATTATCATCCTAGTCTTTGTATCAAGGTCCACATCAATGATAACAGGTTTCTTTTTAAAGATTAGCATTAAATATTAAATATCTTCCCCATTTTAATTTTACATTACTCTGGCAAGAAAAAAAGTTTTTTTAAATTAAGTTACTTGAAACCTGGACACACTTCCATGATTATCTGGGCTACATCAAAGTAGATTTAGGCCCTAGGAATAAGGGACAAGGTTATAATTGTTTTTGAAAAGTATACCAAAAATCAGATGGCCTGTTATCAGCCAAGTTACAAACTAAGGACATAAGGATGGGGTAAATGAGGGATATTTTCTTCAAGAAAAAACAAAGCCAGATGATGATGGTGCATGCATTTAATCCCAGCACTTTGGAGGCAGAGGCAGACAGATCTCTATGAGTTCAAGGCCAACCTAGAGTGAGGCTACACAGAGAAGACCTGTCCCAGTAAAAAAGAGAAAAAACAATACATAATTGCTGAAGACTTCTAGTTCACATATTTTTCCCTAAATGGCTGGAGGAATAGGTGAAATCTCAACATCAGCTTCCAAGTCCTATCTTTGAAGGATCTTGCTGGGATGACAGCTAAATCGGGTAGTCCCCCAGCCAGGGAATGAAAATGAAAAGTTTATTGCTTTATTTCCATTTCCAAAGGCTATGACAGTGAACTTAAACTTCACTTGTGTGGACATTTCTAAGAGGTTTCTTCTAGAAACAGACAACTCAGACTCTTCCCCTTGCTAAAGCAAAGAAGTTATTTTTCAAAGCACTTGGGAAGTTCCTCTGCCCAGGTGGGAAGGCTCAGAAAAAGGAAGTCTTCTATACTGCCACCTTCTTGGCAATGATGGGATTGCTAAAGGTTGGAGACCCCATAAAAGTGAATAAGAGCTCCTGTTTGGTAACAGCATGTGGAAAATCTGATGAAAGTGGAACTGTATATCAAATTGTCCAGGAAAGAAGCACTCAGGAATCTGAGCAGCATCAGCTTTGGGGATGTACATCATAGCTACGAGGAAGAACTGGTCCATCTAGCCTGCCATGCCAGCCTTAATGTCAAGGAATTTTGATAGGTATAGAATGGAAATTTTAGGTGACTGTTGACAGTATGTTCATTATTACAATATTAATTTTGCTAATTCTTGAAAACTAAAAGCCTTTACATATTATAGAAAGCATTCAGGGAAGACCAAATAAGAATTAACCAGGAAAGAGTAAGTAAGGACATGGGAAGAAATTGACTGTAAAGAATGCCAATATAGAAATGATATTTCTTTTATAAAAATATTTTTAAATAAAAATTTAAAATAACAAAAAATCAGGCTTAAGACATGAGAGATTGTGACCTTGAGTACAGCCTTACTTTTCTTTTAGATAATTTCTGGGACTCTCACAAACTAGATTTTTTGCTTATAGTGAATAAGTCCTAATTTTTTTTATATCCGAGTGATACAAAGTGTTATCTTATTTGATTATTATCCTGTTGAATGGTTATCAGGAACGACCCTCTGATCTCTCTCATTTAGTTTCTTAACATTTTGTTGATAATAACTTCAAAACTCACCAAATTTATGTATTTTATTATTATAGTTTTTGAGAAACTCAATGCCCATCCACAATTGGGAATGATTTGTTCTTTTCATGAATATCTCTTTGTTAACTCACATTGTTAAATCTGTTAAACATGTCTTGTAATAAATTCCATTTCTGATACACACTGCCTTGTCCTGAAAGGGATCTGGCTTTACCTGAGTGAAGGTCCTAAAGGATAAGGGAACTCTTTCGGCTTCTGCAGGCAGCACCATGGAATTATTATTTTGAGGGCTCCTCCAATATCCAATTGAGCTTTATTAGTGAGTTCCCCTGGCTGCCACTAAGTTGCTCTGCTCTACAATTTGCTTGCTTACTACTTCATTTTTTTGTTTGTTTTTCTTTTCTGGCAGAGACGTACATAGTGTTTAATCAGTGCCATAGGCACTGAATATACAAATGCATTTTAATATATCCATACCCTCTTCATGACTCAGATGAAGCAATTCATATTTTTCCTGGGAGAACATATCTATAATGACTAATATTCTAATGTCCTAAGCTACTCTTTTACCACCGAAAATGTCATCTGATAGCCTATGTGATAAACTAATTCCCAGGTCACACCCAGAAGTACTAGACTTATTAAGCAGTACATTCTAGATAAAAGTATGTTAGGGGTTTTGTGTTATCTGGATATTGTGGCTTTTTCAACCATCCATATTGTTATTTTACCTACCTACCTCCTTCTCCTGAAATTTACTCCATCCCACTTCCCTAAGGAGCTTCCCGTTTCTCCTATTAATTTGAAAGAGAAAAAGGAGAGTTTTAGGGAGGAAAAGGGAGGGAGAAATGTTATAACTTAAATATAATCTCAAAGAAAAAAATTGAGAAACAAACAAGCAAACAAACAAAACCACTAAGAATAGCCATTTCCTCTATGATCCAGATGTAAATCCACATACCTATGGACACCTGATTTTTTATAAAGAAGCCAGGTATATACAATAGAAAAAAGGAGAGAAAGTATTTTCAACAGATGGTGCCAGTTTAGCTGAATGTTGACATGTAGAAGAACATAAACAGATCCACATCTATCACCCTGTACAAAACTCAAGTCCAAGTGGATCAAAGATCTCAATATGAAACCAGATACACTGAACCTTGTAGAAGAAAAAATGGGAAATACCCTTGAACACACTGTCACAGAATAAGACTTTCTGAACAGAACACCAATAGCATAGGCACTAAGATCAATAATTAATAAATGGGACATCACGAAACTGGTAAGTTTCTGCAAGGTGAAGAACACCATCAATAGGACAAAATGGCAGCCTACAGAATGGATAAAGATTCACCAACTGCATATCTGACAGTTGACTAATTTTCAAAATATATAAAGAACTCAAGAAACTAGACATCAAAAAACCAAATAATCCAATTTTAAAATATTGGTACAGATCTAAACAGAGAATTCTCAAGAGAAGAATCTCAAATGGGTGAGAAACACTTAAAGCACTGTTTAACATCCTTAGCTATCAGGGATGTGTAAATCAAAACAACTTTAAGATTCCATCTTACACCTATCACAGTGGCTAAGATCAAAAGCAAAAGTCACAGCTCATTTTGGTAGGATATGGATAGGTGCTGTGGATATCGCTCTGTGTAATAAAATTCTAATTGGCCAGTGGCCAGGCAGGAAGTATAGGTGGGACAAGAGAGAAGAGAATTCTGGGAATAGGAAGGCTGAGGGGAGAGATGTTGGCAGCCACCGCCAAGACAAGGAAGATGTAAGGTACTGGTAAGCCACAAGCCAAGTGGCAACTTATAGACTAATAGAAATGGGTTAATTTAAGATAAAAGAACTAGGGGTTGGGGATTTAGCTCAGTGGTGGAGCACTTGCCTAGCAAGCACAAGGCCCTGGGTTCGATCCTCAGCTCTGGTAAACCAAAACAAAAAAAACAACACAAAAAAACCACAAAAAAGATAAAAGAACTAGATAACAAGAAGCCTGCCACGGCCATACAGTTTGTAAATAATATAAATTTCTGTGTGTTTACTTGGTTGGGTCTGAGCGTCTATGGGTCTGGCAGGTGAGAGAGATTTGTCCTGACTCTGGGTCAGGCAGGAAAACTCTAACTACAGATAACTCTCCCATTGATTGTGGGAGTACAGACTTTTACACCCTCTTTGGAAATGAATATAGTGGTTTCTCAGAAAATTAGGACTTTACCTACCTCAAGACCCAAATGTATCACTCCTGGCATATACTCAAAGGATGTTCTACCATAACACAAGAACACCTGCTCAACTATGTTCATAGCAGCTTTATTCATAATAGCCATAACCTGAAAACAACCTAGATGCCCCTCAACTGAAGAATGGATAGAGAAAATGTGGTACATTTACACACAATGGAGTATTACTCAGATGTTAAAAAACAATGACAACAGGAAATTTGCAGGCAAATGGATGGAACTACAAAAGATCATCCTGAGTGAGGAACCCAGACCAAGAAAGAAAAGTATAGCATGTATTCACTTACAAGTGGATATTAGCCATGAGCTAAAGAATGCCATGTTACAATTCACAGACCCAAATACACTAAGTAAAAAGGAGGGCTCAAGGGGGCACACATGAATCTCACTAATGGGGAAATAGAGTATACATCATAAGCAACAGGGGCGAGGGATCTGGATAAGGGGTGGACTTTGGAACAGGAGGGATCAGGTGAGGGGAGAATGGACGGAGAGAGTACGAGGAAAGACAACTGGAATCAGGGGCATCTCTGGGATGAGCTAGAAACCTAGTGCAATGGAAACTCCCAGGAATCTATGAGAGTGACCTTAGCTAAGACTCCTGGCAAAGGGAGATGTAGAGCCTAAATTGGCCATCACCTGTAATCAGGCAAGACTTCCAGTGGAGGGAATGGGACCCTAACCCACGTACATAACCTTTGACCTACAATTTACCTTGCCTTCAAGATATGCTGTGGTAATGGTGAGACAGAAATTGCAAGAATGGGCAACCATGACAGCTCCAGATTGAGACCCGTACCATGAGTGGAAACCCATCCTTGATACTCTATGGAGGGCCAGGACCCAGAGGATAGACGTCCTGGAGACCTAGGATAGAACCAAATATGATTAGCCAAAAAATAGTTAATGAAATGACTCCTAATGATATTCTGTGGTACTCATAGATTATTGCCCAGCACAATTGTCATCAGAGAGGTTTCAACCAGAAACTGATGGAAACAGATGCAGAGACCCACAACCAAACATTAGGCAAAGCTCAGGGGATCTTGTGGAAGGGGGAGGGAAGAATTGTGAGAGGCACAAGGTCCAAGGACACTGCAAGAAACCACAGAATCAAATAACCTGGGCTCATAAGTGTAACTGGAATTTTTTCTGTCCTGCCCAGTCTGTAGCCACTCAGACCAAAGTAAACACACAGAGGCTTATATTAATGAAAGCTGCTTGGCCAGTAGCTCAGGCTAATTGCTGACTAGCTCTTATACTTAAACTCAGCCCATTTCTGTTAATCTGTATGTCACCACATTTTCTGTGACTTTACCTGTGTGCCATTACATGCTGCTCCCTGGATGGCAGGCTAATGTCTCCTGACTCAGCCTTCCTCTTCCCAGAATTCTCTTTGTCTGCTTATCCCACCTATACTTCCTGCCTGGCTAATGACCAATCAGAATTTTATTAAACCAGTGTACAAAATTATTATCCCACAGCACATAAGGGCTCACAGAGACTGAACCACCAACCAGAGGGCTTGCATGGGACTGACCTAGACCCTCTGTTGTAACATATGCTACAGTTTTGTAGCTTGTTCTTCTTATGGGATTCCTAACAGTGAAAATGGGTGCTGTCTCTGACCCTGTTGCCTACTTTTGGGACCTTTTCCTCATATTGGGTTGCCTTATTCAACCTTAATAAGAGAGGAAGTACCTAGTCTCACTGAAACTTGATATACCATGGCTGGCTGATATACAGGGGTGGCCTTCCCTTTTCTAAAGAGAAAGAAGGAGGAGTAGATGGGGGAATAGAGAAGCTTGGGGGGAGAGACTGGGAGGGGGAGGTAAGGAGGAAGGGGAAACTGTGATAGGGCTAGAAATTAATTAATTAATTGAATGAATGAATTAAAAAAGAATAGCCATTACATTTATATATTCTTTCCTGATCCTGCTTTTCATACTTTAACTACTTTCTATAAAGGTAACAGCCTCAAATTCAAGTATGAATGAACTCTGCTAGCCTAGTCTCCAATGCTAGGCTGTTTTACCAGCCTCTTTTCATCACTGTCCAACTGTGAATTCACAACTTATTTTTTTATTCCCACCAGATAATGTTTGTTTATTTAATTTTTATTTTAAAGAGATTCTATTTTTGAATTACATGTATATCTGAGTTTGGATTTGTACCAAGTAAGTACAGTGCCCACAGAGGCCAGAAGTTGAAAGAGCTTTAAACTGAAGTTCCAGGTGGTATGAGTTGCCTGTTGTAGGTGCTGGAAATGAAGCACGGGTTCTCCTCAACAGCAGTATGTTGTGCTCTTAATCATTCAGCTTAAGCTTACCCCAGCCCTCACCAGATGATACTTTGATGAAGGGGTTTCATAACTTCTCTAGGGATGCTTAAGGGGACAGTGCCAGATTAATGACTATATTTGGTAAATAAACCAGGAAATATGAGACAGGCCAGTGGTGTCTATGCAAGATGAGGAACTCAGAAATTCAACGACTACTCTAAGTTAGTACTATTCGTTTTCTCTTTTTATCTTTCCCTTTAAAACACACAAGCAAGCACTGTGAACATAGTTCAGCCCCATTATAAACTAAAGAGTAAAACAAACAATAGAACAATTATGGCCTAAAATGAAGAAAAATATCCATCTGCAATGATATCTCACACTCTGTTGTTTAGCCTTAAAATGGAAAAAGTTATCTTAACTCTGCATACAAGCTTAAACTTTTATCTTTTGCATCATGGAGCTCTTCCTAAATCTCATTAAAATGGAGATAAGTGTTTCCTACTTATTTTTATTAGCAAAGATGCACTCTGATTCAATGTTATTGTACTATAAGTTCTTAGTAATCATTTTCATAATTGCTTTAGATACTGTTTTATATGTAGAACCACATGGAACAAAATTTATTCTGCCCCAAGTATTCCTAATCTTTGGCCGTGTGGTCTTTTCCCCCATCCACTTTAGTAAAACTTTGTGAGTGTAGCTTCTAACATTACTAGGAGACACAGTCTCTTAGCCACTACATTTTTATGTTCTTAGTCTAAATGGTATGCGAGAATTATAATTGTTTTCATATGCTTAATTTAGAGAGAGAGAATGCACATGTGTAAGCACACACAATATGTTCATGAGTGTTTGTATATCTGAATGTGTTTGGAGGATAAGTTTTGTGAGCTGTTACCTTTGTATTTTTTTCTCTTTGAAAAAGTGGATAGTTAAGATGGAGGAATTTTATTTCAAACACTGCTATCGGCATGCATGACAGTCAGTGCAGGGATGACAATGAGTAATAGGAAGAAAATGTCATTTGGGAAGAGAAAGCCAAAAAGAATGCCAACAAGCATCCACTAGATGAGATTTTGACTGTATACTGGCTGGACTGTCACAAGGAAGTGTATATTGGAGAGAAATCTATCTCCTCATGTTTGATAATTCGTATTTCTTGTGGAGGCTGAAATCAGTCTACTAGAAAATCTTTTATATTAGATAAAAAAGTTGTTACAGGATGTATAGTTTAGTTTTTGGCAGATGATGGCATTTAATTTATTTTGACTTTAGTGGAACACTGAAGGCAATACTTATCCTACTGATTTTGGTCTGATGACTTGTGACTCTTGCTAGGAGTCAGGATTTCCATGCAACATTAATGGTTTGGGATTTAAATCAGTTACTCTGACTGAATTACTCAGAGTGTTGACCATAATAGTCATTAGTAGATGCTGAAGTTCCATGTCAAATATTCAAAGTCTCCAAAAAATGTCCCAGCACTGGCCCAGGCTTGTTGGTTCATTGCTGCCTGTTCTGTGAGTTCAAGCAGAAGCTACAGTTACAGCACCCTCTAAATGGAAATGCTTTATGATCTACATCTGATGCAGTTGGCCTTGCCTTACAGTTAACATTTCAGTTTGAGCTTATTCTGAGTGATCCAGACTGATTTTGCTTTGAGTGAATTGTCTAATTCAGAGTTATAGTGTCTTAATGTTCTATTGCAGTGAAGAGATACCATTACCAAAGCAACTCTTATAAAGGAAAACATTTAATTGAGGCTGGTTTACAGTTTCAGAGGTATAGTCCACTATCTTCATGGTGGGAAACACAGCAGTGTACAGGCCTACATGTTACTTGAGAGGAAGCTAAGAGTTTTACATCTTGATTCTCAAGCAACAGGAAGCAAACTGTGACATTGGGCATAGGAGACCTCAAAGACTGCCTCCACAGTGACACACTTACTCCAACAAGGCCACAACTACTCCAACAAGGCCTCACCTCTTAATAGTACCAGTCTCTATGGGGCCATGTTTCTTTAAACCACCACATATAGATAATTATTTTTCTGAAAAAATCTGACTATTTAAAACCAATAGATAATTGAAATAGCAAAATGCACTGAGTTTTCAAGTAATTAATCCCCTACTAATATTCATATAACAAACCTTAATTGAACTCAGTCACACACACACACACACACACACACACACACACACACACACATACACACACACACACACACAATATCATAGACATGAAATTAGAAGCAAGACTTGTTGAGAAGAAAATACTCAGCAGTTTAAAAGGAAAGAGGATGATGAAATAGCATAATGGGAGAGTGACAAATTTTCATTATATACATGAAAAATTGCAAAAAAAGATGTATTGGACACTTCATACTTGTTAGTAAGTCTCTTCAAACTCTCAGACCTTTTCATTTGAACTTCATACTATTCCTAACAAAAGTAGTCAATTTTGGTTTTGTATAGCTTCAGGAAACATCTCAAATTGAAACTTCTGTAACAAGCATACAGTTAGGTTTATAAATTAGAATTGGCATCTACTTAATTAAAATGTGCAAAATAATCTAAATATTATACAGTATTTACAAAGAAATACAACACTAATAGGAAATCATGGCCAGAGACAGTATTCTTTAGGATACAAATCCTATACAATCCCACTTTAGAAGTACTTATTAGAAAAAGTTGAAAATACTCATGACCATGCTTAAATGTTATAGTTTTATTCTGTTTACAGTTTTACAGATGGTCAAAGATATATTTTTGGTTTTGTTACTGAAGCAAATATGGATTAACTACTTCAAATACATGTTAGTGGTAGGTCTAGAGCATTGGTTCTCAACCTGTGGATATCGACCCCTTTGGGAGTCCCATATCAGATATTTACTGATTTATAACAGTAGAAAAACTGTAGTTATGAAGTAAACAAATAATTTTTTTTACTAAATTATACTAAAAGGAAGCTTGAGAATCATGGTCTAGATGTTTTTATATTTGAAAGAGAAGAGGGCATAGATATAAAATGACAGAGCTGTAATATGTACTTAGTGTTGTTTTATGCTGCTACTGAAAAACTTGATTTAAATGTTTTACATCATAGCCAGGCAGTGGTGACACATGCTTTTATACCAGCACTCGGGAGGCAGAGGCAGGCAGATCTCTGTGAGTTCAAGGCCGACTTGGTCTACAGAGTGAGTTCCAGGATAGTCAAGGCTGTTACACAGAGAAATTCAGTCTCAAAAAACCAAAAAAAAAAATTACATCACAAATTACATGAGAGGAATTATATTAATTAACTGAAATATGTACAGTTTCCTAAATACAGGCAAGGAGGACCTGAGAGGTCATTGTATAATCCATGAAAGTAAAGCTTAGGCTATATGGTAGACTCCAGAATGTTAGATGTGGTTGATATATTGTGTATCCTAATAAACTTATCTGGGGATCAGAAAACAGAACAGCCACTAGATTAGACATAGAGGGCAGACAGTGGTGGCACACACGCTTTTAATCCTATCACTTGGGAGGCAGAGAGGTAAGTCTGGATCTCTGTGAGTTCAAGGCCACACTGGGAACAGAGCCAGGCATGATGGCACACACTTTAATTCCAGCACTTGAGATCTCATGTCTTTGCTTGGGAAGGATACACACCTTAAATTCCAACACTAGTTAACTATGAAGTTCTGAAGGTCTGTACAGATAGACAGGAAGTGATGTAGCTAGGCCTGAGAGAGGAAGTGATGGCAGGAAGCAGAAAGGTATATAAAGGCGCAAGGACCAGGAATTAGAGGCTTTAAAGCAGCAGTTCATCCGTGATCCATTTGGGTAAAGAATCAGAATCTTTCAGTCTGAGGATTCATGGAAACAGGATCAGATGAGGAGTTGTCAAGGTGAGGTTGGCTGTGGCTTGTTCTGCTTCTCTGATCTTTCAGAATTCACCCCCAACATCTGGCTTTGGGTTTTTTATTAATAAGATGATTTAAGATTTGTGTTACAGATCTTCGAAGGTTATGAAAGATCTATGAAGGAGAGATATGGGAAAGGAGTGGAACAGATTTAAGAGAGAGGCTATGTGTACTATAGTTAGAAGAGCTGGAGTAGTGGGGCTACCCAAGTTCTTTATAGCTCAGCCAATGTCATCATGGCTTCAGATGTGAGACATAGAGCTGTAGGATTTGATTGTTTTCACTTTACTGGTGTTGGGTATGACTATGCTCTAAATCTTCCATTTTTGAATGGCAATGTTTATTTTGTTGCACTGTATGTTGATGGGATGTAACTTGTTATTAAATTTGTGGACAAAAAGAAACTTTGGACATTTAAAGTACTTGAATTGTTAAGGACTACAGAAATTATTACAGTTGTACAGAATGGATTTTACATTATAATGTAATGAGCCTATGGGAGAAAGGAGTTGTTATGGCTTAAAAGTGATGTGTTCAAGTGCCAAGTTGACAAGAGATGAAATTATGAAGGCTAATGTTAATTGTCAATTTGACAGAATCTAGAATCACTTGTGGGACAAGCTGCTGTGGAACAATCTTTTTGTACAATGTGAGAATGTGTTGGTATCATTGATTTAATAAAGAACTAAAATGCCAATAGCTAGGCAGGAAGAGGTTAAGTGGAACTTGAAGACAGGGACAGAGTATACGGATGAAAAGGGGTGGAGTCACCAGGAGACACCAGGAAAAGCACAATGAACTTGTCATGCTGAAAAAAGGTATCGAGCCATGTGGTAGTATGATATTAATGGCTTAATTTAAGTTGTAAGAGCTAGTTAGTAAGAACCCTAGGCTATTGGTAAAGTTTCATAATTAATAAGAAGTCTCAGTGTGGTTATTTGGGAATTGGCTGGCAGGACAGAAAGGTCTACCTACAACAGGCCTCTGGGCATGCCTGTGGAAGATTATCTTGATTACATTAATTGAAATTGGAAGACCTGGTCACTGTGGGTGTTACTATTCCCTGGCTGAATCCTGGACTTTATAGATAGACAAAGGAAACTGAAAAACAGCAGGCATTTATCTCACCCTCTTTTAATGATATGATGTGACTGATCTCACTCTCCTTTTATGAATGTGATGTGACCAGCTGCTTTAATCTCCAGCTTTCATTGTTCTTTGATTCTTGACTCTTGAATGCAATGTGGTCCTCTATTTCAAGTTTTCATCACTATGACTTCCCCACACTGATGGACTATGCTCTTAAACAGTGAGCCAAAATAAACCTTTCCATCTTTAATTTACTTTTGTCAAGTATTTTATCACAGCAACAAAAAAATAAATAATATATTGCACATCCGGAAATTATTTGCAAATGGTTTATATTAAACTTCCAGAATTCTATACTGTGGCAAATCTGGACAGTACTCCTGTACACAATAAGAATCATATGCCAGGAAACTACAACAAATCTCATTCTAACTATAAAGGTATTTCTTCAAAATCAAAGCCCCTATAATTGCCCTACATTGCAGGCCATACTCAGTTACTGTCCAGCCAGCTGAGTTCTTGTAGTACAGCTAATAAACTGTTTTCTTATAGTGGTTTAATGAGTGAAAATTATAGCCACAATCCCTTTCCTGCTACTGTACTGACTAGCTAACCAGTCCAATACAAAAGATTCAAAGTTCTTCTGAGCTCTGACAACTCATCCAACTGAGAAAAGATCTAGAATAAGTCCCTAAAAAGTTAAGGCTTGCTATTATTAAGATTGAATGAGGATCTTGAAGTGAAATCAATGACAAACATTGAACTCTGTATATTTCAAGACTAAATCTATACCTGAACTGGAATGCTGGAATTTCCCTTATAACTTTGGTATATTAGATAATGACTAACAAGTTAGAAATGAAAAAAAGGACACAGAGTTGGATGGGAAGGAAGAGGAACAAATAAGAGTGGGTTAACTGAGGGGTGAATATGGTTGAAATACATTGTGCAGAATATTCAAAGAACTAATAAAATTTTCTTTAAAAAGAAATAGTAAAAGTATTATTTTTAAAGTATGCCTTTGCTTTTTTCTTCATTTCTGTAGAATGTGCATCATCATTATTAAAAATCTACAACAAGCCTTATACAAATGTCAGCATCTTCTTACATATTGAACATTTAACATTCAATATTTGAAAAATATAGATGAGAGAGATAGGGTATATTATTAAAAATGGACTAAAAATTCATACGTCTAACTTCTAGTCCCAATGCGACCAACTTGGCAAGAGCAAAGATAAGTGTAGTCATCATTTTGACTATTAAACTACTGAGATAATGGATTGGCCAAGAAAGGATTTGAGATGAAGCACGATTTAAGAGGAACAGATTAAAGATTCTGAAAAGCTAAATGAAAGAAAAGATAGAAGAAAGGATGCAAAACTAAAAATAATAGTAATAAGTAATGAAACCCCAAGAGACTGGAATTCCTCTAGTACCTCATGCTGGGAAAAATGGTGAAGGCCTATGCCAGACCCCCAACCCCCCCAAAAAAGAACCCTGCCCAAAAGAGATTTCACACTGTTCTGACAATCTGTCAAGCTACCTTCCAGGACAGACTATAGCTATGCATCCCTCCTGCCCTGTATTTAAACTTAAGCTTCATGTAAGGACACTGAAGCATGGACTGGGAAGTCAGGGGATCTCTTTCTTTGTTCGTTTCTACAATGTGGTTATATTTTTAAAAATTCCTTTCTCTGTTTTTCACTCTTATTTGCCTCTTTACTTAGACATATTGGGATGGGTGGCCAGGCATAAGCTGTTAGAAATATCAGGGTATAGACTCTGATCCTATCAAACTGGTAATATTAATACCATTTGTGATCAGCTGATTGATTTAGATCAATTCTGGTTTTAAAATATTATTTTATGTATGAATGTTTTATCTGAATGTATGTATGTGGACCATAAATATGCAGTGCCTGTTGAAGTCAGAAGAGGGAATGAGAAATTCTGGAACTGGAGTTACAGATGGTTGTGACCTGCCATGTAGGCCGTGGGTACTGTTAAGTGCTGAACCATTTTCTAGGCACAGATCAGTGTTTATGACCTTTCTGAACTTCGTTCTCCCCATGTGAAAGAAAGACAGTAACAAAAACTTCTGCCTGAAAATGACATACAAAACTTCAAAGATGAAGTGACTGCCTTTATCCAAGTCTATGTACTTACATTTTTAATTGAAAAAATCTTTTCATACAATATATCCTGATCATGCTTTTCCCCTCCCCCAAACTCCTTCCAGATGCTTCCTATCTTCCCATCCACTTAACTGTATTTCCCTTTTTTTCTCTCTCTAAAAAAAAGGAATATAAACAACCCACAAAACCACAAAAATTGAAACCAAAATATGCAAGCAAAAGACCAATAAGACAAAAAATGTCCAAAGAAATATGAAACAAAAATCTACAAGAATACCATTGAGTTCCTTTTCTGTGGACCAAGTACTTCTGGGCATGCTGTCTGCTCTAATGTGTGGTCAGTGAGACTCCATTGGAGAAAACTAGTTTTCCTTTAAAAGCAGATGTTGATTGGAGATGGCTTCTTGCTTAGGGACGGGGTCTCATGTCCCCTTCCTCCTTTCAATGCTGGGACCCCCTATCTGGATTGAACTTGTGCAAGCCCTGTGCATTCTGCCAGTTTCAGTTGCATATCAGTCCCATTCTATCTGTAATTCAATTTCTTTGGTATCACTCCTGAGCCCTGAGAAGAGGGTCTTGATGAAGACAGTCCATTTAGGACTGAGGGTTTCAAGGTCTCTCATGCTTTTCACATGTTCCAGTTGTATCTATGTTAGTTCCCATCTACTATATGAAGAAGCTTCTTTAATGACAGTTGAATGAGATCTATGAGTATAGTAGAATGCCATTAGAAGTGATTTTATTATGTTCCTTTAGCAGAACATTAGTATTTTGTTTTCTTCTAGGCCTGTGGTCTATCTATTCCCAGGTTATTGGTCACCCTAGCAGTATCAGGCATAGCTTGCACCTCATGGATTGGTCTTTAAGTCTAATCAGACAGTGGTTGGTTATTCCCACAACATTCCTACTACTACTGCATCAGCATATCTCACATTTGGATCACCTTTGTAGGTAACTGTAGACAGAAGTTTCTGTCCCTTCCAGTCCCATAGCCATTCAGTCCCAAGTAAATACACAGAGGCTTATATTAATATTATATATTATATAATTAATATACACAATAACCCATTTAGAGGCTTTGTCCATCTGAATCTTTCTTTATTGTATATCTTTAATCCTTTTCTGACCACGAGAGTCTTTAAACTGCTAAGCTGAATGGCTAGGACCGAAGTGGTGCTTTGACTGCTGGCTATGCCCTGCTTAGCTTTTCAGCATGGCACAGGTACCAACATGTTATGCTTACCTCCCCAACTCTGGGAAGTAGTATTAAGTATCATGGAGCTGTGTTCTTAAGCCTTCACTGTGCTCTAAACCCTTCAGGCAGTGGCAGGGGCTGGGAGAAGCCTCTCTATACCTCAGTCTATGGGAGAGACTGTAGGACGCTGGAGTCTCTGTGCTGCTGCCAGAATGAGCATGAGAGACCAACAATCCCAGTGTGGCTCCCTTTCTGTGGTTAAAAATCCTTTTTAAGCTTTATCAGGTCTATGTGTATCAATATCCAGCAGTGAGTGCCAATTCTAGATGGAAGTTTCTGTCCCACACAGTCCCATAGCCACTCAGTCACAAATAAACACACAGAGGCTTATGTTAATTATAAACTATTTGGACTATTGCTCAGGCTTATAACTAACTAGCTCTTATGCTTAAACTAACCCATAATTCTTGTCCATGTTTAACCATGTTGCTTGGTGTCTTTTCTCAAAACAACATTCTCATCTTACTTCCTCTGCATCTGGCTGGTGACTCCATCTCTGTCTTTCCTCTTCCCAGTCTTCTCCTAGTCTGGTAACCCCGCCTAAACTTCCTGCCTGGTTACTGGCCAATCAGCATTTTAGGAGTGACAAACCTTTACAGTGTACAAGAGCATTATTCCACAGCAGGTTATGGGGTTTATAGCTGGGTTGGTGGTTACCTTTATCCTCTGGTAGCATGCAGAATACCTTCCAGTACCATGAACACTAGTCAATAGGGGTGAAGCCTCTAGTTATGTACCAACTCAACTTCTTTGTATTCAGTGACATATGTAAGTATCATCTTCAGCAATGGGGCTTTACCGTTAATTCGTAGAAAGCAGCCAATAGTCTTGGCATTAGTCTGAGATATGTGAGGTTTCCATGGCTTCTTTAGCCAACTACTCAACTATTGGCCAATTCCTGGCACTGGAGGTTTCAATTGGTAGCATAAGATGTCTAGTTAGGGCATTGCCTCCCCCATTATTTGGTTACTCTATTTAAGTTACATATATAAATATATATGTATATATATATATATGTGTGTGTGTGTGTGTGTGTGTGTGTGTGTGTGTGTGTGTGTTTCTACAGTAGCAGATTTCCATATCACCCCTCAAATGGCCCCTAGTATTAGTTTTCCTCCCTCGTCATATTCGTTTCTTTATCCTCCTCTTCCACGTACCTCTTCATTTAATCCTTTCATTTCAGTCTCCACACTGTCTCTCCATAACAATATATTTTATTTCCCCTTCCTTAAGAGATCTTCTCCTGCCCTCCTAGTTCCTTACTAGGTGTCTAACATCTGTGATTATATTGATTGTAGCACACATATGGAAGGCTTAAGAGCTAACACCCACATGTAAGAGAAAACTTATATGTCTCTTTGGGTCTGGGTTACCTCACTCAGTATGATATTTTTGCAACTCCATCCATTTACCTGCAAATTTCAATTTTCATTTTTTAGAAGTTGAATAACATTCCATTGTGTAAATGTGCCACATTCGGGTTATCTATTCATCAGTTGATGGACATCTAGTCTATTTCCAAGTTTTATATGTACCTACAATTTAAAATGCCTGGATGTAACAAGAAATAAGCATGAAGACGTGAGAGTGCTAGCCACTTAAGGAGGCAAGCACCTTCAAGATAAACTCCTGTTTTAATGCACATTAAAATTATCCTTTCCTTTGTTTACAGCCAAAATTTCATGGTGCAACATAAGAATGTCCAGAGACATTTTTTGTCCGTTGTTTAAAAATGAGTATATTTAAGAATGTTCCCCTTAACCAATTATACTTAGGAATAGGTCAATTCCTTAATAAAATCCTCATGCTTTCCTTGTTCTGGGGTCGGGGTATTACACGAAAACAACACTCATTGTGTCCCTGTCTGCTACAGGTAATACATTTTCTGATCTTTTTTTTTTTTTTTTTCCGTTTTGGCTGTCTTTGTTTTGGCTTTATAAACATAGAAATCTGAACCTATCTTATTTAGTTACAAAAGGTAAAAAGAGGGTAAAGTTCCTGAGGATGTTGGGACTAGAAGAATGACAAAGTTGGGAGCTCTCTGCACCTGCTGATGTCTCCTGTATTTGTCTTCCTAATATACTCAGTAAGCCTCCTATATAGAACCATCAATACAGACCAAAAAAAGTTCCAACACAAGTATGTTTCCCATATAAAAGACATGGGTACTTAATAATGGGTGCTTAATAATCCACCATCTTTCTATTCATTCTCAGCTTCCTTTAACCTAACATCCAGAGACACATTATCAGCTGATCTGAAAACTCACTTCACCTATCTCTTCTACCCCAGAGAAGTAGGTGATTTTATCAAGGCAGGGCAGAAAGCTAAGCCTCCCAAACCCTGAAGAGAGAGCTCATCTGCTACCTCCTACTGTGCAGAGTTGGCTAAAGGGAGATGGCTAAAACTCTCCCATTACTGTTTATAGGGTCATAACAGATCTTTCATTTCTACATGAAGGAAGTAAGCAGTACTCTAATTCTTCAACAGGTTGATGCTAGTAAGTTCAACTAGAAAATAAATCTGCCTGTAGGTTTAGGTATACTACAGAATCCAGTACCTTCCACATTCCAGAAAAGTGCTCTACCATTGAGCTATACCCCAGCAAAGCGTGCTTCCTTAGAACAAATATCTGCTTGACATCTAGGGAAGACTTTGTATAACTTCAACTCAATATTTTAAAAAGAGGCATTTTGGCATGTGTGATAGAGGAAAGGGGGACCCAAAATTTATGATAGCTAACCCATACACATAAGAGAAACAAAACACTACATGAAACTATTTTGTATTCTCATGCTTCTAGAAGGCTGCACTGCCAGTTAGCACTGCTGATTTGAAGAATTAAATCTAAATATGAGTTTTAGTGGGGATCTACCATATTCAATCTAAAGCATGTGTGCTGGATAGTTTTTATGTGAGCTTGATGTAGGATAGAGTCACTTGGAAAGAGGGAAACTCAACTGAGAAAATGCCCTCACCAGATTGGCTTATGGAGTATTTCTTTCATTAATAATTGTTATAGGTGGGACCATTCACCAGGGATCTTACATCCTCTGAGTGGGTAAGCCTGGACAATATAAGAAAGCAGAATAAACAAGCCAGTAAACAGCATTCCTCCAACAGCTTTTGTTTCAGTTTCTGCCTCTAGATTCCTGGCTTGAGTTCTTGCCCTGAATTTCTTTGCTGATGGACTGAGATGTGTAAGTGTAAGTAAAATAATCCCTCCCCCCCAAGTTGCTATTAGTCGTGATGTTTTATCACATCAAGAGAAGCCTTAACTAAAATAGCATGTATGTGTTCCTCATCCCACTACTGCCACTCTTCCTGTTTTGTATCCTTCCATTTCACTTTACAGAACCATTGAACCTATCTCTTGTGTCAAATCATCTCATGTGTGGTGCTCTAACCTGAACACTACAGTTTGTGATGGCTGTCATTACAAACACCAAAGAGCAGAGGCAGCAACTGAATAGTTAAGATGTACTTCATTCAGGGAGCAAAGCATTTTGGAGGGCCAGAGAAGTAATTACCCCCAAACTGATCTTTTCAGACCTTCATCAGTTATCATACATTATAGGGCATCAGAACAAAGGCAGAGAATCATTACAAAATTCATTCTTTCTTGTTCCCCTGATCATGTTGTTAGTCTTTTCTCTGAGATTTGTGGTACTGTTTTTCTCTTAATACCTCCTGAACTTTTCCCTTACTGCCATCTCTAGGTCAAAGATCAACTAGGAACAATCTGGAGTTTGTACTCCAGATTGCTTTTACACTATGAAGTAGAAATGTCCTCTAATAAAGTAAAATAAAAATGTCTCTGTCTTTCCTGTCCCCTATCACTGACATATACAAAGGCAGGAATCCCATGAGTTTAAGGCCAGTTTGGGTGATGAAGTAAGACTCTGTCTCAAACAGTAAATAAATAACTAAACAGACAAACAACTAAATAACCAAATGTGGTGGTTGAAATAAGAATGGTCCCCATAGGCTCATGTATTTGAATATTTGTCAACTCTTTGATAAAATTGGGAGGACTAGGAGATGTGGCCTTGTTGGAGGAAGTGTGTCACTGGGGGTGGGATTTGAGGTTTTAAAAGACCATGCCAGACCCATTCTCTCTCACTGCCTGTGGATCAGGTTGTAGTTTTCAGCTGCTTCTCCGGCACCACATCTGACAAACACCAGCATTGCTCCTTGCTACCATGCCCCCTTTGCCATATTCTCTGCCATACTGATAATGGACTAAGCTCCTTAAACTGTAAGCAATTCCCCAATTAAATGCTTCCTTTTATGAGTTGTCTTGGTCATGGTGTCTCTTCACAATAATAGGAAAGTAACTAGAAAACCAAACAACAACAAACATTTTCTTAGGACAAAATGTGTTATAATTCATTTACACCATTATATAAATGTCTCCTTTTTCCAGGAAGACTTGTTTGTGATCTCTTATTCTGAGAAAAAAAATGAAAATGTGTCATCACTAGGTAAGGCCTTAATTACTTTTCTAATGCTGTAATAAGACACCATGCTCAAAGCAACTTATAGAGGAAAGCATTTAGTTTGGGGCTTATAGTTTCAGAGGGTTAGAGTCCATGAGCATCCTGGGGAGCATGACAACCTGGGGAACACGACAACATGCAGGCAGGTATAGGACTGGAGCATAGCTGAGAGCTTGCATTTGAGACACTACCAGGAGTCAAACAGAGCTAACTGGAAATGATATGGGTTTTTGAAGCCTCAAAGCCTACCCTCAGTAACTTACCTCCTTACATGGTTGTGTCAATTGGGAAGGATTAGAAGGTGGCCAGAAGAAGGCACCATATCTCATTACAGATGGTTGTGAGCCACCATGTAGTTGCAGGGAATTGAACTCAGAACCTCTGGAAGAATAGTCAGTGCTCTTAACTGCTGAGCTATCTCTCTAGCCCATGCCATCCCTTTATAATACTACCATTTTTCAAATGTGCTAAAACTCTCTGTAGTATTATTTCCCAAACTAAGAGCAAACTGAAGGACTTGAAATTAGACAGATCCCTGATAGGCACACAGAGAGAGGGGCTAAATTTAGGTAATAAAGATAATAAACTGATAAAGATAATAAAAAGTAAGAAACTTCCAAGATGGCAAGCTTCTTGGCACAGAAACTAGCAACTTAAAACAAAAGTCTGCCCAGCTTTTTTCTCTCTCCAGTAGCTCCTACCCCCTGCCTGATTCTGTTTACTGTTTCTGATATTTTTCCTGCTGGTACCTTCTGCACTCAAGATTTTTTTCCTGCCTTTTAAGTCTTTAATTGGCAGAAACAAACAAATCCAATCAAGATCCCTAGATGGTAATAAAATTTATAATAGTATTCAAATGTTTTAAAGTTAACCAAATGCACAGGTCACTCTAGAATTTTATCAACAGTACAATTTCTTGGTAAGTGTTACATGACCCAGGTGAGACTCCCAGGCTGATTTTCCCTGTCTCAGTGGGTTTTCATTCTACCTAATTTAACTCCCTGATACTCCAGAAGCTCTATGTAATTCAGTAGTGTTTCCTTAGTGCAAAACATATTTCTTACCTCAAAAGGAATAATAATTTATTCTGGGCCAAATTTAAATGACTATGACCTTGGAATACAGATCTAGGTTGTCTCAAATAACATGTGCCAACAGAAGTGGTTGTGTGTAAACCATTACAGTTACTGGACAAAAGAAAGCCAGATATTAAGACATTTGCTAAATACATTGGAGGGAGCATTGTGTAGGCAGGTTGCATCAAAACCAGAAAAATGCTACCACAAGTTTCAAGTGTTACATAATCACATTCTTAGCTTTTGGATTGCTAGAAGCTAGTAGTCTGTCAAATAAATGTGTTCTACTGGTTTTACTTGGTAGCTGAATGAAGTTGGGTCAGAGACAAAAAGTTGGTGCTAAATGGCTATTATGGGCACTAGAGGCAGATTAAGAGAATTCTGGCTTTGGGTCTGCAATATTCCAGTTCTCCACAACTGAGAAGTTTGAGTCAGCCAGTCAGTATTTTAGACTCTCCAACACAGGTATAGTTTTTCTTCCTGAGAACTTTAAAGCTCTTATGAGTTCACATCTGCCCAAAACCTATAAGTCTGACTTTATTTGAAAAACAGAATCTTTGCAGTAGTAATCCACTTAAATTCTTACTTTGTTAGGTAGACTTTGGTCCAGTGAATGATATTCTCATCAGAAGAAGAAAATGTGGCCAGACAGACAAAGGAGAATACAATGGGAAGACAAACGCAAAGACTGAAGCCATTGAGGCTCAAGATGCAGCTCTCACTGTCAGTGTGCATGTCTGGCATACTCAGGGTCCTTTTTTCTATCTCCATCACTTCCAAAATGACAAAACAATGAAGGGGATGACACATCCACAGCTACAAAATACCAAAGACTACCAGCACAGTAAACCTTAGAAATTAAAAGAGGCCAAAAATGTCCTATAGCTTTCAGAAATTATGGCCCAGATGACACCTTGAATGAAGAATTTAAACCCACAAAATGGTAACAAATATTTTCTTTTTTATTTTAATTCACCTACTACATTAGTTACTTTTTACAGTACTGTAACAAAGTACCCAAGAAGAGCAATTTAGGGAAGAAAAATCTATTTTGGCTCACCGTTTGAGAGTATTGTCCATCAGGTAGGTGACTGACTCACAGCAGCAGGAATATAACATGCAGTGGCTGGTCACATTGTGTGTATAGTCAGGAAACAAAGTGTAATGAAATGCTGGTGCTTAGTTCATTTTATTTTATTTTTTTAATTCAATTTGGAATCTCAGCCCATAGAATGGTGATACCTACATACAGGGTGGGTTTTCCCACCTCAATTAACCTAATCTAGATAACCATTCATAGACAGGTTCAAAATATAACTTAATGTATATAATTGCTCATATACATGCCTAGAGACTATCATATTTAAAAAAATCCCTCCTAGATATACCCAGAGGCCTATCTAGATCTTGTCAAGTTGACAATCAATATTAGGCATTACAATTCTACTCTATCAATTTGATACCCAAACACATCAGTTTCAAGCCATAGCCTTCCACTCTTTGTCCTCATAAGCTCAGAACCATTATATAATTCAAAATATATACAGTCCAACATCAAAAGTACCTTTAACAGTTTCAGCACTTTTTATACATCCAAAGTTCAAGTATCATCTAAGACTTGAGGCTTTTAACTATGAGCACCTGTAAAAAAATAAAATAAAATAAAACAAGCTGAGTACTTCCAAAATAAAATGGCACAAAATAAAGTATTCCATTCCTAAAGAGATGAATTGGGGCATAGAGAAGACTGACATAGCCAAAGCAAGATCAAAACCCAGAAGGACAAACACCAAATCCTACAGTTCTATGTCAGGCATCTGTAACTTGGGACAGAATCATCTGGGTTTGAAAGTGCTTAGGTAGCCCAATGCTTCCAGCTATCCTACAGGGAACATACACTGCCTCTTTGCAGAATCAGTTCTATTCCAGTGCCTATAGATCAATGTACTATGGTCCTGGCATCTTCAACATCTTGAGATCTCCATTTCAAGTTAGGACTTTTCTTCATAGCTTCATACATTGGCCTCTTAGGGCCACTTTGCAGGGAGATACTGAAACACATTGCCTGGACATCAGTGGCTCTCTGAAACCATGATACAAGATTCTATAAATGTTTCAATTTTGCGTATTTTATGCCCACAGACACAGTAACATGTGGACAATGCTACCAACTTCTGCTGTCAAGTAGGAATCCAGGCAGAACATCTTCAACTGCTTTTATGATAGTCTTCATGTGTTGTCCCTGGGAAACTTTCTCTAGGCTACTGCTTTCAAGGAACATGGAATCTGTCCAGCATCATTCCAGTTTAGACTCTCTCCCTTTCAAATGAATTTGCATTTTCACAAATTGGAAGTTTTTATGTGTTTGGTGTTATGTTTAGGAATCCTTTCTCATTGTCCCAGGGCAAAGCAGTTGGTTTCTTTTTAACAACTACAACCTCTTTTTTCAGCAAACACCTTGGCTGCAATTGAAAACTTGCTCAAGCCCTTTTCCTCAGGAAACTGTTCACTGTTTATTTCTTTCTGCCCCACTTGTTCTTTTTCACTATAGACATGAATAAGAGCACAGAGAAGTTGCCATGTCATAGGCAAAATAATAGCCTGCCTTGAAATGGTAACTGCTGGACATCAATCCATTCCTTTTAAATTCAGCCTCACCCAAATTCTCAGAACATATGCCAGCAAAATGGCACAGTGGGTGAGCATAACTACCGCTGACCTGATGACCTGAGTTTTATCCATGGTGGAGAGAATTGACTCACACAAGTTGTCCTCCATTCATACATATAAATAAATATAAACAAAAAAGTATATTGGAGCTGGAGAGATAGCTCAGCTGATCTCCCTGAGGACCTGGGTTTGATTCCTAGCACTCACAACTGTAACTCCAGTTCCGGGGAATTTGATTCTATTCTGACCTCCCCGGGTCCTGCACATGTGTGGCACAAAGATAAACAAGCGGCTAAACACTTATACACAAAAACTGTTCTAAACCAGTTTCTAATAGCCAGAACGCAGTCAGATTCTCTGCCAGAACATTATTTGAAAGGCCTCTAGCAGTTTTCTTCTGTACTCCCTGTTTCCTTCCGACAGCTCATGAGCTGGGCCTGCACCATCTGCATTTCTTTCAGCAGATTTGGTCTTCCAAATTCCCAGGTCAACATCCTGTCACAATATGCTTGCAACATTCAAGGAATTTTCTAGCTGAGTGTTCTGAACTCTCCCACATTCCTCCTGGAATCCAGTTCCAAAGGTCTAAGTGTAAGAGTATGTAAGAACAGAACTTGTAGAAAGAAATAAAGAATGAGAATTTAGACCACCATGTCCACAGCTATAGCAGACTTTATTTAATGCCAGAGAAGTGACAGCTACAGACCTGACCACACTGGGATCAGCACATAATAACCTGAGTTCAGGAGAACACAGATTCCATGCTTCAAGCTGGTATTTTTGTAGAAAAGGATAGGGAAGGGGGAAGAAGGTTCCTTGGGGGAAGAATGTAGAAGTTAGCTGTTTTTCTTAGTTAAACTTTAAACAAAATAAACAAACAAAAATAAAAACAAACAAACAAACAACAACAACAACAACAACAAAACCCTGAAGATGTGTTGTCTCTTTATGCCTTTATGCAGCCGCTGGGTGTCTGGGGTAGAGGCAACCCACAAACAGCTGGCTTCCTGGAACTTTGATCTCAGTTTAGGGTCATGTTTTTTGTTTTGGTTTTTGGTTTTTGTTTTGTTTTGTTTTTTTTAGTGTGAGTTCCTTTATTAAAGACCTTTTAGATATAAAGAATAGAGACCCTTTTTTTTCCTTGTCAGTCTGCTTGCTGCTGGTGTAATGGGCATAGTTATAGGGTCTAGAGTGACACTAAGAGAAGTATTGCTTTTCCTTTGTCTTGTGTGACAGACTCAGTGATAGCAGTGAGGGGATCCAAGAGGAATTTCTGTAATAAGTTTAAAAGACAAGGCAAAAATTTAAGTATGAAGATGATAAGGAGGAAGAGGGTAAGTAGAGAGAGGAGCCAGGATGGAAGAGTCTCTCTGGAATATGAGACTTGTTGAGATTTTAGTGCCTGATGTCTGAGCTATTGGGCCCTGTTCTGAACAAGCTTCAATGTGTTGATGTAAAAGCAGCATTGTTCCAGTAGAGGAGCTCAAATTCCTCCACAGGTGCCAACATGAGACATAGCCCTCTGCAGTTTTGGAGCAAGCACCACAGCAGCCAAAGAGTCCTGTTGATCTTAAAGGCTATTGAACTATCTGGAAATTTCTTTAAGGCTTTCAGAGAGATGATGAGATAGAGAAGTTGACTGATATAAAAATACACCTAGCCTTCCGAGCCCCATCCCAAGCCAAAAGAGGATGCCCAGAATTGCTAGTAAGGAGATGATGTGGGTAGATAGCTCTCTTTGCTTTTAAGAGAGTAGAGACCAACATGATGAGTGGAGTATCTAGAGAGATAATAGAAATGCTAGGCAAGAACAGGGCCAGGGTACATGTCTCTTTCCAATTACTAAGCAGACAAATGTAGGCACAGGACTCATAGACCCAGAAGAGCCCTGTCTTGTAGAAGAGCCATGGAATAAGGATGAAGCAGATTACTAGGTGTAGTTTCATCTTTTCTGTTGTTTAATAAGGAAAAGGTATGTCCTAGGGCTATGGTGGTGAAGGGTTGATTAGGAAAGACTGATCAATTTTAGGTTACTCGTGAACTAGACAGAAAGTATTAGTTTCAAGGAAGGACCAGTAAGATATGGAGATGTTTAGAAGCCTATAAGTAGAAACAGAATCACATGTGAATGGGGGAGACTACAGGTTCTCGAAAAATCTTTCCTAGCGTAATGGAATCAGGTTTCTCCCATTCCCAACAAAGGAACCTGGGAATAGATTTGGACAAACTGAAGGTAAGAGGACTGGAAAGACAATTTCTGAATCACCATGTTCTATAGGGAAGTCTAGGTATTCCTTTGGGGGAAACACAGTGATGGTGATGTTGCATTAGTTAAGTCTGGTGAGAGGTTACCGACTGGATGGATGTAGGGAAGCAGGGACTGTGGAGACATAAAGATACCTGATATGCTAGGGCTACTGAGTTTAGTATGGTTCTTTAAGTAGGCACTGAGGGATGGGAGAGTTAATTTGTTAGAGCTTTAAATAATTTATTGATTCTGGTTTGCTTTTTTGAGTCATCTAGAGCAATCCAGAACTCTTCTTGCAATATAGCTCATTGACTTCTGGTATATATATATATATTTTTTTTTAATTTCAGAGGTGTCAGCACAAATGAAGTAAAACCCCAATGAGGGGCCTGCCCACTGCAGTCAAGTATCTGGTGGTAAAAAGGGAGAGATAAGAGGAAGAACTGGAGATGCGATGGCTGTGAGGACCAAGCAGATGTGAGTGGCCTACACTGCAATCTGAGCCCACGATGATATCCAGATCCCTGTTGCCCCTGAGGGTCATGTCTGGGTCCAAGGTCCTACTTCATCTGAGGTCTGCATCAATTGTCAATGTCTACGGTTTGTGGTACTACTGAAATCCATGCTGCTGTCTGTAGTCTGGGCTGCCACTTGAATACGTGTTGATGTCTGTATGCTCTTCTGTCCCCAGGGGCCATATTGATGTGAGTGGCCTGTGCTGCTACCTGTGTCCAGACTTGTATGTGTGGTCCGGGCTGCCTCTGAGTGCCTTGTGGGTCAGTGGTCCTACTGCAGCCAGGGGCTGTGTTCATGATCTGTACTGTCACTAGAAGACATGTGGAAGCCCATAATCCATGCTCCCGCTGACTGTAAAGAACAAGGAAGCTACTTTTTCAGTGACGTTAATGATTGCAGATACACAGTTTAGAGAGACATGGAAGGCATCTTTGACAACATATATTCCCCCAATCACACCCCCCAAGGGAAAAGCAATGGCCTAGACAGAAGCCATTGAGAAAAATGCTTAAAAGGTGTCACAAGGATGATGACATTAGCTCTCCACTGTTGATGGCTTCTGGGGTGGGGTATGGGATGGAAATGACTCAGTTCTGTTTGAGGAGCAGGCCACTGATAGTTTGATCATGCTCCAGTGAGAATATGAATAACACAGATTGGACTTAATTTGGTTGTTATTTGTTTATCTTTAATTTTCATTTTGGAGGGGGGCTTGTGGAGGGAAGTCACAAGGGTGGGGAGGCAGACATGGAAGGACTGGGCAATGAGTGCAGTTGGGGTTCATGTGAAATTCCCAAAGAATCAATCAAAAAAGAGGAAAAAAACCCAAGGAGATGTAAGTGGAGTTAAAAATAAAACCAGTATGGGAAACGCCTTGTGGGCTGTCTAAGAGAGGCAGAGGAAGCTCTGACAAGGAGGGGATAAAGAAAAATTACATTTCCTTTAAAGGGCTGTGTTGTTAAGAGAAGTGGTTTGATTTAGGTAGTTTAGAAAAGCATGAATCTGTTTATGTATGTGGCTAGGGAGGAGAGGGGCATATGACAGGTGGCCCAGCACCTGTGATCAGAGCAATGAGGAAATAGTCAAAGAAAAGAGCAAGTTCCCCAAAGCAGGTGGCTCCCTCCCAGGTAGAGGACAGCTAGGGTAATTCTTTGAGTTATAGTCCATCCTCTTAGAACTGCAATAGCTAACATCAAAGAAAGTACTAGGATTATTATTATTATTATTATTATTATTATTATTATTATTATTATGAGAGTCAGTGTGAGTAAGGCACCATGAACCCCCACCTCCAAATGTCACATGTTTAATTAGTATTATAATTAGTATTATTTGAAGACTCAGTAGTTTGCACGTTTGTTTGACTCTTGTGTTGTTTTGAATGAAAATGGAGTTTGGCAAGAGGGGAGAATGATGAAAGAGTGAATGAATGTTAGTTTTCCAAATGTGAAGTAGAGTAATTTTTATTTTTCTGTAGTTCCCTCTATGACCATGATGGATGTAGAAGCTGTGAGAAGGCCTCCTTAAAAGCCAGGGATCAAGGAAATAGAAGCTCCAGTGTCGATAAATAAAGGAGATAGATTAGCCAGACACTGTTTTGGTTATCCTCAGTTTGTGGGACTTGCCAAGAGTGGAAGGGGCTTCCAGAAGTGTCATCTCTCCTGGGGACAGTGCATTTTCCAGTGTTCCTATTGTTGGAAGCTGGCAAAAGGCCTGGTAGGAGCCTGGAATTGGGTCATGCTCTTGCCTAATAGGCCATTGTACCACAACTAAAGCAGTCTCCAGGAACCATTTGAGGGTACTGCTGACCTGATCTTATAGGTTGACTTGTCTTTTGTTGGGGATTAAAGGCAGGTGCCAGTAACCGGTATTTAAATTGAAGATGTTTCTTAACTTTTCCATTTTGGATTCTTCCTTCTTGTTATTAAAAACTTTGAAGGCCAGGATGAGAAAGTCCTTTGGGGGAGTCTAAGGGACTAGTTTGAGATTTTGAAGCATTTACAGATATCAGGGACTGATTGGGGGGAAATTTGAATATGATGGAAGAGCTGGCCCTTGGAAGAAGTAGTGTCCAGATCAGTTTATTTAGCAATTTCCTCTGTAAGGGAAGTCCTGAAAAGAGAGGGATTTTAATTGGGCTCCTGAATGGTTCCCTAATCTCATAATTAACCTTGCTATAGGCTTTATTTTTTTAAAACATTCCTATTAGGAGGAAGGAGACCATATGATCTCTCTTATGTATATCATTAGATTGGTTTGTTTGGTATTTCCAACTGGGATCCTGGGAAATAGCATCTACTCCAATGGGATTATTCACTTACTTTGTTGATATATTCGCATGTTGAAAAACTGTCAAATATGGCCTTTTCATCCATTTTTATGGTAGATGTCAGAACACGGGAAATATCTGATCAGGTTAAATGATAATATTATATTAGTCCTTGTCTTAGTTAGGGTTTCTATTGCTGTGAAGGCACACCATGACCATGACAACACTTACAATGGAAAATATTTAATTGGGGATGACTTACAGTTTCAGAGGTTTAGTTCATTATTATCATGGCAGAGAGCATGGTGGTGTGCAGGCAGACATGGTGCTGGAGAAGGAACTGAGAATTCTACACCTTGATCTGCAGCCAACAGAAGCAACTGTGTGTTATATTGGATGTAGCCTGAGCATAGGAGATGGAACTGTCAATCCCTGCAACTCCATGGAAAGGAAATGCAACAGAAGTGGATAAATGTGAGGGTGGGCTATGTGGTCACGTGACGGGAGGAGAAGGAGTCGGGGAGAAAGATGATAGCAGTGCATAGACTGGAGGGACAGGAACAAGGAGAAGAGGAGCTGTGTGTAGATAGGCAGTGGCTGTGGTTGAAAACAGGGATAAGTGATGAGGTTGGGTGAGGTGGTTTGAGACTGAAACTGATGGGTCGAGTAAGTGAGGGTGGAGGTAGAGAAGGGCAGTGCTGGACAGACTGAAGTGACTCAGGAGTTGGGGTAGGGAAATGAAGATAAGGGGTGGGAGCTGGTAAGACATTTGGGGTGGAGTACAGCATTTAGATGAGTGAGGAGAAGAGGGAAGTGACTGCTTAGAGAAGAATCAGGTGACACAGGGAAAAATTCAGTCAACACTGAAGGGGAGGAAACCTCTGGTGAGGTTTGGTATGTTTGTGTTGGGGGGAGCATCTGACAGATCAGGAGCTAAGAGAGGGTCAGAGGAGTTAGGTTAAGAAGTTGAAGCTCTCAGGGCCCTGTAGTGGATAGCCATCCCAGCATTGGCCTGGAAGTTCCAACCCCCATTGAGGCTTCGGTAATGGTCACGCCCACAAGGCAGGGCGGAGGAGGAAGTGGAAGACCAAGGATTGGGAAGAGGTCGCTCTCTTGGTTCCCAGACTCTGGACACTGGAGGTAGACCGAGCAGAGTTCTCCAGAGAACACGGCCGGACTGTACTATACCCTTGCCAGACCCTGTAACCTATCCCTTCATTTGTAAGTACCCCACAAAATAAACCTCCCTTTTAACTACATGGAGTGGCCTTAATAATTTCACCAATATCTGGCGCCCAACGTGGGGCACAAACCCACGACCCTGAGATTAAGAGTCTCATGCTCTACCGACTGAGCTAGACGGGGGGTGGGGGGGCTGGAGAGATGGCTCAGAGGTTAAGAGCACTGGTTGCTCTTCCAGAGGTCCTGAGTTCAATTCCCAGCAACCACATGGTGGCTCACAACCACCTGCAACATTCCTACCTCTGTTAAAGATATTTTGTGTATTGTCACAATTTAAAGTCATTGTCCTTTTACTGTGCATTTGCTTACAGACTGTTTGTCTTATTTATAGGAAGCTTAGTCCTTAGGTTGTTTAGGTAGATAAGACTTACATAGTTATTGTCACCTATGCTTGTCATCTCTATAATTATGTTAGTTAGGTTATCCAGATTTATAAATACATAGGTCAGATGGACAGGTAATCTTCAAACACTTCATGGACCTAGAGAACATGGCATTTAAATAACTTAGAATTCTGTTGACGTGAGACATAATTGCTCCTGGCAGCACCAGTTTGTTCCCGAGAGAATGTTGGGCTTCTAAGACATTTCCATTTGGAAGTTTGTCTTCTTGGCACAAAATGGCCTACTGGGCAAAGAACTGCCCTTGCCTCAACTGCTGACAATACAAATGCTGTCCTTTCTGGACAAGCGGGACACAAGGAAAGCGACCACTATACTTTGCCAAGACAGGGTAAGATGGTCTTTCAGAATTCCTGCTTCTGAAAATGGTCTGTCAGATACTCTAGGCCTGTAGCCAATTTGAATGCACCAACGGTGCTGAGAAACATTAGGTGACTATCCAGGCTGCTAGCTGTCTCTGTCTACTCTTGCAAGACTCCCGAAAGTTGCTTGCATCCTTCTCCCATTTCTCAGGTATTATTATATTCCTTCTCAGGTCTTTGATGAGGTTGGAGATTAGCAGTTATAGTTACAACTTAGTATATATACATATATAATATCTTAGATAGGATATATTAAGTATTAGACTCAGGTTCTTTAGGATAGGACACCTTTTGGAATGATCTTTGTAACACGCCACCTACCCATGCCCTAGACTTCCCTGGATTTTACTATGTGTTTTTTGCTTGATATTGTTTGCATTTATTGTAATTCCAACTTATCTAGGTCATTATCCCTCATTATTCCTGGACAATATTTGATAACCATCTCTTTGTATATAGTCTTGTATTAGGTTAGAACTTTCTTATTTAGACAAAAGGGGGAGATGTAGTGGATAGCCATCCCAGCATTGGCCTGGAAGTTCCAACCCCCATTGAGGCTTTGGTAATGGTCACGCCCACAAGGCAGGGCAGAGGAGGAAGCAGAAGACCAAGGATCGGGAAGAGGTCGCTCTCTTGGTTCCCGGACTCTGGACACTGGAGGTAGACCGAGCAGAGTTCTCCAGAGAACACGGCCGGACTGCACTATACCCTTGCCAGACCCTGTAACCTACCCCTTCATTTGTAAGTACCCCACAAAATAAACCTCCCTTTTAACTACATGGAGTGGCCTTAATAATTTCACCAATAGGGCCCCAGAGTCAGAGTCCAGCAAACAAAGGGAAGGACAGGGGTAGAGATTTTTAAAAAGGTCTGAAGTTAGGCAATCTTTAACTCTGAGATTGAGAGAGAGAGAGAGAGAGAGAGAGAGAGAGAGAGAGAGAGAGAGAGAGAGCGCCTGGCTTAGGCTTTTAAAATCTCAAAGTCCACCCCCAGAGACATGCCTCCTCCTAATCCTTGTCACTCCTTAGTGACTAAATATTCAAATATATAAGCCTATGGGAGCCATTCTTATTCAAACCACCACAGGCCAAGATGGATTGAGGTCTCCAGGTTGCATAAGGACCACCAGTTAGCCATAGTAAGCTCGGAGAATGAAGTGGCTCTTGTAACATGAAGAGAGCTGGCAAATAGGAGATAAGATAGAAGCCTGATGAAGAAGGGACTCAGTGGGGCTGGAATGCCAATGTGTACGAATTAAGTTTGTAGGAAGAAATAAATGAGAACAGCTAGTACAGGCATTATTTAATGCCAGAGAGGTACTTCTCCAGATCTGTCTATTCTGTGCTCAAGGCCCAGGACCTAGAAACCCATAAAATGACCAGAGTTCAAAACAACTTACATGATTCAAGCTGAGGGTTTTGTGGCTATGGATAGGTAAAGGAGGAGGTCTCCTTAGGGATAGAATGGGAAAGTTAGTTGTTTTCCTTAGATGAGCTTTTTTTTTTTTTATCTTCAGAGTGTGTTGGTTCTTTGAAACCACTGGATGTCTGGAGTAGGGGTCAGATGCTTCTCTTCTGAAACCTTCAAAGAGCTGGCTTCCTGGAACTTTGAGCTCAGTTTAGTGCCTTGGATTTTTTGGGGGAGTTCTTTATTAAAGACTCTTTATACATAAAAGGTAGAAGGTGTTGTCAGCCTACCTATTTGCTGTTGGTAGAAAGGGCATCGTTCTAAGGTTTTTGGGTCTGGAGTAACTCTAAAAGAAGTATTGTTTTTACTTTGTCTTGTGTGATGGACTGAGTGATGGCAGTGAGGCACTCAGACTATTAGAGCAGCAGCCCCATTTTGCAGTACCAATATTCTGTATCTAACTTAGATAATCACTCTTCAATATGCCCAGAGGCTGACCTAACTGAAGTACTTTCTCACAAACATACCCAAAGACTTGTCTTCAGAGTGATTCTCAGTTCTGTCAAGTTTACAATATTAACCATAACATCTAGTTTCCTGGACTTTATTGCAACATCCCTAAAATATGAACATACTTTCCCTTTTCCATAGTTAACAGTATTAGCGAAGCACTTGGCTGTGCCACTGGGAATCTGAGCACTAACAATTTCTTGCCCTGGAAACACAATATTTATGTGAAAGAGAAGGTGTGATGGGCTGTTACCTCAATCACTACTAAGGAGAAACACTTCCAAAGTCATGTTAATCAAGTACCAGAGAATATTCAAAATATTCTAAAAGTGATTTTGTGTGATTAATGTGTAAGCTAGATGGGTATTCTCCATTGACCTACCCCTCCAATCTAGAATTTAAAGCATTTGACATAAATATAATTTGATGATATCCCTCCCTAAGGATCAAACACTTGGCAGTTGGCACTTCTGGAAAGAAGAGTGTTTGTTTAGATTGAAAGTATCTTTCTGAGACCTAAATACCAACAGAATTCTTGAAATAACAGTTAATAAAACTGAGAGCCTATATTTTGATTTATAAGCAGAAAAAAGAGAGAATTAATAGAAATAGTGCAAGCTTTTGAAATCTCAAAGCCCAACCCAGGGACATACCTACTTCCATGAGGCCATACCTTCTAATCCTTCTCAAACAGTTCCACCACCTTGGAACTAAATTTTCAAACATATGAGACTATAGGAGCCATTCTCATTCTATTCTATTACTTGATCCCCCTAAGCTTGTAGCCATATCATGGTGTAAAATGGATTTAGTTCAACTTCAAAAGTCCCCATAGTCTTTTACCATCTCAAGATAGCTTAAAAATCCAATGTCCAAAGTCTCTTCTGAGACTCAAGATAATCTCTTAATTGTAACCCCTGTAAAATCAAATATCAAATTATATGCTTCCAACATACACACTACTATTTCAGAAACTAAGAATGGGGAAATAATGAAATATTGTACTAAACCAGGACCAAAGCCCAGCAACAAACACTAAATCGTATAGCACCATGTCTAATGTCAAAGGGCTTAAATCAGTGATTCTCAACCTCTGGGTCATGTCCTCTTTTGAGGTCAAATAATCCTTTCACAGCAGTTGCCTAAGACTATCAGAAATTTACATTACAATTCATAACAGTAGCAAAATCACAGTTCTGAAGTAGCAGCAAAAAATTTAATGGCTGGGGGTCACTCCAACATGAAGAACTGTATTAAAGGGTAGCAGCATTAGGAAAGTTGAGAACCACTGGCTTAAATGGACTCACCTTACTGCTTTGCTGACTGGAACATACTTCCCTCTTGGGCTGGTCCCACTCTCTATGCAGCTTTCCTTGGCAAAGTGCTGCTGCACTGCAGGGACAAACAACTCAGCTTTTAACTAACCAGGACAAAGGAAAATTTAATCAGAGAGATATAATGTGCTAATGTTATTCACGTGGCCAGTTTGGACATATCAGCAGAATATGTCCCTGTAAACAGGGGGAAACTTTTAACCACAGTGCTCCTGTTCCTACCCAAAAATCTAAAAGGCCACTGACACCATGCCGTCATTGCCAAAAAGGATACCATTGACAAAAGAATTGTCGGTCTCATTTTCATAATAATGGCACTTGCCTGCCTAATGCTAGTGCTCCTATTAATAAGAGACCCCGGCTAAGCAGGGAAACTACTCTGATCCACCTCCACTGCAGCACTAGACTGGAGATCTTCTGCCCTCACTTGGCCTGCGTCTCTGCCCCTATCTGTCCCAGTCTGCTCTGATCTGATTCCTCCAAACCATGTCGAAATTCTACCCATCCACAACAGGCTATTTCATATGAAAGTCTATCTGTCTTCTTGTTAAAACGTCTGTCTGCTCTGTAGGTATGGATGAAAATGTGGCCACAGGATGCTTGTCTTTTGTCTGGTGTTGAATGTCTGAGTTTTCCTGTCCTATGTGTTTTCCTCACAGCTAGGTAGCAGTTTGAAATAAATCTTTCTCTCTTTTCACTCATGAAACAGTTATTTTGGTTTCCTTACTGCACATATTTTCATTCATAATGCACTATAACAGGATTAATACAATTGGCAGTATCTGTCTATATATTGTTTTTATGATTAAAAATTTTCATTTCAATACTAAAAAAACCTTCAATTTAAAATTATTATTTTAAGGCTAAATATAATAGGGCTAAAACATAAAGTTCCAAATTCATAAAGACAACTAGCATATTAAACTGTTAAAAAATTCACTTAAAATGTGAGCTATTGTGGATAAATAAGAATACAAATGACTAGTCATCCAGTTACTAGCTTAAACTACAAACTATTACAGATAACTTTTACTCAAATTATAAGCTATTGAAGATAATTATAAACCGGGCAGAGGTGGTGCACGCTTTTAATCCCAGCACTCGGGAGGCAGAGGCAGGCAGATCTCTGTGAGTTCAAGGCCAGCCTGGGCTACCAAGTGAGTTCCAGGAAAGGTGCAAAGCTACACGGAGAAACCCTGTCTCGAAAAAAAAAAAAAAAACCAAAAAACAAAAAAGATAATTATAAAGATACAAATTAATACTTGATTATCTTATAAATGGTCAAATTCTCTAATGTATTCAAAACTAAATTTATAAACATGCTAAATGTAACAAATAACTTAAAAAATTCCTTACTTGACCCCATGGCATTTAAAATGTTTAAGTTTCCCACTAAGATAAAACTATACCATGCCTCTTACTTACGACCAGGGCTTTGTTCAAATTACACTTTGGGGTCATTTAGATTACATTTTTAATTTCCAGGCCTAAAAATAATTTGTCTTGCTATCAAATTCCAAATAAAGAATAGCTCACCAAACAAGTTTCAAAGTAACTTTTTATTATTCCTTTGATTAAAGGAACTCACTCTAGAATGATTACTTCAATAATCAACCACCTATGTTTCCTGCTAAATAACTGGACAAAAAGATATAAAATTAAGCTTAAACTATAAGGATTACATACTTTAAGGTATAAAAAAGGTGTTTTAAGATACAAATGTAGAAGTTCATATAAGATCTGAGATATAAAAGCTTAAGTTATAATATAGGTCAAGAAAAATGAATGATACAAGGTATGCAGGTCTAAGATAGGTCTAAAGTTCAAGTAAGTCATGAAGGTTTGAGTATGGGTAAAGTTTTAGTGAGGTCTGAGATGTGTAAGCTTAAGGTATGAGCATATATGATGGCTCAGATATAAAAATGTTTTATGCAAATTGTAAATGTTTGAGGATGAAAAAGGCTTAAGTAATGAAAAATTGATTTGGAATATATAGAATAAGTGCACGTTATGAAAGAAAATGATGTGAGGTATATTTTAAAAAAGAGAGAAGCATGATTTGAATTTCTTTCTCTTGTTATTCTGCTGTCATATTGAGACTCCAAAGTTTCATAAATTTTCTCTAACAAAATACCATTTGAAATTTTTGTCTCTTTAAGATTGTTCTTACAGGCTTCAAGAGATCTAAATCCACCAACCCCCACAGGTCAAGATGGACTTGAAAAAAGTACTATCAGTCTACAGTTTGTTTCCCCAACTGCCTATTTCCATCTTTTTTTCCCTCTATGAATACTGAAAATTCCCTTTCTCCAGCCAGGAAATTATCAAATTGAGAGCTGAAATCAATAAAATAGAAATAAAGAGAACAATACAAAGGATTAATGAAACAAAGAGTTGGTAGTTTGAGAAGATCAACAAGATAGACAAGCCCTTATCCAAACTAACCAAAAGACAGAGAGAGAGCATCCAAATTAACAAAATCAGAAATGAAAAGGGGGACATAACAACAGACAATGAGGAAATCCTGAGAATCAGCAGGTCATACTTCAAAAACCTCTACTCCACAAAACTGAAAAATCTAAAAGAAATGGATAATTTTCTGGATAGGTACCACGTACCTAAGTTAAATCAAGACCAGATAAACCGTTTAAATAGTCCAATAACCCCTAAGGAAATAGAATCAGTCATTAAAAGTCTCCCAACCAAAAAAAGCCTATGACCAGATGGTTTCAGTGCAGAATTCTACCAGATCTTCAAAGAAGACTTAATACCAATACTCTTTAAATTGTTCCACACAATAGAAGCAGAAGAAATATTATCAAACTCCTTCTATGAGGCTACAATTACAATGATTCCTAAACCAAACAAAGATGTAGCAAAGAAAGAGAACTATAGACCGATCTCCCTCATGAACATTGATGCAAAAATACTCAATAAAATACTGGCAAACAGACTCCAAGAACACATCAAAACAATTATCCACCATGATCAAGTATGCTTTATCCCAGGGATGCAAGGGTGGTTCAACATATGAAAGTCCATCAATGTACTACACCATATAAACAAACCCTTTCTCATCTGCCAAAACTGTACACTTAAAAATTCCAAATGTATACCTAAGAAAAAAATTCCTCTTTAAAATTTCTTAACTCCATGTTCTGCCCATTAATATATATTTGTTCCAACGGATTTCTAATCACTTAAAGGTTACAGACTACTCAAACTGCTACCTGCACGTCCCTAGCCTCAGATGGGCCTACATCACCTGGACAACAAATGAAGCATTCTGCTCTTCCTGGACTTGGTCAACATTCCAGCCTTTTGAGTCCCCAGCTATGCCCCAATTTAAGAGGGAAGTAGTGAGATGATTGCATTGCCCCTTATCATTCATTTTTTAACAAAAGATTGGAACATTGATTTCCTAACCTAGGATATACATCTGAGGTGTCTATTTAACATATGCTATCAAAGAAATTACTAATGTTATCAAATGCTAAAAGATTTACTGCTGCTTTAATTTTGGGCATTACTATACTCATTACTACTATGAGAACTGTTGCTACATAGACTACTTACTGAGTATAACAGGTTCATAGAACATGTTAATCAGTTCTCAAAAAAATGTTATCACAAATAATAAAAAAATATTAGAGGACAGGGTAAAAAAAGTACTATTTATGGATAATCAAATTCAAAATACTAAGATTAGATTAACTGTCTCTTTTCATTCATAATTTAAATGGATTTATGTCACTCCACTTACTTACAATGCTTCTAAAATAATCTAGGCACAGGTTAGGTCCTACCTCCATGGCCTATGGAACATTCCTGTACTAGTGATAAACATGCAGTCTTTACATCAACAAATTAAGCTCAATTGGAGTAAACCCCAACTTCTGAGGTTACAAGAAGAATTTTTTATAATCTCTAACTTCTTTTGTTCAGGACAGAGCTTTTGATCTATTATCATTAATTTGGGAGTAATCCTAGGAGTTGTGCTGATTTTTATTCTTGTCCTTCCAGTCATCTTTTTAAAACAAAAAAGGGGAGATGGAACAGCCATATCTGAATGGAATGGCTGAAGTTGTAAAGCCAGCACAGCTGCTTGACAAAGATCCAGCAAAGCTGAGCCACATGATGGCTGCCATGCCACCTTTGGTTTTCATCTCCACCTGTTATGTACTTGAGGCACTTTTAATATTTGTATAATTTGAGGATATTGGATTGATGGAAAATTCCCTATAAATCATGTATGCCTTCTCCCAGGAATGCTGTTTCTAAGCTTATCCAGGAAAGTCCTGAACATACTAACACCCACCCCCTACTTTGAGGGAGATATCCTTATCTACTTGAAGGTCTTCCTTATGCCTTGGAGGTTGTGACACATAAAGAAGCCAGAGATCTCTTCATGAGGCTATGAGACATTCTTGAAACATCTGTTCCTGTACTTATACAGGAACAAGATATTCAAAACAAAGTAAATTCAAAAAGGTCAACAAGTTTTGGTGGGTTAGAGGACTTGTCCACGGTTCAGATTACAAGCCTCTTCCTGCTGTACACTCAGACAATTAGGTGGCATACAACTCTGCATTACACAGAGACATATTGATGAGCAAATTATGGAGTGGAAAGATGATAAAAGTATGAGATATTAGGACCTCCCTCTGTTAGAAGTTAGCTCATGTAGAGCCACTATAGTGTCATACGACCAAGGAACAACAGAATGCCAGAATTAGACATGTAGACAAATTCTATATGGATATAAATGTGAACATTGATTGTATTATGCCAGAATTTGAATAAAACCTGCAGCAGCTTTAACCTGAGGATTTTTCCTAGGCACTCTAACCACTAAGAGTTAATAATATACTGCTTGAGACATGGTAAAATGCCCAGGGTGGTTGAAGAGTTTGTTTTGGTCTAGTGTCCTTGAAGCAACCAAAGCAACCAGCCTGAGCACAGGCTGTCATATGCCTCTAGAGTCTCAAAAATTGGGTCATGGGGTTAATGAGTAAGAATGATAACTCTGTTTATTAATGATGTCAAAACTTGAGGGAAAATGATTGGAAATGATAATTCTGCTCTGTCATAGTTTATTAATGATGACTAAAACATGAGCAAAAGGAAGTGAAACACATGTCAAAAACCAAAAATTATATGATCTATGTTTTGGAACATCATGAATGTATCCCTGATAACTAAATTCTGTATAAATAAAGAAACACTCTGGCTGCTAGTCAGTCAGGCTGCAAGATTCTCCTGATCATCATGGCCTGGCTCATTTCCTTCTCTCGCTGACTCCTTATACCCTCTGCAGGACCTATCCACCACCCTGGATGGCTCCCTGCAGTAAATATGCCAGGGTTCTGGCATCTTCTACACCCTGGGTTCTCCAACACAACCCACACTTTACTTTCACAGCTTCAGGCAATGGCCTGTCAGGGTCTCTCCTGTCACACACTTGCCTTTGGCAGCTCTCTTTAACTAAAGAGAAAGATTCTTAAACCTCTTTACTCTTGTATACTTAATGAATATAAAGCCAGAACCATATAGCTGACATTGCAAGTTTGGCTGCCTGCTTGGGATGGAATCTGTCCTCCTCTATGAAGACATTTACAAAATCTTTGATTTCTTGTTGCTTTTTAGGAACAGAAAAGTCCTGAAGCCTTTTATGTTCATAAGTTTCAGGATTAGCTAGGTAAGGTCTTGCCCTAAAAGTACCAGCCCCTTTAGTCCATTTTGTATTAGGTCTTTCATCATCTCTTTCAGCACAAACAAGACAGACTGAGCTCCAACATTAAATTTTCTGGTGCTCATTTTCTCCTCACATTGTACATTTGTGTTTCTTCTTTCTCTTGCTTGCTCTTTTTCATTGTAGGCTTGCATAAGAATGATTGCTAATAGCCATGAGCCAGAGTCAATATTAGACTGTCTTGAAATCTCATCTGTAAATAAAATTAGTCCAACACTTTTAATTTATACTCAGACAGATTTTTTAAATGAAATTCGGACTACTTTCCTAGTTCAAAGTGCCAAAGTCTTCCACATTCCTACAAAAAAAAATGACATGGTCAGGCATGTTACAACAATACCCAGCTCCTGGTGGTATCAACTTTTGTCTTAATTACTATTCTATTACTGTGATAAAACACCGTGATAAAGGTGACTTATAGAAAAAATAGTTTATTTGGGGCTTCCTATTTCAGAGGGTGAGTCCATGACCAATGCAGGGAGCATGTCAGAACACAGACAGACATGGCTCTGGAGTAGCTGAGAACTTATTTCTTGACCCATAAGTAGGAGACAGAGAAATAACTGGGGATGGCATGGGCTTCTGAAACCTCAAACCCTGCTCCAGTAACACACTTCCTTTCATAAGTCCATACCTCGTAATTCTTTCCAAAGATTTCTACAACCAGGGACTAAGTAATTTAATATATAAGCTTATGGGGCCATTCTGATTCAGACAACCACAAGCAGGGTCAGAGTCACTGAACAGATTCCAGTAGAGGCTATTTGTGAAGGTGTAGCCCAGTTACAGTAGAGATCCCTGCATTTTGGAGATTGCCAGTACTGTAGAATGACCACTGACAATAGCAGCAGGCATAGATTGGAGTTGATCTGAGCCTAGAAGATAAGCTGTATGTTATATGTATGGCAGAGCCAGAGGCCTATGACCATACAACCTTTTGGAGCCCAAAATATCTTTAGTGAATCCCAGATATTGGACATTGAGTTATTTATATTGTTGGAGTTTGGCTGTCTTATTTGAACTATAACTGTATCCTGGTTCTTCCTTCTTGGAGTAAGAAAAGATGTAACTTATTTTGTTTTTATTTTATAAGAGCCAACAACTAATAGACAGGAATTTTACAGAGATATTGGTATTTTACAGTGTCTTTCAAATTTTAGAGAGATTCTTGGATATTGGAGAGACTTTGGATGTTTTAGGGAGGCTTTGAACTTTGAAAGAGACTGAATGTTTTAAAGTGACTGAAATTTTAAAATGTTTGAGTTTTGAAATACAGTGAAACTTGTAAACGTTATAATATTTTATATTGTGGTATTAATACTAACACCATCTTGGAGACAAATAAGAAAAGAAAGGTTCCAGTTGAAAAATGATGTGTCTGTGTATGAAGTTAGCAAGGGGTCAATTCTACTGTCTAGCTGTATATCAATTTGACATAAGCTTGAGTCATTTGGGAAGAGAAACCCTCAAGTGAGAAAATATCTATGCCACACTGGCCTGTAGGCAAGCCTATGATTCATTTTATTGATTGATGATTGATGTGGGAGGGTCTATCTCATTATACACAGGGCCACCCCTTGGTTGGTGGTCCTGTGTGCTATAAGAAAGCAGGCAGGAAAATCAATGAGGATCAGGTCAATAACCTTCTATTGCCTCTGCATCAGTTCCTGCCTCTAGGTTCCTGTGTTGACTTCCAGCCCTGACTTTCCTGGATAATAGACTACAACTATAAAGTGAAATAAACCATTTCCCCCCTAATTTGCTTTTGGCCATAGTATTTTATCATGGCAATAGAAACTATAACAGCAATAGAACAATCCTGAGGACATTAAAAATGCTGGAAGGATTACCAGATTTCAGGACACATCACATGCCTATAGTAATAAAAAAATAGCATGATATTGGGTCAGGGGAGACATATAGATGAATGGAACAAAACATGAGTGTATATATCTGATATTTGACAAAGGAGCCAAAAATACATGTTAGAGAAAAAAAACAGCATCTTCAACAAATGGTTCTGGGAATACTGAATGTCCATATGCAAAAGAATAAAATCAGACCCATTGTTATTACCCTGAACAAAAATTAACTCCAAATGAATCAAGGATGTCAATATGAACCCTTAAACAGTAAAACTCATCAAAGAAAATATAGCTAGTACCCTGCAAGATAGAGAAGTAGGAAAGGGATTTCTGAAAAAAAAAAAACTCCATTTACCCAGTAATTAAGGTCAACAATTGGCAAATGGTACTTCACATTATCAAAAAGCTTATGTACAGCAAAAGTAACAATCAACCAAATGAAGAAAAAGCTCACATAGTATGAGGGAGTCTGCTAGCTAAACATCTGATAGAGGTTTAATGTTCAGAATATATAAATAACTAAAAAATCAAAGAGTCTAGAAAACAACTCAGTTAAAAATAGGCTGTAGATATGAACAGAGATTTCTCAAAAAAGGAAATAAAAATGGCTAAGAATATCTCAAAATGTGTTCCTGGGATGATGTAAATGATTTGTTCCAAAGCAAAGAGTAGTGAGTGCTTTATTCACATATCATTCTTGAAACAGAGTGGTGCCATCCAAAAATGAATTGAGAATATGAAATTAATAAGCAGGTGTGTAAATAATACCAGTCTCTGCAAATAATTATAGCTGCTGTTATTAAATGCTTTCTATTGCTATGATAAAGCATCAATAAAAAGGTAACTTGGGGAGGAAAGGGATCTTGACCAGAGTCCATTACTGAAGGAAGCCAACACAGGAACCATTATGTGGGAACTGAAGCAGCATGAAGGGATGCTGCTTATACACTTGCTCTCCATGGCTTGCTCATCCTGCTTTTTTATACCACCCAGCACCACCTGTCCATGGGTAGTACCACCCACAGTAGGCAGGACCCTCCACATCAATTGTTAACCAAGAAAATACCCAACAAACATGCCCACAGAATAATCTGATAGATGATTTTCTCAACTGATGTTCCATTTTCCCAGGTGACCTTTTGTGTCAACTTAACAAAAATTAAACAGCAGGCCTGCAAATCAAGGATCTATGTGTACTTAGTCTGCAAAAACTTTCTCATTAGATACAAGTCATTTATTTTGGTAACACAAAAATGGTAATAGTGCCATTTACTACAGAGCTATCTAGATCCCATAAGAATAAATATTTCATGATAAGAATTTTTTAAAAAAATGTTTACCCCATGCTATATAAAGATAAACAAATGTATGTTACTAAAACTGTAAAAATTAACCAAGGAAACATAAGACTTGAAAAATTTGAAAGATACATATTGTTTTAAGATATAAGCCTTAAAATTGTATTTTTCTCAATATGAATATGATGAGTTTAGAGAAGAATCACACTAAAATTCTTTTGGAAAAATAAACAAGTAAAAAAGACTCAGAAACATATTGAAAAAGAAAAGTGATAAAGTGATACCTAGATTATTATATATTATACTGTAATGTGACCTTATAGCAATTAAAGAAATTTGGTACCGGCAAATGATGTAATAGAAAACATAATCAGTGGAACAGATCTCAAAATTGAACTCCACACATAAGAGAAACATAGGTTATTAAATACAGAATGTGTGAAGTCTTGGACTTGATTTGCAACACTGTACAAAAAGTACATTAATACTGGGACAACTAGACAAGATAAGCTGTTTAGACAAAAAGAACAGGAAAAAATGACTCACTTCCTATCTCTGTCCTTGTCAAAGTAGATTGTACATGGAACAAAGGAACAAAGAGCAGTCTGTCTGCTTTCTTTATTTCATGTTCTTTCTTGAGATTCAAACTCATAGCTGCCTGTAATTCAAGTTCCAGAAGATCCAATTCCCTCTTCAACTCTTCATAGGCACCAGGAATGCATGAGGTACACATACAGACAAGAATACATAAGCTCATGGCCAGAAATAAGAGTCAATAAACACAAAAGAAAGATTAGTAATATTAGTTTCATTTTATGTGAAAACACTGAAGTGGAGAGGTGGGTTATACATCTTCTCACAGCCAGTACACCCCACAATAAGGATTCAACATCATATGATCTGATCCTAGATTCCACAATTCCCCCCTGTGTTAACTTGCCTCTCTATAGCAATGATAGAATATTGATAGGCACACAGAAAATGGGCAATAAAGCCAAGAGTTAGGAAAAAACCTTGAGCTAAGCATGTGTGTGTGTGTGTGTGTGTGTGTATGTGTGTGTGTGTGTGTGTGTGTGTGTGTGTGTGTGTGTTTCCTTCTGTTAAATAATGGACCATATGAAGTAGCATAATGGGTATTAAGACAGTAAACGGAAATTTAAACCACTCCAAATAAGGTACTGAATATTAACTTTATATGATGTATAATTTTGGATATAATTTCAATAAACCCAAGGTTTCGTGTGGAGGAAACTTAGTCTCTGGCATGAAAATACAGAGAGGCAGTGTTGAATCAGCAATCTATAAAACTGATCCAACCTGGTAGGCTCTAGATTGGATTCTCAGCACCACCAAAAGAAACAGAAAGTCAGAAAGAAGGATTTGTGGGTCTACTGGAGTGGAAGAGTTTGCTGGGAGAGTATTCCTTAAAGGAAATAAGAAAGGCCTCTTGGAGTTAATTCGCTTAAGATGTTTTTAAACAAAATAACCAGTGTTTTCTTACCTCACCACATAATATCCTCTGTTACATATTCTTGTGCTCTATTGGTATTTGCTGTGTAACATAGCCAAGGGGACCCTCATCATAGCCCAAATGATGCAAGATTCACACCTTTGAACCTCCAGAAGAGAGTTAAATAAAGCTAGCCCCCCACGCCCAGTGTGTGTGTGGGGGGGGGGTGGTAATGAGGATTGAACTGTGAGCCTCTGGACATGCTAAGCACACAGTATACCACTGACCTATACTAAAAGTTTATTTTTATTTTTATTTTTATTTTTTGAGCTGAGAATTGAACCAGGGCCTTAAGCATTCTACCACTGAGCTAAATCCCCAACCCTAAAAGTTTATTTTTTAATTTAAATATTCTTTATACAATACATTTTGGTCATGTTTTCTATCTCAACTCTCAGATCCTCTCCACCTCCATATCCACCCAACTGCATGTACCCCCACACTCCAAGTCAGGCCCTCTGCCCAGAAATAGTTGCCCAATACAAAATGAACTCCAGGTTTTTTAGGTGAGCTTTTAATTGCATTTTGTTTGGTCATTGTTTTTGTTCAGGTCTCTTTTTTATGAAGTACCCAGCATCATATATCTTATTATAGTAACAGAAAGTGAACTAATACAATATGTGTGTAAGTGAAAAAAGCAAGCATAATTTTCTGGGCAGAGTAATTATATTTAGCAATAGCATACAAAATAATTTTGAGAAAAAAACACACAGGCAAAAAGGCCAGCATGGAGATAATCACAATGTCACTAAACACAGAGAAATATGATTGGAAAGCAAAAATAGCTTGTGGGGGAACATTGGTTAATTAACCAATGCACAAAAGTGTTTGTGTCTATCTCTATACAAAACAAAAATGTATAGCTTATAAAATAGTGTAGACGTCAATAACTTTATAATCCAATTATAATATAAACATAAAACCTTGGAGATGGTAAGCAAACGAAGCACTTTTTATCATTATGTAATGATAAAATTTATCTATTGACATAAAATGTAAATTGTTGGCAAAGAAAAATAATTTTAAAATTACATAATGAAATTGAAAATTATCAGAGCTTCTTTCTTAAAATTTTTTAATTGTTTTTCATTTATTTTGCATCCTGACCATAGTTTCCCCTCCCTCCTCTTGTCTCCTTCCCTCCCCCTACCTTCCCATTTGGAACAAGAGATGAGTGACTGGTCTCTCAGCTAACCTGCCCCAATCCCTGCTCCCTAAGCCCCAAGGCACACCCCATGGCCTGTCCCCCTCCCATGTTAGCCCCAGCAGCCAGCCAGCAGCTCCATCACCCATTGGACCCTGAAACCTGTAAGACTCACCCCACTGCCCAAAAGCTCCTCTTGGCCAATCATCCCTGGTAAAATCAGCAGCCCCTAGAGGCGAAAACACCACCTACACCCATTGAAGAAGAGTCCCTAGAGTCATAAGTACCACCTCTACCATTTCGAAGAAGAAGATCCCCTAGAGGCAAAAAGCACCACCTGCACCAATTGGAAGAAGAACAGCCTCCTATGAGCAGACCCCTCCAGAAACATCAGCAGATTCGATAGGTACAAGTGCCACTCACATCAGTTGGATAAACAGAGCCTGTAGGCACAAATAAAGCCCACACCAGTCAGAAGAACTGGACAATATGCTAGATCTAGGCACCCAAACCCCCACAAACCTCAGCTGAGAGAACCCTACTGGACTTGACAACCAGCCAATCACCAGAACCCTTGGCCATTCAGGGCAAAAGACAATAAAGGAACAAAAGACCCACCCAACAAAGGCATCATAAGAATCAACACCTAATCCAGATGGGTGTAGTGCCCTGGAACTCCCAAGTTGGGTAACTGCCGCCCTGCTTGCCTGACCTTGACCTTGATGTCCTCGCTATGCTGATTCCCTGCTGGTCTCCACCCTCCTGAATGCTTAAGGGAAGTTCTTTGTTTGTGTATCCTGCATTTGGTGTAAACAGCTTAGATGCAAGAATGTACAACATTCAGTAGCAAACTTCTGCCCTCCGTGGTTCCTCCCTTGTGCTGTAAGCCTGTATTTAAGGTTCCCTCCCTTCTTCAATAAACGGCATTCGGCATCCCCTGGCACGAATGACCCGCTGTCTTTTGTCTCTGTTTTTTGATCCACAGCCCTTCACTCAGACATGGTAAACTGGTGGTGGTCGCGCGGGCGCTACCGGAACAGATGGGTAGACAGCAGTGTGAGAACACATCAACAACATAAAGGCCCATATGGCACCACCAGAACCTAGTGATTCTACAGCAGCAAGACCTGAACATCCCAAAGCAGATGAAACAGAAGAAAATGGCCTTAAAAATAACTTTATAAAAATGATAGAGTCCCTTAAAGAGGAAATGAAAAAATTCCCTTAAAAAAGTGGAGGAATAGAGAAACAAAAATCGGAAGAATGCTTAGACTTAGCTGTGAAGGCAAGAATGAAAACACTCCAAAGGCTTCCTTGGCTTATTCTTGAATGATGGAAGTATAGGGAAGAAAAGAAGCAAAGAAAAAGGAAGTGGGAAGTGGAGAGGTAAAGGTCTTAGGCAAAAAGTTATAAGTAGTTGTGCAATCTTAATTTAATGCTAGGCTTTTTTACATTAGGAATCACTATTTCATTACTCAGAGGAGCAGGGGGATTAGGCTGGTGCTACAGCTCAGTGGCTGAGTGCTTACCTAACATTCCTTGGGCCCTAGGTTAAATCCCTAGTTCCACAAAAGAAGCCAAGCAAACAGAGTAAGAATGAATATTTATCATTTTGAATTCATTTGAAAAGACTCAGGGAGATAAGTAAGAAGATTCAAAGTTTTGTTTTATTTTGGTACTCAGGATCAAATCTAGGGCCTTGTGCTTGCTAGGCCTATCACTGAGCTACATTTTAATGAATAAGTACTGGCTAAGGAAGACAGTAGCATAAAGACTGAATAATAAAGGATACTTCATAACAAACTAAGAAAGGACATCCAGCTGAGAAGCTATAGTTAAGTGATGGCTGATGGGAGAGGCAGAGTCAACTTTCTGTAAGGATTCAGGCTTTGAGAGACCAACCATGCTCCAGTAGATGGCCCCACACTCGTACATATACTGGCAGTACTGAATATACTCATGAAGTTGTGAAGGAATAGAGATTGGAGGATTGGGAAGGACTTGATCAAAACACATTGTAGGCACCTACAGAATTACAAAAACAAAACCAAGAAATCAAAGCAAATTCAATGTAAATATGTTTCATAAATAATTTCATGTTATATTTTATATAATAATCTTAGTAATTTGCTATTTAATTTCCATTCAAGAATGAACACTTAATTTTTAAATTGTGGCATATTGCTAGCTCTTAAGAATTCACTATTTGGAGCCAGGCATTGGTGGCGCATGCCTTTAATCCCAGCACTTGGGAGGCAGAGGCAGGCGGATCTTTGTGAGTTCCAGGCCAGCCTGGTCTCCAAAGCGAGTTCCAGGAAAGGTGCAAAGCTACACAGACAAACACTATCTCAAAAAACCAAAAAAAAAAAAAAAAGAATTCACTATTTGGAATTTGGGTATAGCACAGTGGACAGAGTACTTGCCTTGAGTGTATTAGGACTTGTATTCCATCCCTAGCACAGAAAAACAACTTTTTAAATTACCATTTCATCAATAAAAATAGGTATTAGGCTTCATTTATTTCCTCCATAAAATATAGCAAATGAATTTTCAGGTGCCTTTTACATGTAACATTCTGTGTGTGTGTGTGTGTGTGTGTGTGTGTGTGTGTGTGTGTGTGTGTGTGTGTGTTTTACAAAATGGCTGTAAAAGTCTTCAAGTCCTATCGAATATGTGCCTAAAAATCTAAGACACTGAGTCAGTTTAGGAAGTGCATATAGGAGGGAAATCAAGGAATTACCAAAAATATATTGAAGAAAGAGAAATAAGGAAGTTGTCCTATATAGAACAAATATAAAGGTGTTACATACCTACTGAGGTATAGAACTAAACCAGATTGCTAGATTAGTATTTTGGAACACTAGAAATAATCTGTGATGCTCAGATGCTACACTGTTTGCATGGCATGCATCCTATTAAAGGTCATCTTGATGAAAGGCAGGTGGGGAGAAATCATGATCTTATAAGAAGATGCAGCTGCTAAGAACAAAAAGTTCCCCTGTTCACCTTTGAATATATGTGGCCACACACAGACACTGAATGATAACACCTCAATGAAGTGCTCACGGTTTTGGAGTTGACATATGTACTACCCAATACACTGCAATAAATATGAGTTTAATGTATTCATCCTTGTTGGTCTTGGAAGAATAACCACTCATTTTTGATTATGTCATATTTGTTCCTTTGCTTAATTGTGAAAAGATAACAAAAACGGTCTTTTCATATTTTTATGGAAACTTTTTAATCTGTAGATTATTAACACTTTCTTCCAGTATCATTGGAGAACCAAACCTTTCATAATTTCCAGTGGATATACTGTCATAGATTGATAGCAAAACCCCAGTGCTTTAATAACTTTTCATAAATCACCTTTATTAGTAATTTTACATGCAGTCATGCCAGGGATATAAATTTAATTATTTCTTATCCAGGATTATGAAGTCTGAGTGGGTAACGAAGAACAGAGTAGAAATAAGATTTGGGGAAATGTCATTAAAATCATTACTATTATGTTAACATCAAGCTTCATGGTAGTTGCAATTCTTAATATATATTCAAGCACTTATTCAGGCTGAGCTAAAAATATTTTTTCTCTTTATATGAATAAAGTCATAATTAGAACTATTTGGTTAGTGTCCAAGAATAATGATAAACTGTGATCCAAATATAAGACATGTGGGAAGTAGGGAGTTGAATCAGTGGGTAAAGTGCTTGCTTTTTAAGTGTGGGGGCCTGAGTTTGGATCTCTAGAATTTGCATAAAAGCTGAGCACATCAATGTATGCCTGTAACCCTAGTTTGGGGGAGCAGAGACAAGAGATCCTAGGAGGCTCACTGGTCAGCTTGTCTAGCCAAAATGATGATCTTTAGGTTTAGTAAAAGGACCGGTCTTCAAAACTTAAGGTACAGAAAGAACTGAGAAAAAAAATATCTTCAGATACATCTGTATAGGCAAGCTCACCTGCAAACATGTGCACACACACATATAATGTTTTTAAAAAGAAATTTTTTAAATAAAATAAACCTGTGGATTATCTTCAAATAACATCTTCTATATTGATATTACTGAGTATACTTCCTTTAGCTAGTTTGTATGAAACTGTCCCCTAATCACTAGCTGTGTGACCTTAGACAATTAATACAACTTCTCTATAATTTTAACTTTAAAACAAAGCACTGACCCTTGGGTATCTTTTATATCTAGCATTTTAAAATTGAACAGTAAATTTATTTTATGTGAAATGTCTCTACAGATGTTTTAAACCCATATTCATTTTTCTTGCATATGCTCTTAAAATTTTACTCAGATAAGATAAGATGAATGTAAGCTATAAGTTTGATACCTCCTACTGCCATTTATTGCTACTATGATAAAACGTATCTTCTTAAGAAATGGTATGTAAAGGTTGGAGAGATGGCTCAGTGGTCAAGAGCACTGTCTGCTCTTCCAGAGGACCCAGGTTCAATTCCCAGCACCCACATGGCAGCTCTCAACTGTGTAACTCCAGTTCCATGGGCTCCAATTCCCTCACACAGATACACATGCAAGCAAGATACCAATGCACATAAAATAAAAATAAATCTTAAAAATAATAAACAAAATTTAAAGAAAAAAAATGCAAAATTTCAAAACTCAATTCAACTCAGGGAGATATAAAAGATTTCAGAAAACATTTTTTTTTTAGCATTCTGATCATTCACTCTTTTATGTGTATGTGTGTTTTCCTGTGTAAGAGTATGGGCATGTGTATGTGCACCTGTGTGTGTGTGTGTGTGTGTGTGTGTGTGTGTGTGTGTGTGTGTGTTTAGATGTGTGTATATGCATGGAGAAATCAGAGTTCCTGCTGTTCTTCAGAAGTCATTCACCTTGGTTATTGAGACAGGGTATCTCACTAAGGTGTGTAGGTGAATGGACAATTAGCCCTGGGGATATACCTATTTCTGCGTCCTCAGCACTGTGATTACAAGCACAGACACTACTTTCAGCTTTTACGTGGTTGCTGGAGATTGAACTCAGATCCACATGCATGCATGGTAAGCACTTTTTGACTGTTCTATCTCTCCAGCTCCTCAACAAACTATTTTCTATTGAAAGGGAAATACGAAAACAACAAGAGAAATTGTGTACACTTTTAGACAATTTTATTTCTACTTGGTTTCTTTTCCAACCTTACCACTAGAAGAAGGGAATGCTCTAATATTCTAGAAGTGTCTCACTTAACCAAAATGATTACCAAGAATTTTCACCAGCCAGTTGTGGTGGCACACATCTCTAATCCTGGTGCTAGGGAGGCAGAGGCAGATTTCTATGAATTTGTGGACAGCCTATGTATGGGAGTTCAGGCCAGCTGGGGCTATGTAGTGAAACTCTGAAAAACAAACACAAAAACAAAAGCCCACTCAAACAAATCAAAACAAAGACCAACCAGTTCTCATCATCTATCCAAAGAAAATATCAAAATCATGCACTGCAAAGCATTGCCTTGTAATATCATTAAGTTCGTTGCCAAGCTATATGCAACATCGAGCTAATTCAGTGCTAATCTGGTATTGTGCCACACCACTTGGTTCCCAGGCCATAACTGTACACAGTGTGAGCCCTTGTTCCTTTAAAGGTCATGATATATAATATCCTATCCAGCATTCCTCTAGCAGCAAGTAGCTAACTTCTGCTAGGAACAAAGAGGGAGTTTGCAGAAATTCTTATTGTGGCACTTACAGCCAGAAAAGCAGCAGAGAAAATGTCCAAAGTGGTGCCCCCTACTGTTTTTGCCCATGGCTCATTTTTCCTCACACCACAAAGAATTTCCTCAACCGGAAGTTCCCTGATAGTCACGTGCCAGAAGGTGATGAAATCGGGTACCGTAACTAGCCAATGAGAATTGTCCCCTGGGAAATTAAGTCCCGCCCCCAAGCAAAGTTCTAAAGGCGGGTAATCGGCATTTTGAGGAAAACTGCTGCTTGACCTGAAGTAAAAGTGCTCTCCTGGCAACAGTAGTTCAGAACTAACATTTCTTCTAGGCACTGACACCCTGAAACATGGATCAACTCTGCAAGACAGTTCCTAACTTTCTCACAAAACTGTGGGTATTAGTAGACGACGCCGTCTTGGACCATGTGATTCACTGGACCAAGGTAAAAGATGCGTGGGCGTAAGGAGAGGGATGTAGCTTCAGAAAGAGTCTGTTTTGGGTGCGGGAAAATTTCAGACAGGTTGAAGGACAGAGGCACAGGCCATTATTGCAACCCCCACAGCACTTTGGTGGATATTAAGTTTCATAAGAAGATGATTAAGCCTCACTTCACCCAGTGCTGTGATTCCTGGCCAAAAAAAAACCAAAACAAAAAAAAACAAAACAAAAAAAAACTATGCTCATTTTCTACTTTTTTTTTCTCTTCAGAATCACTAAACACATGCTACACTAGTTAAAAAGTCACTCAGAATCGGACAGCTTCACCATAAAACTATGAGTAGCACATACTCCAGCTTTCCTACTAAAAGCACAAATTACAGAATTTATTGGGTTTTATTCTGTGGTACTTGATATGAATGTGAGATCATACAGTATGTTATGTGAGTACTCTACTGAGCTATAGAGCTAGCCTTTACTATTTCTTTCTTTGAAAGAAAGATAAGGTCTCAGTATGTATCCCTGGCTGCCTTAAAACTCACTGTGTAGATCAGGTTGGGGAAAAGGAAGCCAAGTGTACCTAAGCTGGATGTTCCAGGCCTAGCTACTGTCACAGTTTCTGAGAGAATTTGTGATACACATCATTTTATCACTGGGGCATTGTTAGCCTCTCATTGCATGAGCTGGGTGAATTATGAATGCACTTTTTTTCACTGGATTTTGATTTATATTTAGCTTCTAATCACTCTGAATGAGGACAAAATCTTGTAGAATCTGTTAAAGGCTAATTGTGGCTACTTCTCTAATGTAATAGTCATTGTGGCATTATGTCCATTTGTTTTTAAAACAGGGTCTTACTCTGTAGCCTAGGTTGGTCTTAATTCAAGATTATCTTGCCTCGGCCTGCCCAGTGCTGGTAATACAGGAATGTACTATCACACTCAGCTGAGGTAGAACTTTTTATTAATAAAATGTCAAACATAAATGTAAAGTAGTATAATGAATTGCCAAGTACCACAACTAACTTCAAGTAATGATGAAGTCATAGTCACTCTTGTTTCGTAAACAGCTTACTCATAATTCATTTGAAGAAAAGAGTGGGTGTCATCTTTAATTTTTAACTTCTTCATGAATATACATTTTGAGAGGACTGACCAGACACCATAACAGTCTTCTTTTAGAAATCAGTCCTCAACTTCAGTTTCCTGAGACTGAGCAAGCAGTTTTTGAGGAAACCACAAACAAAAGCCAATCAGTCTCTAACATTCCCAACAGCAAGGACGTACTACATGTTCATGTACTACATGAACCAGGCCTAAGCCAGCCCCTGCAGTCAGCACATACTAGGCCTTCACAGTCAATAAGCTCAAGGTAATAACCAAATAAGGACAAAGACTGGGACTTGTCCAGGACTGCCACAAAATAGAAAACTGTAACCCTGACCAGCCCCTAACTAGCCCTAGCCAATTAAAACGTACTAATGTGATTGCCACTTATTTAAGCCAATGATATCTGAAATGACCTAACTGCCCTAGGAACTCTCCTTAGTTGTGCTTAAAAGGAGCCCACACATCCCTCTCAGAGTCGTCCCTGCCCCAGCATGCTGGAATCTTTCTCAAGATAATAAACACTATTGCTTATTGCATATGTGAATGTCGGTCTTTTGTCAGACTTCTCCAAGACTCTAACAGCTTTAAAACAAAAGAAATATTAAAGTAAATATTTTATATTTAAAGAAATTAGAGCTGGGATGTAGGTCAATGGGAAAGCACTTATCTATCACCTGGACTCATCACCAAAACCACAAATGTATTGATAACAACTTATTAATTAATTAAATTGGCTCAAAGAGTTTAGAGCCAATCTTTCTATCCCACTGAACCTTACCCTGGGATTTTCATAATTATGAATTTATGCAAAGATCATGGTTGCTGTTTCCATGTCATACATAGAAGACATACTCTCAAAGCAAATGTCCTAATCCTCTAGCACTTAGACTCTTCCTAACCCATGTTCTGCAGTGTTCCCTGAGCCCTGTGTGTAGAAGTTGTGTTGTTGCTGTATCAATTGTCTCTGAGTGCTGAACAGCCAGTTAAGAATTTCATCTTGAAATGTTATGATTTTCTGCAATGCTCTTGGTTTACTGAGAAAAAATAATTCTGTTAGGATCTGCAAGAAGTCCCATAAAAAACCACCATTCACATACACAATCAGCAAGAGCATTTAATGAAAAATTCCAGCATGCAGGAGTCAACCATCTGACACAGTGGCCAATGGCAACCCTGAGAGAAGCTTGCAGGCTCCTTTTCAGCAGGATTGGGGGAATTGTAGCTGTGGTTAAGTATACTTTGAAGTGATTGAGTATAGACCCTTACTGGTACAGGAATCATTTTATGACTGGTTCATGACATTTGGTCAGTAACTGTGGTTGCAGTGTCAGGGGTCTGTTTGCAGTGTCAGGGGTCTGTCTGCTGTGTCAGGGGTGTGTTTGACTGAAAATAGCAAGAACAGTTTCTGCTTATGGGCAGGTAAGACCCTGATTGGCTAGACTGGACATATTTCCTGAGGGTCTGATTGAAGCCAGATGGGGATCAACATTGGATGGTGGGGTAATATGGCACAGAGGTATTAGTAAACTGGTCCCTGGAAACAAACAAACAAACAAACAAAACAATTGGCCATATGTGATAATAGGGGACCTATGTTTCAGTTTCTTTGATAAGAAGTAGGAGTTACACTTATTTGTAAGGATAAGTATTTAGAATGCAGTTAAGAATTATACTGGTTTAGTAAAGTGGCAATAGGTTCTTCTCTAGGGTCCATGACTTCTAACCATGGTTAATTGGTTAAGTTTACTGTGCCAGATATGAATTCCTTCCTACTGAGTGGACCTTATGTTCAATTAGATGGCTGTTGGTTACTCCCAGAATATAAGTGCCAATATTGTACTTTTCAAATGAGGCATTTTGCTCATTGTTGTGATTATAGACATTATACCTGGATAGGTCTGTTGACTACTTCCTTCCCTTGGGCAATCACATAATACTTCCTGGTACTATGGAAGTTAGACAGCAAGAAGGAGATTTTCAGGTTAGATCCAGCTCAAATATTCTGAGTCCTGTGTCCTAAGTGTGTGTTGTTGTCAGCAATAGGGATGTATCTTCAACCTCTGAGAGGCAACCAAGAGCAACAGCAATAACTATATTTTTTTGGTAGTCACTTGGAATTTCCCATATAAACAACTTGAAAGCAGGTTTCCCATGCCTTGAACTGGAGTTTTTGCTAGATAGTCTCTGGCTTTGAGCGAATACTATCACCCCAACTGACATAATTTCAATTAAACTATACATATATGTATATAATATACGTATATGAACATATTATCTAATTTTATGTAACCACAAGATAATTTGGCTCCCCATCTCCTTTTCAAACGTATTTCGTGTTACTTTTCCCCTCCAGACCAAGTCTCCCCTCCTGTTCTCCCTTTCATAGCACCCATGTCCTACTATTCCTCTCCATAGAGCCTCCCCCTCCCCTTTTTACTTTCTTGGTATTTGTAGATACCAGAAGTGATACAATATATCTATGGGTTAAGAATTAGGACCCGTAAATAAGCAAAAACATTCAGCATTTGTCTTTCTGGGTCTGGGTTACCTCACTCAGTATACTCCTTTAATTTCATATATAAATCTGAAAATTTCTTGAATCCATTTTTTCTTTGTAGCTGAAATATATATATATATATATATATATCCCATTTCCATCATTCATCCATCAGGTGAAGGACATTTTAGTTGTTTCCGTTTCTTAGTTATTGTGAATAAAGAGCTATGAATATGGCTGAGCAAGTATCTGCTGGAGTGAGAAGTCTAGTCCTTTGGGCACATGTGGAACAGTGGTATAACTGGGTCATAAGATTTTGAAGATTATCTACACTGATTTGAGAGTTACTGCACCAGTTTGCAATCTCATCAATAGTAAATGAGGTATCCCCCTTCTCTACATCCTAATCAGCATTTATTGTCAGTTGTTTTCTTGACATTAACTGTTCTGACTAGGTAAAATAAAATCTCCTTCACCAATGTTTTATAAGGAAAAAAAACAAATGAGAAACAGAAATCAAAATCACTAACACTCTCAAATAGAAAATCAAAGAAGTTAAAATGTATAAGAAGTTAATACTGCAAAAATAATATTATAAAAAGAACCAAAGAAAACTGCTACAATACTGTATATATCTTGTTCTTTAGATATATAAAACTTACTTTTACATACAATGCTACCAAAACAGAATATTTGCTTGTTTATGTATAGAATGAAAGCTCTTTTTTGAATATTAAAGATGGATAAAATTTGTTTGTGATGGTGATTTTACTAGGCCATTGCACAGTGGGCCAGAAAAACATTTATAGATTTTTGAAGATGACATATACTGTAAATCTTCAATTAGGATAGTGGACACTCTAGCACTGTTTTTCAACTATTGTATTTTATTTTTTAATTATATGTATGTGATATGTGTGTATGTGTGTGTGCACACACGTGCATATGCACACGTGCATGTACCATGTGAATATGAGTTCCCATGGAGGCCAGGGGAAGGTTTCAATCCCCTGAAACAGGAGTTACAGGTGGTCATGAACTCTCTGATGTGGGTGCTGAGAAACAATTTTGGGTCCTCTGCAAGAAAAGTAACTGCTCTTAACTGCTGAGCTAGTTTCTAGCCCCAAATACCGTTTTTTATAATGAATATAGAAGTACAAAACAAAAGAGAATGATAATTTTCCTACATCTTAGCAACACTGAGATTGAATCAATTTTTAAATAACAGTTTTACTAAGAAATATTGTTCATTTTACTCAAAAAATATAATTTAAAGTTTTGTTAACATGTTTGTAAAGTAGTACATTCATCACCACAATTTTAGACATTTTTTCATTCCTGAATTATAAACCTCTGTCCATTCACAGTCATTCTCCAATGTGAAATCATATTTAAATGTAGGCCATCCTGTTTCAATAATACTTTCATTCAGCTCCAAATCTCAGTTGCTTGTGTAGTGTCCTAAGAGAACATTCAGAAGGTGACTTTTCTAACAACATACCCATTTTAGTGGTGGGACCATTCTTATTAACCGTGCTATGTGAGATGCATAATCAATCACTGCCTTTGGTGAAGTCTTAACCTTTCCTGTATACTCCCTATGTGTGGTTGTTTGAATGAGAAATATCCCCCATAGGACATTTGGTTCCTAGTCAGCGGTTTAGGAGACTCAGCATTCCTGGAAGAAGTATGTCCTTAGAGACAGGCTTTGAGGTTTCATAGTCTTACTGACTTCCAGTTCTCATTCTTTCTGTCTGAAGCTTGTGCTTGAGAATGGTATCTCTTTTCATGGTGCTACAGCTTCCATGCCTTCTTGCCCTGGTGGTCTCTTAAGCACTAATAAATTCTCCCTTCTGTAAGTTATCTTGGTCATAGTGTTTTATCACAGTCACAGAAAAGAAACACACATATATACACACACGCACATACACACACATATAGCGTGTGTACTGATAGATAGATAGATAGATAGATAGACAGACAGACAGATAGACAGATAGATAGATAGATAGATAGATGTTTACAATTTGCTGATAAGACAACACTATGGAGTACTAAATGCATACATATTCATATATGTGTGTATCTCATTTTTTACATTCGGTACTCCATATTGCTACATTATCACCTTTAATTCTAACTTCATTACAGCTCACATACAACATGAAAAGATTCCCCAATAAGGCAAAGCAGTGTCTCCAGCCAACAAGAATCAAGGTCCCTTTGTCTTTAATGTGTGTTCAATGAAATTAGCTCTTGCAGTTCATTTTTCTTATCTGAAAACATAAGATCAATTCTATCCATCATTTGTAAGTGATAAGTCTTAGATGGTTATTAAATTACTAGGTAAGATAATAATGAGCCCAAAGTCCTTTAGTGTATCAGACTTAAAGATCAATAGAAGCTTTGTCTGCCAAGTTTCACTTTGATCATTTTTAGAAAGCCAGAGTGTCCATCTATTATGTAGAGGATATTTAATATGGTGCTTTATGTTAGCAACCTCCTGATTAGATTCTATTTTCTCCTCTTCTATAGGAAAGAAATTAATATGGGTGTTTTTCTCTTTTTCATTTGCCAACTGATATAGTTCTGATCACAAAATGTAAATTATTACTTTCTAATTTTTCTAATTCTACAGATCAAATTTAGGACCTTGTGATGCTGGACAAACTCCTGCCACTGAGCTAATTTCCAGACACCCCTATTTTTTGCTCAGTAGGATCTTATTGTGTAGCGACATTGCTCTTAAACTTGTGGTCCTGTTTCTGCCTCCTGACTGCTAAATTACATATGTGATAATACTCTCAGCTAATTATCTGTGTTTTCTATTTGAATTATTTTTAAGTTATCATACAAAGTAATGGGTCTAATTATGACATTTTAATACATGTCCTTATAATATTTTTCTTATTTATCCCCCTCTCTTACTGCGCTGCCTTATTTTCCAAGCCTCCTCTTGATAGCCCTTCCTTATTCCTGTTTAATGTCACCATGAGCTTTCTGATATATACATTATTTTTCAATACTCACTATTTTATTCTCAAAAAGCTAAAGATGGAGCAAAATAAACAATGTGGTTGAAACATATATCATTACATTTTCTTTCCTTTCATTGTGTATCATTGTCAAGCCTCTAATTAATCAGACACCTCTCACCCAGTTTATAGTTAATGTACTTCTCTAGAACATTTTAAACTTCTTGACTCCTTTCAATTGAGTTAGTTTTTGTGTCATCACAAAGGGTTGATCAAGAAATATAATAATGTGGTATTTTGCAGCTATTGCCTGACTTTCTGTATTAATCTCTAAAGGCCAGCTAGTTCTGGGGAAAGCTAAGGTGGTATAGATTCTGCTCTTACAATAAGTTAGTTTATTAATAATCTTGAGAAGCAGCACCAAGTAAAGATAACCCCATCCTCCTAAAATATGCATACCTTTTATTAAAGTGACTCAGAGACCCTGCTAATGGCTAGACTAGAATAAATGGAAATCCTTGGCTCCAGGGCCAGAGAAATGACTCAGTGGGTAAAAGCGGTTGGTGCACAAGCAGAGGACCTGAGTTCAGATCCTAAAATTCAGGTAAAAATGTGTGTGTGTGTGTGTGTGTGTGTGTGTGTGTGTGTGTATGTGTGTGTGTGTGTGTGTAATACAGGGGCTTTTGTCTACCTACCTAGTACCAGGTTCAGTAAGAAATCTTGGCTCAAGGGAATGAGGTAGAGAAATGGAGCAAGGCACCTGATGTCCTCCTCTACATTCCAGAAGCACATGCATGCATACACAGGCACATACACCTATAAACATACACATACCCCCCACACACACACACACTATCTTGGTGGTTTGGGGGTTTATAATGAGCTATGAAACCTCTAAAGAACAAAACTATCTGTGGAATCTAATGTTTTTTTTCTAATTCTTAGTTGAAGTACAGAATCAAGTTTTTAAAAAATGACATTGAAGTTACTTCATTATTTTATAATTTAATTTAAGTTTAAATTTATAATTTAAGAGAATGAGCAGCATATAAGAATATTATCACCTTTGCCTACTTTAAAATACTTTTTGTTGCAGTCTACTCTTTGGAAAGTAAATAAAGTGGTTATAATGCCATCAATAGATAACTACTATTATCAGCTTATGTAATATTGTTTTGTATGTCTAAATATCTTTTGGGGGGAGCAGGGATGCTAAGGATCAAATTTAGGTAGTCTGTCATTGATCTGTATTATTATCACATACCTCTATCATTTATGAAATGATGCTTTTTACACCCTTTGAAAATTTGCCTTTTTCACTTGAAATATATCATGAGGATTTTCTTACTTATATAGCTTCATTTTCCTTACTGTATAATATTCATTTGTGTAGATTTAGTTATTGTATTAGTATTATGGTAGTTTACAATTTTCAATATTATGTACAAGTACTTATGTAACTGCTCATTATTAAATCTTATCACATATCAGTAATTATTTTCTATACAATCTGGAATTAGAATTTGTAAGCCAAAGCCTGAGTGTTGGGGACTTTGAATACTTACTGTCAGCAATATTAAGACAATTTAAATTCTGACAGTATGATAACCTGTTTATCTGTACTCCTGCTAATTTGCAAACACTGAAGATTAATATTTTCTTTAGTCTTTGTCAATTTGATAGGCAAAAGATTATATCTCATTGTTGTAATTTAAATTTTGAAAACTTTTCTTGAAAACATAATTGGTCTCTTAGTTTTCTGTTGCTGTGATAAAATATCTTGACCCAGGTTGCTTAAGGGGGAAAGTGTTTATTTCAATGCATAGTGCAAAATCACAGTCCATTATGATGGAGGAAGTCACAGTGGCCAGATCTTGAAGAAACTAGTTTCATTGCATCCACAATAAAGAAGCAGAGAGTAAGGAGTGAATGTAACATGCTTCTCAGCACCTTCTCTCCACTTGTATAGTCCAGGCTCCCTGGCTCAGGGAATGGTCCTACCTGCAGATAAGAGGGGTCTTCCCACACCAATTAGCACAGTCAATTTAATCCCCTATAGGCATGATTAGTAGTCCATCTTCCAGGTGATTCTGTATTTTGTCTAGGTGACAACTAACACTAAACATTAAAATTTGCTAATTCTTTTGTTGTTGTTGTTGTTGTTGTTGTTTTTGCCTTTGTTTTGTTTTTTCCAGACAGGGTTTCTCTGTGTAACAGTCCTGGCTGTCCTGGAACTCGCTTTATAGATCAGGCTGGCCTCAAGCTCACAGAGCTCTGCCTGCCTCTGCCTCCCAGTTTCTGAGATTAAAGGCATGGGTCACCATGCCTAGCTAGGCTAATTCTTTGTATTACTACTTCATGCATTTTTTTTGCCCAAGTCTGTGAAAATAAAGTTTCCTTGTATCATCCAGACTGACTTTAAGCCCTCAGTCTTCCTGCTTTATGCTTTCCAAGTGCTGGAATATACAGATATGCTCTACCACACCTTATTTTGCCTGTTTACATTTAATTTGTGAGATTGACAAGCTTTCATGGTCAATCCATTACATTTTCCTTCATGGTATGTCTTTTGCTCATTATCTATATCTTTGTGATATATTTTCCTCCATGATAAAGTATTGAAACCATATCCTTATGCATGCTATGAACATACTCAACTAGTGAGCTATACTTCCAGTGTGAAGAAGTTTTTAATTTGGACATTAAATTTTCACAGGTTTGGGGTTCGTAAGGCATTATTTTGAATTGTTACTTGAGTGAAACCTTACTTTTTTTTTAATGACTGTTTTGACCTTTCTTTATTATAAGGATGGTCACAGCTTTGAGATTGTGAATGAAGAAAACTTTTCCAACGAAATACTGCCAAAATACTTCAAGCATAACAAAATATCCAGCTTTATACGACAGCTCAACATGTGTAAGTATGATTTAATTGTACAAGTACTAACATTTGTCATGAAAATATCCGTTTTATTTTCAATGCATAAATATAAGTCCAAGTTGAGTGGAAGTTCTTAATATAGTGTATTGTTTAAATTCTGCATAGCTTTTTCTATTGATTGAAGTTCTTTCTTACTTTTCTGTTGATGTGATAAAACACAATGACCAAGGCAACTTATAATAGAAAGCATTTAATTTGGACTTTATAGTTCCTGGGGTGTAGAGTGCATGATCATCATGGTGAGATCATAGCAGCATGGCACTGGAGCAGAGGCTGAGAGAGAGCACACATACTGAAACACAACCACAAGACAGAGAGAGCCAACTGGTAATGGTGTGGGCCTTTGAATGCCCAAAGCCTACCTACCCCAGTGACACACCTCTTCCAAAAAGGCCACATCTTCTAATCCTTTCCAAACTGTTTTACCAACTAGGGACCAAGTATTCAAATATATGCACCTATGGTGGCCATTCTCCTTTGAACCACTGAAGTTTTCAAAGATAAAAATTTCCTTTCTGGAAAGATCTGATTTAATTTTTTTAGTTCAGAATCATACAGCTGAATGGGACTAAAGATTTATCTAGTTTAATCTTACTGTGCTGGTGCTGGTGAATGACAACTAAAGAAATTAAGTTTACTTGATCCAGATTGTACAGCTAGGCAATTTGTTACCTTCATTAAATATATTTTAGTTTTCCTATTTCTAATCTTTAAAGTTCTGAAAATCTTGCACATCACAAATATGAATTATACTGTTCCTAGGCCTGATATTTTCAACACCATTTTTTTGTGTTATTAGTATGGAAAATTGTAAGAACAAAAGTTATAAACAAACAAAGTATATTTATGAAAGCAATGGTGCTTAAAATTTGTGTCTTTAATACTTTTAATCTAGTGTTTTTTAAACATTGCCCATATTTAAAATGTGCTATCATTTTATGTAATACCATTATTAAGGTATTTAGACACTTTAAAAAAGTTATTTGTTTTTATTTCTCTCAAAATTTTCTTAATGAACATTTATTATTTTATAGTAAAAGTTGTGTACTATTGTTATAAATATCTTTAAAATACTATCAGATTTCTTTTTGGCAGTAAAATTTTTTATGAGGGACTGACTTGATGTTTACAATTGTTATTCCCAGTCTCTCCTCACTTCATCACAATTAGGGCAAAAGCTTCCATGGCCGTACTGAATGGACTTTGTAATTAACCAATGACTTCCTCTTTGGTGCATTCACTGACCAATCACTGCCTACATTCAAGGCCTAACTGTGAGAAATAGTTTATGATGTGGTGTTTTAAATTATCCACAGTAACAAGCACAGAAACTTCATGTTTATTAACAACACACAAAATTTCACTTAAAATATTTTAAATATACCAACCATAGCTGTAGGCATAGTAAGAAGTAAATATAAAGATTTCTTTATTAACTCTCAAGTTAATATATGTAGTTATTTTGCCCTATTGATTCTCTTCATCTTTCAGCATTATGGCATTACTATGTAAGCAATTTTACTTTAACTACCGACATGATTTATTTTCATACTTACAAAGGAAAGAATCTATTCTCTTAAGTCTTTTTACTTTCGTCAGCTCTTGCAGGTGTTCTATCCTCATTCCCTCCAATATACAAAAAAGAATCAGAAGCCAGGATCACTCATAGTGGGAACATGCAGTATTTTGCTTTCAGAGCCTGAATTATTTCATTTAATAATAATATTAACAATAATTAATAATAATATTTTCCAGTTCTATTCATTTTTCTACAAATTTTATTTTTCCTTATGACTGAGTAAAATTTCATTGTGTATATGTCATATGTCATGTTTTCTTTTTCCATTTGTGTGTTGGTAGAAATCTAGGTTGAATTTATTTTTCCTTGCTGTTATGAATAGAGTGGCAATAAATATAGATATGTATTTGCCCAGGAATGCTGAATTATGCACTAAATATGTCTTACTTACCTTTTGAGAAACTTCCACATAAATTTCTATAGTGGCTACACAAGTGTTCACTCTTATAAACAGTGTCAGCATTTGTTTTCATCTGATTTATAGATGATACTTCAACTATGAAGATAGAGTCTCAAAGTAGTTTTAATTTGCATTTTCCTAATAGTTAAGGATATAGAGCACTTTACAGAACATTTATTGGCCATTTGTATTTTTCCTTTGATGACTGTATCTTCAGTTAATTGGCTCATCTATTAAGAGATAGTTTTTGATTTTTAAGTTATTTTTATATTTATATATTAACCTCCATGTAAAGTAGAGTTGACAAATATTTTTATCCCATTGTGTTAGCTGTTCACATTTTAAAGCTTGATACTGTGATTCCTCCAGTTTTGTTTTCTTCAAAGTTGATTTGACTACTTGCTGTACAGCTTTATTTTTTTCAGCCCCTCCTCTCTCTCCTCTCTTTCTTTTATTCTGCTCCTTCTTTCTTGAAAAATCAGAAGTGTCTCTTTTTATTCTTAGACAATTCCATACACATATGTACTGACTTTTAAAGGATCATTTTCATACCCATTACCATTTTTCATGCTTCTACCTCTCCCATGGAAATACTACTTCTTCCCAATAAATCTTCTGATGGGTTTTAATATCTGTAATCCACTCAATATAAATTAGAATTTCTTGCCCAAGTATAGGTAAGAGGTTATTTACTTGAGCAAGGACAACTTATTAAGTGGCAACAACACTGAAGAAACTGACATCTACATCCCCACCCATAGTCCTTCAGTGACATGTTAGGTTTTGTGAGCCCGTCTCCTTTGCATGCTGATATGGTAATGCAAGTTTTGTCCTGGTAAGCACGGCTGTAGTGAGCTTATGAGTGTAATGGCCGTGTCCATTCCAGAAGATGCTGTTTCTTAGCATTCTGCTTCAATGTTTGGCTCTTGCATTCTTTGTGCCTCCTCTTCAGTGATGTTACCTGAGCCATGGATCAGGTAATAATGGGTACCCCATGTAGGGTAGATCATTCTGTAATCACTTATTTTCTGCACTTTCAACAGTTGTGAGTCTGTGCACTAAGTGCCTCCCATTACAAAAGAAGCTTCTGTTATGAAGGCTGAGAATAACACTAATCTCTGGATACAAACGTACATTATAAAAGGCAGTTTGATATGATCTCCCTTTAACAAAACAGCAGTAACAACTTCTCTAAGGCATAGGACCTACTCAGTCGAGGGCTCTTGATCAGATAAACAGTACCAAGCATGAGGTCCCTTCTGTGGAGTCAGCCACATATTCATAAAAATAAAAGAAAGGTTGCTTATTCCCATAGTTGTCATGACACCTTTGCACTAATGGGCACATCTTGCCACGCAGAACATTATTGGAGCTCATGTGGCCCCAACACCCTACATAGCACCTTCTGACACTAGGAAAACTAGCAAAATCAGAGGAAGCTTCTAGCTCAGTTCCAGCTTGATTTATCTGTGCACTGACTCATATGTATGAACATTTTACTTTCCTTTTTAAAATTAATATTGATCATAGCCACCTTTACTGCCTATCTCCAACTCCACCCCACAAATTCATTCACGTACTTTTCCCTAACATATTGAATCTTATTACTGCTGCCTATATGAACATGGGTGTGGGGTCATTCAGTGGAGCATGATAAACTTACCAATGGCCAATCCCCCAAGTGACTTTCTCTTCTCAGTAGCTATCAACTGCTAGGGGTGGGATACCAAAATCCTTCCTTCATTAATGATGGACTTTTAACTTTCTTGATCTTCTGCAAGTCTTGTGCAGTTAACCACAGCTTCTGTTCCTTCTTTTGTGCAACATCCATGTCATGTCCAAAACATTTTACAGCCCTTCTCTCCATCCTCTGGCTTTAATAGCCTCTTCTCTCCTTCTTTCTCTCTCTCCTCTGAGCTTTGGCTAGTAGAGGTTTATATAGATGCTGATTGATGGCTGTGAACTCATGGTCACTCTTTCTTATCACTTTGATGAGTTATGAGTCTCTAGATTAATCAATGCAAATGTGAGAAAAGAAGGAAAAGAAGGTTCTCTGATCAAATTGAAAGCAACACTAATCTATAGGTATAAACAGACATAGTTAGATGATGGCAGTTTGATAACATGACCACTTAGCAAAATGACAACAATAGAGTTTTTCCATAGGGGCAGTGACCTCCCCAGACATGAACTACTGATTAGGTTTATAGTACCAGGCACGACTTCCCTCTTTTGGAAATGATCTCAAATTTCCAAGTTGTTTGCCCACATAATAGTCATGCATAACTAGGCACATCTTGTTGACATGTCAATATTGTAGGATGCAGAGTTCAAGACTAGATTAAGATGATCCATGCCTTTTCTCTTCCAGCAGCCTGAATAGCACCTCCTGGAACTGGGAAGGTTGATTAATAGAAAGTTTCCTCGTCAGTTTGAGACTAATTTCTCTATGTCTTACAAACAAAATGTGTGGTGTCTTCAGCAGTAGGTCTTCACATCTAGTTATGGTGGGCAACCAAGAGCAATGACAATAGTCTTTGCTCTTTTGGGTGCATGGGGTCTCCCAGACCAATAATTCATAGGAAAGTAAACTATGCCTGGTACTGAGATTTTAGTTTAATAACCCATGTCTTCTGGGGGCAGCATTGTCCACTCATGAAGGGTAACTGTTTATTATACTCTTTTACAAAACAATACATTTAATTAGCTTACAAATTAGTGGGATTTTACATCTGTAGATTTGGCTATTCTTCCACTCCACTCCCTCATTTTCCCCATCTCTACCCCCATTCCCACTTAAGGCTTTAACCCTCAGTATCAACCTAATTTTTTTTCAGATCATATATGTTCAACTGTAGCCTCTTATTACATTTTTTACTTGCATGCAAGATTATAGGTTTCCATATAGCATTTTCATATGCTCATTATTTGGTTAATCTTTCCCCCATCCCTTTTCCCCAATTTCTCTACCCAACTTCTTTGACCCTTTCTGGCTCTAATATTCTCTTTTACTTTCATTTTACCTGGATCCACATTTGAGGGAAACAATGTGGTGTTTGTCTTTCTGGGACTGGGTAATTTCACTCAGTAGAATGCAGTCCAGTTCTACCCATTTACCTGCAAATTTTATTTTATTTTTCTTTGTAGTGGAGAAATTCTATTGTGTATGTCTACTACATTTTCTTTACCCATTCATCAGCTGATGAACATATAGTTTGATTAATTAATAATTAGAAATGAATTATTATAATTAAAACAGCAATGAAGACAGATGTGTAAGTATCCCAGTAGTAAGGAACAGAGTATTTCAGTGTATACCCTTTAGTGATATAGCTGGGTCATGTGGTAGATATAACTTCAGGGTTTATGTTTTGGTTTTAGTTTTATTCTTTTCTCATACAATATTTCCTGACCACGGTTTCCCCTCCATCAATACCTCCCAGTTTCCTTCCTCCACCTCCACTCACCCCCCCACCCCACCCCAGATCTACTGCTCCTCCATTTCCCTTCAGAAAAAGGCAAGCTTCCCAAGGATGTAACAAGTTACAATAAGACTAGGCACATACCTTCATATAAAGGCTGGACAAGACAACCCAGTAGGAGGAAAGGGGTCTCATGAATAGGCAAAAGAGTCAGATACACACTCCACTTCTACTACCAGGAGTCCCACAAGAACACCAAGCTACACAACCATAACATATATGCAAAGGACTTAGCACAAATCCATGCAGATGCCATGATTGTTACTTCAGTATTTTTGAGTCCCTTACTTTATTTTTTTTTTAGAAACCATCAGCTCAATTTTCAAAGTGGCTGCAGTAGTTTACACTACACTCCTAAAAACAATCTATAAGTTCTCCCTTTTCCCCACATCTACACTATCATTTATTGCTAATTGCATTGCTGATGATGGCCATTCTGTCTGATGAGACAGAATCTTTTTTTTTTACACATAGATAACTTAAACAGAAGTTTCTTTTTTTTTTGGTTTGGGATTTTATTATTATTATTATATTTGTGTTTTAATTTTAGACATCAGCCATCTATTCCCATCTCCTCCAGGGCCAAGACTCCCCTGGGGATTCATTTAAACCTGGTGGATTCAGTACAGGCAGGTCCAGTCCCCTCCTTCCAGGCTTAAAGCCATTTTAATCTTCATTTCCCTGATAGCTAAGGATATTAAATACCTTTAAAGTATTTATTGGGCATTTTATTTTTTCTCTTAAATATTTTTAATTATTTTGAGATTATAATTACATCATTTCCCCCTTCCCTTTTCTCCCTCCAAACTGTCCTATATACTCAGCCTTTCTTCCATTCAAATTCATGGGCTCTTTTTTCACTAATTGTTGATATATACATATATGTATATACATACATATCCCTATATACATAGATCCAACCTGCTCAGTCTATATAATGTTATATTGATAACATTCATATTCATAATTCACACATATATGAAAACATGTGTATGAATATTTGTGTATTCTTATATATTTCTTCAGGGTTAATTATTTGGTATTGGATAACCAAATAGGTGCTCTTCCCTAGGGATGAGTATCCCCCCTGCTCTCAACATTTCTCAATTGCCTATAATTCTTTTTGTAGGCTTGAAGCCTTCTGAGCTTTTGCTCATCTACCTTAGAATGTCTATTGTTGCTAACCTTGTTTAGTTCATATGTAGGTAGTCATGTTGCTGAGAATACAGGTGTAGATTCTGACATTACTAGGAAGCACAATTTTCTTTTTTTTTAATTTTTCTTTATTAAGAAATTTTCCACTCACTCCACATACCACCCACAGATCCCACCTCCTCCCTCCTCCCACTCCCAAGCCCTGCCTCCCAACAACACATCCCCACATCCCCCAAATCAAGGTCTCCCATGGGGAGTCAGCAGAGCCTGTCACACTGAGCCTAGGCAGGTCCAAGCCACTTCCCACTGCACCAAGACTGTGCAAGGTGCCACACCAGAGACACTGGATTTCCAAAAGCTTGCCCATACACCAAAGATGGATCCTGATCCCCCTGCCTGGGTGCCTCCCAAACAGTTTGGGCCAAACAACTGTAGGAAGCAGGATTTTTCACAGCAAACCCTGTGTTCCTCTATTTTTTTTTTTTTTACAAGGTTTCTCTATATAGCTTTGCACCTTTCCTGGAACTCACTCTGTATCCCAGGCTGGCCTCAAACTCACAGAGATCTCCCTGCCTCTGCCTCCCGAGTGCTGAGATTAAAGGGATGCACCACCACCACCTGGCTCTTCTATCTTTTACAGCTTTCTGCCACTTCTTCTGTAATGTTCCCTGAAACTTGGGTTCAGGGTGTTTTATAGATATGTCCATTGGGAATGCACTCCATAACTCTGCATTTTGATTGGTTGTGGTTTTCCATAATGATTTCTATCTGTTGTAAAGAGAAGTTTCCTTGATGAGAAGTGAGGAGCACACTTATCTGAGGGAATGAGGACAGATATTTAGTATGTAATTAGAGATTGCTTTAGTTTAGTAGAGTGGTAGTTATAGATTTTCCCTCAAGATCCATGACTTCACTAGCCCTGTCTAGTTTGCTAGATTTCCAGTGTCAGGCATGATTTTCCTCTTGTTGAGAGGGTCTTCAGTCCAATTAGAGAACTGTTGGTTATTGCCAAGCTGTGCTTGCTACTACTGTACCCATAGGGTTAATGTACCATTTTGGTCTTTATAGTTAATAGACCTCATAATCTTGTGATGTTGGTTTCCTGTTTTGGAAGCTTCCATTTTACCTTCTGGTACCATGAAAGCCAGTCCTCAGGCCTCCCTGAGGCATTCAGGTGAGTTTCAACTCAAAGTCCTCTGGGCCCAAAATGTATGGGGTTTTCAGCAATAGAGAATTAACTTCCACATATAAGGGGTGGCCAGGCTCAATAGCAATAGCCTGTAACTTTCTGGGAGCCTCTTGGATAACCCTGACAAACAACTCAAAAGAGGGACCCTGCCATCTGCTGTTAGGGTTTTTGATAGATAGGTTTTGGCTCTTGGAGGGAGCATTTTAAGCCTAAAGGCTTACATGACTTTTTGAAGGTAGAGAGTTAGTAGTATGATTCCTTATGACTTGTATTATGCCATATATCTTTGCTGTTGTTTTACTCTCTTATTTATCTCCCTCCAAATTCCTATTTAGAGCCAGTATTTTCCCATTTCCCCAGTCAAGCACATATACCTTGCTATTCCCCTTTCTCTCCCACCACCACACTAGCAATGGTTCCTTTTTTCTTTCCTGGTCTTTGAACTTATTCCAAGATCTGTGCTCTCATCTCAAGATTTGGTGCTAAAAACCTGAGATGAGAGAGAACAAGCGATATTTAGTTTTCTTGGTCTGGGTTACCACACTCAATATAATGTTTTCTAGTTTAGTCCATTTACCTGAAAAGTTTATGGGGTCATTTCTTTTACAGTTGAATAATATTCCATAGCATATAGAACACATTTTCATGATCCATTCATTGGTTAAAGGACATTCAGGCTGCTTCTGTTTCCTAGCTATTGTGAATATAACATCAGCTGAGCAAATACCTGTGGAATAGGATGTTGAGTCCTTTGGACATATGACACAGGAATGGTATAGCTGGGTCATATGGCTCATCAACTTTTAGCCTTGTAAGAATTCCACACACCAATTTCTAGAGTGTCTGCACCAGCTTGCAATCCCACCAAGAGTAAACAAGTGTTCCCTTTTTCTCAAACCTGCTCCAGCATGTGTTGTTAGTTGCTTTGTTGATCTTTGCCATTATAACTGGGGTAAGATGAAATCTCAAAGTTGTTATGATTTACATTTCCAAAATTGCTGAGAAAAATGAATATTTTTAGGTATTTCCTAGCCATTTTTCTGGTTTGAGAAGCAGAAACAGTATCCTTTGCCTTTACCAAAATAGAAATTATAGATTGGGAAAGGATCTCCCAAGAAAGTGATTGGAAATATATGTACCTATTTCCACTTTACAGGATAATTACTCTTTTCAAGAATTTTACAAGCTTTATTAGGGAGACAAATGACTCCTATTCAAATATAATTTTCCCATTGGTATCTATGCCATGGCATTGAAGGCTCGGATAGATTTTAGCAGCCCCAGAACTCACTATCACTTCATACTAGGTCTACAAATGTCTTGGGTTCATGTTGCTCTACTAAATTTCTAGCAGAGTAATATGGTTGTTTGTGTAATGGAGGTTTATACTTAATTACTCCCCTGAATATGATTCTTCCAATTTAACATGCATATATTGCATTGTATGTTATTTTTTATTATTAAATTTTAAAAATTTATTTTACGTACCAACCACAGTATCCCCTCCCTCCTCTTCTCCCATTCCCTTCCCTAATCTCCTTCCCACTACCCCCATCCACTCCTCAGAAAGGGTAAGATCTCCCATGGCAGTCAACAACACATGGCATATCAAGTTGCTAAAGGAATAAGCTCCTCCCCCTGCATCAAGGCTGTGCAAGGCATCTCACCATAGGGGATAGGGTCCAAAAAGCCAGCTCTTGTGCTAGGGACAGATTCTGGTTCCACTGTTAGAGGCCCCACAAACAGACCAAGCTACACAACTGTCACTCACATACAGAGGACCTAAGTTGGTCCCATGCAGGCTCACTAGCTATGGGTATAGGGTCTCTGAGCTCCCACAAGCTCAGGCCAGCTGTCTCTGTGGGTTTCCCCATCATGATCTTGACCCCCCTGTCTTGTACAACTCTTCCTCCCTCTCTTCGACTAGACTCCAGGAGCTCGGGCCAATGCTTGGCTGTGGATCTCTGCATCTGCTTCCATCAGTTACTGGATGAAGGTTCTATGATGACAATTAGAGTATTCACCAATCTGATTACAGACGAAGGCCAGTGCAGGCACCCTCCCCACTATTACCAAGAGTCTTAGCTGGGGTCATGGCACGAGGTTTCACCCTAACCCCATAATGGCCCCCTCTATCAAGATATTTCTTTCATTGCTCTCCCTCTCTGTCCCTCCTGCAATTTGATCATTCTGACCCCTCATGTTTAAGTAGAAGAAATAGTCTTCCCCATAGTTGAGCCCCTTAATAGTTGAGCCCAATACCAAGTGGTCAACCTGGAAATCACATACACACAAGCAGTAGTAAGCAGACTCAGCAGGTTTTATTTATATATCTGTGCATTTAAATATATGTACCAACAACAGCTCAAGAAAACAAGGCCATGAATTTGGGAGGAAAAGAAGGGGTAAATATGAACGGGGCTGGAGGGAGGAAAGGGAAGGGAGAAATGATCTAATTATCCTGGGGGTCATGACAAGAGTCTTTGGGACATTCTCTTCCACAAAAACTTGATCATTTCCTCTCTACTCATATTTCAGTTCCTCTGGAGAATGTCAGAGTAGTGTTGCCTATTGGAAATGTAGTGTGTCCCTAACACATGTCATACATTTCTGGTGACTCATTCCTGGTTTAAGATTAAATAGTATATTCATTATTACACACTAATACAATTATTCACATGTTTCATTCATAACATTACAGTCAATTATATCAAAAACAGAAATTCAATGATTACTATCCTAACATAATATGACACATTACACATTATACTTTATGAGTGTATAAATATTATTGTATAGTGATACTATGTATGCTGATATTCACTTGTTTCTATAAAATTAACATAATTAATTACTTTGCTTATATGTTTTGCTTCCATTCTTTTCATTATTAACTAAATTTAAAGCATCAAAAAGACACCAAATTCATCTTAAATACTTTGAAAAATATAAAAATAGATTTACACAATATTTTAATATGATAGTCAATTAATAACAACAGGATTACAAACAAACAAAAGGATTAACAACAGTCTCTGGGCCACACTTTCCTATATCAATGACTTTCTTAATCATATTTTCTTTACATCAAATGCTTACCTTCCACAAACGCTTTTCTGTTCCTGGTATCTGCTCATCAGAGCTGTTTTCCTGCCATGTCCAGCATGGCTCTAGGATTGGACTTGACTGGAACAGTAGAGTAATAAAGACAAGCACATAGACTCGTGGACACAGACAGAAATGCTGGTATCAGGTTATCTGGGCTCTCGGATAGAGAAACCACAGTACCCCAGAAATTCAGCAACAGAAAAAGAAAAAGAATGGAAGGGGAAAATGAAAATAGAAATGAGCAAATAATGGTAGTACATAAGAAAGCACTGCCTGAAGATACAATAAAACCAGAAAGGAAAAGAAATGCAGACAACAATTTCAGGACTTGAGAGGCCAAGGCAGAAAGATGCCTTCAGCCTCAAAGACAACCCTAAAGGAAAGCAAGCAAGCAAGCAAGCAATAAAGAAAGAGGTCGAGTTTACTGGAGAAATGGCTCAGACATTAAACACTGACTGCTCTTCTAGATAATCCTTGTTTGGTTCCTAGTGCCCACAGAGTGACTGACAACTGTTTCTAATTCTAGTCCTAGGGGATTCTGACTCCCTCTTCTGGCCTTCTTGGGCACTGCTCACAAATGGACATAAACCTACACATGGGCAAGATACTCATACACAAAAAATAAAAATAAAAAAACTTTCACAAAAAAGAGGGAGAGAATAAACAAGAAAAGGAAAGAAGAGTAGGGAAGGAAAAGAGAGTGGAGGAAAGAATAGAAAGAAAGTGAGGTTGAGGAAAGAGAAAGAGTAGGACAGGACAAAGCTAGCTCACACAATTGAAGTTACATTTCAAATAAGTATAAAAGTGAAGGCAAGTCAACTTGCCTGTGATTTGGTAAATAAAGGTATGTGTCCCCAAACCTGGTCACCTGAATTCAGCTCCTGGAATCTACATGGTGGAGAGAGAACTCCCTCAAGCTGTCTTCCGACCTCCACATATATGATATAGAATGCATGAACATACATGATAAATAAATATAAAAAAATGAAGGCAGTAAAGGAAAGACAACTGGACAGTGTACAACATTAGTTTCTAAGTGATCACTTACTTGACTTCAGATGCAAAATCTGTCTATTTGTGATCTCTAGTCTGGGCTCAAGGCAAGAGTTTTCTGTATGTTCTCACTTGAATGGATGCAGATGCAGAGCCTGTCTCTATGTGGTCCCCCTCCTGGGCAAGTATTCAGATTCTCTCTATGCAGATAGCTGCATATTCACAAACATAGAGTTTGATGTATGCAGTCACTCATATACATTCATATTTTGAATTCTATCTATCTGCATTCATGCACAAGTACATTTATTGTTTATATGAATTAATTTTCAAGTTAGACAACACTGGTTGTCTAGATTTTGTGGGTTTTATTCTAAATAAAAAGATCTATCTGGATCTTCTGTTATTTTTCCATTGATTTGTCTTTGTCCCAGGACTATGATGGTTTTGTTACTGCTTCTGTGTATTATTACTTAAAGTTAGGTATAGCAGTACCTTCATCATTACTCTTTTGGTAAGTGTTGTTTTCTTTATCTGAGGTCTTATGGGCACTAAAATCAGTTTTAAGAACTTTTTCCACTTCCATGAAGAATTATAATAGAATCTTGATAGGGATTGCATTCTGTAAATAGCATTTGATATAATGGCCATTTTCACAGTATTTATTCTTCTAATCCATGAGTATGAAAGGTATTTACATCTTTTAGTGTCTTCTTTCCTTTTATCTTGAGTATTTTCAAATTTTCAAATACAAGTCTTTACCCTGGTTAGGTCTATTTCAGGATTGGGGCAGGGCTTTGTCACAATTGTGAATGAGATTGTTTCTCTAATTTATTTAGCATATTTGTTATAGGTATATAGGAGTACTACCAAAGTGTGGTTTAGATTTGTATCCTGCCATTTTGATAAAAGTGTTTATCAGTTCAGTTTTGAGTGGAATGTTTACCATGTCTTTTGTACAGAATTATAGCATTGGGTTAGTTTTTTACCTTGCCATTTGGCTGAAAGTGTTCACCTGTTCAAGTTCTGGGTGGGTGGAATATTTACTGTATCTTATGCATAGAATTATATCATCTGTAAATAAGGATAAGTGTACCTTTTACTTTCATATTTATGTCTTCTTTCATTTGTTTCTTTTGTCTTATTGCTTTAGCTTAGAATTTCAATACTACAATAAGAAAGAGTAGAGAAAGTATCTTGGGATCCCACACCCTCTCACCTCAAGTTAGGCCCCATTCCTTCCTACCTCCTAGACTCTCTGAGAAAGAGATCTCCTTCTCTGAGCTCTTCACCTTTGTGAATCACTAAAGTTGCCCAGATCACTGCCCCCACCTCAGAACTCTCTGTAACCATTCAAGAAGTACTTGTAAAGGACATATTTCCAACAGATTACTTGACTCAGACAAATTTAATCATAATTGATGAGGAATCAAAAATATTCCATGATAAAAAAGACTCAACGCATGTATGACCACCATTCAAGCCTTACAAAGATTATTGAAAGGAATATTTTAGAACAAAGAGAAACACTGGTAGATACTAAGCACCAGAGTAACATCAGCATAGTAAGAGTAGATGACTTTAGTACCTTGCATTCACCAATGGACAGGACATCCAAAAAGAAAATAAAAAGAAAGGAAAATATCAGAGTTAAATATCAGAGACCAAATGGACCTAGCAGACATCTACAGGTCATTCCCTAACACTGCAAAAAATATTCAAATTGGCAAATGTGTTAAAGACAGAAATCTCATGCTTATTTCAATAGAGGTCAAAAGGCCTTTGACAAAAATCCAAAGTCCTTTTCATGGCGAAAGTTCTAGAGGAAATAAAACTGGAGGGAACATTCCTCAATATATAACAAATTCACAGCCAACATCACCTTTAAATGGAGAAAAACTTGAATCAACCTTATTAAAATCAGGAACAAAACACAGCTAACTATCTTTACTCCTGTTTAAAATAGTGCTCAAAGTTCTAGCTAGAGCATAAAACAAGAGAATTGAAACAAAAGGATACAAATAGGAAAAGAAGCAGTCAAATTGTCACTGTTTGGAGATGATATGATACTATACAAGATGCCAAGGACTCTGCCAGAAAATTCCTAGAACTTACTGCACTTTCCACAAAGTTGCAGGATATAATATCAAAATATAAAGAAGCTTTTTAGTTTCACAGTGTTCCATTTGCCTATTGTTGGCATTAATTCATGGGGATTCTGATTGCAGTTTTATTCAATCTGTAAAATGCTGTTGAAACAATGGAGTTCCATTTACAGTGCATCTTAACTTTACTTGAAGGAGTTAGATTTAGCATTAATATCTTTGATCTACTTCAAGTTGACTTTTGGGCAGGGTGCTAGAAATGGGTCTAATTTCATTCTATATGTGGACACTGAGTTTCCCTAGACCATTTGTGGAAGAATATGTCTTTCCTCCAGTGATTAGAGTATTTTTGGCATTTTTGTAGAAAACAAGGCAGTAATAATTACATGGACATGTATCTGGATCTTCAATTCTATTCTATTGGCCCAATTTCCTGCCAGTGCTATGCTGTTTTAACTACTGTTCATCTGCATTATCACCTGAGAAGAGATATGATAGTCATTCCAGCATTATCCTTTTTTTCCCAAGATTTCTTTGTCTAGCCAGGGACTTTTATACACACACACACACACACACACACATTGTTCTTTTGAGAAATCTTTATTCAGATATTTTATATATTTATTTTGTTAATTGCTGTTATTGCTTTGGATTAGATGGCCTAGTTTGTCATATCTCCATATCCTTTAGTTTGACTTCCTTTTTCTTCTTAAAAATTGTTAATTTACTTATTTATGTATTTCTCCCTCTTATTAAAAATATTTTTTGTCATACAATATATCTTGACTACAGTTTCCGCTCCTTCTACTCCTCCCATACAGATGCACTCTCTTTCTTTCTCTTATTAGAAGAGAGCAGGCTTCTAAGAGGCAACAAGCAAACATGACAAAATAAAACATAATAACATTTAAAAAAAACTATCATATTGAAGTTGGACAAGGCACATAAGAAAAAGAGGCCCAAGAGAAGGCACAAGAATCAGAGATCACACATTCACACACTCAGGAGTCCAATAAAAATACTAAACTGAAAGCTATAATATATCCACAGAGGACTTGGTGCCCTGTGAGCTAATATGAGCTTTGCTCCACTAATATAGAGGTCCTTTGTCTCCTTATGTCCTCCATCTCCTCTGGTTCTTAACTCTTTCAATCTTTTTACAATGGGTTTTCTGAGCTCTGAGGAGAGGGATTTGATGGAAATATTCCATTTAGAGCTGTATGTTGCAAGACCTTTCTCTCTGCTTAATGCCTGGCTTTTGGTCTCATATTTGTTCCCATCTGCTGCAGGAGGAAGTTTCTCTGACGCTGGCTTAGGAAGGCACTGATCTATGAGTATAGCAGAATATTATTAGTAATCAATTTTTGTTACTTTTTTATATCAGTAGTATTTGGTTTTACCCTATGTCCCTGGGGTATCTAGTCTCTGGTTTCCAGTCACCCAAGCAGTGTAGGGTATGTGTTACATCTCATGGAGCAGGCCTTAAGTCAAATCAGACCTTGGTTTGTGCCACCATTGCCCTAGCATATCGTACAGGTAGGACAGACTATAGATCAAAGCTGGGTTGGTGTTTATATTTCTCTTTTGGTAGCTTGCAGAGTACCTTCCCACACCAGACACTATAACCTAAGGGTGAAGGTACATAGGCACTAGGTCAACATCTCCATGTTCAATGAGTTGTATTGTCGTCTTCATCAATGGGGCCTTGCCATCAGCTTGCCAACCTATTATCTTATCAACAGCCCAGGTTGTTTGGGAATTTCCATGGAACCCCTTTGGCCAACAACTCAATTGGGTGTAACCAAGTCTCGGCACTGGAAGCTTCATTTGGTGACAAGATATGGCCAGTCTGGACTCCATCTCCCTCATTATTTGGATACTTCTAATGAATCATATTTAATGAATTATTTAAATACTCCTAATAGATCACCTTCATATATTTTAAGAAGCTTCCTCTGCACTGGGTTTTCACACCACTCCTCAAATGCCCCTCAAATCCAGCTGCCTCTCCCTGCATTCCCTCCCTCAACCCTATCTCTGCTCACACTCCCCATATAATCCTCCCATTCCAGCCCCCCATACCCAGTCCACCCACAAAATCTGTTCTATTTTTGCCCCATAGAAAGATCCCTATATTGTAGCTAGTCCCTTTCTTTATACCTAACTTCTCTGGGTATATGGATTTTAGCTCAGTTTTCATTTACTTAATGACTAATATCCACATATAAGTGAATACATTCCATATTTATCTTTCTGGGTCTGGATTATCTCACTTGGGATTATTTTTTCTAGTTCCATCCTGAAAAATTTATGATATCAATTTTTAGCAGTTGAATATACTCCATTGTGTAAGTGTGCCACATTTTCTTTATCCATTCTTCTATTGGGGAGCATCTAGGTTGTTTCCAGTTTCTGGCTGTTATGAATAGAGCAACAATGGACATGGTTAAGCAACTGTCCTTGTAGTAAGATCAAGTGTCCTTTAAGTATATGTCCAAGAGTTGTATAACTGGATCTTGTAGTTGATTGATTTTCATCTTTCTGAGAAACTGTAATATTGATTTCCAAAGCGGCTGTACCAGTTTGTAATCCCACCAGCAATGGAGCAGTGCTCCCCTAGTTCCACATTCTCGCCAGCATGAGCTATCAGTTTTATTATTGATCTTAGACATTCTGAGAAGTGTAAGATGGAATCTCAAGATAAATTAGATTTGCATTTCCCTACTGGCTAAGAATGTTGAACATTTCTTTGTTTCTCAGCCATTTGAGACTCCTCTATTGAGAACTTTCCATTTACATCTGTAACCACCTTTTAATTGGATTATTTGGATTTTTGATACCTAGTTTCTTGAGTTCTTTATATATTTGCAAGTGGAACTGGAAAAAAAAAAACTTTTTCCATTCTGTAGGCTGCTGTTTTGTCCTATTGATAGTGTCCTTTGCTGTTCCCCACTTTCTCTTCTATCACATTCAGTGTGTCTGGTTTTATGTTGACGTCTTTGATCCACTTGGACTTGAGTTTTGTGGAGGGTGATAGATATGGATCTATTTACCTTTTTAAAATTTTTTTATTATATTGTGTTTTAATTTTTACACATCAGCCATGGGTTCCCCTGTCCTCCCCTCTCCCGCACCCACCCCCACCTTCCCCCCATCCCCTCCCCTCCATTCCCATCTCCTCGAGGGCCAAGACTCCCCTGGGGATTCATTTAAACCTTTTTTCACATGAAGACATCCAGTTTTACCAGTAACATTTGTTGAAGATGCCTTTTTTTTTTCCAATGTCTATTTTTGGTTTATTTATCAAGAAAGCAGGTGCCTGCACATGTGTAGATTTTTGTCTAGGTCTTCAATTCAATTCCATTGATCAACAAGTCTGTTTCTGTACAACCCTATGCTGTTTTAATTACTATAGCTCTGTAGTACAACTTGAAATCTGTGATGGTGATACCTCCAGCAATCCTTTTATTAGTCAGGATTGTTTTTAGCAATTCTGTTTTAGTTTTGCTTTTTTTTTATTCCATATATTTTTTCTTCCTTTTTCATATTGTTTTCTTTTTCAGTATTTTTCCAAATGATTTACGTTGCACCAAAAGGAGATAAATCTCAGATCATGTAGTGTTATCCCCATTTGGAAATACATAAGATATTGTGGCATCTTTGAATTGATTCAGTGGTTGGAAAGATTGGAATCTGTTGGTTAAAGTGAGGCTTGAATATTATATATAAATATATATGTAACCCATCCTTATTTATTTAGACTTTAGAGTCACTGCCAAGTTGTGTAAAAGCAATTTAAATTAAACCAATAGATCTCAAATTCTGGAACCAGGAAGACAGCTTAGTTGGTAAAGTCCTTGTACAAGTGTGAGGAAATGAGTTCAGACTCTCTTGACCAATATAAAAGTCAGGTGGATGTTGCACATCTTAAATCCCAGCACTGAGGGGTAGAGGACAGAGAAAGGCAGATCCAAGGAATTCACTTGGTCAGCCAGTTTAGACATAACAGCAAATTCCAAGTTCAATGAGAGATGCCTCAAAAAATGTGGTAGATAGGAGATTGAAGAAGACATCATGGCATCAACCTCTGGTCTGTACATGCTCCTACACAGGAGACCACACCAGCTCAGCTACTTGCACACACCACATGCGTGCATGTATGCGCGCGCGCGTGCACACACACACACACACACACACACACACACACACACACACACACACCACAGACACAAAGAACAACAAGAAGAGGTAGTAGTACCCAAGATTGAAATTAAGCTATTAGAGTATACCAATTTGACTTTTATTACCATCAAACATTTTGAACATTACTTACCTGTTCTGATCCTTCCAAATTTCTTGTTAAAATCTATTATATAACAATGTTATTGTTTAAATTAATTTTTATTATTTGCACTAGATGGTTTCCGAAAAGTGATTACACTGCAGGGTGAAAAGACTAGTGAGAAGAAATTACCTCTGGAATTTCAGCATCCACTCTTCAAAAAAGGAGGAGCCTGTCTTCTTGAAAACATTAAGCGAAAGGTAGGAAGGGGACCCCTGTCTTATACATTTCTGCAGAATTTAGGGTAGCATTCAGTCCTTAATTTAAACATTTCATGATTTCTCTAAGTCTTATCATGAAGCTGCTAGAACTAGGAACTGGTTGCTAGGTACTTTTTTGGGTTGCTGTAAACATGACCTTTATGTAATTTTGGGGTAAGCTATTTTTTGTGCTCTATTTTATTTTTGTGTGTCATTTTACTATATAGATATTATAACATTTTAGAAAATAAGCAGAGGGGCTAGGCTAGATTATGAAACTTGACTGTTGAGTACTGAGGAAAATAACTACAAATTTTATCTGCATACACCCATATCTGATGACAAGCCAAAGCTGCATATATAGTAATTAAACAGTTTTTCACTTGCAAGATGTCTGTGTATGTTGTAAATTCATGTGAACTTTTATATACTAGAAGTTCAGGACCAAAAACAAACACAGAAAGAAACTTTAGAATGTCAGTAAGAACAGTGGTTCTCAATACATATCTTTTAAATCTCTAGGAGTCTTAAGACATTTTTGCAGAGCTATGACAGATCTATTTTCATAAAAAATCTATAGAAATAATTCTTCCATCTTTAGTCTCTCATGATTACAGTTCAATGTTCTTAGGAATGCATGTTTAATTACATAAGTATTCCAATGTTAATGTGTAATGTGCACAGTATTATAGCTTTTAAATAAATTAATAATTACATTTTTATCAATTCAAATGTTATTATTTCCTTACAAGAATACACACATACTGAGCCTGTTTGCCCAGTGTCATCTCTTTTCCTCCTCCCTCTACTTATTATTTTTCTCTGTTTCATTAGAAATGTTCACCTCCACATTAATTTTCTATATGTTTTATATGGAGAAAATATCAATTTTGTGACCATAGAAAATCTAGGAACCACAAATAAGAGAATATAGAGAACATTTGTCTTTCTGAAATGAGTTTCATTCATTCATTCTTATTTTTTTTCTGAGACAGGGTCTTACTATGTAGTCCTGACTGTCCTGGAACTCTCTCTGTAGACCAGGCTGGCCTCAAACTCACAGAAATCCACCTGCCTCTGCCTCCCAGGTGCTGGGAATAAAGGCCTGCTCTATCACTGCCAGGCTTATTTTATTCTTTAAATATGATTGTTTCTAGTTGCATACATTTTTTCTACAAACAACAAAACTTCACTCGTCTTTACAGTTGAAAAGAACTTCCATCATGTATATGTGCAACAATTTCTTTATCCATATTCTGAGGTTGCACACCTAGTTTGGTTCCATAACTTAGCTATTATGAATAGGACTGAAAATAACATGTGTGAATAGGTATCTCTGTGATATATTGACTTTAGATAAATCACAATGATTGAGTTTTCACTTAATATTCATTTTTTGGATTTTAAATTTTTAATTAAAATAGAAGTACATTTCTTACACATATCACTTTCCTCCTTCAAGACCCTTCCAGGTTCCCTCTCTCTAATGTCTTCTTCCATGATCCTCTGCCCCCTCTCAAATTGATGACCTTTTATTTATTATTGTTATACACATGTGCATATGTATGCACAAATGTGGCTCATTGCTGGGAGAGGGTAATTTTCTCTCTCTCAGTAGTCACTAGGGACCTATAGTTCTTTATCTAGGGTTGGGGCCCCATGAAAGTTCCTCCTTCTACATTGGCATGTCTAGTGATATTACCATTGTTCTTGTCTTTTATATGGAGCTGTTTTGGAGTTTTGTTGTTGTTTATTAGTTTGTTTGTTTGGAGAGACTATTTCACAGCAGACTTCCTGATATTCTGGCTCTTAAAAATTCTTTCCGCAATCTCTTTTGTGATGTTCCCTGAACTATAGATGCAGTAGCTGTGATGTAAAGGTGTACTTTGGGGCTGCTTTTCCCACAACCCATTGATCTCTGCATTGTGTCCATTTTCTGTGATGCTTTCTATTTTCTGTAGAGAAAAGCTCCTTTGATGAGGAGTAATAGTTGTGGATATAAGGATAAGATTTAAAATGTAATAAGGAATTGTGCTGGTCTTGCAAAGTGCAAATAGTAGATTCTTTTCTAAAGTCCATGACCACACTAGCCCAGAAAGTTGGTTAGATTTCTAGTACCAGGCATGAATCCTGTTGAATATAACTTAAGTCCAATTAGGCAACTGTTGGTTATCACTCATTTGAAAACCTCCTTCATTTCCATCTATCTTCTATGGTGCCCCAAAATACTATGCATCTGAGTTAGGTCAGGCAAGGGGTACTCGAGAATGAAGGGTTCATGGCCACAGGTCTAGAAATAGGCCCATCAGTTTGTAGATGGCAGATGTTTAGGGGAAGTAGAGAAAGAGAAGATGAGACTTATCCAGGAAATGTAGTTTTCATGCAAAGAGGGTTCAGAAGAGACCATGGGTTTGAGCTAGGTACCTGCCTTTCTGTCTTTTGGTTAGTTGGGCCAGAGGTCTGTCAATCTTGTTTATTTATCTTCTCAAAGAATCAGCTCTTGGATTTATTGATTCTTTGTTTTATTTTCTTTATATCTATTTCATTAATCTTTTCTCTAATTTTTATTTTTATTATTTTTTGCCATCACCTGTATTTGAATTTGGTTTGTCCTTGCTTTTCCAAATTTTTGAGTTGCATCATTAAGTCAATTATTTGTGCTTTTCCTGATTTTTTTAAATGTAGTCACTTAGAAGCATAAATTACCCTCATATGACTTCTTCTAATGTGTCCTGAATATAGTATGAATTGGCATCTGTGGTTTTTTGTTTGTTTGTTTGTTTGTTTTCCAGAATTTGGATTACATTGGTTCAACATTTGTGGCTTTCAAAGTTTCCATTGAGAAATCAACTGTTATTCTGGATTGATTCTCTTTGTATGTAATGCATTGATTTTCTCTTGCTGCTTTCTGTGCCTTCTTTTTGTTTTGTGTATTCGCTGTTTAATTATTATATATAAAACCAATGGGAGAAGGTTTTTTTTTCCTGATCCATTTACTTAGAAAAATATCTCATCCCTTTCACCTTAAGAACTGTCATTTGTTTGGAGGCAACAAATGAATAAATCTTGCTTTTAACCTAATCTTTCAGTCTTTGTCTTTTGCCTAGGGAATTAATACCCTTCATAATCAGAGTTATTGTTGAAAGATGTATATTTATTCCTGATGTTTTATTATTTTGTGGTTTGGGGCTTTTCTTATTCCCCTGCCTAACTGTTATAGAAACATAGTTTATTTTTCCTCTGGCGCTCAAGGTTGTCTTCCATTTTATTCCAAAGGACTCCTTCGGGTATCTTCCATAGAGCTGGCTTAGTGGTCCATGAATGCCTTTAGCCTGTTTTTAATCATGAAAAGGTTTTCTTTTCCTTAAATTCTTAAAAATAGTTTTATTGCATATAATATTTTGGGGATGGTATATGTCTTTCAGAACTTGAAATATATCATCACCTGGTTTTTAGATCTTTTCCCTTTGTTACAGTTACTCTGACAAGCCTGCTTTTGTAGGTGATGTCTCTTGTGTTCCTTTCAATATGCTTTTTTTGGTCTCTCTAGTTAGTGATTTAGTTGAAGGGAAATTCTTTCATGTTTATTTTCTATTTGTGTTCTAAATGCTTCCTATATCTACTTTGGCATCTCTTTTCATAACTCTAGAAATTTTTCAGCAATAATTTTGCTGAAAATATTTACTATAGCAACGATCCTCAGATTTGGTATTATCATAGCATGATGTGTATTCTGAATGTATCAGTCATATTTTTGGATGAATTCATCTGAGGCCTTTTTGAAACAGTCTGATTCCCCATCTTAACTGTATCCTGCTCTTGAAACATTCTACTGTATTTCAGTTTGGTTTTTCTTCAGTGTTGCTATATTTGGATTCTTCTTTCATAAGTTATATTTACCTTATTGTTTCCTTGAACTATTTGTTTGAGTTCTTAGAATTCCTTCAGTTTGTTTATCTTCCTTAATTTCTTTGAACATATTATAATCATGTCTTTTAGTCACCTAACTAAAATTTCATGTAACTAATTCTTACTAGAGCCTAATTTTGTGGGATTAATATTTTTTATTAAGAAAATTTTTGTTCATTTTACATACCAATCAAAAATCTCTCTCTTCCCTCCTCCCATCCCTCCAACCTTCCCCATTAACCCATTCCCCCATTCCCTATTCCAAGAAGGTAGGGGCTCCCATTGGGAGTCAGCAGAGCCTGGTACATTCAGTAGAGGCAGGTCCAAGCCCCTCCCTCTGCCTCAAGGCTATGCGAGGTGTTCAACCACAGGTAGTGGGCTCCAAAAAGCCAGCTCATGCATTGGGGTTGGATCTGACCCTACTGACGGGGGCCACTTAAGGATATCAAGCTACACAACTGTCTTGCTTATGCAGAGGTCCTAGTCCAGGCCCATGAAGGCTCCACAGCTGTTTATTCCACTAGTTTGGTTTGGTTGTCTCTGTCAGTTTTCCCATCATGATCTTGATGCCCCTTGCTTATAGAATCCCTCTTTTCTCTCTTCAACTGGACTCCTAGAGCTTGGCCTGGGGATGAGTAACTTTTGAAGGACTAATATTGCTTTGGTTTTTCAAATTATGGGTTTCCATTTAGGATCTTGTATATCTGTAGTTTAGCTGTTGGTTGAATTTATTTATTTTTGAATTTCATTATGATTAACTAATTAATTTCAAATCATCCTTACTATTTCAAGGGAACTCTTTGGTCTTTACAAGTGGAACTATGTTGTTATAGAGTTGAAGTATTTTTTTCATCTGCAAGACTGCAAATGAGGACACCAAATTTGATGCTTAGTGTTCCCCTGAGGTTACAGTATTGTCTGACAAAACAAACCACTATCAAAGGATAAGTTCTCAATAGCAGTCCAGTATTAGCCCAATTTAAAAGTTATTCGTTCCTATGCAACAATCATTTTGAGAACTAAAAGGACATAGATATTAGTGTGTGTACTAATATATTAGGTGCTTTTGATACAAGTGGAAAGAAAAAAAAATTAAACAAATAGCAACAGCAAGAATTTAGGATAAAAGTATTAGTGTTTGATATTAGCTTGACTGAGAACAAGTGGAGGAGAAAAAATATGTACAAAAGGAACAAGAAGTAGGGGAAAGGAGGAGGGAAATATGAAAGAGGCTTACTAAAGGTTAGTTGAAGAAGGAGACATATGCAATCCTTGCCAACCTAAATTCTTTGGGAAAGGAAACTCTAAAAAGAAAGACTAGGGAAGGAAGGATATGGGAGAGAGAAAGAACATGAATGAAGATAAATATGGGATAGAGGGTCTGAATGCATTCTACCTAGTCTGTTTGGTGCTTGCCTCCCAGAAATCTGACTTTCACTAGCCATCTTGTTATTGCTTCTGTGCTTTCTTCCTAGAGGTCAGGTTATTCTGGTCAATGGGGAGTGCTTCCCAGGTGGAGGCTCAGATACTGGTCATATTTCTGAGCAGTTGTTAGGTATCAGGTTACTAATGTTGGTCTCATCTCTGAGGGGAGGTTACTTCTATTACCTGGTTAGAGGCTTAGGACCTATACCGTTCACCGGCAAACTTTGGCTCCAATTTAGATTCTGCCTTTCTGATTTCTAACTCAATGACTTTTCCCTATATTCTGGCAGAATTCTCTTAGACCACATTCAGTACGTGGTCATGTTTCATTTACCCTGAGCTTCCTGAGTGTGTGTGGGGGGTACAATTCACATAAGGTCACAGTGGCCATGGCACTACCTCCACAGAGGTCTTTTTGAAATAGCATTATGCAGCTGTTCTGGGATGAGACTGCTTCTAATGCTCCAATAACCATTTGACACTGCACAGACCCATTTGGAGGCACTGGTATGCTTTAGTACCACTATTTACCTCTCAGACCCAGGAACCCTGCCCACTCTGTGTCCCTGTTCCACAAGACTTGTTTCTCTGTACTGCAAACACAGGTGCTCCTTTGACACTAAATTTTGAAGAAAAATGTACACAAGGAGAATTGTGTTCAGCAAAATTATCCTTCAGCAAAAGAAATAAAGCTTTCAGAGAGAGAGAGTGAATAGATTTGTTATCATCGGATCTACCGTATGAAAGAAATTAAAGCATGTTCCAGGACCATGGATGACACCCAAAATAGCCACATCATCAGAAAGCCTCACTATATTATATCCTCCATAGCCATAGAGATCAATTTTTATATGGTAGACATTAACATAACCCATATAAAGAAAATATTTTTGGTTCTCCTCCCCAAAATGAAGAGTAGGACGTGGCCATAAGAAAGATTGACTGTTAAAATAGAGCAAATTTTGTTTACTTACGCCAAATTGAGACCGCTTTCCTTTCAGTCATGGTAGTTTTGGAATGATAGTTTCTATTCTAGGGGGCAAAAAAATGAAAAACAATGCTCCACAGAGGCATTTTTCAATCCCACAGAAAAGGGAGTCATGTTCAGACATTGCTGATTCTACTGAACACTTAATCTTTTTGGTTTAATTAAGAATAATTTTAAGACATATGACCTGAGGATTATTTAATTTGAGATTAAAACTTTTGTATGGGGAACAGTGATTCTCACATCTCATTAGTTAGTGAAAGAAATAATATATAAAAGAGATACCTTATTTTTATTTTAATTTGTTTTTCATCACAGAATCAAAAGAGAGAACTGGCTCATTGCTAATATAATTGCTCCTTCTTCTTAATCCTGATAAAATACATTATCTGCACTACTCATTTGCAGTTTACTACATACTGCTTTTCATGACCATGACTTTTAAGTCTAAATATTCACTTCCTCTCTGGTCTATTAATTATACAGCAGTGTTTCACAGATAAGCATATTCTTCTGACACGTTTACAAGGTGGCAATTTCTATTCACAATATTGAAGTTTTCCTTTGAGGGACCAGGAGCCTCTCCTTCCTATTTGTAGTAGTGATATAATATAAAGCTTCAATTTAGAATAATTGATAATGTTTTATTCTGTTAAACTTTTATTTTTTATTGATTCTCTCATCTGTATTAAAATGTTTTAATAAGCATTTATTATGCCCATACTGTGAGATTCTGAATGAATGAAACTTTTAAAAGTTTTTTTGACTATGGTGATAATGCATTTAGCCCTTTGGAAACAATACATAGTCAAATCATTAAAGCTGTTCCAAGCACCACCTGCAAAATTAATTTTCGCATTATTATAGGCATTATTATACATTTAGTTGTCTAAGCATAGTATGGTGTTTCATTTAATAAAAAACATATTTTAATATGCTCACAACTCAGCAGGCCAAAAATGAATCTGTAGTCTACTGTGGATTATTTCTGAGAGTTAACCATATTGTAAATTATTCATGAGATAAAACTACTCTCCGATTATTCTCATAATCACTCCCAACAGGAAAGGGAGGGAAAGGTTCAGAGTTCAGCTCTAAACAAAATGAGATGTATATATTACAAAATGTTTCTAAATTAATATAGTGTGTCAAAGTTACATATAATGATACATACTGTGTTTGGTTATATTACAGTACTTACTATAAACTGTATTTTGCTGTCCCTGTAAGGTATTATCATTTCATTAGGGATAGAAATTCTGCCATACTCAACTAGGGTTTTCACTTTTTTTTTCTTCAATCTCTCTTCACCCTTCTTCAGCCTCCAGAGTGCTGGCATTATAGATGTGTGCCAGTATAATTATGATGTGTGTGTGCATGTGTACATAAATGTATGTAATGCGTGTGTAATATATAGTACATACATGTGCATATATATTCTGGGTTTATTGAAAGTCTATGTGTAATGTATTATTCTTGAAATCAGGAAGAATTATAGTCAGAAACTATAATATATTTATTTCTTATCTAATTTGTATGTGTGGGGGTATTTTGCCTACATGTCTATCTACCATGAACATATAGTTCTTGCAGAAACCAGAAGAGGGTATCATATCCCCTGAGACTTGGGTCTTCTAGATAGCAGCTAGCACTATGAACTGATGAGCTATCTCTCTAGCCTCCTAATCTTCCGGGAGCTTTCAAGTTAGTGGAAGCATAATAATGTATACAATAACTATAATATGAAATATGTATAGTGTAGTACTATAATCAAGGTATATCTACAAAAATGGATGTACTTTTTCCCATTAGTCATGTTTTTTTTTCTTTCTCATTAGTACTCATAATGGATTGCTAATGATTTGCCAAATTTTAACCAGCCTGACTGTACTGTTCCCACTTTAGGTATCAACAATAAAAAATGAAGATACCAGTCTCTACTCTAATGAGTTTCAGAAAATTCTGACTGAGATGCAAGAGATTAGAAACTTACAGAGCAACATGGATGCCAGATATGCACAAATGAAACAGTGGGTATTACTCTGTTCTCTAGCACCTGTCTCTAGGGTTTCAAGTGTGATTACTGCAGAGTGGTGAAACTCTACACTTATTTTACGTGAAATATTTTAGTGTGATGTCTTTTATGTTAAAACATAACACTGAATCAAATTATTTAATTCTTGAATTGCTATTAATGAGTCAGTAGCTCAACTGTGAGTATAGTTCTACACTATGCATACTTCGTATTATAGTTATTATATACATTATTATGCTCACAATATAACTGTGATTGCCTAACATACCACTACACAAATCACAAGTAAAATTACCAGTATATAAGACAACAACAGAAATATGAGTACTAAGCTAGATGGAAATTTCCATTTTAACTGAGAAAGAAAACTATAAAAGGCTGCTAAATGTATAATTTTTGTATTTAAATACTCTGACTACATGCCTATTGCATTTACTGATTCTTGCTTCGGTCTTTTTTTTTAAGTTTGGCCTTTAAAATAAATTCTTTTAAATATTCTTCAGTTTTTTATAAGGAATCAGAGGCCATAACACACTATGCAATGTCTCTGACAGTAAGACTTTTATCCAGGCAATAATATTATAAGGCAAATTTTAACTAGCTAGATATTTGCACAGTAATACCTTTGAGGACATATTGTGATCCATTATTTACATTAGAGGATATGTGTGGGCATATTTTAGCAAATATTCATCAGCATTCAAACTAAAACTGAAAATCTTTCTGTGACATGCAAATGAACCTTTAATTTCATGAGTCTATCTTTTGTATTTGTCTTAGTAAATTAAGCTTTGCATATACAGCAACAGAGAAAGGAGAGAAGGAGTGGAGAAGATAGAAGCATTTTTCATCAGCATTGAAAAGAAACCAAGATTTTCAGTGAAATTAGACATGAGCCAGTCCATGTTAATTTTGGATGTCAGTCTGTTGTTGAATGTTAACCACTGCATATGTATATATCATATGAGTTCTGGCTGGTTTTGTAGGCAAACAAGTCAAAACACTGCTCCTAAATAGTGAACAAAGTAGCCTTCTGAGGTTCCTTCTAAGCAAATATTTGTGGTACTTTCCCATTGTATTTTATATAGTATTTAGAACTAATTCTTGGAAGAATTTAGATGCCCACAATAAAAACTGAAGCTGTCAGAACTATATGCTGAACTCAAGAAAAAAAATAGTTCTTAGAAGCTGTCATTGGACCCCTTCATCTGCTCCTCTTACTAATGTAGCCTTTTTTTATTCTTGAGATTATAATTTAATTACATGTCTCCTTTCCCTTTCCTCTTTCCAAACTCTCCCATATATTCATCCTCACTCTTTTGATTCTTTTTTATTAATTGTTATTACACGCATATGTGTACATGCATATACATATATTCCTAAATATAACCTATTTGGTCCACATAAGCTGATCACACTTGGGCAGTCATGTTGGTGAGACTTTATAGGAGTAGCCTCTGATGTTACTAGGAGACACAATCTCATAGCAAGCTCCCAGATCCACTGGCTTTTCCCAGTCAGAATGTCAAAGATCAATAGAACAACCTACAACAAATGCTAGGAGGTGAGGTGGGGAAAAGGGAACCCTCATTCACTGTTGATGGGAATGCAAACTGCTGAAACACTATGGAAACCAGTGTGGATAATTCTCAAAAAGGTACAAGTAAATGTATAATACAACCCAACTATACCACTTGACATCATACTTTACAGATAGTGGCTAGGCCATGTTCAGTGCAGCTCTATTCACAATAGCTAAGGGATGGACACAACCTAAATTCCTTAAAACCAACTAATGGAATGAAAATATAGTACATATACACTATGGGATACTATTCAGCTGTAAAGAAAAATAAAATAATGAGCTTTGCAGGTAAATGAGTGGAACTAGAAAAGATCACACTGAATGAGGTAACCTAGCCCCAGAAAGACAAAGGTCACTTGTTCTGTCATATTGGAGGCTCCTGGCTCTATATCTTCAGATGTGGGTACATAGCCTGTAATAACTACAGAAATCAGGAAAGTAAAACAGAGCCATGTCCAGCATGGGGGGTGGGAGTGGGAGCAATATAGGGGAAATAGCAGAGTACAAGTGATCTGGTCAGGGAAATGGGAAAGAAGGTTGCTCCTTAGTGGGATGTAGGGACGTAAATTCAGAAGACAAATGGATGTGGCTAAAAGAACAATAAGTATATCTGAAAAAAAACATAAGGAATAGTACTAAGAACTTTTTACAACAAAAATTACTCCTATAATACACAGAATTCCATTTATTGTTTTAATGAACTTTTTTTCTTTCTTTTTTCTTTTTTCCATTATATTTGTGTTTTAATTTTACACATCAGCCATGGGTTCCCCTGTCCTCCCCACTCCGACCCCCACCCTCATTCTCCCCCCATCCCCTCCCATCCATTCCAATCTCCTCCAGGGCCAAGACTCCCCTGGGGATTCATTTAAACCTGGTGGATTCAGTACAGGCAGGTCCAGTCCCCTCCTTCCAGGCTGAGCAAAGTGTCCCTGTGTAAGCCCAAGGTTCCAAACAGCCAGCTCATGCACTAAGGACAGGTCCCGGTCCCACTGCCTGGGTGCCTCCCAAACAGTTCAAGCTATTCAATTGTCTCACTTATCCAGAGGACCTGATCCAGTTGGAGGCTCCTCAGCTTTTGGTTCATAATTCATGTGTTTCCATTAGTTTGGCTATTTGTCCCTGTGTTTTCCAATCTTGGTCTCAACAATTCACACTCTTACAGTCCCTCCTCTTTCTCGACAATTGGACTCCTGGAGCTCCACCTGGGGCCTGGCCGAGGATCTCTGCATCCACTTTCATCAGTTATTGGATGAGAGCTCCAGCATGACTGATAGGGTGTTTGGACATCTGATCACCAGACTAGGTAGATCAGGCTTTCTCTTGACCATTGCCAGTAGTCTACAGTGGATATATCAGTGTGGATTTCTGGGGACCTCTCTAGCACTTTGCTTCTTCCTATTCTCATGTGGTCTTCATTTATCATGGTCTCTTATTCCTTGTTCTCCCTTTCTGTTCTTGATACAGCTGGGATCTCCTGCTCCCCTAAGCTCTCTTTCCCTCAAACCTTGCCCTTCATTGCTCCCACTGTCATCCAGGTTGTTCATGTAGATCTCATCCATTTCTCTGTCAATGGGGGATCCCTGTGTCTTTCTTAGGGTTTTGTTTTTTAGGTAGCCTCCCTGGAGTTGTGTAGCAGTCTAGTCATCATTGTTTTACATCTAGTTTCCTACTATGAATGAGTACATACCATGTTTGTCTTTCTGAGTCTGGGTTACCTCACTCAGGATGATTTTCTCTAGATCCATCCATTTGCCTGCAAACCTCATGATGTCATTGTTTTTCTCTGCTGAGTAGTACTCCATGTACCATGGTGGCACACACTTTTAATCCCAGTACTCAGGAGGCAGAGCCAGGTGGATCTCTGTGAGTTCGAGGCCAGCCTGGTCTCCAAAGTGATTTCCAGGAAAGGCGCAAAACTACACAGAGAAACCCTGTCTTGAAAAAACAAAACAAAAAACCCAAAATGTTTTAATGAACTTTTTTATCTGTGCTGATGGTACTCTCTCTGAGAGCTAAAGACCACCCAATACATGAGAATCCCCCTTTTGAGATGTTGACCAGGGCTGTTGAAGGGACTCCCAAAATATGCAGCCCATTGCTGTTGCTCTAGGTTATATCCCCAAGGTGTGAAGTAAATCCCTGTTGCTGAAGACACCATACACTGCAAAAACAGGACGCAGAGACCTCTAAGCTATAACTGACCTGAATACCCCTTCTCTGAGGACTAGCTTACACGGTACAAGAAAGTGCCATGCAAACTTCCAAAGGAGGAAGGCAATCAACAGCCCTATCCAACTGGTGTCTATGAACCACATCAATGACCAAAATGGCATGATAATCTTAAGGATGCAGTAGATGCACATATACTTTAGTGGTAACCAACAGCTTTATATTTGGACTTATGATCCATTCAACAAAGATATCATGTCAAGTAATGGAAACCTAGCTAACTATTTAGAGCTAGTGAAATCATGGTTATTGGAGGAGAACCCACAACAACTAATTTACTAAACCAGCATATTCCCTAACAACCATCTATGAACATTTGCCCTTTATACACACAGATCAGTGTAGTCTTGACTCCTCATTAAGGAAACTTATCGTTGCAACTGATGGAGGCCACTACAGAAAACTACAATCAATCAAAATGCAGAGTTGTGGAGCCCAGGCTCAGTGGATACATCTACAAAACACTACCATACCTAAGGCTCAGAAAACATTTTAGAAGAGTGGGTAGAAAGACTGTAAGAATAAGAAGATCAGGGAATTCGCTGTGAGATTGTGTCTCCTGGTAACAGCATAAGCTATACTCAGAAAGTCTCACCAACATGACCACTCAAACATGAGCTAAACAAGGATGACACTAGCGGGCATGCCAAAGTTGATGGGGAAACGCCCAGCAGAACTCAGCCCTGAACAACGAACTATAAGTAACTGAAAAATCTTGGCAGCAAGAGAGATAGTTCTCCCCATTAGAAGAACACACCAACTGGTTATCCAGTGCCAAGTGATCAGCCTTCAAAACATACATACAAATAACATTATATGGACTCAACAGGTTATATTTGGGAATATATATATATATATATATATATATATATATATATATATATATAAATGAAAACAGTTAATGAAAAGAAAGAGGCCATGAATTTGACAAAAGCAAGGAGTGATATATGGGAGACTTTGGAGGGAGTAAAGGGAAGAGAGAAAAGTTGTACTTAAATTACAATGTCAAAAATAAACAAGAGAGAGTTAACTCTAGAATTTGGGATTGAAGGGGAAAAAATCACATAAAGCATAGATCTTGTCTGTTTATGGGCTTGCCAAAGGCATCTTGATGTTTAACCATGTGAACAGATGATCATAAACTTCTTTGTTCTGTCATAAATTGTCCCTAATATATTTTATTCCATTCTAAATATATTTTAGATTCACCACTCTTTCTCAGTATATATACACATATTTTCACAAATCACTGATATATAAAGAGAGTAAGAATATTATTGTTTGAATCTCTAAGAGTAAGATTTTTAAGTATTAAAATCCCAATTAACATAAGATTCTGTATGCAGAAAATCAGGACTTGAATTTACCTTTAGGATTTTAGGAAGCCAATTTTATTTTACTGATACAGAAGCAAAACCTAATTCTCTGTCTAAAGCAACAAGGCTTTCTTAAAAATATTGTTCTTAGTAACTCCTGAAAAAGAGAATTTGTTAAGAGGATAAGAGTTTGTATTTTATCAAAATAATGGCCCTTGATTTTGCCAGTCATTTGCTTATTTAAAAAAAAAAACTAAGTTTTAACGAATCAAGGTTTATTTGAGTATCTTCACATTAGTCTGTTAAATGCCCACTTTATAAGAATTATATTCTAAAGCAACCTTTGTACTTTTATCACCCTCTGCATAGATCGGAGTGTCTGAACATTATGTAAATGCTATGTACATGTTTGCAGAGCTAAAAGCATATAAATTTATACATGCAAAGCAACCAACAAGTGCTATCTTTAAAACAATATATATTTATATCAGGACTTTCAACATATAAATACCAAAAAGTCTTTTTTTTTATTTATGCTACCTATAATCACTCCTATTGAAATGAACATACTGCCGTTTGAGTAGTCCTCCTATTTAAAACCTGACCCTCATCTATTTGATTTGGCTAATAAAGAATGTTTCTTGTCAGTTGCTGGCATTAGAAGCAGCCTTAGTACCCTCTGGGCCACAGCTTCTATGTGCTGTTCTGAGGGAATATACCCAGATTTCACTTCAATAACGCTGATCCCTTCTTAATCACAGCTGATTTCTCAGTCCCAGATTACCAGAATCGTGTCAGTAAAGCAAAGGTTTCATGTCCAAAGATTTCTAATCAAAAAAAAAAAAAAATCCACAGGAATGGCCATGATTGTGTCTTTTCTTCTCTCTGAAACTTCCCAGGCCAGACCTCCCTCTCCTGCATTACTGTCAGTGTTATCATTTAAGTAACAAAAATAGGTCATTAAGCTCTAAATATTAAATGATGTTTCCAGAGTTCCATATCTTTCACAATCCTCCCCCAAACAACACAACCAGGCCTGTTACAGCAGTACTCCACTCCTGCTACAACAATCTGTATTAATTAGTCAGGGTTCTCTAAAGGTACAGAACTAATATATTAAAAGGAGGTATTTAGTAAACTGGTTTACAAGATGCAATCTGGGTTGTGCAACAATGGCTATCTCACATTGGAGAAATGGAGACTTCAGTAGTTAGTTGACACGAGGCTGAATGTACAAGCAGTCTCAATCTGGTGCTGGAGTCCTGGAGGATTACTGAACAGCTGCTGATCATCAATCTATGTTGGAATCCCCACCCCGCAAATGGTACTAAGTATGGTATTCTTTGCTTAACACAATAGGAGTGAAATGGTAGTCTTTACACGTAAAAGTAAGGGGTCAGAAAGAAGTTAAAGACAATGAATCAATTCTGGTATCCTTTTCCACTAGTTCTGCTAACTTTCCAGGTTTTGTGTTCATGTTTCTAATTGTAACATTACTGTTATCTTCGAACGAAGATAATTAGACATGTTCAAACATTGTGCATTTCAAGCAGTGCCTCTCTAATCATTGAAAAGTATCAGAGGGAGCATATCCATAAGCACATACTTCAACATTGTTTAGAATGCGATTTATTCTTTTTTTTTTTTTTTTTTCCGGAGCTGAGGACCGAACACAGGGCACTGAGCTAAATCCCTAACCCTGCGGTTTATTCTTAAAACCCAAAACTCAATGAAAATTTGTGTATAAAAACAAATTCAGTATTAGAAATGCAAGTTGATAGCATGTGTCTCTTGTATTATTTAATACAAGTCTGAATGTGATAGTTTTGTATAAAACTAACTTGGAGATTTGTTTGTTCTCATATACTTCTTTAAAATCTTTTCCTCCTCCAGTGATAGAAGTTAATTAAGAAGAAATTTATTATTCTTTTTTCTGCAGTCTAGAGAAGTATTAAGGTAGAATTGTGATAAGTCTAAGTATGACATCTGTCATTCAATTGATCTCTCAAGTTCAAAATATCAAGTTAATCTGAGCTTTCAAAAATATAAATGTATGGGTTTGGTCATGCAACTTAGTGGTAGAATGATTTCTTAGCATGTGCAGTGCTCTGGGTTATTATCAACATCAGTGAAAACTCATTGCTCTAAAATCTGTGTGAACTCATTAACTAGTAAAGGCAGTAATATTCCACTAGGACGATAATGGGTATAATTTTGTGAAGAACATAATGGATACTATTAGTTGAGGTAATTCAAAGTATCTTTGAATATTTTATTTTCAAATTTTTAAGGAACACTAATATCTTCATTTAAGTAATCTGTTTATGTTTCAGGGACTATTCAGACCTATGTCTTGAAATTACAAACCTAAGGAAAAAGTACTGTGAGCAACAGCAGCTGTTAACACAGGTATAAGTTTTTTTTTAAGGAGACTATTTATTTTCTTGGAAATATTGTTATTTGATGGCACTTTGTGCACAAATATAAAGTACAATATAAAGTCATGTGAAAACCAAATGATTATGCAAAGTTATAGTTGTACTTTCTAGAACCTCTCACAACCTTCCTGTTTTACTATTGATTTCACTAAATACTGAGAATGGTGTCATAGTGAAAATAGTCTGTTATTTTCAGGTACTCCATTGTATCTTGGATTTGATAAGTGGAAACGATACAGGCCTAAAAAAGAGGAAAAGGTGAGTTTGCCGACTCTAGGTATTCTACAGAGGCATCTCTATTCTCTTGTCTATAGCTGAACAAGTCAGAATGCATGGATTAAGTATTGCCACCAGAGAAAAAAAGTACCTGCTAAGAAAAGCAAAGCATATCATTACCAGCAGTAAATCCACTGTCTTAGTCAGTGTTTTATTGCTGTGAAGAGACACCATGACCACAGCAACACTTCTAACAGAAAACATTTGATTGGGACTGGCTTACAGTTTCAAAGACTTAGTCCATTTTGATCATGGTGATACATGGCAGAATGCAGACAGACAAAGTGGTAGAGAATGTGTAGCTGAAGGTTTTTCTGTGCTCGCCTGGCACCAAGGACCACACAGCCATTTATAAAATAATCACTCAGAAGCTTATATTAATTAAAACTGTTTGGCCATTGGTTTAGGCTTTTTACTGACTAGCTCTTACATTTAAGTTAACCCATAATTTTTATTTATGTTTAGCTCCAAGAAGGAGCTGAGATTATTACATCTTGATCTGCAGGCAGCAGATGGGAAAAACTATTTGTCACACTGTACATAGCCTGAGCATATGAGACCTCAAAGCCCCCCTCCACAGTGACACAGTTCCTCCAAGAAGACCACACCTACTCCAACAAGGCCATTCCTAATAGTGCCACTCCCTATGGCCAAGTATTCAAACACACGAGTCTGTGGGGGACATTCTTATTCAAACCACCACACCCACTATGAAAATAAAATACCTCTTAACCATAAAACATTCACTCAATCCCTAAGAACCAATTGTTTTAGGAAGTAAATGCGGGAACTAATATATTAGTTATTGTATTGCGAATATGAGTAGAAATAAAAACAAGCAGGAAATAAAAGAATGGAACATGTTCAAAAGAGTGAAAGGGGAGGATGTGGAAGTTTTGGTTAAAGACAAAGTGAAAAAAGAAGAATATAAATATGCAGTCAAATAATGTATAACAATCTCATTTCCCAGGAGGTGGAGCTCTTGAGACCATATAAACCAAGTTAGTCTGTGTTCTTTGGGAAGAAGGATACAAGTGTATAAAGAAATGAGTGGGTGAGAATAATATAAGATATGAACAGTGGGAGACCAAGCTGGCCTGCTATATTGCCCCGAATATTATTTAAATAAAGAAAATTGAGGGCTGAGTAAAGAGCCGCCACAAAGACGGAAGTCTCAGCTTGTGCTCTCACCTCACTGGATGGCTGACAGTGGGGCTGAAGTCTCTAATTGAAGATTTCTAATTGAATCTTATAATACTATTGTGGTGTATGGTAATTGCTTTATAGTTACATAGAAAGAATATTTCCTGATTACATTCAGTTAATGATTTCAGTATAGAATCATATATTAATAATTTATTAGAAGGATTTTAATCCTTACTAAAATAGATCCATTAATAAATCCAGGAATTGTTATGGTGAATACTTACTTTGAACACAGTAAAATGTCCCAGGCTTTATCTGTCTTTTGCCTTCCCCAGCTCTAGGATCAGGTACAATTCAAAAAGCTTTTACTCTGTGCTTTGTTTAGTTTTAGATTACAAGATGTACTAAAAGATTTAGACATTTGGGGAGGTGGCTAATATACAGAAATACAATTCCAAATGACCACTGACTCTTTTAAGTGACTTAAATGTGAAGTGCTCTTTACCTCTGATACTAAGACCTATAGCACTAATTTCTGATGGAATCATTAAGTCAAAGGATGGCTAACTTAGTTTCTATTCAACACAGCTGGTTGACCACTGCAACATTAATATACCTTGAGACATTAAATTTGTGTATTTCCTTGCAGGTCATTATCATTTATACCTGGAGCTTCAGATTCTGAATGGGATCATCAGTACTTACATATTCCAGATGACAAGAAGAAAGAAGCTGTAAGATTTTGAAGTAAAATGGTGGTGGAGGATGGCTTAAAAACAAACATTTGTTGTCAGTAAATTTTCTAATTCTAGTTCCTGTTATTTTTTATAATTATTAAATAATTTGAATGGGGATTGCATCAATTATGATCCAAGAAATAGTAGATACATACAAGGAGCATAGGCAACTCTCATTTTCTCTAAACTTTTTATTTAGATGGAGATAGTAAAAGATGGTTACAAACTTGTTGAAGACAAATGTAAAAGTCTCCTTGATAGAGTATTACCAATTTTGAAAGAATCTAAAAACTTAATTTCATCTGAAGACCAGCCAAGTGGAGATGATGGGTAAGCAGATTTGTGGGCAATATATTGGTAATGAAACATTATACTGGTGATACATTAGCAATATATTATTCATTTGTATATATTTATTATATAGTAGTACCTGAATTCATTTAAATGCTTACTCCCCTTTATAAACAACAAAAATACAAAGAAGTTTGACCTGGATTTTAGTACTCCAAAACAGCAAAGTCACAACAGGATATATAGATAGAGATAGAGATAGATAGATAGAGATAGAAAGATAGATACATAGATACATAGGTAGATATTTGAAATTCTTGTAAAAAAAATTTCATTTATAAAAAAGAAATGTTAAAGGGCTTAAGACAAAGCTCATTGATAAAAAATTCTCACCACATGGAATTCCCTAGGTTGAATGACTCAGCACTACAAAAAACAAATCAGAGCACATTGCAAATTTAATAAATGTAATAAGCACTTTTTTTAAAATGCAACAAGGCTGAGATTTTCAGGAACTAGGGAGATGGTTCAGGACTAGGGAGATGGTTAAAGTCTAAAGACCTGGGTTTGAATCCCCAGCATCCACATAAAAGCTATGCATAGAGACAAAATTCTATAACTGTAGCACTGGAGGAAAGAAATGGCTAGATCTTGCACGCTCACTGACCACATAGTATAGTCTAGTGAGCTCCAGACTGTATCCCCAAAAATCAAGACAGAGGAAAATAAACACATCCTATATAGACCTCTACCCACTACATTCATATCCTCAGGTAAGCATCCATGAATATACTACATACCCACTGAATTGTTTCTAGAGTTTGTATACGTGCTAAAAATTAAAATATAATTACATAATTCCTCCCCTCACCATTCCTCCCTTTAGCCCCTCCCACATACCCACTCTCACTCTCAAATTTATGGCCTCTTTTTCTCATATATATATGATAAAATGTATATATGATAAAATGTATATATATATATATATATATATATTATATATATGTGCACACATTAATATATAAATACAACTCTGAGTCTGTTTAGTGTTGTTTGTACGGTTTGTATGTATATGGTTTCAAGTCTAACAACTTAGTATTGGATAATCAATTCATGGGCTCATCCTGGGGAAAACTAATCTTCCCACTGTCAAAAGCCATTAGGTGGCCGTTGTTCTTTTCAAAGCTGAGTCTGTGAGATTTCCTCCTTCTTTGTTAGCAAGTCTATTGGTGATGATCTTATTCAAGTCTTGTTTAGGTAGTCATATTGTTGAGGTATAATGAGTATAGCTTTCCTCTCATTTCTAGGAGACACAGTCTGGCAGAACTTTTCCTGGTCTCCTGGCTCTTACTATCTTTCTGCCCCTTCTTTCCCAATGTCCCCTGAGCAGATGAAGACTCTGTGTTGTAAATATATCCACTGGGGCTTGACACCCCACAATCAGTTGTTCTTTGTATTCTGATGCTTTGTGAGTTCTTTGTAATGGTCTCCTTCTGTTGCAAAGGGACGTTTCTTTGATGAGGGGTGAGCACTACACATATTCTGGGTATTAGGTATTTAATATATAGTTAGGAATTATGCTGTCTCAGTAAACTGGTGCTTATGAGGCTCTTCTTTATGATTCATGACTTCTCTAGCCTGGTAGTTGGCTAAGTTTCCAGTTCCAGGCACGATTTATTTACTGTTGAGCAGGAGTTAAGTCCAATCAGACCCCTTTTGGTTACCACCAAAACATGCATGCCACTATGACTTGGAGCATTTTTTGTTTCATGTATACTTTTCTATGAGTTCTTTGTAAAAGTATCAGATTTTTAAACCAATATTTAGTTGGATTATTTGTGAGGTTTTGTGTATGTTATTCTTAAGACTATTGTATTGATGGGAAACATTAAAGTTTGTTTAAACATTTAAAACATGAAATGCTTAGACATTTGTTTAAACTTTTTGTTGGTTGGTTGGTTTTTGAGACAACCATGTAGCCTTTACTGTTCTGGAATTCACTATATATATCAGGCTGGCCTAGAACTCATAGAAATCTGTCTGCTTCTTCCTTTCATGTATTTGGATTAGAGGCATGCTCCATCATGCCTAGTCTTGTTTAGATATTTAAAGATGCCTATTTAGATAAATGGAAGGCCAGATGGAGTTTTACAAGTTTGGTACAGGAAGAAAAGAGCTTTATAAAAGAATGTCTAGCAAGGAGACTAAGGAAGGAAAAGCATTTTAGTGAAAATTTGGAAGCAGATAATTTTTTGTTTTTGTTTTTGTTTTGTTTCTCGAGACATGGTTTCTCTGTGTAGCTTTGTGCCTTTTCCTGCAACTCACTTGGTAGCCCAGGCTGGCCTCGAACTCACAGAGATCCACCTGCCTCTGCTTCCCGAGTGCTGGGATTAAAGGTGTGCGCCACCACCACCCAGCTGGAGGCAGATAATTATAAACTATCTGAAGGCAATATCAAAAGGAAACCCAAGGGGTAGAATATTTTTGTGGGGGTAAAATATTTGAGGCAAGTCATTATAGCTATGAGCATTGGAATTCTAGACCTAGGAATCCAAAGGATATTAGCAAGATGCTAAGTCACTTGTGTCTAACAAATGTTTAAAGGGAAAAATAATGAGGTCATATTGTTATAGGGAGAATTTAGAACAATAGTCCTTGAATGAAATTGTTGTACAGAGATTATTTATAGCTAGATAGATACATAGATAGATACATAGACGGAAACATACATACATACATATATACATAAACATATAGATACATGGGTAGGTAGCCAATAGTACAAAAGCCTTCAGGATAGTGAATGTCAAGTGTACCAAATAAACAGGGGTAAATATTCCTAGCAGTAGGCACATCTCAAAATCAAAGCATACTGAAAATCACTTCTAAAGAAAGAAGTAAGTGTATCTCAAAATTTATGGCCTCTAGAGGACAATTAGAAAGTTCTCAAATATCTACAACTGTACAAATTTGTCTGAAAGTTGAATTGATAATTTATCTTCTTAGATTCAATGTGTAGGTGTTCAAATATTTGAGAACTTTCTACTTGTCAATTCAGAAAAATAAGGGAAATATGGTTACTAATATAATTTGATTATTCTGTATGAGAATTTTTATAAAATTTATGTGTATGGACATTTCCCTGCATGTGTGTCTGCTCACCAACTGTGTGCCTGGTGCCCACGGATAACAGAAGATGGCCTTGGATTGCCTAGAAGTGGAGTTACAGACCATTGTGAACCAACATATCGGTGCTGGGAATTGAACCCAGCTCTTCTGGAAGAAGAGGTTAACAGCCAGTGCTATTAAGCAGTGATTCATTCCTGATTATTCTACAAATCCTATGATGAAATTAACCTCTGCTGTACTGATACACTCATCAGTGGCAATTTTAACTTGTAGTGTGGCTTTTGTATCTTTCCCTTGATATAAACTTAAATATAATTTGTTATATAATATAATCATCAAAGAACTTTTTAACCTTCATATTTCCTCTTTTAAATGACATGAAAATAGTCCCCATAATTTTTTCTCAATTAAAATTGAGGTGACACAGTATAGTACTAGAATTTATTTATAAATAATATTCTATTGTCTGTAAATACATTTTACTTATCTAATGACTGGTTAATTGAAACATATTAAATGTAAGTTATATGTGTGTATATAAATTATATTATAAAATTTCTACATTTAAATTTTACATTTCAGCTATTTATAGAGCAGTTACTGGGTTGTTCATTGGCTATCATAATTCTTTATGAGAGTATTTTCATTACCCCGATATGATTTTTCATTCCCATTTGTAAGACCTACTTTCTGTCTCTAAAATGATTATTCTGGACACTTCATATCAATAATAGCATACAAGTAATCTTTTGTGTTTGGTTTACTTCTCTTAGCATGTTTCCAAGGTTAATTTATGTTTCATTGATGATTAATAGTTTAATTATTTTTTATTGCCAAATAATCATTGGATCTGACAGTATGCTTGAGCATTGTATCATATATTACATAAATGAAATTAAAGGAGAACATATTGGCACTATATAAATTCTTTGATCTGAGTATTGAAAAATCTGCTTATACAATATAAATAGATACACTATAGCCCATGTAATTTGAACTCTTGAAACATGTTGAATTAATATTTTTCTGCATTATTTTTCAGAAAAGACCCTAATGTGCCAATTCTGGACATACCTATGAATGAAGATTCACTGAGCATTCAGTTGGATTTGACCATACCATTTTTCCAGGAACAAATAACTGAAGAATGCTTTGTACAGGACCCAAAGGATTTTTCTTTGGAATTAGAGCTTTCTCCTCTGGATTCAATTTTGATTGCAGAACAGTCAGACACTCTGTGTAACAGTATAATGAACAGGTATTTGGTGTCTTCCATCTTTAATCTAGATGTACATTTACATGGTTTTGAAAAACTGTTTAATAGTATGCTGAGAGAAGCAAGATGTGATTAAAGCAACATTTCCTTTGGGTACCTCAATTCCTGACATTATCATTGCTTCTCATGTATTACAGATACACTCTGATGATGCATTTAGTGTTTCTCCTCTAGAATGCAAATGAGAACCCAACACTTTTATTGTAAAATACTCAATTCTATACCCAATATTAGCTCTGAAATCAGAGTGAAACTTTCTGTATGGAACAGAACTATAAGAAAAAAGGAGAAATGTCTTCATTTCCTGAAACTTGAAGGTTGTGTATGCTTCAGCAAAAATACTACTCGATTGGAGCCACAAAGGCACCATTGTCAGCACAACTCTGTCCTGAGGATGTCTGCCTGAGTTTCACCTTCCTCAGCAGTGCTTACAATTGTCTGTTTGCATATGTTATCATCTTACTTTTGTATTATTCCTCATTACTGGCTCACATTTATTGCCCAATCTCAGAAGGACAAAGACCACATTTAGTCCTTGGTAGGCCTGGTATATAAATATCCTCTTAACATACACACCCCAAAGGAGCTTCCTCAGCTTGATCCCAAACTTCATGTGCATAAAGTAACGGACTCTGGACCTACAGCTAGGGAGGCCCTCTGTATGTGGATGACAGTTGTGTGGCTTGGGTAATTTGTAGGGCCCCTGACAGTGGGACCAGAATTTATCCCTAGAGTGTGAACTAGCTTTTGGGACCCCACTCCCTGTGAAGGGATGCCTTACTCAGCCTTGATGCAGAGAGGAGGGGCTTGGTCCTGCCTCAATTTGATAAGCCAGGCTTTGTTGACTCCACATGGGAGGCCTTACCCTTTCTGAGGAGTGGTTGTGGGTGGGGGGAGGGGGAGATGAAGAGGAGTGGGAGGGGAGGAGTAAGGAGGGGAAGGAGGAGAAACTGTAATTGGTATGTAAGATGGAAAAAACTATTAATAAAAAAAGAAAGAAAGACATAGGGACAACCAAAGGCTCCCTGTGATATAGGCCTACAAGAATTTAATAGCCGCTTGAAATCCAGTTGAGTAGCAATACTGGTAATAATACTTGATAGTAATGCAAGTGTTTCTCAGAACACCTAGTTTTCCTAATTAATGACAAAATGAAGTCAAGAGCCTCAGAGCTCCTACCAGAAAGTTTTTTTTAAAAAAATGTGAAATACTTTTGCTTACCAGTTGTTGTGTGTGTCCCACTCACTCAAGTCTGTGACTCTTTTTTTGTTTTGTTTTGTTTTGTGAGACAGGGTTTCTCTGTATAACAGCTCTGGCTGGTCTCAAACTCAGAGATCACCTGCCTGTACCTACTGAGTGCTGGGATTAGAGGTGTATGCCACCACCACCCAGCGACTCTCATCTTTTGATGAGATTCAGACTAGATGTTCTTCACTGAGAGGAATCAAGTCATTTCCAAACCAAAATTGAATATATACAATCTCTTAAGTATAAAGATCTCCTGGTCATTTTTGGTCAGCTAGTTACATTGTTGTGGTTCCTTAGATCTTACTTTTCTGAGACAGCAATTTGTCACCTTTATTTTGTACCAAATGTGCAAAAACTATCGTCCTGTGGCTGTTGACATCTTTCTCAGGTTGAAAAGTACTTCCTATTTAGGAAGAGACTAATGTGGTCTTTTTCTCCCATCCTTTTCTGAAGTTCATCAGGTTGAAAACTCAGGAATTATACTGAGAAGTGGGATAAAATCTTACAGCAGTAGGCTTTATACTCTGCAAGTGAGATATTTGCAACTGAAAAGTGCAATATAAGTTTATGGTTTCTTAGCTGAGAACCCAGAATAATGCTTTCAACTTACTATCCTCTGGACTTCTCAAAGATTATTTTCTTAGAAGTAAGAATACCATGGTTTGCATCCGCCTTTACTCCCCTATCTCTATGTTTCTCATTGAAGGAATAAAATGCATCATACTGAAGGAAACTTGGTAGAGCTAAATTCATTATTATCTAGGAAGGCAGTGAAATATGACTTTGATCATTTCAGTGAGGTAAGCTCATGAACTCAAATTTGTAACTTTCTTGCATTTATATTTATTGCTCAAAAAGTAGAATGATTTATGAGAATTAGCACCAATAACATCAGGCTTGGGACTCAAGAATACTGTGCTTTTACCTTGGCTTTTCCAATTTAGTATATTTCCCTTTTTTGTTGTTTTGTTTTTTTGGTTTTGGTTTTTCAAGACAGGGTTTCTCTGTAGCTTTGGAGCCTATCCTGGACTAGCTCTGTAGACCAGGCTGGCCTCGAACTCATAGAGATCCACCTGGCTCTGCCACCCGAGTGCTGGGATTACAGGCGAGCGCCACCACCGCCCGGCTAGGATATTTCTTATTTGCCTAGTTTTCTGAAATCATTACGTCTCTCTTCCTTATAGCAACATCACAATTTTGTCTTTACACGAAGTTTTCCTTTCTCCAGCAACTTAAAATATTAAACATTAAAGTAGTCCATGATATGATGTTTTGTTTTGAGTGATTTTAGGTATTCAAAGTTTCCCTTCTTTTCACAGTATCTTTCAGTGCTACACAAACACCCTTTTCCATGACAGCTAGATGTTTAGATGTTTATCTATAATGTCAGTACAGTTAGAGGATTTTCCTTGTCATTTCTTCTCAGTCAGCCTGATATGAATTTCCTGTTTTGATGGTAACAAATCTAAAAATTTACTCAATGTGGATATTGTGGTAGAAACCAATGTAAGATCCTTGTCTCATCTCTTTATTCCTTTTTATACATCATCTGTTTGTAATTTACTGGTGAATATTGCCAAAGGAGATTTAGCAGAATTTTTTTCAGTTAAGTGAATGATATAAGATGGCTTATATTTATAATCTCTCACTGACTGATTCACATTTTTTTCTCAAGTGCCTTAATACTGATTAATTACAAAGGCGGTCCAGCATAATGTGTTTTTAAGATTTTAATACTTTGGGGTACTTATAACATTAAAAACCCATTTATTCAAGTACAAATTCTTTGTTCACACATTTACAAAATAAGTAATGATAATAAATATTTGGCAAGCTTTATACAGTAACACAAATACTTATAGTAAATACACATATAGTTCCAGATAATTGGGATGCTGATGCAGGAGAATATCTTGAGTCCAGGAGTTCAAGGCCAGCCTAGACAATATAGTGAGAACTTACCTCAAAATTTTTTGACATATGCTTCTAAATGAACTGCTGTTTTCCTTGGCAATTGCTTTCTTTATAAATTACACAAAGAAGACTCTTATATTCTAAGCTATAGGATCATAAATGGGACTATATGTTCAATTTAATGGGCTTTTATGCTATAGATACCCTGAAATAACATACTTTTCTTGTGAATTTGCTTCAAGTGTCAAAGGGAAGTATGAAGAGTAAAGTAATATATTTGATAATATTCTTTTCACAAGCTATCAAAGTAGCAGGCTTCCATGTGGTATTTTCACACACATTTTGTTTTGGTTGAGTCTCCCTGCCACACTCCCCTTTTATTTCTCTCTGTCTCTTTTTCTCTGCTGTACCCTATCTGTTCCTCTTCTACTTTGTTCTGTTGTTTTCTCCATCCTGATCCCTTAAAGCCACTCCTTTGCCATTCGAATGTACCCTTTTCTAGTGTCTTCACCTTTACCATGATTTACTTCTACTAAGATACATATATTTAACATTTAGAACTAGTATCCAAATGTGAGAAGGATCAGATGGTATTTGGTTTTCTGGGCTTAGGTTACTTTGCTTAACAGAATGTTTTCCAGTTACATATGTTGTCCTATAAATTTAATTATTCTTTATGACAAAGGTAAATTGCTGAGAGATTTGTCAACCATGAGAGAGGGCAACTGAGTTAGTATGACTGACAGCATTAGTATCACCACATTACTCACCTTTTACCCATTTTTTTATAACTATGGATGAAAATATTTCACAAAGGGAAAATCTGCATTTTAGTCTCTGACATGGCCAAATATCTGAATATTGAATGTACTACTGTATTATTATTGGATAATTACCCTGATTTTTATCAAAGAAATCCTCGATTTTAACTGGAATTAATTGGGTTATGAAATGACTGCAGTTATTACTAAAAATTAAAATAGAAATACAAAAGAACAGGACAGACAGTTTTTGAAAATTGTCTTTTTAAAAATCTTTCTTGGCCAGGGGTGGTGATGCACATCTTTAATCCCAGCGCTTGGGAGGTAGAGACAGAGCATCTCTGAGTTCAAGGCCAGCCTGGTCTACAGAGTGAGTTCCAGGACAGGCAGGACTACATAGAGAGACCTTTTCTGAAAACAAACAAACAAAAATCTTCCTTGCTGAGTGAGAGTGGGTGCATGGAAGGAGTTAGAGGGGTGGAAGCTAGAAGGGACTGGCGGGAGGTAAATGATGCAATTATATATTAATTAAAATACATAAAATAAAATAAATTTTAAAAAATCTTCCTCACTTGCCTACAAATATAAAAGAAAACAATTCCTCCTAGACAACTGTCTTTAAAAGTCTTTTTACAGGTCTTTCTCTTAGCTTAATAAGATATTATGGTTGTTGCTGTTTTAAGACAAAAACAAACCCCAATTCTCTCAGGATGATTTCTCCCATTAGGGAAGCTGCATAGGGGGAATCATTAGTTTTCCCTGTTGATCAGCAATGGGTCTAGAACTTGAGGGAATTCATTCTTGTTATATTGTTTAGACAGGAATGATTGGAAAGAAGTATTATTTCCTTTTTTGCCAGGCATAGCAGGCATATTTGGTGAGTCTCATTATTCACATTCATACATGCGTGTTTGAAAATAATGCATACTGTGTTCGCTTCTCTCTTGTCCAATAAATATTGGTAGATATTAGTTCAAGTTAAACAGAAAATAGACCTGCATGGTATAGTTGGCTCTAGATGTACTGTGAATTAGGTTTGTTCTTCTGTCTAAACAGCAGTTAGAAAAGAAAACTATACTTTCAGTAAACAAGATAAATGGAAATGTACCTTTCTTAACTTTGTTAATCTCTCAAGAAATATGCTTCTTTCGGTGCAGAGAATTGAAACTACGGCCTCATATTTGCAAAACACTGATCTCAGTTATTTAACTTTATCACTGAAAATGACGTATTGATAAGGACTTTAGTATTTTCTCTTTGTACCCAGAGTGTAAGTCTAATGGAAAATGAAGGAGAAAGAAGTCTGCTTGAAGCCAGTGGGGAAAAAGGTACAAAACAAAATTTGTAGAATGATCAGAAAATGTATGCCCTAGACCCAGGCTCACAACTTACTATCCATATGACATTTGGCAAATGATTTAACATTTGAAAGTCCTAGTCAATGCTAGTGTGAACTACTTTTCTTATTTCATAAGCTATTTTAAATAAAACTATACATATGAAAGAGCCCTGATAATGACTCTATAAACTTCAGGGACAGTATATATGTGACTAATTTTAAGACAAAAACCATGACCAAACATTAAAAGGATGCAGTATAATTTTGTGTTCCTCACATGACATTGAAAGTTCTTTTTCAGAAAATAAATCCTTTATTGTTTCTAAGCCTAGTCATTCACAGTCAACCTTCTGTTTTATGGTTTGTGTAGTCTGCCATGTTTATGTGCTAGTGGATAGTGCCTCCTTAATTCCAAACACATATTTGGATATAACTAGATCTCTTTTACAATACAAAAAAAAAATGAATCACCTATAAGTATAGTAGGAAAGGCTGATAGTAACTTTTAAGAATACATTTTTCTTGGCTAATATAACCAATTTGAAGAGTGTAACTCCGAAGAGTAGACAGATAACACTTACTGTCTTCCACAAAGCATTTAACAGTGTTAAGACTTGTGAATTATACTTTGTTTTCCTCCTACATCACATGTAACAAAGCACTATCTTTCTACAGACAAACATGTGAAACAATGCATGGAAAAAAACCCAGCTTTTACTATTAGTTGGTACACCAATATATAGTAACTTTTAAGAATACATTTTTCTTGGCTAATATAACCAATTTGAAGAATGTAACTCAGAAGAGTAGACAGATAACACTTAAATCTTCCACAAAGCATTTAACAGTGTTAAGACTTGTGAATTATACTTTGTTTTCCTCCATCACATGTAACAAAGTACTATCTTTCCACAGACAAACATGTGAAACAATGCATGGAAAAAACCCAGCTTTTACTATTAGATGGTACACCAATATGTGATTTTGGAGAAAATCTTCAAGATTCTAATGACCTCCTTTTGGATAATCTGAAGAATCCATCAAATGTCTTACCGGCCTTGTGTGATCATAATTATGTAGCTTTCAATATTTCTACTACACAAGAAGATACTGCAAATACTATTGAAATGATTGTTCCCCAGTTATCTGAGGAAGCCCGTGAGGAAGCCAATGCATTCCCATTTCTCTTTCTCAATCCTGTTACTAATAGTTTTTGAAGAGCCTGTTAAACTTAATCTTCTATTAGAATTTATTTTGAGTTTCAATGAATCTCACTTCCTGCTGAGAAACAGATATTCCATGGATGTTGGCTAGTGTATCTATTTTCATCTTATAACTTCTGTAACTTACAAATATGTTAAAATTACTATCTCCCAGTATCAAGACAAGCTTTGACAACTAGGATTAAATTCAAACCACAAAAAGATGAGGAATATATTTAAATTTTTGAAATAACAAAAATTTAGTTTTTAATTTTAAACCAATAATATTCTAATACCTTATTTGTATATTATTACATTTTTCTAATTAGCAAATTAATGTAGCTAACTTTTGCTTATAGTAAAGAAACAGTTATTCCAAAGTTTACTGAAACAAATCTCATGTTTAAAAGCAAGATTTTGAGTTAATGAAAATTATACAGTTAATGTTACTCCTAGATTTTACAGGTAAAGTTATTCTATAGCTATCCACTTTGTTACAATCTTACACAATGTTTAATTACTAAAAAAGTTAAAATTTAAGCAGAAAATGGTATTTTTCTGTATAATGGCCATCAGCATAGACAGTTAAAGTCACCTAAAACCTTGGACAAGAAATCCAAGAATCAAACTTTAGCAAAGTTTTTACTTAAAGCATACAGAAACTTCAAAACAAATGACTTACTAGAAATTGAAGTAAAAACTTCATAGCCAGCCATTTCTCAACTCTACCTTTCATTTCCAAATGCATCTTTAGCTTTATCAGTATTCTTTGACTCATATGTAAATATTTGATAGAATATCATGTTTCAAAAATAGTATGGTTTTCCATAACCCTGGAGCAGTTTTCATACAAACTATGAAACAACAGTGGCATTCATAAACATCTAAGCATTGAGCATCATAGCACTTAGTGTCCAGGATTATCTGTTTACTTGAGGAAGCACCGAAGAACATGTTAAGGCTTCCTGTTAGTACACTGAACACTCAAACACCAAGTTTTTTCCTACTACTTGAGTCCACCTGCTAAACTTGCAACAATGAAGTCAGCTTTATAAGAAAAGGAAAATACCTCATTGTTTTAGGTCTCTAATTTTAAAAAGTGTGTTTGTTTAAATACAACAGTTTGTTTAATTTTGGAAACTCCAGATCTCATATAGCTATGGCTGAGCTTTTGGCATGCATGGGTGAAACAACATATTTCAAAAATTGAAAAATATCTTGTCACTGTAATGTTCTGTAAGTCAATAAAGAGCCGAGCATACTTTTCACAGTATTGTTTTCTTCATATCTTTTGGAGCAACTTTATCAGCACCATCCCCACCATGCACAGCATATCCATTCCAACTCCATTTTTATCGTATTTTGAAATTTAGCTTACAAACAAATGAACTTCCATAAGGCTTTTTAATCCCTCCTGAGTATTGGTTTAGCCACTCACTACTCCTTTCCCCCATAGTAACTGGGACCCCATCTCTGTTTAATTCTTTAACCCCTAGTATTTCTCCCTCTTCCTACATTTTACATATTGGATATCCTACAATTCCTTCAATTGGCTCTAGCTATATCGTGATATAGTAAGCTTCCAAATGAATTTTCATATCCCCTTCTTTTGATATTAGTTCCCCCCCTTTGCTTTGTTCTTCCTAATTCCCTTCATGCTCCAGTGCCCCTGCCGGGTTAAGCCTTTCCACCTAGAGAAATCGACCTCTCTGTTTTTCTTACCTATAACCTACTGTCACCTCTCCTTCAACACACCTACCCACAATTGCCCCTTTCTACTTTCTTGCTGTCCACTTATTCACCAAGTTAAATGTATAACACAAAAGGTTGGAAGCTAGGAACCACATATGAAAGTGAATATATGGTGCTTTTTTTCTGGTCCTGCATTAACTCTCTCAGTGTAATTTTTCCAGTTTCATCCATTAACCTGAAAATTTCGTGATTTTACCTTTGTTTTATCACTGTGTAATAGTACATTGTGTATATGTACCACATTTTTCTTATTCATTAGTTAAATGATAGACATCTGGGCTAATTCCATTTTGTAAATAAAGCTGCAATGAACATGGATGTATATATGTATATATCTGTAGTGGAGGGGATATAAAATACATTGGCTACATGCCCAGGAGTGGTGTCACTTATTCGTATGGTGGTACTATTTCTAGTTTTTTTGAGAAACCTACATACTGGTTTTCAAAGTGGCTTCACTAGTTGTCACTCTCACTAACAGTGTACTTGCTGTCATTTGTATTCCTAACAATGGCAATTCTGACCAGGGTGAAATGGAATCTCAAAGTAATTTTTCTTTGTTTACATTTATTTATTTAATCAATTAGGTTTTAGCATTTTAGACCCAAGTTCTGTATTTACATCATTTCTACCAACTTCCTCTGCCCTCCAAAATGCTCCCATGCCCACTCCACTCCCTTGCAAATATATGACCTTGTTTTCTTTAATTATTATGAATATTATTATTTCACATATATTACTTCAGATATGTGTGTGTGTGTGTGTGTGTGTGTGTGTGTGTGTGTGCTACTGAGTTTATTTAGTATTTACAATATGTATTTAAGAATGACCACTTGGTGACTTGGTGTTGCCTAACCTAACCTATCAAGTAACCCAAGAAAATTAATTCTCCCTCTCTCAACAGTCATTAGTTACCTATAGATCTTCATCTATGGGTCTTGTGAAATTTCCCCCATCCACAGTGGAGTGTCAAACTGGTGTCACTGTGCAGGTCTAATTTAGGAAGCCATATTGTTAAGATTCCTCGGGTTTGGCTTCCCTTTCATAAAAATAAAACAAAACACTGACAGTAGATATTCTTGTCCTCTGGTTCTTACAATCTTCCCACTCTCTTCTCTGTAACCTAGATGTGAGAACTACATTGTTGGTGTATCAATGGGGGATGAATAGCCCACAGTCAGTTATTCTCTGCTCTGTAAAGTTATGGATTTCAATAATGGTCTCTGTCTGCCTCAAAAAGGAGCTTATCTTTTTTTTTCTAAAAAAAAAAAAAAGAGGGGTAATAATTACATTTATCTGTGAGTATAAGGATGGGTATTTAGAAACAGTTAGAAATTAAACTGGTTTAGGAAGCTGACAGCAGTAGGTTCACCTCTGGGGACCATGAACACACCAGCCATGTTTAGTTGGCTAGGCTGGCAATAGCATTCCCTCTTACCGAGTAGTCCTTAAGTCTAATTGGACAACTGTTGGGAATCCTATGAACTATAAGTGCCACTATTGTACCCTTGGGTATAACTTTCACTGTGGGTCATTGCTGTTGTTTATAGGCTTTATAGTTGGGTAGGACTATTGACTGCTTTTCTAACATGGCAGCTTGCATAGCACTTTCTGGTACTGATACCTAGTGCTAATGGAGGAGTTTCCAGATCAGTTCTAGATCAATTCTTACAAGTCCTCTATCTGAGGTGTGTGGTGTCTTTAGCAAAAGGGACTTACTTTCAAGTTTTAGAAGGCAACCAATGGTAATAGCAATAGCCTGAAGGATTTGGGAAGGCTCTTGAATTCCTCTACTGACTACCCAAAGAGAGACTTCCCATGCCTCCCTGGCTCTGGCGTTTAAATTTGAATAGTCTGTGGAACTTGTGGGGGAGCAGTATCATTTCCAGTAGTATGATTTCATTAAGTACATTTGTGTACATACACTTATATCACGCACACATACACACACATAACAAAATAATGTTTCCCTATGGCTTTTTCAAAAAAAATTTTTTGGAGCTGAGTATCGAACCCAGGGCCTTGTGCTTGCTCTACCACTGAGCTAAATCCCCAACCCTTTTTTCAAATAGCTTTAGTGCTCTTTGTCCATCCTTATTCCCTCTTTCCTGTATTGCCTTCCTCAGATAGACACCTCTCCGCCACATGTTTTTCTTGTTTCCCAGAACCTGTGTTTATTTTCCTGTGGTTCCTTTTTATTCTGTGTTTTCTGTGGTTACTCCATGTTATATACTCAGATCTATAAATTTAGAACTACAGCTAACAAATAAGAGAGATCATGTGGCAGTTCTTTTTCTGAGTTAACCTCACTCAATATGGTCTTTTACATCCATTTACCAGCAAATCTCATTAGTTCATTTTTATTTACAGCTTAATACTGTTATATTGTGTATATGTGTATATATATTGTGTACCACATTTTCATTATCCATTTTTCAGTTGTAGGGCATTTAGGTTGTTTCCTTTTCCCTAAATGTGAATAGAGCAGCAATGAACATGCCTGAGCAAGTATCTGTAGAGTAGCATGTCAAATCCTGTAGGCGTGTGTCAAGGAGTGGTATAGCGAGGTCATATGGTAGATTTATTTTTAGCTTTTGGGGGGATTCTCCACACTGATTTCCAGAGTGGCTACACCAGTTAATAGTTGTATTAATGGTGGATAAGAGTTCCCATTTCCTCACATCCTCTCCAAAATTTGTTTTTGGTTACTTTCATGACCATAGACATTCTGATTAGTATGTAGCTAAGGACATTTAGCACCTTTTAAACTGTTCAGTAGTCTTCGCTATCTCTCTTCAGTTAAATATTACATGTTTTAATAGGGCTGTTACCTTTATTCTTAGTTTTTTCTAGATACTATGTATATATGTTCTAGACAGTAATCCTTTTTCAGATGTGTGGTTGAGGAAGGATGAAAAGTTCTTATGGGAAAGAATTTCAATTACACAAAGAGCTGAAACTTCCCACAAATGAAAAACATATGTATCTTAAACTACATAATTTTATATATCTAGAGATATATGTAGAGAGAGAGGCATTAACATTGTTTTTATTTTTAATTTTCCATACAAAATATGTTCATTCATACATATTATGCACATACATTGTTTTACTCTCTTCTTTTTTAACAGTTTTATATAATTTAAGTTTATTTTAGATATTGTCCCTTCTTATATTGCAAATAAAGTTTTTCTTTTCATATTTTCTTTTTTATTATTATTATATTTGTGTTTTAATTTTACACATCAGCCATAGATTCCCCTGTCCTCCCCCCTCCCGCCCCCATCCCCACCTTCCCCCCATCCCATCCCCTCCATTTTATTCTCTTCTTATTCATCTCCCTCACTCACTGCCATCACTTATCACCAAGGCCACCATCTTCCTGATATTCTCCTCCCTCAAATAATCCCTCAATCTATTTTTATGTCACATTTATTCTGATATTCATTTTTTTCTCACTGTCTCCTTACTTGAGACATGATAGATGATGATGATAGATAGATAGATAGATACATAGATAGATAGATAGATAGATAGATAGATAGATAGATAGATAATCAGAAAAACAGAGACACAAAGACAGAGAAAGAGATTGCATATGATATAGAAAATGTGGTTTGTCTTTTCTGAGTCTACATTTAATTAAGGTACTGAACTACAAATACAACCGTTTGCTTTCAGATGCTACTATTTATTTTTCTTTATCACTGCATGAAGTTTCACTGCATATCATACTTTTTGCATCCTTTTACTTGTTCATGGACATCTAGGTTCAATCTATGGCTTAAGTATTATGAATACTGTAGCAATAAATATGAATATACAAGATTACAATGTTTTTCAAGTCTTTAAAAAGTGTTCTTCACTTAAAGAAATGTTCAGCAACCTAAGTCATGAGGGAAGTGCAAATTAAAACTGCTTTGACATTTCATTTGACACCCATCAGAATGGTTAACATCAATAAAACAGGTGACAGCTCACAGTGGCAAGGATGTGGAGTAAGGGAAATACTCATCCATTGCATTGGAAATGCAAACTTAGACAGCCACTATGGAAATCAGTATGCTGGTTCCTTGGGAAGATGAGAATAAATCTACCTTAAGATCCAGCTACAACACTCTTGGGCATATACACAAAGGATGTGTCATCCAATCACAGAGACACTTACTCAAACATGTTCATTGATGCTCTATTTATAATATCCAGAAATTGGAAACAACCTCAACAGAAGAATGGATAAAGAAAGTGTGGTACATTTACAAAGTTCAATATTACTTAGCTGTGAGAAAAAAGAAATTCACAGATAAATGAATGAAACATATTATCCTGAGAGAGGTATTACAGATCTAAAAAGACAAATACGTTTTCACTTATATGTGGATGTTAGCTTTTAACTCTATGATAACCAAGCTGCAATCTGAAGAACCACAGAGGTTATGTGTAGATCTCCCTAGGAAAGGGAAATATCATAGAGAGCTATGAATGGTGGGTGGATGGGTGGAGGGAAGATCAAGTGGGGAGGAGACCAAAAAAGAACATAAGCTAAAACAGCTGAAAGTAAGTGCCATTTGAGAGGTAAACCTGATACAGTTGAAGCATCATAAAATATATGCATATGTTAAGGTGATTTAAATAAAATTACCAAATAATGGCAGAATCTGAGCCCCAGCTGGCCATCTCTTGTCACCAAATGAAGCTTCCAGTACCAGGATTGGGTTACATCTAATTATGTTGTTGGCCAAAGGGGTCCCATGAGAATCCCTAAACGACCCAGGCTGTTGCCAAGACCGTGTGTTGCACTCTACAAACTAATGACAAGGCCCTGTTGCTGAAGACAACACCTACAAAACTCATTAAACATGGAGAAGTTAAATTGGTACCTTCACCCCTACATTCTAGACTTTACTAAGGAAGACACTCTGTATACTATCAAAAGAGAAACATAAACACTAACCCAGTCACACCAAAAAAAAATGTGCTCTTGAAGATGCATTTATTTATTTACATCTGAAAACTCACACTTGGAAGGATTATAACAACTTAAAAAGTAGCTCAGTGGAAATATTAACTAAAAGACTTTGATAAAACTGTTTCTTTCATTGGCTTCCAAAGTAGAGACACGCAACAGCTAGATTTTAGTTGTTGTATGAGTCATATATATTAGAAAGCCATCTGCTATAAGATTTTACCTCCTCACATGGCTCAGCAGCCAGCCAGTTTTGCCACAGATGTCTTGGATTTTAGAATTGTTTGTTCATGCTTCATCCTCACTAGTGCCAGCCAAAACACCTCAGCAACAAAAAAGTAGTAATGAGTTTAAGAATACCATTTTTTAATCTTGGTAATTATGTGGGCTAGTTTTATGTCAACTTGACAAAAGCTAGAGTTATCTAAAGGGAGGGAACCTCAATTGAGGAAACGCCTCCGTAACATTTAACTCATTGTGGTGGCATACCATCCCTGGGCTGGTGGTCCTCAGTTCTATAAGAAAGCAGACTGAGCAAGCCCTGGGGTGCAAGTCAATAGGCAGCACCCCTCCATGGCCTCTGCATCAGCCCCTGCTTCCAGGTTCCTTCCCTGACTTTCCTCAGTGATGGAGTGTTACCTGGAATTGTAAGCTAAAACAGATCTTTTTCTCCCCATATTGCTTGTGGCCATGGTGTTTCATCACAGCAATAGAAACCCTAAGACAGTAACTAAACCATCAGGAAGAAAAGTGCTGGTTACTTCTAAACCTCAGGCACTCTGATGACCCTATTAAATCTTTGTTGGTTATTAATTTGCTTGTTTCACTTGCCCTCTCTGAACCCCAGTTTTCTTCCTGTTGGGGTACTTTCATAATTGCTTCATTTTTCATGCAATTATGATTTTACTATTTTGTCAACAAGATCATTTTTCCACTTTAGTCAGCAAATAATCTGGGTGTGCTTGAATTTCCCAACAACGCTGTCATGAGTTACACTGCCATATCTTACTAGAATATAGTTATTAACCAAAAAAATTGGGGTTGGGGATTTAGCTCAGTGGTAGAGCACTTGCCTGGCAAGCGCAAGGCCCCGGGTTTGATCAAAAAAAAAAAAGGAGAAAAAAATTAACTACTCTGAAGTGCATGAAACCACAAGACCATGATTTGTGAAGTTAAGGCTAATAGAAGTAAGGTTTTACATATAAAACAGAAGAAAAGATGGGGGAAATAGAAAAGTATCTTGCTGTCAATATGTGAAGCTTGGAAATTAGGCCCAAAGCAACTAAACTATTCCCTTGTTAAGATTTCTGTGGGCTTAAGCTGCTAAATAAACATATATTTTACCTCAATTCCTTTTCATTTTTCCTTCCTTCTCTCACTCCCACCCTCTCTCCCTTCTTCCTTTCTGCTATTCTTTTTGTCATTTTATTTGTTTCTGATGGGATCTTGACTCATGACCCAAATTTAATTAGCTTTCCTCTATAGCTGAGACTTAAAACTCATGATCTTCCTGCCTCAGCTTCTCAACTGGCTAGATTACAGGCATGAAGTACTGTGTCAGACCCACATTTCTCTTCTAATAGCAGAATTGATGATCTCCCTCTTTCGTACTTCTGGATTACTTAGTGTATATTACATAACTATTAATCCATATGCACCAAGAAGTCTGGTTATGTTTATTCTGGATTCTGAGTTTCCCCAATGTAGGGATATGTTGTATTCATATTTGTGTTGAGTACATTTTTTAGTCAGCAGTTTTAGAAACCAGAAAAGATTTGGACGGAAAGCTGTAGGGCCATCTGTATCAATAAAGTGCATGTGGTACAAGCATGAGGACCCAAGCTTGATACACAGAATCCATGAAAAAAAAAAGCTGGTTGTGATGGTGTAGACTTGTAACTCCAGCCCTAGTGAGGCAGAGATAGAAGGATTTATGAAACTCAATGGCCAGCCAGTCCTTCCTACTACTCAGTGAGTTCCAGGTTAATGAAAGACCCTGTCTCAAAATGACAATCGTAAAACATGGGGGATAGCATCTGAACAGAGACAGAAGATGTTGACTTTTGGCATTCACATGTATGTGCACATGTGTATGTACACATTCATACCTGTGCACCAATGCAGACATGAACACACTTCCCCACATACACACAGAAAATTCATGGTGTCTTATTCCTTAGAATGTATATCCTATAAACATTAAAATGACAGTTTAAAATTCTAGTTAAATACTACCAAAAAAGTAAATTAACTACAAAATATAAAGATGGTCACCCAGTCATTTGTTTAATAAATGATTGAGCTGTCAGCAAAGCACCCTTCTTAAAACTTAGGACATATCAAAACATGTATAAAATCACCCCATCATAGCAAATACAGTCTATCACCCAATAAAAATCAGATGCAAACTATGGGGCTGATGATGTAGTTTGGTGGTAGAGCATGTTTCAGCATTCTCATGGTCTTGGGTTTCAGCTCTAGTACCAAATATTAAAAGGTAAGTAAATTATATTTCCCACTCCTACCTCATCTTCTAAGAGAATTCTAAGATATTCCAGTTGATATTTAAGTTCTTAGACTGAAAATCTGGGTTATAAGGAGTAATTGTTAGTGAACTTGAGAAAACGTAAAGCATTATCAAAATATTATTTGGGATAAATTTAAGTCTAAATTTGAGATAGTTAGGACCATGAGAAGAAATTGTCTAGTTATGAGCTGCATATAACATCAATGAGAAATTTCATTATAAGGCTGAAGAAAAGAGATCAACACAATGAGGCACTTGAAAGATGTGAGCAAAGGTAAGGGAAGACTATATATTTCCAGAACGAAACATAATACAACAAAATGTATTTACATAAAAACTGGAAAAAAATTAGAATGTTCATATTGGTCACATTCATAAAGACACCTTGTGTCATTTTGATGTCTTTTGACATTGTCAGTTTTTTCCAATTCTCCTTTTCTCCCAAACAAGTGAGATGTAAGAACTATGTTCGCATAAGAGTTTTCAACATCTGTAGTCAGCCCAGAAGTATAATTCCATTTGTACTTTCTAGTCTTTAAAGCCAAGTGATAGTCTGGGTATACATGAAAGATAATGACTTTGGAAGTGGCTATGGGATATATTAGGAGATCTGAATTGTCTTCCATTTGAATAACTCTGGACAGTGTTGTGTGACATGAAAGAACATTGATTTGGAATCACATAAAACCCAGTAAGATTCCTGGTTCTGCTTATGTGTGATCTTCAGCTGACTGAGGCATCTCAGTTTGTTTCTTTCCTTCTTTCCTTTCTTGCCTTCCCCTTCCTTTCTTCCTCCATTACTTTCTTTCATTTTTCTTTCTTTCTTCTTCCTTCCTTGTCATCTACCTCTTTCTCCTTCCATTGTCCAACCCACTGACTTTTTAATAATTGATATTTCCACTTTGAGTTCTTATAAGACTTTTATGTGGCTTTTTGCAAATTTTATGCTCTTATTTTTGACATCATAATATCATTATTTCCTTCTTTCCTTCATTCAACCCTTTCCATATCCTTTTCAAGTTTATTGACTCTTTTACTTTAATTATATATATACACAAAAAAATACATAAATAAAACCTGCTAGGTATTTTGCTTGTATGCATATATTTTAGGGCTAACCACTTAGTATTAAATAGCCTACTAGGTGACTCAACCTCTGGAAGACTAATTCTCCCTCTCTTACCAGTTGTTAATTGCTCTTCCTTTTTTGTGTAGGACACCATGAGATTTCTCCTTTCCACATTAACATGTTGGTTGATGCTATCTTTGTTCAGATCTTATTTAGGCAGCCATGTCCTTGACATATCAGAGATACAGCTTTCTTGTCTTTTCTAGAAGACACTACTTTCATGCACATTTACTGATCCTCTGGCTCTCACAATCTTTCTGCATGCTGCCCACACCCCATTCCATGATAGTCCATGAACCTTAGGTGCAAAAATTCTATTGTATTTGTATGAATTGGGGCTGAGCACACCAGAATCATATGTTCTCTGAATTTTGACCAGCAGTGGTTTTCTGCAATGATCTCTGTCTGTTGCAAAGAGACTCCTGTTAAGTGGGCATTAAGTCCAATTAGACAGCTCTTCATTACTGTCAATACATGAGTGTCACTATTGCACCTTTAGGGATATATTGTCATGCTGGTCATATTGCAGTTCATAAACATCACAACTGATTAAGACTATTGATTGCATCCCTTCCTTGACAGCTTCCAGTAATATGAAAGCAAGTCCTGAAGAGAAAGTTTTGGGATCATATCTATCTCCATTCATCCGAATCCTGTATCTAAAATACATACTATCTACAACAATAGGAAGTTACTGTTAGGAGAGTGATACCTGTTTGCTTCCTTGTCACTGTTTTGGTTCATTCTTTTACTCTACGATAATGTTGATCATTAAAGCTAAGAAGTGTTTCTTGTAGACAAGAAATAAGTAGATTTTGTTTCTTGATCCATTTATCCAGCCATGACTTTTGATTGGAGAACTGAGGCTGTTAATATTTATCATTATTATTGAAAGTTGGGCATTGATTCTAGTCATTATGTTACTGATTTTTGGTGTTGTTATTTGTGTCTCAGTGCTACTTTGTGTTTTTGTAATTATAGTTTTACATTTCATTCCACAGTCTCTTAGATATGCTCATTATTCTATTCAGCCTGAAATATTGCTTACTTTATTTTCTTTACATTTAGTGTGTGGATATAAAATATTTAAAGCTGTTTATATTGTGGAAAGTTTTTCTTTCTCCTTCAACTATGGTAGATAATTTTTCTGGGTTTATTAGTCTGTGTTGGCCCTCATGTTCTTTTAAGGCTTGGAATGTATTGCTCCAGCCTCTTCCAGCTTTCAGACTTTCAATTGAGAATCAGCTATTTTGACAGTTTTCCTCTTGCATTTTTCATCTGTACACTTAATTTTTTAACTATAGTATACTATGGGGAGTTTCATTTCCAATCTTACCTACTTGGTGCTCTATGCTTCTTTGTGGCTGTATAGGTGTATTATTCCAGAATATGGGGAAGTTGTTTTTACTATGTTGAAGATCTAGTCTATGCCACTGACTTGGAATTATTCTTCCTCATCTATGTGAATAATTCTTGGTAGAGGGAACCATTAGGGGGTTAAGGAGAAACCTTGTGCTAGAGAAATCCCCAGGAATCCACAAGGATGATATCAACTAAGACTCCTAGCAATAATGGAGAGGGTGCCTGAACTTACCTTCTCTTATAATCAGATTAGTGACTACCCTAATTGTCATCATAGAACCTACATCCAGTAACTGATGGAAGCAGATACCAAGCAGTGAGCTGAGCTCCTAGGCTTCAGTTGAAGAGAGGGAAGAGGGATCACAGGAACAAGTGAGGTCAAGATCATAATGAGGAATACCACAGAGATAGCTGAACCAAGCAGGTGGGAGCTCATGGACTCTGGCCTGTCAGCTGGGGAACATGAATGGGACCGAACTAGACCCTCTGAATGTGGGCAACAGTTATGTGGCTAGATCTGTTTGGGAGCCCTGGCAATGAGACCAGGATTTATCCCAGGTGCATGAAATGGCTTTTGGAACACATTATCTAGGATAGGATGGATACCTTGCTCAGCCTTGAAACGGGGCGGGGGAGGGGGTGTGCAGGAGGTGTTGGTCTTGTCTCAACTTAGTATGCCAGACTTTGTTGACTCTCCAAGGGAAACCTTACCCTCTCTGAGGAGTGGATTAAGGGGTGGGATTGGGGGAGGTGGGGAGGGCAGCAGAAGAGGAGGGAGGGAAAACTGGAATTAGTACATAAAATTTATACGAAGTATTTGTATATATAAGTATTTCTGTATGTAACAATAACTAAAGAAGTTATAAACTTGGGAGGGAGTGGAAAGTGAAGCATGTTTCTAATTAGTCTTAACAATAAAAGCCCCCAGAGTCAGATGGGTAATGATCGAAAGGTCATTGAGAGTGAAAGGTCACAGAAACAGAGCAGCAACCACTAGAAGCTTCTTAACTCTACAAATCCTCAGACCAAATAGGGGGCTGAGATCTTGTCTCCACCCGCCTTATATTCCTGTCTCCACCTCCTAGTGCTGGGATTAAAGGCATGCAGACCCATAACAAAGGAAGATATTGAAACAATAAAAAGCCTTCTGACTAAAAACAAGGTCCAGGATTAGATAGATTCTACAAGATTTTCAAAGAAGAACTACAACCAATCTTTCTTAAACTATTTTTTTAAAGAAGAAAAGGAAGGATAAAAACTAAAGTATCACTCCCAATCTTGTTCTCTGAAACCAGTAGTATGCTAGTACCCAAACCACACAAAGACAATACAACAACAAAAAACTACAAAATAACATCCCTGATTAATATAGAACCAAAAACCATCAACAAACACTAGCAAACCAAATGCAAGCACATATCAAGGAGATATTCACCACAATCAAGTTGGCCTTATCCTAGAAATGCAGGGTTGGTTCAATCCAGATATAAATCCACACACCTATGTATATCTGATTTTCAACAAAGAAATCAAATTATACAATGGAAAAAAAGAAAGCAACTTCAACAAATGGTGCTGGCATAACTGAATGTTGGCATGTAGAAGAATGTAAATTGATCCATATTTATCACCCTGTGCAAAACCAAGCCCAAATCCACTCAGAGACCTCAACATAAGTCCAGATACACTGAACCTAATAGGAGAGAAACAGGAGACAACTCCCTGAACAGAACAATAACACCTGCACTAAGATTGACAATTAATAAATGGAACCTCATGAAATTGAAAAGTTTCTGTAAGGCAAAGGACACTGTCAATAAGACAAAACAGCAGCCTACAGAATAGGAAAAGATCTTCATCAACCCCACATCTGACATAGGGCCGATTTCCAAAACATATAAAGAACTCAAGAAACTAGATATCAACAAACCAAATAATCCAATTAAAAATGGGGTGTAGATCTAAACAGAGAATTCTCAACAGATGAATCTCAAATGGCTGAAAGACGTTTAAGGAATTATTCAACATCCTTAGTCATCAGGGAAATGCAAATCAAAACGACTCTGAGATACCATCTTATACCTGTCAGAATGGCTAAGATCAAAAACATTGATGACAGCTTATGTTGGAGAGGATGTGGAGCAAGAGAAATATGCCTCTACTGCTGGTGGGAGTGCAAAGTTGTAAAATCACTTTGAAAGTCAGTGTGGCAGTTTCTCAGAAAACTGGAATCAACCTGCCACAAGACGAAACTATATCTCTCTTGGGCATACACCCAAAGGATGTTCAGTCATACCACAAGGATACTTGCTCTACTACATTCATAGTAGCATTGCTTGTAATAGCCAGAACCTGAAAACAATCTAGATGTCCCCCAACCAAATTATGGATAAAGAAAATGTGGTACATTTACACAATGGGTTATTACTCATCAGAGAAACAATGACATCATGAAATTTGCAGGCAAATTGATGGAATTAGATAAAATCACCCTGAGTGAGGTAACCCAGACCCAGAAAAACAAACATGGTATTTACTCACTCATAAGTGGAAAATAGTTGTAAAATAAAGGATAACTATGCTACAATCCACAGACCTAGAGAGACTAGGTAACGAGGGTTGATGGGGGAATACCCAGATCTCCCTGGAAAGAGGAAGTGGAGATTTCATGAATGGACTGAGGTTGGATGGAAATAGTAATATGAGCAATCAGTTTGGGGGTGACATGGAAAGGTACTGCTGGAGGGGGAGCACTTTGGGTGGGCTGGAAGCCTGGTCGGCAATCTCCCAGGAGTCTACAAGGAGAAACCCAGCTTAGACTAGCAATCGTGAATAAGTAGCCTGAACTTACTGCCTTCTTTGACCAGATTGGTACCTGGCCCAATTATCATCAGACAGGTGTCATCCAGCAACTAATGGAGACAGATTCAGATACTCACAGCCAAACATTAGGCGAAGTTCAGGAATCCTGGTGAGGAGGAGGAGAAAAGAATGTAGGAGCCAGAAAGGTCAAGAAAAGCATAAGAATACCCACAGAATCAACTAACCTGGGCTCATAGGGGCTCACAGAGACTGAAGAACAACAAAGGAGCCTGCATGGGACTGACCTAGGCACTCTGCATATATATTGCAGTTGTGTAGCTCAGTCCTCTTGTGGGACTCCTAACAGTGGGAGCAGGGACTGTCTGTGACTTTTACTGGCTTTTGGGACCTACTTCTCATACTTGGTCACTTGCCCAGTCTGAATACATGAGGAGGTGCTTAGTCTTACTGCAGCTTGATATGCCATGTTTTGTTCATACTCATGGGAGACCTGCCCTTTCCTGGATGGATTGGGGGGTGAGAGCAGGGAGGATGGGAGGGGGAGATGGGAGAGGCTGCAGCTGGAATGTAAAATAAATAGATGACTAAAAAAGAAAAACAGAAAAAAAATTAAATCTAAAAACTTTTATGTATGTATACACATGTACATGTATTTCATATACATATTTTAAGTAAATATAAAATGTTTCCCTATGACTGTTTCAACTATCCTTAGTGTCTTTATCTCTCCTACCTCCCTCTCCATTAGTATCAGTATTGCCCTCCCCAGCTCTCCCCAGATAAAGCTCTCGCCCATTTTCCCATTTCTCCTTTCATAGCACCTGTGTCTTACTACCCTCTTATCTAAATCACCTTCCCCAACTCAAAACCATGCTAGTAGGAAAATGGATACAACTTGAACTCATGTTAAGCAAAAGAAGCCAGAATATGAAAGTCAAATTCTGGTAAACATAGGCTATGTGATCTCTGAATATGAGGATTGAAAAAAATTGCATTATTTTTTCTGCTGCTCACCACAATATGTGAGTTCATTACCCCTGGAAGCACTAGAGTTGAAGTAAATTCTCTGGATTAAAGTAACTTTCCATATCCCTCCCTTCTCCCACTCAAATACCCCATACTTTCTGACTTAGCTCAAGTATTACCCTGTGATTTTGAGATCAGGCCAAATCTGAGAGAAAATCTCCCTTTTGCTCATTACATTTGATTGTGTGTAGGTTTCATGGTGCATCTCTACATAGATTTCTTCTACCAGCAAAAGATATTCAAGAGCTTATTTTTACAATGGAAATTTATTTAATTCAGAATGTAAAGTTACAAATGAGAGAGTCAGTATATATCAAGTACAAGCACCACAAAGAAAAGAGAAGCAATGTAAGAAACTAGATGAAACATATAATGATACAGGAGTAAGTACATAAATATTCATCTTAGTACAGTGTCTGGATGAGTACAAAAATGAAAAAAGTACCAGTTGTTATTGCTACAGCTGTCATTACATGAATAATGTGGTTTGATTTTTTAATTTAGAATATACAATATCAAGTCTCATGTTCATGTTGCAATTGAGAAGCTAATTAATATTCAAAGATATTTGGCTTTTTCAAGGTCTGGAAATCAAGCGGTATGGATCCTGGCCATCTTCATACTTACTGACTTCCCAACTATTTTTTTAATGATCAACAGACTGATGAATTCATTACATGGCTGGAAATCCTATGTATGTTCCCCAGGCAATTTTTTTATCTTCAGATCCAAAACCACCTAAAAAGATTTAGGATGCAGCACAAAAGATACACAATTACAAGCAGACAAGCTGGTGCAAGCTTGTAAGTTCAGCATTGGAGCTGAGATATGACTATCATGAGTTAGACACAGTCATGCAGAGATTGGTGACAGTCCAATGGGCTTCCAGTTTATGACAATGAAAGTTACAGTGAAGAAGTGTGTGTGTGTGTGTGTGTGTGTGTGTGTGTGTGTGTGTGTGTGTGTGTGTGATGGTAGACCTGGTAGAGTAGTGGTTGTAAATTTCAAAGAAGTTTCTTTGAAAGTCAGGATTCCCTAAGTGAAGACTAAATGGGGGGAAATAAAACCTTAAAATCTTAGTGAGGGAGACTGAATGAAAGAGCCATAGCATGAAGTTCAACCAGCCAAGAAGATTAGTTCTGGATGAACACAAGCTTGAAAGAATTCCATATAACAAGGTCTCCTCCTATCCTTTGCACATCATCTATATGCAACTATTCCTTAGCAAGCACATCTCTCCATGGAATCTCATTCTGCTTCTCTGCCCAAGTGTCTATCCATGACCTATTACATACATCTAGCAAAGAAAGGAAAATAAATATGAGACATTACACACAATGAAGAATTAATTTCTGTTTTTAGAATTGCTTACATTTTCAAAGTTAGTTGATTGAAGATCTGATAAACCTGTAATTAGACTATGAATGAAATTACTATCACTCTAGGGTCTGTGAAAAGGGGTGATATTTAGAGCAACTACATTTAGTTAGGGAGCTCATGTCTTCATTGTCTTGTAGCAATGCGAAATAAATTAAAAATTGCAACCTAATACAGCATACCCCTATTAAGTCTAGCAAACTACAAATAGGGCTTGTCTTTTTCTTCAGTGAAAAATAGATGCCTTTACAAAAGCATCATGTGGAGTATTAATTAAAATGAATCATTCTTGCCATCAGAGATAGGGCTACCAGCAAAAGTCAATCAATAAACTTACCCACTATGAGATATGAGACACCCTTCTATAACAACTGTACCTCAGGCTTGACAATTAATAAAAATTTTCTGCGTAGAAAGCCTCCTAACACACTAAACTCATACTATGAAGTGTTCAAATGTCCCACCTCCCATATTGTTCATTTATATTGAGGAGTGTGGGTTAATAGTATAACTGATGAAGATTACATATGCAAGAACAGTTGATTTATCATCCCTGGATCTACCATAAAGAAAAACATCCCTGCACTGGAATAGGCAGACTCAAAAATCTGGCACATCAAAGACCAGAGAATAGCACTGGCCTCTGAGAAAGTCCATTCCTAGCAGAATGAGGAACTCTTTCAAATCTCCAGCCTTAGGCAGGGTGAAAGGCAAGATCCCCATGTGATTATTCTGAAATACGGAAAGAGGGGGTGTATATAGTAAGACTGGTGTTTTGGAAAAAAATATAGAGAAGTAAAGCAGGAGCTGGCAGCCACCCGAATTACTTATCTCTTCAGCAGCAGGAGCATGGAAGAAAGAAAAGACGTATCTTCACATAGGATGGAGATCTTGTTGGCCCTGCTGTTCCTGGGCCACCTAAGAGTGCTCACCTACGGTAAGGTAGCCTACTGATGCCTGACTACCACTTCTACCTCTGGCAGAGGATGTGGGTGTTGATGTTGAGTGTTTACTGAGAAAAGCTTGTTCCTAATGGTCAGTCACAGTTACATGCAGTTCTGCAAGCTCTCTGAACTTTGGGCAGAAGGGAGGGAATCATTGAAATCTGGTAAAAGTTCCAGAAGCTGCCTTGGGTAGAAACTGAAAAGGTTCTTCTCTTGGAAAGTATCTGCATGATTTTCCAGTATTTCAGGGATGTCAGAAGACTTCAAAGTCACCCAAACCTCCTTTATTCTTCTTTTCCCTTGAAATTCTACAATAATAACTAACTTCTCACTTCCAAGATTTGACTCTTCTACACTATACAGCCCCCAATGAATAAACGTTTAATAAGTAAGTATGACCTTAGAAATAACCTATAGCCAGGAATGGTGGGACACACATTTCATCCTAGCACTGGGAAGGCAGAGGCACTCTGATTGATCATTGTGAGTTCAAGGACAAATTGGTCTTTATAGAAAGCTCCAGGCCGTCTTGGGCTACATGGTGAGGCTCAGTTTTTAAGTAAATAAAAGCAACATGCACCATCAATTAGAATTATTTACAAGTGCTTAGCATTTGCTGTTCATACACTTTCAGAGCACAGACATTTAATGATCTCCACCAGACTCTATCCAGGAGCATTTCCAAATATTACTTGTGTTGTACTAAATCCACTTCTCTGTTGTTTCTGTCCAAGGACTTCTCACTATCAAGTCAGAACACACATCCTTCCTTTTTCCATGCCAGCACTTAAAATGTCTGATGAAAAGAAGAAACTATATCCCTTTAGCTCTCCTCTTTTCCAAGCTAAACATCTCTAGCTTCTTCAACTAAAGGACTTCGTATATTACTTGCTGCTGAGATAGCTTGCTTCCTTCTGGACACAGTAGCCCAGTTGTAGGGACTGTTTGTGGGAACCTAATTCAGAGACACAGCCCAGCAGCGGCTGGGCTAGCTCAGGGGAGCATTCTCTGAATCTTCCTCCACACTCATTTTCAACTCAGGGAAATGAAACACCTTTCAGAGAACTAAGCACAAGGAAGAACTAAGACTCCGTGCAGGGGAAATGGACTCCTGCCGAACTTCTGCTTCATTTATCTTCCTAGAGGGCAAGACCAGATCAACCATAATTTCAAGTATCTAGCAATATTAAATTATGTTTATTTGCTTTTTTTTTTAACCAAAGTTGGCCTATCTAATGGCTAGAATATGCCATGGATGTTCTAAGAGTTTCTGGTGAGAGCAAAGGCCTTAGACTCAACTTCAGTGTCCCCATTAATAGAAGCCCTGATATCCAGTAAGCTGGATAGCATACCCTCACTCTGTTCACAGGACATCATATTCTACCTGCTTCACTGAAATATATGCTAAATAAAAATAATGATTCAGTAATACCTTGCATTTTGAAACTACATCTACCAGGAAAGACATTGCTGAAATACAACTTCTGGCCCTAGTTGAATAAAATACAAAATCATCAAGATATGTGTTTATGTATGAAAAATTCTAATAAAATGCAATGGGTCCCCATTTTTCCTGCCTCTGGGCTGCTCTCCCCAGCCCATCAAGGAGTGATTTCCTTTGTTCCTACCACAATCACTGGCACAACCAGCTCTAGAGATTACTCAGGTTCATTTCTTTTCCAGACCAAGCATGGATGAAATCTTTTCCCCCCTCAGGATATAATTTTCCAATATTTTTGGTAAGAACTAAAAGAAATGAAAAAATGAAAGAAAGAAAAACGAGAAATGAGGACAAAAAATCAGCTAGGCTAAAGTATAAGTTTCAAACCTAATAGCTAATGGTTTGGTTAAATAGGAATATGCATCCAGTCTTTTTGGTTCACCTGTAGATTCTCCTATTGATTATTTTCCAGAAAAGAACTTGAGTGTGTGTCCCAACCACTGAGCCTTTTCTCTTGAGTGAAGAAAAAATATAGTAGAGCAGAGGGCTGTTTCAAGCATGTATCTATACAAAATAAACTACTTCAGTTCCAACTATTCACCCTTCTTTTCCCTACATCTCATCTGAAGGTAGTGAAAGAATAATTGTGGATGGGTAAAATATCATAGAATCCCTAAAGGCTAGACTACCCTAACTCTCCACATACTACTTGGGAAAAAACATTGGTCCTTCAATTTACTTAGAGTCACCTCCTAGCAAGACAGTGACATAAAAGGACCTGAAAGCACTATAGCTAAAGAGTGTTAAGGACTTAATCCCCCAAGCTCCCTTGGATTGATGAGAAAGCTAACAATATGCCAGAGATGGTGAAAGTATGCTTGAGAGAAAGGGTTTCTTACAAAGCTATTGAGCCTGTCATTCACACCCTCACTCAGGTGAACATGTGTTTGCTCATTTTACTTTGTTCCCTGTCTTTAGGCCATCCTATCCTAAAAGCACCAGACAGTGTGACAGGAACCTGGAAAGGGGACGTGACATTTCAGTGCATCTATGTTCCTGTGAGAGGCTACAGTCAAGTTTTGGTGAAATGGCTGGTACAACGTGGCTCTGACCCAGTCACCATCTTCCTACGTGACTCTTCAGGCGACCATATTCAGCAAGCCAAATACAGAGGCCGCCTGAAAGTGAGCCACAGAGTTCCAGGGGATGTGTCTCTCCAACTGAATGCCCTACAGATGGATGACAGTAGTCACTACACATGTGAGGTCACCTGGCAGACCCCTGATGGAAACAAAGTGATGAGAGATAAGATTATCGAGCTCCGTGTAAAGAAATGTAAGTCACTGCAAAGAATAGAAATGCATTTGTAAACAAAGACACAATAGAATAGTGTAATCCTAAACACGTCTGAGGAATTAAGAGTCCTTGGTTTATATGTTCTTAGGTTCTCTCTAATTCTATATGCTAATCACAGGATCCTTGAGGTCATTACCTCATTTGAGAACTTAATTGTGTTGGGAAATACAAATGCATTACTTTTAAAAATCTCAGGGGTTGGGGATTTAGCTCAGTGGTATAGAGCGCTTGCCTAGCAAGCACAAGGCCCTGGGTTCGATCCTCAGCTCAAAAAAAAACAAAACAAAACAAAACTCTCCCTCTGCCACTCCTTCTCTCCTACATTTACAAAAGTCTTTCTGAGGGAGGTAGTTCCCCATTAGCTGCACTTCCCAGTTCACCACAAAACTTTGCAAACTGAAATCAGCATTGTCCTCTCCATAACAAAAGCACAAACTTTATCCACTCCCATCCAACCATATAAAATTCCCTGCAGCAATAGACCCTGCTGCCATGCCTCCTCCTTTTAACCACTTTTACTTGGCTTTTCCAGTTTCTCAGAGTGATCCTTCCTAGATTATTTACTGGTTCTTTTTCTATTCACTACTTTAAGTATAGTTATCCAAATTTATATTACTGCTGTTGTATACCTAGAGTAGAGGACTTTACTCACTTCACTAAGCTTGAATATTTTCATTTCTAATATTCCAGTCCACAGGTTGTGTCTCTCTTCACTCTTTGAATATTTATTTTCCAGTACAGATACTTTTTAATTGGATGTAATACCATGAGAATGTAATGTTTTCTTCTCTGTGTGTTTTAGATGCTGTAACCAGAAAAATCATTGCCTCTACTCATATCTTGAAGTGTTTTTTTTTTAATATTGGCTTCTAATAGATTGGGAGTTCCCAATCTCACATTGGTGTCTTTCATCCACTTGGGTAGATTTTTTCCCACAGGGTAATTAATGGAAATCAGGTTTCCATCTTAGTGATACCTACTTTTCTCAGCACTATTTATTGAAAAGGCTATTGATTCTCTGATGGTATTTTGTCCATTTACAAGTAATTAGTTAGTTTCAGACATATCAGTTCATTTCTGGGATGTCTACTCTGTTTTACTGACCTATGTGTTTTTATAGCCGTATTGATCTGGTTTTGGAAATTAGACTTCTATGATATGTCCCCAAATCAGATATTGTAATGACTTCAGCATTCTATGAAAACTATGTATCCAAATACTTTAGTCATTTGAAAATTACATTTGCCTAATTATTCTTGAGTTGTGAGTATAATTTATTTATTTGAAATACTAGAACATTTTAAAATTATTATTATTATTATTATTATTATTATTATTATTATTATTATTATTTACATCCTGACTGCATTTTCTCCTCCCTCATCTCCTTCCAGTCCCTCCCCCACTTCCTACCCCCATGGCTCCCTCAATCCATTCCTTCTCTATTTCTATTCAGAAAAGGCCAGGCCTCCATGGATATCAACCAAATATGGCATATCAAGTTGCAGTAAGACTAGGCACTTCCCCTTGTATTAAGTCTGGGCAAGGCAATCCATTATGAGAAAAGGTCCCAAAGCCAGCAAAAGAGTTGAAGATAGCCCCAACCCCACTGTTAGGAGTCTCACAAGAGGACTAAGCTACACAACTGTCACATATATGCAGAAGGTCTAGGCCAGTCCCATGCAGGCTCCCTGGTTGTATGTTCAGTCTCTGTAAGCCCCTATGAGCCAACGTTAGTTGATCCTGTGGCTTTTCTTGTGGTGTCCTTGACCCCTCTCACTCCTATAGCTCTTCCTTCCCCTCTTCCACAGAATTGCCTGAGCTCTGCCTAATGTTTGTCTGTGGATCTCTGCATCTGTTTCCATCAGTTGCTGGGTGAAGCCTCTCTGACCACCATTGGGCTAGGCACCAATCTATGAGTATAGCAATATAACATTAGGAATCATTTCATTGACTTTTTTTCTAGTCATGTTTGGTTTTATCCTAGATCTCTAGGCTATTCACCTCAGAGTCCTGGCACTCTAGGCAGTGTCAGGGGTGGGCTCCCTCTTATGGCATGGGTCCCAGGCTGGACCAATCATTGGTTGTCTATCCTCACAATTTCTGCACCACATTTAACCCAGAACAGCTTGTAGGCAGGACAAACTGTAGGTTGAAGGTTATGTAGCTGGTTAGTCTTATGAAATATATTATTCACAAGTATTTCCCTCCATTCTTCTTTTACAGTTTTTGAGATGCAGTTATAGGCTAGTACCTGCATGTATGCCCATGTACCATATGCATATATGGTGCCTGTAGAGGTCAAACGAGGGATCAGATGCTCTAGAACTGGAGTTATAGATGTTAGTAAGCCATCATGTGGGTGCTGAAAACCAAACCCATGTCCTTTGCAAGAGCAGCCAGCACTCCTAACTGTCAAGCCATCTCTCCAACTGAACATGCTGTCGCTTTACTTTAATGATAGTAACCTTGAAGACCCCAAAGTTTTTAGTCTTGTTGAAGTCTAGTCTACTTAACTTTTTTATTAAGTTTTTTATTTATTTTTCATACCAACTATAGATTCCCCTCCTTCCTCTCCTCCTGTTCCCTCCCCCAAGCTCTTTTCTACCCACCTCCCATCCACTCCTCAGAAAGGATAAGGCCTCCCATGGGAGTCAACAAAGCATGGCATATCAAGTTAGGGCAGCACCAAGCTCCTCCCCCCCCCCGAATCAAGGCTGAGTGAGGCATCCCACCATAAGGAATAGGTTCCAAAAAGCCAGCTCATGTGCCAGGGACAGATTCTGGACCCACAGCTAGGGGCCCTACAAAAAAACCAAGCTACGCAACTGTCACCCACATACAGAGGGCCTAGGTCAGTCCCAGGGAGGCTCCCTAGTACTTGAGCTCCACAAGCTCTGGTCAGCTGTCTCTGTGGGTTTCCCCATCATGATCCTGACTCCCCTTGCTCATATATATAACCCCATCTTCCCCTCTTTGACTGGACTCCTGGAGCTCTACTCAGTGCTTGTCTATGGATCTCTGCATCTACTTCCATCAGTTACTGGAGGATGGTTCTATGATGACAATTAGGGTAGTCACCAATCTGATTACATGAAAAGGCCAGTTCAGGTATCCCATCCACTATTACTAAGAGTCTTAGCTTGGGTCATCCTTGTGGATTCCTGAGAGTTTCCCTGGCACTAGGTTTCTCCCTAACCCCATAATGACCCCTTCTATCAAGATATCTTCTTCATTGCTCTCCCTCTCTGTCCCTCCCCTAAGTTGACCATCCCACTTCTTCATGCTCCCATCCCCAAACCCCACCCCTTATCCCCCTCACCCAGAGTTTACCCAGGAGATCTCTTCTATTTTCCCTTCCCAGGGTGATCTATGCATCCCTCTTAGGGTCCTCCTTGTTACCTAGCTTCTCTGGGGCTGTGCATTATAGTGTGGTTATCCTTTGCCTTACATCTAATATCCACTTATGAGTGAGTCCATACCATGTTTGTCTCTCTGGGTCTGGGTCAACTCACTCAGGATGATTTTTTCTAGCTCCATCCATTTGCCTGCAAATTTCATGATGTCATTGTTTTTTTTTGTTTGTTTGTTTGTTTGTTTTTTAACCACTGTGTAATACCCCATGTGTAAATGTACCACATTTTCTTTATTCATTCTTTGATTGAGGGGCATCTAGGTTATTTCCAGGCTCTGGCTATTATGAATAATGCTGCTATGAACATAGTTGAGCAAGCATCCTTGTGGTGTGATTGAGCATCCTTCGGGTATATGCCCAGGATTGGTATAGCTGGGTCTTGAGGTAGATTGATTCTCATTTTTCTGTGAAACTGCCATATTGATATCCAAAGTGATTGTATGAGTTTGCACTCCCACCAGCAGTTGGGGAGTGTTCCTCTTACTCCACATCCTCTTCAACATAAGCTGCTATTAGTGTCTTTGATCTTAGCCATTCTGACAGATGTTAAGATGGTATCTCAGAGTTAGTTCGATTTGCATTCCCTTCATGATTAAGGATGTTGAGCAATTCCTTAAGTGTATCTCAGCCATTTGAAATTCTTCTGTTGAGAAGTCTCTGTTTAAATCTGTACCCTATTTTTAATTAGATTATTTGGTATTTTGATATCTAGCTTCTTGAGTTCTTTATATATTTTAGGTATCAGCCTTCTGTCAGATGTGAAGTTGGTGAAGATATTTTCCCATTCTGTGGGCTGTCGTTTTGTCTTATTGACAATGTCCTTTGCCTTACAGAAGCTTTTCAGTTTCAGGAAGTCCCATTAATTAATTATTGAACTCAGTGTCTGTGCTACCAGTGTTATATTCAGGAAGTGGTCTCCTGTGTTACTGCCCACTTTCTCTTCTATCAGGTTCAGTGTAACTGGATTTATGTTGAGGTCTTTGATCCACTTGGACTTGATTCTTTGAGAAAATCGACAAGATAGATAAAACCTTATCCAAACTAACCAAAAGGCAGAGAAAGAATATCCAAATAAACAAAATCAGAAACTAAAAGGAGGACATAACAGACACCAAAGAAATCCAGGGAATCATTAGGTCATCTTTCAAAACACTATACTCCACAAAATTAGAAAATCTAAAACAAATGGACAATTTTCTGGATAGGTACCACATACCAGAATTAATCTAAGACCAGATAAACAATTTAAATAGACCTACAACCCCTAAGGAAATAGAAGCAGTTGTTAAGGAACATTGCCAAACTCCTTTTATTAGGCTACAGTTACCCTTACACCCAAACCATGCGAGATACAACAAAGAAAGAGAAATACAGACCAATTTCCCTCATGAACACTGATGAAAAAATACTCAATAAAATACTGTCAAGCTGAATCAAAGAACACATCAACAATATCATCCACTATGATTAAGTAGGCTTCATCCCAGAGATGCAGGGATGTTTCAACATACAAAAATCTATCAAAGTAATCCACCATATAAACAAACTGAAAGAAAAAAAAACACATAATCATCTCATTAGATACAGAAAAGGCCTTTGACAAAATCCAACACCTCTTCATGATAAAGGTCTTGAAGAGATCAGGAATACAAGGAACATAGCTAAACATAAAGCAATATGCAGAAAGCCAACAGCCACCATCAAATTAACTGGAGAGAAACTCAAAGCAATTCCACTAAAATCAGGAATAAGACAAGGCTGTCCACTCTCCCTTTATCTATTCAATATAGTACTCCAAGTTCTAGCTAGAGCAATAAGAAAACAAAAGGAGATCAAAGGGATACAAATTGGAAAAGAAGGAGTCAAATTTTCACTATTTGCAGATGATATGATAGCAAACGTAAATGACCCCAAAATTTCTACCAGGGAACTCCCACAGCTGATAAACACCTTCAGTAATGTGGGGAGATAGAAGATTAACTTAAAAAAATCCCAGTAGCCATCCTATATACAAATGATAAGTGGGCTGAGAAAGAAATCAGAGAAACAACACCATTTACACTAGCCTATTTTTGATCTTAACACTTGTGTTTTTGTAGCATGTCCTGCTAGATCCAGCATTCCTTAACTTGACTAAGGTCTGGTAGAACTGAATAGTGAAGCCACTTTGGCTTGATGTTTTCTTTCTTAAGAGCTGTTTAACTAGCAATCCAATAATTAGTTACTTGTTTACATTCCATAATTTAAAGTTTCCCAGTTCATCTTTAGAAGTTAACATTTCCTTTTATAATTTATTTATTTGTTATTTTATGGATATGAGTGTTTCAAAGGGTTAGAGTGTGTGACACCAGAGCAAAGGCATGACTACAGGAACAGTTAGAGCTCACATCTTGATCTGAAAGCAGGAGGCTGAGCAAGAGAAAACTGGGAAGGGCACAAATCTTTTGAAACTTCAAAGCTGATCCCTAGTGACATATGTCCTCCAATAAGGCCACATCTCCTAATCCTTCCCAAACTGTTGTACCAACTAGGGACCACAGTTTCAAATATATGAATCTATAGGAGCCATTTTCATTCAAACCAGGATAATATGTATGTACAAAGTACTTGCCTGGTGCCTGTGGAGATCAGAAGAGCACATAGATTCCCTGGAACTTGAGCTCTATACAGTAATGAGTGGCTATGTCAGGGCTGGGAACCATACCCAGGTCCTCTGCAAGAGTAAAAAGAACTCTTAACCAGTAAGCCAACCCTCCAGGCCCTACTTCTAATTTTATTTTCTTTAGCTGGAGAAGATGCATGTTATTTTGGATATTTTTTTAATTTACTGAGATGTATTTTATATACAAACTATCATCTGTTTCAAATAATGTTCCCTGTGTACTTGATAATATTATCTACTCTGCTATTATTACATGAAGTGTTCTATATATGTCCCTGTTGGTTAACAGTGTTGTTCAACCCTTGAAGCTCCTTAATTACCTCCATTCTAGTTGTTATACATATCATTTAAAGTGAGATATTGAATGCAAATTATTATTGGTAAATTGACCATTTCTCTCGCCAATTCTACTAATTCTTTCTTCATGAATTTAGGGGGCTGTATTATTATCAGTATATGTTTATAAATGAGTTTTATCCTTCACAAAAATAATTTTGTGATTACAAGTTGTTCTTCTTTGTACCTAGTAAAATTTTTTCTCAAATATAATTTGTCATATATCAGTATAGTCATTCTACCTATATCTTGACTTTTTTTTTCTTTTGAGTAAGCAAGCATATCATATAGTTAGATGTGATACTCTGAGACTCTCTGCCTTTCAATCTGAACGTTTCTACTTACATTTAATCTAATTATTGATAAAAGATTTACATCCAATTTTCTATTTACAGTCTTTATCCTTTATACTTCTTCCTATATTCGTTCATTGCTTCTACCTTTGATGCTTAATAGATAATGTCTAGCACATTATATGCTTCAATTATTTTTTAGTTTACTGTGTTGGCTAGTTTTATGTCAATTTCATAGAAGCTAGAGTCATTTTGGATGAGAAAACCTCAACTGAGAAAATTTGCCCACTAGACTGGCCTTTGAGCAAGCCTGTGGTGTATTTTCTTAGCCAATGATTGATGTGAGAGGGCCCAGTTCACCACAGGCAGTACTACCCACTGGGTTGGTGGTCCTGGGTGCTATAAGAAAGCAGGCTGAATAAGCAATGGGGAGAAATACAATAAGCAACGTTCCTCCATGGCTTCTGCTTCTGAAGTTCCTGCCTCTAGGTTCCTACCATGAGTTCCTACCATGACTTCTCTATGTGACAGAGAACCCAAGGTTTGTAAGCTGAAATAAATTCTTTCCTTCTCAAGTTGCTTTGGGTCATGGTGTTTTATCACAGCCATAGAATATTAACTAAGGCATGTACTAAGTGTTTTCATTATTTCTGTCTGTGGGATATCATCAATTCCTAATTTATTGGATTTATTCCAATTTAATTTCATAGTATACAAAATGCTGTTTGTGTACAGCTCAATTTCTTATCATTTAATTCTATCATTACTGCAAGTTACATCTTAGTATATTATAATGATATGAGCGTTGATTAGAATTATTGTTTTGCAGGGCTGAAGAGATGGCTCAGCTGTCAAAGCCTAGGCTCACAACCAAAAATAGTATTGTTATGTAAAGTTGTTTTTGTTTTATGTCAGGTTGGAAAACTATGTTTACACTTGATATTCACCTATATAGTTACCTCTACAGGTGCTTTTTTGTTTCTTCATGTTAGTTTTGGATATGATCCACTGTCCCTTTATTTTAACTTGAAGAGTGCCTTTTGACATTTCTTATGGGTCCTATCTACTAGAGAATCTCACAATCATTATTTATCTGGGAAATGTCTTGGTTTCTCCTCTTTCATTTGGGGGTTGTTTACATTTTAGGTGGGAGTTCTCTATGCTGCCCAAACTAAATTTATACTTGTTGGGACTACAAGCACATGTTTGTTCTTCTTATTTGGATTTTATTTATTTAATTGTTTGCTCAGGACTTTTGTTGGTGATTTTTGAAAACTAATTTTGTATAGTCTTGTGTATTCATTGTCATGGGGTAGCCACTGAATTGACTATTTGATTAGCTTAGAACTCAGGTAATAACTGGGTAGAGATTTTCTTAACTGCCAGGAGCAAATGAATCATGCATTATTTACCAGAGAACTATGTTACTTGTTTAGCAATGATATCAATATGCACCCATTTTACAATTGTGGCACATTATTTATTTTATTTTAATGTGAAACCTCAAGGCTAACCATAAGCGTGACCTTATGCCTTTCTTATATTTTTTCTGAATATACACAAGACTTTAAGAAAGGCTATGACATCTTTGACTCTGGGGAATTGTCAAACTTTTCAAACTTCCTGGAGATACCTAATTTGTGAGCATTTCCTTTTAAAATTATTGGTTACTCTCTTCTTTCCCCCAAACTGTATGACAAATTTCTTCCTAGCCATGGAGAGAGACTTTTAGTACAGATGCTAAATAAAACAAGCATCTGAAGTCACATTTTTCAAGAAATCATTAGATAGGTCAAATAAAGGTAATATTTCTGGAATGAACTGATTTCTCTTGCACCTGAAATAGGGTATTAATTTTTATTACCTCTGAGTTAAGTTCAAATGCCACAAAGCTTCATGTTATTACTAAAACTTGTCTGTTTTTCTTCCATAAACACCATAAGTTCCTATGAACCAATTTCCAAAATTCTGGGGAAAATGACAATATCAAAATATTTCAGCTATGCCTTGATTTCTGTGAGGGGGTAAATTTTTAGTAGCCATTACTTGACCATTTTCATTGAAGTCACTGACTAACACCTTCTTTGTTATACTTTTGAAATCTTTCTCAAGAAAAAATCATTATATTTCAGTCAAAAGTTAGTGATTATTAAAATACATTTCCTCAACCAAGTTTTCAGACTCCCTCAACTCTAGATACAGATTCATTGCAAGTCTTTGAACCTTGACTTATGAACTTTACCTTAGAAAGGTGTGTGAGGTAATAATGAACAGGCAATAGAAGTTGCCAGCATCATAAGGGAAGGGTTAAGAGGTCAAACCTAATTCCTAATTTTACTAGTATCTTCAATTGTTTATCTAAGGGTATTAGATTCCTAAACCAGGCTCCTTTTATCCTTGCAGACTCCTCTAATCCACGTATAATCAATACTGAAGCACCTACAAGCACACAGTCCTCTTTGGAAGGTAAGTTTTACTAGGGCTTTGTTACAGAATTCTTTAAAAATGTTTGGAAACCAGGGATATGCAATTCCATTAACTTTGGTCAACGAGATCACTGTTATTACTCAGAGATGTCATGGTAGTGAATGAATGAATACAAAAGAAACAGCAAAGATTTAAGGATAGTGGAGAAGTTGAATCATGAATATACACTTTTCTTTGTGAAAACAAGCAAGAAGAATGCATTAAGTTACATTTTTCCTAACCTGATTTACTATGTGACTTTGAGACCACTTCTTCTTTGTGTATCTTGTTTTCACTGGTAACTCCTTATAGAAAAAAAAGGTATTTTACATCATAGTACCATATACAATAGTACCAATGATATGGCTTGTTGCAATATATTTGATTGCCCTGTAAAACCCATAGACTGTGTTAATAAAATCAACCTTGGCTCAGGGAGAAAGCCAGTGACTAGATGACAACAATTAGCCATAGAGAGTACACAGGACCCAGGAAGACAGATAGAGAGATGCACAGGAAGGAGTAGGGAGGGACTTAGAGATCCATGGTCTTTTTAGTTAGGGACAAATGGAGAGATGTTCTCTTGCTGGGTCTCCAGCCAAAAGGAAGGTCAGCTGGTTGCTTCTCAGCCCCTCTGAGCTAACAGGTTTTTACCCCAACATCTGATTCCCAAATCTTTATTGGTAGATAGAATAATAAACACTTAGTTAAAAACTGTATTTGACAGCAGCAACAGAGCCAGTGCTGGCAGGACCAGAAATCCTGCCGAGCCACACGTGGCCTGAGCAGAGGAGTGCTGACTATGCAGAGCTGCAGACAGTAGTTAAAATATCAGTGGACTCAGGTGGAGCCACTAAGCCAACACAAAAACACCAATGACTAGAAACCCTGGAAGCCCAGAAGAGATCTCCAGCAAAGACATCAAGCCTTTTCTGTCATCCCTGATCCACATCTCTTCAGTGCAAGAGAGATCTCTGACCTGGATTCTCTGTTCGCCACAGAAACAACTACAATGAATTCAACCTGTGACTGGACCACTAAGGGGAATGGAAAACTTAAAGAGTCCGTTGCTGGCCCAGTGAATAGAAAACATGACAGGACCACTGCTGGCTCAGAAAATGAAAACCATGAGAAGACCATTGCTGACCCAGGTAAGAGTAACATTAGGAATCCTATCATTCTTGTTTGACTCTGAACTTTGTGACTCCTTATAAGTTCTCTATGCACAATTCAACTCCACAAACAATTAAGGAAGAGTCCGGAAGCTAAACTGGGTAGGTAAGATAGAAAGGGAAAGATAAAGATACAAGAATAAAAAAAGTCAAATTGTGGTTAAAGAAAGTGATACATGTGTTCTTAGTTTGTTTTCTATTGCTATAGCAATATACTTCTCAAACACTGAAAAAAAAGGTAGGATTAAGACCATGAACTCAGCCTTCTATCCTAAGGAAACAGGAAATGGAATAGCTAAAGATCAAAGCAGTCCTCCACTACTTTAACTCTTGACAAAGAGCTTTTGTAGTAGCTCACAGCTAATTTTTATTCCCCAAAAGTCTCACAGATTGCCAAATCAGGATCTCAGGGATTAAAATCTCAAAGAAAAAAATACTCTGCATTATTTCATCACAAGCTTCTAGTCAGCTAATATGCCCTAATATGCCTAAAATAATGATTGATTCTTAATATAATGAGCTTTTTTACATTAATTGTTAGCTGCTACTCTTAAACAATGAGATTCCCATTTTCACTTGTGCTGCTACAGAACTCTCTAAATTATTTCATGGTTGTGCAAGCAGTTGTTAATTCCAGATGAACCACAGAACATCTATGACTCCAGGTACCCATCAAGTATCTGTTTTGATTATTCAGTGAGAAATAGTTTGATAACTATTACTCCTTGTGTCATGCTCTGACCTTGTATCATTGAAGGCATACTTCTTTTTATGATACTGGGGATTGAACCAGTGGTCTCAAACATGCTAGATAAATTCTCTACTAATAAATAAAATAAAAAGGACAGCAGAAATCATCATGAACAGATCAGATCAAGAAGAAGAATGAATTTCCAGGATGAGTAACAAGGTAAAGAAAATAATATGTAAGGAAACTCATAAAGAAAACATTAATGAACACAACTAAAATATTTGAGAAGTCATGAATACATTCAGGAGACCAAACCTAATAGTCCATATGTAGAAGAAGGAACAGAGATCAAGTCAAAATGCTTAGACAATATATTCAATGAAATTGTAGCCAAGAATTTTCCAAACCTAGAGAAAGAAATATACATCCAAATAAAGTACTAACTAAAAGTTGTACAGGGAAAATGCCAACACAGAGGCAGAAGCATAAATGTCCTCATAACATCAGATCTCTCATCAACAACACTAAAATCCAGGAAAACAGAGAATGATATATTTCAAGCTCTGAAAATAATGTCAACTGAGATTGGTATCATCAACAATGTCTATCTTAGAATTGATTGAGAATAAGAGCCCCTGAAACTTGGAAATGGGTGACAGGGCAGTCCCTATATGAACAGCCTGAGAGGGCAAGATGCCCTAGAGCACATTGTGTTATGCTGTGAAAATGAAGCCTGAATTGTGTTGGATATCCCAAGATGTTGATGATGCTAGCTAGAGTCATGAAACATCTGCCAAGGAGAACTGCAGATTGGGAGTGGTATCAGCCCAAGAAAGAAATGCCTGTTGCAGACAGCAAGGCAGGAGTGGCAGTCATATAACCCCTGTGTCACCAGAAATGAGGTACATGATTTGATGTCTGCCTTGCTAGATTTTACTCTCTCTTCATTCCATTATTTCCTTACTATCCCCCCATTTCTGCCCTTTGGAATGGTAATGTGTATTCTGTGCCATTTTTATGTTGGAAGTATGTGATCTACTGTTTGATGTTACAGGAGGCTATAGATAAGACATTTATTTGGGTCTCAGAAGAGACACTGGACTTTTAAATAGTTTTGAGACTGTCACAGATTGTGAGGACTTTTAAAGTTTGACTACATGCATTTTGTATTATGATGTGATCATAAACCTATCAGGGTCAAAGAGTGGAATGTAGTGGCTTGAATGTCAATGTCCCCTATAGGTTCATTGAGTTTTTGGTCTCCAGTTGGTGGTACTATTTAGCATGGCATGGTCTTTGTAAAGAAAGTATGTCGTTGGAGTTGCCCTTTGAGAGTTTATAGCCTCACCCCAGTTCCAGACTCCTTTCTCTGCATTGTGTTTCATGTTGAAGAATGTGATTGAGCTCTCAGCTCCCTGCTTCTGCTGCCAAGTCCATGCTTGCTGCCATACTTCCCTGCCATGACAGACTCTTATCCATCTGGAACCATAAATTTTTTGTTCCTTGAGCTGCCTTTGGTCATGGTGTTTTCTCACAGCAGCAGAAAAGGAACTACTGCAATAAGGCATGTGTGTTTAGAGACTAATCTATTTCTTACAGTTTTCCAAGTTCTTTATGATTTTTAAAGTGTTTTAAAATAATCCTGATTTCATTGAAGTCTAACAAAGCCCTTTCCATCTTTAATTTCACTAATTTGAGGCTTCTTTCTCTTTCTTTTGATTATTTTAGCTAGAGAGTTTGTTCATCTTGATCTATTTAAAGAACCAACTATTTGGCTAATATAGTATTATTCTTTCAATATGTGTTTTATTTATTTCAGTTCCTAATCTTTATTATGTCTTGTTATGTACTGGGTTTGGGATTGACCTCTTTTCTCTCTAGAGCCTTGAAGTGTGTATTAGCTACTTTTCTATTATATGATGAAACACCATGACCAAGGGAACTTACAGAAGGAAGGGCATACTTTGAGATTATAGGTTTAAAGGGCTACAGTCCATGATGGTGGATGAAAGCAGGTGGCAGGCATCAGGCAGTTGAAATCATGTAAGTCCAACCACAAACAAGAAGCCAAGAAAATAAATTTGGGGTAGCACATGGCTTTTGAAACCTTAAAGTGCACCCCCACTAACATACTTCCTCTACCCTCATAATACTCCTCAAACAGCAACCAACTGGGGACCAAGTATTCTAAATCCCAAGACTCATGGGGAACAGCTCACTCAATCTACCACGTTCTAGTCCCTAGCCTTAATGCCCACATCATAAAGCAAAATTCATTTAGTTCAACTTCCAGAGTCCCCATAGTCTTGCACAGTCAGAATAATATTTAAAATCCAAAGTCTCCTCAGATTAAATTGATCCTTATGATTACATTGAATCAGAAGCATTACAATTAAGGCAATTTCTTGATTGTAATGCACTGTAAAAAAAAGTAATTATATCTAACATACAATAGCACATAATATATATTACCATTATAAAAATAAGAAATGGTGCATAGTAAGGAAATACTAGATTGAAGGAACACTGAAATCCAGAAGGACAAATTCCAAAATCCTATAGCTCCATAGCTCCATGTCTGATGTCAGAGGGCCCATATGGCTCTACCCCTCTGATTTTGCTGCCCACAACACCATTCTCTGTCAGGGCCACTTGACCTCTCAGAACCTTCATGGATGAACTTTCTTGCCACACTTTGCCTGACCTTAGAGGCTATTTGAAACCACAGGGGAAGAATTCAGGACCCACTAACTTTTGCATCCTTCATTCCTCCAAAGTCAATTCCATGTGGACAGCACTGCCATGTATGACTATCAACTTAACCTGATGATCTCTACAGATACAGAGAAGGCATTTTATAAAGTTCAATGCAGCTTATTAATAAAAGTTCAGAAGAAAGTATGAATATAAGGGACATACCTCAACACAATTAAATGCTACATATGAAAAGTCTAAAGCCAACACTATACTAAGTTGAAAAACAGAGCATTCTAAAATAGGAAGTGAGATAAAGGTGTGTATCACCTTCAGTTTTATTAAATACAGTGTTCATAATAAAGTTTCAGGATACAAAATGAACATATAAAATCAATATTTTCACATATACAACAATTGCTGACTACAAAATAATTTAAAAAATATCCCATTCACACTTCTGGGCATATACCAAGACTTTATATCCTACCATGGACATATTTGCACATCCATGTTTACTGCTGCTCTGTTCACAACAGGAAATAAAATCAGCCTAAATAGCCACCAACAGATGAATAGAAAAGGAAAACACATTATATATGACAAAGGAATTTTATTCAGTCATAAAGAAAAAAATGAAATGTCAAGAAAATGTATGGAACTGGAAAATATGTTAACTGGGGTAACCTAGGTTCAATAACATAAGTGTTTTCTTATATGTTGATTCGAGCTCCTAATTTTTATGCATGTGTATTTTTGTAAGAATGAGTGATATATAAGCTATGAAACTAAAAAGAAGCTAATGAGAAGGAAAAAGCAGTAGTGTGTGTGTGTGTGTGTGTGTGTGTGTGTGTGTGTGTGTGTTTGGTATAATGTACATGTGTGTGTGCATGCTTGCCTGTGTATGCTCATATGGAGACCAGACCTCTTTTTTAGATGCTTCTTCTGTTGTTCTCTACCTTATTTTTTAGAATTTATTTATTTGTACTTTATGTATATAGATGTTTTGCTCACATGTTATGTCTGTGTGAGAGTGTCAGATCCCCAGGAACAGAAGTTACAGACAGTTGTGAGCTGCCATGTGGGTGCTGGGAATTGAACCAAGGTCCTCTGAAAGAGCAGCCAGGGATCTCAACTGCTGAGCCATCTCTTCAGCTCACCCCCTTTTTTTGAAACAGTCTCTCACTGGCCTACAGCTCATTATCTTGGCTGGAGTAGCTGGCCAACTAGAAAGGAGAATTCATTTGTCTCTGTCCCTGAGCACTGTGGTTACAGATTCTCGTGACTTTATCTGATTTTTATGTGGGTAATGGGATGTGAACTCTGGTTTTGCTTATACACAAATATGTTAACCACTGGCCCATCTGCCTCCAAAACAAACAAACAAACAAAACTAGTTTTAAGGAAGGAGGTGAGGAGGGAAGTACAACACATGTGACATGAAATGGTAACCACAGGGACAGGCTACAAGTGGCAAGAAGGAAGGATGCAGTGTTGGAGAGAAAAATCAATCAGAACAAAGTATGATGAATATGTTATTTTGAATGCTGATTATCATTAAATGAAAGTAAATTTAAAAAGTGTATTGAATATCACTCATATGCGTCATTGAAGTTATGAGGAATCTAAAGTCCAGCATCAGTTAATGATTTGACTAGCTTCACCATATTAACTTTTCTGTAACTGATATGAAAATGTACCTCAAATTTTCCATATTAAAATGACATAAATATGTTACCTCATATTTATGTTTATCAAAAGTCTGACATAATTATTAGTGTACTAAAATCAGGTGCCAGTAGTGTTACAGTTCTTCTGGAAGCTTTGTAAAAGAATCCATTCCCTGATACTTTCCACTCTGTAGAAGCTACCTACATTCCTTAGCCATGATGACTTCTTTTATCTATTTCATCTATAAATTGGTAATGTAATATGGTCAGATCTCCCTCTGACTCTTACCTTCTCTCATATCTCCTACCTTCACCATTAAATCAATCTTTAGGATTATATTGAGCCCATTAATGATCATTTCCCTATTTTAGCCGCAGGTAACTATCAGCCTTTATTCTGCCTTTAACCATTATTCTTCTTTGGATTACATATAATTCTAGGCATCTGAATGCAAACATGTTTGGAGGAAGGCCCATTATCTGTCCTATATGGCTACACAATAAGTAAATAAGATTTTAGACTGGAATCTTTGTAGAGTATATTCCTTCAACCGTATTAGTGCCTGTATGAGTTACTTACCTCATTTCTGCAACGAAACACCTGACAAAGGCAATTTAAGGAAGGAAGGTTTTATTCAGGCTCACAGCTCAAGGGGATGGTCTAGCATGGCAAGGAAGTCATGGCTGATAATCACACCAGATCTACAACCAGAAAGCAGAGAATGCTTTTATTTATTCTCTCCATGATGCCAGCCCATAGAAGAATGATGCCCACAGTTAAGGCAATGCCCAGAGGCTTGGCTCCTAGAAGCATCTAGATCTTTTCAGGTTGACACTATTAACTCTCAAGGTACTCTAGATGGTTGAGTGGAAATATTCTTGAGAAAAGAGGCAGGGAACTTGAGCCAAAGAGTACTATAGTGAAGAGAGTCTTTATGGCTTAACATAACTTGCCAGAATCTCATGAATACAGCATTTCTGAAAGCTGATGAGTCACAACACCACTTTCTTTTTCTTAAGGCAAAGTGAAAGCCTCCTGTCTTGGCCCCATGGAAAGAATGGAAATCGAGCTGTGGCCAAAAAAGCAATCAACCAGTGGGGCTTAGAGAATTGGTTTTGACATCGTATCTCTGACATTTATCAAGGTTTTCTGAAGAATGTGGGATTTTGTTTGTCTCTCTGGCTAGCTCAGAATGGCAAGATGCTCTAGGCTGATACTTAGAGTTTCTGATTTGATCTTTTTTCCCAAAGCTGATTTTTGTTTATTTGTCTGCTTTTTAAAAATTTAGCAAACTTTTTACTGAAGCATAGTATATGAATAATGTATAGGTAAATTAATATTTAAAAATCTAAAAAAAAATGGCATACTTCACAACCACATTACCTGTTGTCAAATCCCCACCAAATGATTTATTTTCCTAGTCACTATTACCATGCATTATTTTAAGATATTTTGTACTCTTATAAAGGAATAAAATAATGTATTTTTGTAGCTGGTTTCTTTTCCTCAGTATGTTTATCAGATTCAGTGGTGGTTTCATCTGAATATATACGTGTATGCTATAAGCAAATATATTTCCATTGCTAGATAATTCGTTAGTATGTACATCTGTGTATGTGTGTGTGTGTTTAACAATGAATTTATTTATTTTATTCTTGAATGTTAACTGAAAAACTTCCCATTTGGATCATTACCAATAATTCTTGGATAAACAATTTGCATTATTGACATATGTAGCACTGACTATCCAGGAGCCAGCTATGTATAACAGGCTGACCCCAGACTCACAAAGATCTGCCTGCCTCTGCCTCCCAAATGCCAGGATTAAAGATGCACACCATCATTCCCACTCAATCTTGTTCTTTTAAAGGAATTTTATATAAACATTCAATACTCATATTATAACTTCCTGATTCTGGAGAATTTCATACATGTATAAAATGAAATACGATCATACCCACCTCTCATTTCTCTCTTCCAACTCCAACCATATACTCTGCAAACTGACCCCTGCTAACTTCACGTCTTCACTTTAGATAACCCACTAAATCTGATCAGTACCACCTAGATGTGCATGAGTTTGGGTCCATCCACTGGAGTATGGGAAAGCCCTCGGTGGGAGCACACTGAAAAGAGAATGAGTCTCCTCCTCCAGAAGCTATCTTCAGTAAGGAGTAGGGCCTGAAGAACACATCTATCTATGTGGGACTTTTGGCTTGATCTTACTTATGTCAGTCTTAGGAGATAACCCTAGCTACTATACTACTATAAATTCATGAATGCAATAGCCTTGTCATGCTCAGAAAACAACATTTCACAGCACTTTTCCTCATTGTCTGGCTCTTAATCTTTCTGCTGTCTCTTTCATGATGTTCTTTGAGCACACCCCCATGTGTGTGGGTGGGTGGGTGTGATAAAAATGTGCCATTTAGAAATGAGCATTTGGGCTGGGGAGATGGCTCAGTGGTTAAGAGCACTGGCCATTCTTCCAGGGGACCCAGATTCAATTCCCAGTACCCACATGGCACCTAAGAGCTGTCTGTTACTCCAGTTCCAGGGCATCCAATACACTCACATAGATAGACATAAAGCAGGTAAAACACCAATACACATGAAATAGAACTATAAATGAGCACTTAGTCTCTTCTCAGCACTTTTACCAGTTATGCATCTCTGCATTGATTGCTATCAAATGCAAAATAAGCTTCTTAGTCCAATACTGAGAGAAGCCTGGGTTTATGGGTCTAATGTTCAGGTAGCAAATTGAATATTTACAAAAATAAAAATAGCAAGTTCTACTCTAGAGCCCATGATCCACCTCCCCCTACCCCAGACGTGGACTTTTGGCCAGGATTACAGCACCATGCATGATATTCCCACCTGTGGAGCAGTCCTCAGTTCCAATCAGAAACCTCTTAGTTATCCTGTACTGATCTTGCTACTATCACACCATGGGCATATCTTGCCTGGTATGTTGGTACTGTTATGTGCAAGGTCCAACACAGGGTAAGGCCTTTGACTGACCTCATCTTTAACCAAATACCACTTAGTCTTATTTTGTCTTTTAGGAAGGAGCCTGCCAATTGCCATCATCTTCATCATCTCACTTTGCTGCATAGTGGTTATTACCATAGCTTACATCGTGTTCTACTGCAGGAAATTCCAACAAGGTGAGTGATAAGTAGGAACGGTTGGCTTTTGTTCATTCATTATTTCTGACAGTATATTTATCTACATTCTATGTGAGGCAGTATGCCTAACATTTCAACAATCTTGAAGACTAGTTTTAGAGTAATGGTAGAAATAAAAGAGACAGATATTCATTGTCTTTGCAAATAATGATGTGAGACTCATGACACAGAATATAAAAATCTAAGGGTACCCAGCCAAGTACAGCTATCTTTGTAATGAATCATCTTACAAGAATGGAAGAGAAGCTGCCCTCAAGTTGCTTGCAATTTATGTGAGAATTTCAAAGTTGAAGCATAGAATTTATCAATAGCATACATTGCAGAAAGATTAATAATTCAAAATGTAGAGAAGATGATATTGAACAAATAGTGGAGAAGAGAGCAGAGCTGGAATAATCAACAAAGCCTTTCAAAAGGTATAACTGGAACTAGGTCATGCTGAATGAAGACAATATTTGAAGGGACAGTGTTCCAGGAACATGAAAACAAGTGAGCAGAAGAATAAAGGCCTAAACTTCAAATGCATGTGGATCATCACAAAGGGAAATTAATTTAGTTAAGCAATAATGAAATACAGGGGAGAATGAAGTTTCCTTTCTAATCATAGCAGGTTTTTAATTCCAGCCTAAGAATTTCTTCACTAGGCCTTGCCATGACCCTAAAGTTAACGCAATTGTTTTGATCAGGGAAGTAGTATGATGAAGACAGCATTGTCAGAGCTATTTAATGAATATGGAAAAAACCCAAGGTTGGGGAGGATTGGATTGTTTGTTTCTAAGACAAAGTTATAATTCAGTACCCCTGCTCTAGTCATTTTTGCCTGGAATTATCTTGTCTACTTTTCTGTAGCATCTTCCACTCATAAACACCTTTTCAGCTGTGGATCACTTTAATCAAATAGAAGTGAGCCTTGTCTATCTCCTTCCCCAGGGTCTCAAATAGAACCTATGATGTTGGCCAGTTACTATGACTGTGATCCATCAGACGATCTTGGGAGTGGAAATTCCTCAAATGACCACAAATACTAGCTCCATTTGAAGGAAACCATTCACCATAGTCTTGTTAAGGTTAAGAGAGTAACTACATATTATTTGTCTCTTAAAATATCTCCAAATATTTCATAGTTACTAGTAGCTCAAGGGAATAAGACCCTCTATGATGTGGGTCTACCCCTATTTTCTTCCCATCCAGTAGTCACTTTTACTTACTCTTATTTCTAGTCACTGAATTCAAACAAGCAACTAAAGCTTACACAATGTGTCTTTGTGCTTTATTTTTTACCCTTCTTAGTTTGCCTTCCCATAATTCCTGCTTTCTGTTTCTCTTTAAGAGAGACAGCTTCAGAGTAGTAATTCAATTTAGTCTGTAGCTAATGAGCATAGTTTGTATTCCGCATACTGAGTATATATATATATAAATGGACTTAGAAGTACAGAAGGTCCCAGTCCAGTTGGGGAAGACAAAGCATGGAAATGTGGGTCTCTACAAAACAAAGCTCCCATAATTTAGTACATGAATTTCCAGTCGCTACCCTGAACTAGCATAAGCACCTAGAGGAAGAGGGCTGTATCAAGAAATACTCATCTTTGTGCCAGTTTAATCCTCTGCAATAGAGGACAGTTCTCTTCCACAGACACTAGGGGGCAATGATTATCTAGTTGGGTCCCTTTGAGTTTTAGGGTTTTAAGTAATTATATATTTCATTAATTAAATGAAATACAAATTTTTCCAACATATGATATAAATCACATGCACACGTGTGTGTGTGTGTGTGTGTGTGTGTGTGTGTGTGTGTGTGTGTGTGTGTGCATATACATATGGTAAAAGAGGTTATGTAACAACTGAGCCCTTTCTTGAGTAATATCAGCAGCAGCACACTTGAAAATAGACTGGGTTATGATCTCTGACATGGAACCAAATTCAGTGCATTTTTCCTGGGCTGCAGCTGGGCAATCAAGTTCCCTACAGAATTTTCTGAGACTCTTTGATGAGAATCCTAGATGAAGAGCAGTATGGCGTATTCTCCCTTTAACCGCACCGAACAATATCTTCAGCCTGATGTTCTAAGTCAGAAATGGCAAAGGGGATGGAGATCAAGCACGTGTACCTGTGTACCTTCCACTTCTCTGACAAATCTACATCCCTGGATATCAATGACAATATCTCTCAATATTAGAAAGCTGGTACCTTGAATTCTCTTCTGTTTCCTTCCCCTAATTTTGGACTGGTACTGAGGTTTCATGCTTGGCCCTTGTCTACTCTACATAAAAATTTTTAACCTGATTCTTCCTTGCTTTCTAGAGCATGTCTATGAAGTGACCAGGTAAGATACCCTCTCCTTTTCTAACTTATTAGCCATTCTGTGCCCTAAATTCTGTTGATCATTGGCAAAAACCTGGAGATTAGTCCTAACAGTCCTTCAGGGTCAGAAATATTTTACCCCTCAGATGAATGCTCTCATGTTATATCCTGGATCCATGAATACACAAGATGATTTAGGTATACCAACTTTCTGTCCCCACAATACCCTATTGGTTAAATTATTAAGGCCACTCCATGTAGTTAAAAGGGAGGTTTATTTTGTGAGGTAACTTACAAATGAAGGGGTAGGTTACAGGGTCTGGCAAGGGTATAGCGCAGTCCGGCGGTGTTCTCTGGAGAACTCTGCTCGGTCTACCTCCAGCGTCCAGAGTCCAGGAACCAAGAAACAGAGCTCCTCCCGATCCTTGGTCTTCCGCTTCCTCCTCTGCCCCGCCTTGTGGGCGTGACCATTACCAAAGCCTCAGTGGGGGTTGGAACTTCCAGGCCAATGCTGGGATGGCTACCCACTACAATACCCATCTAACATGATCCTAGGAGTCAGTGGATAAGAACTTGGGAGGCAGGATGCTAGAAAGCAGGATCTAAGCCCAAATTCTTTCTCTTGAGTAATTGGGTCTTGGTCCATAGGATGTGTGCCAGGGAGACAAGCAACTCTGAAGAAACCACAAGGGTGACTACCTTCTCAAGTGGACACTGCAATGATGAACCAGATTCTCATGCTCTGATCAATGACTATTCTGATGAACCCTGCCTGGGCCAAGAGTACCAAATAATCACCCAGATAAACAATGATTATTCATGCCTGTTTCACACAGCTCCCAGAAGCTATGAAGTTCTTGCTACTGAAGACAACAGCATCTGCTAAAATGCCCCTCTAAGTCAAGGTCTACTGACTTACTGAGTTCTTGCCCTTAGCATAGCTTTCATCCTTGCTTCCTTTCTTCCTACACAACCTAAAGTATCAACTCTGCCAATGTTGGGGCCACTGGGAAGGAAATCTGGTTTGGCTAAGAATTTACCATATGCGCCTCAAGAAAGCTAGCTTCTGGATTTGGCCCTGGACCCTTCAATGTTCTGCCTAGGGCCTCTACAACTCCTCTGCAAACACCAGAAAGAATTCCCATAGCACTAGAGGTTCTTCTTTATGCCTCAAGGCATCACCAGAAAATCAGACAAGGCTCAGTCCTACCAACTCAGGCAAATATCTGTGTCCATGATTACATCCCTTTCTCCAGTACCAGAGGACTTTTGATTAATATTGCCAAATCACAGGCCAAGGTACAGATCTGTTCCTACAATGAGAATCTAATGCCCTTGTATTCTGTTTGATGTTAATAAATGTTTAATCATGACAGCAACTTCAGTTGTGTTTGTCTTCTCTCAAGACACAGTAAGACCTACCTGAAATGAGACTAAATAAGATGGTAAGCACCCCTGGAAATATAGATCACACACTTTTCTGCTTTCTCTCTATGTGTGTATGTTTTACAAGAAAGTCTCTCTCTCTCTCTCTCTCTCTCTCTCTCTCTCTCTCTCTCTCTCTCTCTCTGTGTGTGTGTGTGTGTGTGTGTGTGTGTGTGTGTGTGTGTTACAAGAAATTTAACCTGAGTTAACCAAGTCCTCTACCACTGAGCTATATTCTTGTACTCCTTTTACTTTTTATTTATATGAGCTCTCGTTAACTTGCCCAGGCTTGCTTTATTTCATTCTCTAGGCTTTGAACTTGCCAGGTGCCTTAGGCGTCCATGTATCTGGGATTAGAGGGCTGCTGAGCTATAGCTTTGCCTTTTGTTGCTGTCAGTTGTTTCTTAGTTACCTGGTCTTTCACCTCCAAACTCATGTCATCTCCCTTCTCACACCATGGATAGTCCTATCTAAAGCAAATCAATCTTTTTTTAGACAGTATTCTACATAACATCCATCCCAAACTCCATCTTTCTTTAAGCTATGCTTAGTGACTCTTTTCAGGGCAACAGGAAGTTTGACAAGAAGCCCTACTTCGTTCTCACAGAACTATGAATGCAGATATGAAGTAGTTCCCTTCTTTTCAAAGTATTGTGTAGTACCAATAAAATCTTTGGGTTAGTTACAATATTCATTGGTCATCTTCTTTAACTCCTGAACTCTTCTTACAATGTGGAAAGGGTTAAGAGTAACAGATGCTTTTTTTTTTTTTTAGGGGCCAAGTAGTTTGCACTGTTTCCTTCTTACCATGTATTTCATGCCAAATCAACTTCCTTACTTTTCATGAGAATTACTACATTGCCTATGTTTCCTGCATATGCACGGGATCAGATCAGGTTTCAACAAGAGCTGCTCCCACTTTAAGATGTTACAAAAGTCAAAATAGTATACAAAAAGAACAAGTAAGAGTCCTCCCCATTTCACCCCCACTGATGCTACCAAGTCAGTGATTAAAACCTCAGCATTTTCCTCTTTGCTGAATGCTAGCTACACATAATCGGTGAGAAGTACAACTTCTTCTTCTCCATTTCACTTACAAGCCTCCACAACAGGGGCCCCACCCAGTAGAAACCTCAGCTTCCTTCATGAAACAGCTTTCAGTCCAGCCCCCCAAGCCTTTGAAAATACTCATTTATCTTATTCTGCTGAAAAAAAACCCACTGGGCTTGAGGAGAGAATTTTTATTGAAATTTCCCTAGTAAAATTAATCACAAATTCAGGGAACCCTCTACACAGGAACCACCAGGGATGCCTCCTAGTCTTTCATCTGAAAAAGCTTAAAGATTGCTGATCTGAGCATTCACATATCACATATTGGGAAATGAGGGCCAGAGAGAAATGATGACTTGTCCAGAAAGGCATACATCAAGCCAGGGGCAGAACAGAGACTGAAATTGAGACCTATGGATTTTTAGCAGTGTGCATACATTGCAGCAGACATCTTATAAAGATGCTCTTTGCCCCTAAACTAAGATGTTTTTCCATGTAGGATAAACCAGTGAGTCATTCCTATATAGAAGAGCCTTCTAAGCAAAAATGGGGTGACAAGACAGGTCTTATCATTTAGGTGGCTGGCTGGTGAGTGGAAAGTTAGAGTGAAAGTAGGTAAAGTAGGTATCTCCAGAAGAGAGGGAAAGTATGGGATTTCTCCGGAGAAGCTTGCCAATACATCATGAAATGTTAATGTGTGCGTGTGTGTGTGCGTGTGTGTGTGTGTGTGTGTGTGTGTGTGTGTGTGTGTGTGTGTGTAATGAAATGTTAGACTCTGCGGATAATTATTGGAAATTCTTTTCTATAGTTCTGCATTAGAAGTTCACTCAGTGCAACATTAGATTATTAAAGGCAGATTTCAGGCCAGAATGGGGCCAGCTATAACCTTCTATTCCTGTACCTACATCCCTGTATCAGCAAGCTTGGCCCCATGTCCACTACATTCCCCGGCATCATCACCATCTCAAGACCAAATGTTCAAACAAATGAACCTATGGGGGACTTCTTATGTTTAATCCACAATATAGGGGAAATGAAGACATGGAGCTTCAGGTTATCCTTTTCTCTCATAAATTTGATGTCTCACATTTTTCTTCAAAGTATACATGATACAAGGTCATCTTTGGTGGATTTTTATAAGAAGTAGGATAGATGGTAAGACCATGTTCAAATTATTTTCTTGGGACCTGTGTGTGTGTGTGTGTGTGTGTGTGTGTGTGTGTGTGTGTGTGTGTGTATTGTAGTTTTCTTGGATCAGCACTATTCATGAGAAGAACATCAGATTATCTTGCGAATGAAACCAGCTTCTGTTTTTTGCTCTATGGTACTTGATGGGAAATGTCACGAAAGTTGGGATATGTGGTTACTTAGATATTATTTCTTTCTCTAACTCAATGGAGTCTACCTATACCATCATGATGAGTTTCTCTGTCCCTGTATCTGTGAGATATGTTAGCAAAAGCATAACATATGTTGACAAAAAAAAAAAGTGTAACACACTTGAAGTTGGACCCTGCTTTCTCTAGGCCAGGGTAAATAGCATCACAGGCTCAGGTCATAACTCCAGAAAACAAAACAAAACAAAACAAAAGTTCCATGTAAACAAATATTTCCAAAATTTATTTGCCCTCTGAGCCTATTTTTTCTTCATCCTCCTTCTCCAGACCTAAGTCCTATTTCTCATAAAAAAAAAATTTCCAATTATTTACTACTTGTATATACTATAGCATCCGAATACCCACAGCTTGGTTTTTTGTTGTTTTTTTTTTTTTTTCAAAAAAACCCTGAGTGATATTTGACCCACATACCCAAAGGCAATGGACAAGTAGGACATCAATTAATTGGTTAACTTTTATTAAATAAATTAAAATGTTGAACAATGGTAGGAAAGACAGCAATCAAGTAAAAATAATATGCTCTAGACACTTACAATGTAAATGGGGAATTCAAGAATATACCCTGGAGCAATTCACTGACAGTTTAGGAGGATATATTGGGTGGCAGGAAATGTAAAAGCACATACCTGTATCTAGTCAAGGAGTAAAGAAAAAGTATAGGTGAACTTTCAAAACTGCCCAGAGAGATTGGAATTTGGCATGGTCTGAAAGAACATGGAAGAATTGGGTGTGCAAAGGGAAACAGGAAGAGTGATTTAAGAAGGAGAAAAGCAAAGAGAAAATGATAAAATGTAGGTAAGGTCAAGATATGCTCCAAGGGAAAGAAAGTAGATTTCCATGTCCTACTTTCTTATAAAAGTCATGATGCTTGTATGAAAATTCTGGTGTTCAGGCTGCAAGAAGAAGAATGTAAAAGAAGACATTAATAATAAATCAAATAACACTTCTTCCTGGTATCACTTATGTATTTTCAATACCATTGTGCATTCCATGGCATTCTCACAAGGTAAGTAGATATATCCCAGATTTTTGGACCCCAGAGCTGCATCATTCTTACCCTTATGTCCCCTGACGAAATGTTATAGTTCCCTCAAAAACCATAGAGTAACATGAGAGAGCTTGGTGTTTCATAAACATTCATATATAGCCAGCAGGCTATTCGTTCTGTCCTGGGCCTGGTGCTGACAGGCATGAGCCACACTTGGGGTATTTGACAAACTGACACTCTACCACACAGAGTGTCCAACTCAGCTTGTCAAATACACGGAGCGTGACACTGCAGAAGGCCAGATCAGGAACTTCCACTGGGCATCTTGGAAGATGTGCACCTGAAAAGAGAAGGAGTGTGGTCATTAAGTTATACCCTGAGCCTCAGGCAAATGGCAGAGGCCGACATGTCCAGCGGAAACACCAAAAGAGGGAAGTGAGCAAAATAGGCCTAAGGCTCCATGCCAAAACAGGGATCTTGAGTATTTGTCTGAAGAATCGTGGCCCAAGCCGTGGTTAACTCTTCTATTCAGTTGAAACAGGATAGTGTGGTCACCATCCTGCCTCCCTGATTTGAAAGGCCCCAAAGAGATAATATCCTTGTTCCTTCCTTCTATCGACTTCCTTCACACTGTGTTTTTAGCATCCCAGTTATGTACCTAGACTTTGACTTTTAAAAATGGGCTTGAATTCCAGCTCTGCCATTAGCTAGCTGGACAGCTTAGATAAATGATTTTATGTCCCTGACACCTAGTTTTTTTTTTTTTAAATAGCCACAAGAATGTGCATAAAGTCATTGTGACAATATGTGATAAAGCATATAAAGCCATTAACTTAGTACTTGTTATGTAGCAAATGCTCATGAATTGTGGTTATAACCAGTTATGATAGTACATGCTTGAATATCAGCATTCATGGACAGAGGTAGGAAAACTTCAGGTCTGAGGCCAACCTGGGCTATGTAATATGACCCTGTCTCAAACAAACAAACAAACAAAAAGGCCTAGGGATAAAACTCAGTGGCAGAACATTTGACTAACAGGTACAAAACTCTGTATTCTATCCCCTGTACAGAAAGAAAGTGACTAAAATGTGTTTTTAAAATTAAAATAAATATCAACATGAACTAAATGATTGACAATTTGTTTAACAGAATTGAAACAGTAATTTCTTGTTGCCTTAGCCAGCTTTCTCATAAATAGTAGAGAACAAATCCTGTTAAAATTCCCTTATAAGTCATCTGGTTTTACCAACTCAAGATTGTCAATGAGAAAATGAAGTTTGGGGAAAGACTTGCTATAGGTCATACAATAAGTTGTGTCCCTCAGCTTTCCTCACCATCCTGTTTTCCTCTTTTTCTTATAATCCCCTGCAAAAGAGCACAGGAGGGCGGTGGATTTTGCAGGGCAGCGTTAGGCTCTTTGAGCTCACAGGCGCTGGGACAGTAGGGAAGCTTCCAGGAGAGCCACTCCTGCAACTTGTTTGAGATTGTCTTTGCATCACATGAATCCTGTTATTCACAATGCCAGCTTGCCAGTATCGAATTTTGTCCTGTCCAGATCTAAATGTAGGTTTGAAAAGAAAAAATAGATGGTCTGTATTAAGCACTGGCACAAAAAGCAGCAGACATCCCAAGATTGCTAGGAAAGGAAAACTTCCCTGTATGGTATTTCAGTAAGAATATGCTGTTTTTTCTACTCTTCGCTGAACACAAGAGGTTAACAATCACTCAATTTTGATGACTTAAAGGCTAGAGATCAAACTGTCTTTTCTACTCTCTAACTTTTCTCACGGTCTCCCAATCCAGCCTACATCTCCCGGAAGTGTGGCTTTCTGGCCAAGCAGCTGTCATGCCACATGTGGTACAGAGGAAAGACTCAGACAAAATTAGATACTGATCCTAGCCAATCACAGCTGGGATAAATCTTTCTTAGGCTTCAACTTGTCTACTCTAGAGATGGAGACAGAAGTCTTACATGTCAAGGTGGTTGAAAATTGTCTAATGATATTTCTATAGCTTCTTCTAAAGGTGCTTAAAGAGACCTTGCTTCGGACTCTGGAGCTACTAAAATTCAAGGAGAGTTTGAGTTTACAAGAGCAGAGAAAAGAGTAATGGACTGGTGGTGGTGGTAGTGTTATTTCCTGTCATCATCTCCACCACCTGTCACCTGCTGTAAGAAGAGTTGGACACTCCAGAATGCCCTATCTGACCCCATTCGCCCCAGGAAGCCTGAGAAAGAGGTATAAGTAAGTGCATTGAATTAAAAGATTATTATAAATACTGTCTCCCAGTATCGGTGGGAGGAGTCAGTCATTAAGCTGGATGTAGGCCCGTTTCATTTTCACTCTCAATGTTCAAACGAGTACATAGCAGAAAAGCAAGTTCATTTGAAAAAGCTTAGTCAGACCCATAGAACGAAGAGAGAGATGACTACATGGGGTGCTAATTAAAGAATTCTTAAACTCTTCTGTTTGTCATTATCCAATTTGAAATAGCATCATTTATCCCCATGAGAGTGCAAAATCCTCCGTTGGATAGCTCCAGAAAGCTGCTCTCAATGATTGGTCTTCATGAAGGAAATTGGAAGGCATAAGCTTGGTAAAAGAGGTATGAGGTTTTACCAAAAGATCTAAGTGTGCAGAATAAGCCACATACCAGGACATAGATTAGTTAAAAGAAGTACTCAGGACATGCCTGAATATCCATATTTCTTCCAATATAAGGAGATCCACCTGCCTCAGTTGCAGGGCACCTTTTACTTTTTGGTATCTCAGTCCTCCTACAGCAGGGCAAAAGAACACTGGCCTGTGGTTAGACCGAGCTATGGTATAGGTTCTGTGTGGCCTTTGGCAATTACCTTCTTTCTTCTCTCTAGACCTCTGTTTCTCACTTACACATTTGTTCTCTTTCTACTCCAACTTCCTTCTGTGTGACTTTTAAATTGTCAAATTTGAGTAACAAAGTAGAAGACTAGAAAAGAAATTTTCATCCCTCAGTCATACCTTTCATATCAACACCAACTTTCCAGGATGTGTTCAGTACTGCTTAGAGGTACACATTCGAGCTTCAGTCCCATCACTGCTCCCAGCTGAGGGCTGATAACCTCCAAAATAAGAGATATGGAGAATAAGACATAGACAGCACTCCATCTTTGACTTCCTCTTCTTTGAAAAACAGACTCCAACACTGAGCACTAGAATGCAGAAACAACTCTCTGAAAAAAAAAATGGTAGACAAAGGACAAAATAAAATGTGATCTTCAGAACTCCTAACTTCCGGCTCTGAAGAAATTTAACTTCTATACCACTGTCTTCTAAACACCATCATTTGTTAGGAATTATCATGTCCCTCCTCTCAGTAATAAGCTCTAGGACAGACAGCCAATAGAGAACTTCGGCTGTCTCATCTTTGACCTGCATCCCTCACTATGATCTGAGAGTCAGTTAGGCATATCCAAATCACTGTTAGTTGTTTTAGGCACTGTCTCAGCATGGAAATCAAAGAGAAAAATGGATACTATACCTGTCTTTGAAGTGGTGCCTGAAGTGGTCATTGAAGTGGGATACAGGTGATGAACCGAACTATAGAGATCAGGGAAAGCTGCGCTTTATGTGGTGAGCAGGAAGGTCACATGTTCGGAAGGACTCTGTGTCATGAAGGGGAAACAGAAATGAGGAAGATAAAGTTGAGGCTAACCAACGGAAATCTGGGTACAAAATGACAAAAGCGAGCTGTTGTGAAAGGAGTTGCTAATGCAGCAATCGCCCCACTGCTCTGTCTCCACCCATTCTCCACCAACCTCCAAGACACTCGCTGACTTCCCATGTTATAGAGTAGGAAAGCAGGAAGTTCCAAGCCGCCTTTGCACTCTGCCCATGAGGCCAGGAGGTTTCCTGAGAGCAACTGAGGGAATCCTCAACTATCAAAGCTATGATATTATTTAGTGGAAATCTATTGTCAAAATTTAAAATTTGAACCAAAATTGTGTCAAATTTGAAATGTGATACCACACCATTTCCATTGAAACAATGTTAATCTTAGTCTGTGAGAAGACCTTCTAGCCCTGGAATACCGCTTTACTTCTTTTCTGAAGTAAACAGACAGAACCAGCTACACAATGTACAAAGACTAGAACAAAATAAGTGACTGAGTCACCCCTACCCTCTTTTAAAGACAAGCTAATTCTCTTTTGGGCATGACTGTTCTTCCCATGAGACTAGATCCCAAACTATAGAACAGTTTTAAAAGATTAAGAAACAGAGAATGTAGAAAGTTCTAGCCCCTTGCCTCCAGGAATGGCAGGACCTACTTGCCCCATCTTCAGAGCACCACTTTTGTGGAAGTAGAGGTGGCTGCTTTACCAGGCCTCAGCCGCATGTGGCCTGAGGCTCTGTGAGTACAACACAAAGGGCAGTTCTCCTGAGAAGGCAGCACCCACTGGGCCATCTTGCAGATCATGCAATTCAGTATTTCTCCATTGTTTAAGTAAATGAGCTCAAAATCAGGGCTGAACCTCACCACCACCTGGAATGTCTTGCCAGTGTGCACCTTGATCTGAACTTCAGGCCTGGCTTGAGGTGTTCAGGGGTGTTGCTAGTATATTGCTCCCTCCCTGTGAGTCTCAGAGAGTCTGCATTCTCACCAGAGATACAGCAAGTGAGACAAGCCATATTTGACCAGGATTTTGCTGTGAATATGCTGGTAACTCTCTGCCACACACTGTAAATAAAACAGTCTGTCCAAGCAAACAACACTAGGAAATAATGGTGAAGGCAGAATTTGCCCCAGATGTTAGGATGCTTTAAAATGTATTTTATTAACCATAAAGAAGAAAAAAGTAGCTAAAATAAAATAAAAGATAATGCTACATCTTTAAGTTCAATGTGACCTTCAGGATGAAAAGGGGAACTAAAGAGTTTGGGAAGACAGCGAGTTGTATGCTCAAGCCTTATGTCTGCAGGCCCTGGGAAGTCTTTCTTCACAACCAGAAAGATGGTGGATACTTGTTAGGACCTTCCACCTTACACTTTAATGGCACAGAGGACAAAGGATGGGGACAGAGCCAGTGATGTTTTCAAGATGTACTTAAAACAAGTTTGAATGGTTGCAGTGCTTGGGCCTCAGCTAGTGGAGAAAAGGTTCTGGGCAAGATTCAAGCTTCTGTGCCCGTATAATCTCACCGTGCCGTATAAAGTTGTTTTGAACATTTGAACTCAAGCAAAGACACCATATCCTGAGAATTACGAGTGTGAGGACCTAGTTTCAACTCTGTTCCTTCTCTAAACATCATAGTTGGGAATCACTGTTGTTTTCAGCCTCTCTGACTCAAACATTTCATGTTCCTTTATTAATGACTTGATCCCTGATCCTCTTTATTTATTGTGTGTTTTCATGTGATTACAGGGCCTAAGGCTCTGAGGATAGCATACAGTAGGGATCCATTCACATTAACACTAGCTTGCAAATAACTTCCTTCCACCAGAATAATTTATTAGCTTAGACCCTGAGAACAGTGTCTCCAGATTTGGCTTCTAGAAATATTTGACTCCTGTTTCTTTTAAGTTCTGACTAAAAGCTTGGAGCAGAAGCAAGGCAATAAGCCTTTGTCTAAGAAGGGACTATGTTTTCTCAACTAACTCTGGAAAAGTTACATTCAGCAAGTCATTCCTTTAGCATGCCCTCAGTTAAGGTATTTTACTGGCCATTTTGTTTTCTTTTATGTGTGTGATCTGGAGGATTAAGATCACGGCTTCTCATATGCTAGAGAGGTGCTCATACTGTTTGAAGCTACGTTCCCAGCCATCTCCACTAGCTTCTAAACAAGATACCCCTGGAGACAATGACTTCACTAAAGGAATAATTAATGGTGTCTGTTTTCATAACATAGAACGTCCAGGAAAGAGACTATTAGGGGTCAGCTAGGTGTTTTGAAAGGCCATCTGTAAGAGAATATAAAGAGAATACAAAGGGTTCTGAAGGCCTGGGAGTTCCTCTTTACCCCACAAGCTCAAAACAAGTTGGTAACAACATCACAAAGGGGCTGTTCATTTTATTTTTACTTTTGAGACAAAGTCTCCCTTTAAATCCAGAAATTTCAGGATCTTTCTCTGACTAGCTCCAAACTCAAACTGAAGCAATCCCCCTGCCTCAGCCATATAAGTGCTAGGATTCTGTGTTATGTGTCACCACATCCAGCAAAGGGGGCTTCGTTTACTATGCCTGTTGTCCACGCCGTTTTTCAGAGCTATGGAAAGTCAAACAGACTTCCTATTTGAGTCTTCCACAGCTGTGTTTGGGGAGAAAGGCAGATGAGGAAAAACAGAAAAGAGTAAGAAGGAGAAATTGCAGGCGGTGACGGGGACCCATTCTGTATATATGTTCATGTACTCAGTACTAGATGAGAAAGAACACTGAGACAGAGTCCTTCAACTCAGCTCTGTGATTCATTAACTATATGACCTTAAATAATCATGTAGTAGCTGAACCTCAATCATCAGATCTGATTCAAGGATGCTCAGGCTATAGGAAAGGGGATAACAGAAATGCATGAAAGAAAATATGCTGCTCTATAGAATGGGGCAAATATTTGATAAAGCTATAAAGTATCATCAGAAGTATAGATTAAAACTTACAGTTCTACCAGGATCAGGGACAAAAAGTTGACAGGTTAGAAAGATTCTCAGGAAAGTAAGTTTTTAGGTATGTCTTAAAAGATAGAAAGATAAAAAATGATGCTGTCTGTTACTAGAAAGTCTTCTTTGAAAACCTCAAGCAAAATCAGTAGTTAGCCTACTGTCCTCCTGTACCAATTTTTATTAGAAACCCCAAGTCAGGACTATTTCTAAGCCTTCACTATCTTTTCGAGGCAAGGGATTAAATGTTTACCCCAAGACTATCAGGTGAGTAAATGAATGACAAAATGCATAAGAAGACCTCCTGGCCTTTACTCTCCTTATTTACCTTTAAGTGGGAACCAGGAAAGCACCTTTTTACTTTGAGTTCATTTCCTTAGTCATTCACCTCCACCTCTTTAGGGAAACCTTCGAGAGAAGGAGCACAATTGCAAAGCTATGGCCACTTCTTGTGCAAGAGATGACTGATGTCCACACATTCCACCCCAACCTTGATGATTGCTCTGCACAGGATTGCACTGGGCTTCCTGTGAAAGGAAACCTACAGGCTGATGCAATGTGTAAGGCACACTGAGATCAGACCTGAAGAACTTCTTTTACACCTGAATCTAGGGACAGCAGTTTCACTGAGGGTCCATACACAGACAGTATTATCAATAAAATAAATTTCAGCATTTAACTCATCAAGAAGAGCTGAAATTTATTCAGTAAAGTTGTGTCAAACATTTACTGCATATAAAGCTCTGCATTTGGTATCAAGGGAAAAATAAATATATACCAGTAAAAATAGGCAATAATTTACTAGAAATATAATGTGCCCACAACATGTTAATAACCACACTTCTTTTTCGGGACAGGGTTTCTCTGTGTAGCCCTGGCTTCCCTGAAACTTGCTCTATAGACCAGGCTGGCCTTGAACTCAGATATCTGCCTGCTTCTGACTCACAAGTGCTAGGATTAAGGCCATGTGATGTAAGGGCATACACCACCATCACATACTGTTTTCAATATACATGTTAGGGTTGAAGGTCATAGTTCAGTGCTTATCTAGCACACCCAATACTCTCGGTTCCAGCCAAAGCACCAAAAAGAAAAAAGTGCAATGATGAGAAAGGACATGAACTGATACCTCTAGACATATTAGAATAATGAGGAAAATCATTGGATCTGCCAAAAATTTGTTTTGAACTATAATCACAATAACAAAATTTTTGTGAGCTCGCTGTGAGACACTGTTTCAATTGTGTGTGTAGATATTAGTCTAATGCTATCCTTACCATAGCTTAAAGAAAAAGACTTGGTAATTATCCTTTTAAAATATATTATTTGCTTGAGAATTTCATACAATGTGTTTTGATCATATTTACTCCCTTGCTGTAAATCCTTTCAGATCCACCTCCACCTCCTATTCTTATTTAATAGATGATGTAGGTAATGTCACAACTAGAAAATGAAAGAGGCAGGATTTCAGTGGCTTATGGAAAGCCATGAATGAATTGAATCTTGCAACAATGTAAATAAAATAGACAGACAGACTGATTGATTGATTAATTGATTGATTGATAATATATAAAATATTAACTCTAGCTGAGAAATGTTAAGTTTTAGTTAAGTTAGTTAACTTAAATTTAGTTAAGTTTAAGTTTTGTTGAGTTTTTATATTACAAGAGTGGTCATACATGGAGAACTTCACTAATTTTCAATTTCTGATTGTTGTTCTAAGAGCTTTGCTAGAGCAAAACAAATGAAGCAAATTGAATGGGATGTCAAGATCTGTAGTTACAGTTCAGCGTTGGAGCAAAACCCTGAGTTCAATGCTCAGCACTGTAAAGAAAAAGAAAGGGGGTCAAGAGAGTTGTTTAAAAACAGAAAACCAAATTAACTACACTCTTCTCTCCCCATACTTTGTTCTTGGTCAGAGTCCTAGCCAAATAGTCTTATCTGTGTCTTACAGAGGTCCACCAAAGGGTCTTTATCAGGGAAGGAAGGAGAAACCAACATGTAATGACCTATTACAAACATTTGGAGGGGAAAATTGCATTTATTTCTTAATATAGTGTTTTCAGTGAATTCTTTTAGAATTTCACGCATGCATACAATGGACTTTGACTATATTCACTACCCACTCCTCCCCCAGATTCCCCCCAGCTCTACCCCACCCACTCTCAACTCCCCCCCTTTCTCTCTTCCTCTCTGTCACCCCTCCAAAGATTCCATTTTATGCTACCCACAGTCTCATAGATCTAAAGGCATCCACCATAGCATAGTAGACCTAACTGGGGCCAAGATCTTAAAAAAAAAAACAAAAAACAAAAAACCTGACTCTCTCTCTTCTGGCATCCATCAACTATCAATAGCGCCTTACTTAGGAGTGAGAATTCTTGGGTCTCTCTTCTCTTTGAAAATTGCATTACTTTAAAATATATACCGCTACTACTCAGCCTTAAAAATAAAAAAAAAAATCCATTATTTCCAACACATAGTGTAAAAAATTATGCCAAGTGAAATGTGCCAGGCACAAACAGATAACTACTTTATATTCTCACTTACCAGTAGAATCTAGAGCGGTAGAATTCAGAAGTATAGAGTAGACTGATACTTACAGAATCTGGGGATGTGGGTTGAGAAGAAAATATTCAAAATATGCAAAGTCTCAAAGGAATGAGTGTAAATGTACTTAAATGTAGCATATTGCATATTTCAAAATTACAAAGATCAGATGTCAAATCACATAGTCAAATGTAAGTATTTGAGGTAATAAACATGGGAAATAGTATGATTCAATTACTCTACAGACTTTTCATTAATCATAACACTACTTTATCCTCAAAATCCACAAAATTATGAATTTACAATAAAAGCTCACATAGATGTGTGTGTGTGTGTGTGTGTGTGTGTGTGTGTGTGTGTGTGTGTGTGTGCTTACTAATTCAGTTGAGGGTTAGTGCCCCTCATATCACTGAGTTGATACAAACTATTTTATCTCTCTTATGTTCCCTCTTAGTGAAAGAAGGGAAAAGTAGTGCCTTTAAGGAAACAGATGGAAAATATAGAACACATCCTTGGGTTTTGACTAGAATCAACCATTTGCTAGAACTCAGTTTGACACTGATTTAGGAAGCAGTCCATTCCAAATAAGTAGTGTATCAGTTACTTTTTGCAATTGGATACAAGTGAGGGTCATCTGGAAAGAGAAAACCTCAACTGCTGTAACAAAACACCATGACCATTAACAACTTGCAGAGTGGGTTTATTTCAGCTTGCACATCCTGAGGTCACACTCCACGGCTGAGGGAAGTCAGGGCAGGAGCTCAAACAGGGTAAGAGCTGACACAGAGGCCGTGGAGAACTGCTACTTGCTGGCTAACTTCTGGCTTGCTCAGACTATTTTCTTCTACACTCAGGATCACCAGACCAAGGGTACCACTGCCCATAGTGAACTGGTTCCTCCCACATCAACCAACAGTCAAGAAAATGTACCACAAGTTTGCCCATAGACCAGTCTGAAAGAGCTATTTTCTCTATTGAGTTTCCCTCTTCCAAAATAAATTCAGCTTGTGTTACATTTCCATAAAAACTAGCTACAATTGATGTAACACACAAACACATTACTGTTAAACCATAACCTTTACATTCTTGCTCATCCCCAAAATTTCATATTTAGTATTAATAACACGGTATAAAACATTCTAATATTTTGAAGTCCCACAGTCTTTACAAATTCAAACATATTAAAAGTTTAATCTCAAGCCCAAGATGCTTTTTTAAAAATTCTATTAACATTTTTCTTCTTTGTTTTGGTGTGGTTTGTTTTTTAGATAGTCTCACATGGCCCAGACTAGTCTCAAAATTGAGGCAGAGATGAAGATGACTTTGAGTTCCTAACTGTCTTGCATCTACCTTTTAAGTACTGGGATCATGGGTGTGCATCTCACACTTAGGTTATCAGTGTATTTTGTTGAAGACCATTAATTTCAGTATATCCATGTCAATCTACCTCATGGTTTAAATGGCTGTCTTGTATTCCTTGTCCGTATATGTCGTAATTAATTAAACTAGTTCCCTGCCAAAAGAAAATAGTTCTATCTCTTTAAATCATCAAAAGTCTTTTTCTAATTTCAAGCCTTTCTAAAATATACAAAGTCTCTTGAAAACTCAAGAGTTTCTCAACTATGGGTTCCTGTAAAATCAAAATAATTTCAAAACTTTATTATTCCAAAGAGAACCATGACACAATCACAATCTGAACAAAAGAAAACCAAACTCCACCATTGTAAATAACTCAGGAATCAAGGTCTGGGATTCACTTACGATCTTCTGGGCTCCTCCAAAGAGCTTGGACAGACAGCCATCACAGTATGCTCAGCTTGTCTCCTAGGCTCAGATCTATTGCTGTCTCTAAAGGTCATTTTATGGTACTCTTATTTCCAAAATGCTTGGGTCTCCACTTCATCGGGGCTATCCCTTCACCAGTAGCCTCCCCTAAGCTTGCTTTCTTTTTTTTTTTTTTTTTTAAGATTTATTTATTTTTTTGTGTATACAGTATTCTGTCTGCATGTGTCCCTGCAGGACAGAAGAGGGCACCAGATCTCATTACAAGTGGTTGTGAGCCACCATGTGGTTGCTGGGAATTGAACTCAGGACCTCTGGAAGAGCAGTCGGTGCTCTTAACCACTGAGCCATCTCTCTAGCCCTCCTAAGCTTTCTTAATGGACTCTAATCCTGCCACATGATGCTAAGCCTCAGCTTCTCTCCATGACACTTTCTATCCTGGGTCCTTTTCTGCAACCAAGGCTACATTTTCACCAGTGGTTTCTCTTGGGCTCTCTTCATGGATTCCAACCCTGACACACAGTGCCAAACCTCAGCTGTTCCTCATGACCTCATCATGCTTAGAAAAACAGTACAATCTGGGTGAATCTTACACTTACCAAGTTTAGCAGCCAGCATGATGTACAGCCTTGGCCACCTCTGGAACATAGTTTCTATGTGCTAACTCTGAGGTAACACTTCCCAGAAGGCTTTACCTCAAATATTCTGGTCTCTTTTTGATTCTTCAGCCCCAGTTGACCAATTTCAGTTGTCTCAGTAAAGCAGAGGTTTCACTTTATTAGTTCATAATTCAATAGCCTCAACACAGTCTTTAAGGGACTTTCAAACATTGCCTGTGGAACTTCACAAGCAAAGTCTCCATCATCTGCACTGCTCACACCATGCTTATCTTCTCAGCTCACCCAGAACAGCCCATTGAACTCTGATCACTCAACAGCTTTTATAATCCAAACTCTGAAAAGCCTTCCATAATCCTTTCCAAAATACTTGTCAGGTTTGTCACAGCAATTCTCCTGTAATAATAACAATAAGCCTGTGAGGCATTTTCTTGATTAATTATTGATATGGAAGGGGACAGCTCTCTGTGACAATGCCATCCCTAGGTAGGTGTTCCTGGATCATGTAAGAAAGCAGGCTGAGAAAGCCATGAGAGGAAGCCAATAAGCATTTTCCACCATAGTCTCTGCTTCAGTTCCTGTCTCTGGGTTCCTACCTTGAGTTCCTACCCTGACTTACCTCAATAATGAACTGTGATGTGGAAATGTAAGATAAAATAAACTCCTTCATCACCAAGTTGCTTTTGGTTATGTTGTTTATCACAACAAAAGAAAGCAAACTCATATCATGGGATTTCAAAGAAGTTGAATAAAATCTTTTTCACCAATAAATATTAACTGAGAATCTAATATAGGGAAATCAATAGGAGGCACAAGGCATACTGTTGTTAATAAGTTAAAAATTACTGGGGCTGCAGAGATGGTTCAGTCTTAAGAGCTCTTGATGCTCTTGCTGCTCTTCCAGAGGAGCCAAGGCTTATTCTCTGCACTCATGTCAGGTGGTTCATAAGCTCCTGTAATTCAAGCTCCAGAGGACCCTTTACCTCTAGCCTCAGAAAACTCCACTCACATGTACATACCCATACACAGATATGCATGTATACACATAATTAAAAAGAAAATAATCTTAAAAATAGATTAAAATCATCACCCTTGATATTATATTTTAGTAAGGGACATAGATAACACACAGAAGTATAAAACTAGAGGAAAAGGCAGAAGGGAAATGACAAGGTGATGGAAATGTTTGTGTGTATCATGTACAATATCTCTTTAACAAAGAACTCCTAAAATAAGTTAAGGAAAAGAAATTAACACTGCAAATGGTAGCTGAGTTTAACAGACACCATTCTTGCACTCATGGAGTCTGAAACATAGTGGGAGAGCCCCCCTTTTCTAAGGCTCATGGAAGTAGCAGAACTAAAGAATTTGAATGGCTCCTCCTCCAAACAGTAAGTCATTAGGTAGCTCTTTTCATATTATCTTGGCCTTTTCATTAATAACAACTGAGTATAGAGTATCAGAAGGCCTGAGTTCTAGGCTCACCTATGTTATGTCTTATGGCATGAAATTTGGAAAGTCCCTTCTTTATTCTGGGACCAGAATCCCCACTTAGACATGGACCTACCTGACTGAAACATTTTTAAGAGCCTTCCTCTCCAACCCATGGATTTGTCAACTGATCTGAGTGACATAGATACCAAAGACAACAAGCACAATCAGAATTCTGCCTTCTAGAATTCATATTTAAATGAGGAAAAGAAGCAGATACCAAAAAAATCTCATAATAGAAATATGTTATATAGAATAATTACAATCATAAAAAAATGAAAATGAATTTGATATAGTGTGTGAGTTTAGGAAAGTCTTTTTCCAAAGAATATTTAAAACTAAGTCTTGAGATTGAGTCAGACTAAGTAAATTTCTCTAAAACTTGTATGTGTGTGCATTATGACATGCATATAAAGCATTAATATTAAATGTATTCATTTGTCTTTCCTTCTACATGCTACTTCTGGTTATTATAATAAATATTATTACTTCTTTTCTATATAATTAATAATTATATTATAAACATTACTTAATTTACATGCTTACCTAACATTTGTGAAAAAGTTTTCAAGGCTATAAGATGATTACACAATTGCAACAGATATTTTATCCTATGTCTTGGGACACATTTGGATTTGTTTAGGGTTCTCCATTTATGACCCTCATTGAAGGGATCTTTGTGGCTGGACCTAAGCCTGAATCTGTGTCCACATGGGAATTATAGGAGAAGCTACCCATGCAATTAGTAGTCATATATCCCTAATAAGGAAAGTTAAGTTCCAGAGTTTGGCAAAGCCTCTAACTTCACATTAGGTCCACTTCTGTGATTCACTGATGCCACTGGGCATCTTGAAAGTCTTCTGATGTATCCTTAAAGTTTAGCAGTAGTTGCAGAACAAGAAAGATAAGAGGCTTTGTAGGGCTTTGGGGCAAGCATGACTCTAGCTTGGAGATAGTTATCTCCTAGACAATATGAATCCCCAGAATCCATAAGTCAGTGAATTTTTCATTATCTATTAGTAATTTCTAAATAGAAAAAAAGGTGACAGAGGCCAAGGGCAGCTAGAGGTTTTAGGACCCTGAGTAGGTAGAAGTAAAGAGACAAAATGGAAAAAGAGAGCCAACAACTACAGATGGCTGCGTGTCAGGCACCCTGCTGTGTGGTTTACATATATCCTCTTTCGCAATCTTTAAAGCCACTCTAGGAGGTAAGTATTGTTATGATCTTCTTACACATCATGAAACTGAATTTTAGAGGATCTAAATGAAGATACATTCAAGTCTTTTAATAGTCAGGAGAGCTATATTTCAAATCATCTCTCCTGTTGTCTTTCATACCATATGCCACTTGGGAGGACCACTATTCCTTTCCACTAACCCCACTTGAGACCTTAACTTTTTTTCAAAAGCAGAATTGATTCTAAGTTTGGGGGTGGAGATCATAAATAATGAGATTCTCTCACTTCTCTTTCCATGAGCCATGCTCTGCTGGCAGGAAGCTGATCCTCACATCTTATCTGAACCATGCCTGCTGTGGTTTAAGTCAATTTCCTCTCCCTTAATCCTACTTCTCCAAATGTTCTTCCCTGAGTGGCAAGCTGCAGCCTTAAGACTCTGGTGTCTCTTGTGAACCTTTCAGTTCATCCTAATAGAATCAAAAGGGTATCTGAACTGGAATTCACCACTCTCTTTTCATCTTATTCCATTACTCCACAGGCTGGGTTCTCACAAATTTTATCAACACAAAGGCCCCTTCTGAGACATCATCCTGTTTTCTCCTTCATCTGTTGATATTTCCGAGTATAAGTATACTCTAGCTACAGACAACATTTAAAAATTCCTTTCCTTACAATACTCATATCGTTTTTCAGATAATGTATTACTATCATTTTAGAAAAAGCAAGTTCCATATATTATCTCATTGTCTCACCTTCTAATATACCATGATTTAGTTATTATGTGTTCTCTATCAACATTTCTGAACTGCTTTTCAATCTAGTATAATCAAATTATCACATACCCCTAATAAGGAAAGGTAATAGCCACTTTATGAGTCTGAATCCCTCTTGATGCCTCAATTAACTACTATTTCTTTCTTTTGAAAATGTATGTATTATGTTTGCATTTACATATAGTGTACAGTGTTACAATTTGATACTTGTGTACATATACAATATGTAATAATACAATCACCAATATGATTACAAGGCATCATCTTTCTTCAGATTCAATTTGGTCATCAAAAGCCAAATGAGTGTCATTTGAATGTGATGTAAACATCAATTCCTTGACAAAAAAACAAAAAAATAGTTCATTACAGGCAGATTAGCTTTAAATTTGTGGACCTACACTTACTATATTCACCTATTGCCCTAACCATTTTTGTCCCTATCTCCTTATTACATACTGATATTTTACATGATTCTTTACTTTTGCCCTTTTGTTTCTCATGTTTTAAATGCTTACTGACTCCCTTCTTCTTCTGAATGCTTTTCAAAACATCTACAGGGAAATATTCCTTTGATGCTCAAATCATGAGTCCTTAGCTCTTCTGTCTCTTGATCAAAATGATCAAGTTGAGTATTGACCATACCCCAAGTATCTAAGTCCTCAGATCCTTAGCACCACCTCTGAAACAAATGTACTCATCATTGTGTGTGCCTTATCGCCATGGAAGGAATACATACTATAAATGTTATCTTTGATCATCATTAAATATCTTGATTCTCCAATTGTAACTCTTGCTGCCTTATCATGTGATGTTTTATGTTCCCACTCTTTCCTCATTAGTAGCCTGCAGCTTCTTCAAGGACAAAGATCTTGTTTGACCTAAAATAATTATTTAGTAAATATTAAAAAGAGGTGATGACGTTAGTACTAGTATGCTTTATAGAGGGCCAAGACAATATGGTTCTAACAACAAAGATGAAAATGAAGGGGAACACATGATTTATGATGTGCATTTCCACCCAATAAAGTCTTTATCCTTAATGTTTCACATTTATTGCCAGAGTGGTCTTTTAAAACAACACAATTCTAATGGTCAAATTACACTGCTTTGAAAGAGTCAGTGGCTCTACATTGTCCATTCTGAAATTGTCAGTCAAGTGATCAAGATTTTTCACAATATTACCACAAACTGCATGTTCATCTGTCTCTCCTTATTCTATATTTCAACTACTACATGCCATGTACATTAGTAGACATCTAAATTTCATGCACACATCTCTGAATCTGGAGAGATTTCTAGTCCCCTCACATCTATCTTGTCATGAGATGATATTGTGTTTATTCTTCAAGTTCAGTTCAATTATCTTCTCAATTACTTTTCATCTAGGAAATTTTTAGCTCTTCTCTCTCACAAATAATTTGCAACCATGTTAAGATTATGACTCCAATTCTACCCTAGTAGAAAAGTCTTTAAACAGTAAGTGTTTGTTTCTGTAGACTTCATACATAGAACACAAGAAGTTCTTAGTAAAAGATCAAGAATTAAGATCAGGCAGGAAGTGAACTTTCACCTACTATTGCAGCAACTATGTTGATGAGTGATATCCTCTAACTAACTCTCTGCTTTCTTCCCAGGGACATGATGAGATGCATTTCAATGAGAAACAAATATTAATATAACTTTAACCAGAGTTACATTCTTATCAGCCTTAGTGATGAAAAGAACAAAATAAAAAACAGAGAAGAAGTAGGAAAATCTGATTGGACAGAAGAGAAGAAATCTATTATCTAAAGTCAAAAAACAAAGCTGCAATTATACCTTAGTCTCTTAGAAAGATGCTAGAAAAGTTAAATTCAATTGATTTATAACCTGCATACCTCTATTCCCAGCACTAGAAAAGCTGGAACAGGAGGATAACAACTTTGATACCTGTCTACATTACATAATGAGACTCTACCCCAACTCCCCAAAATAAATAAATAAATAAACAAACATGGAATTTTCAGAGAGTTCACAGAGTTACTGGTTCTGAATCAGGACCTAAGACAGATTGCAGAGTCTAGTCACAGAATTATTTAAGATAAATACAGGACAACTCTGAGCTTTGTACTGACCCACTGTGGAAACTCTCTAGGCTTCATTTTCCAAAACTAAAACTAAAAGGCTTTGCTTCTTGACATCAAAAAATTGGAGATACAAATGCCCTGCAAAGATGGGATTTCACAAATAGAGTTCTCTAACCACAGACCACAAGACTTAGTTTTACACAACCTTCAAGTCCTTTTGAGAAGACATCTGGGGTTGATATGAACGAACTCCATGAGGTGACTCATGCAAGTCAAATTCATAGACGAAAAAAAAAAAAGATAATCTAGAGAGGTTTCTTTTAAAAAAAAATTCCTTTAACAGCTGGCAAGGATCATTTTGGCTAAACAGAAAATTCTCTTTTGTTTGGAAAAAAATTATTATGAAAGCCAAATGAATTGGAATGTTGCTTCATGATAATCTGGGGGTTATGTGAGCTTAACAAATTCTCATCTTCAAACCAAGTCAACTGAAAAGGGATAAAAAGGGTTAGCATCACTTGTCTTTTATCTTTCACAATGACCACTTTAGTTCATGGAATTTATTTGGAGTCTTCATACAAAACCTTACACATATTTCTTAATATTTTTTTCTGTGGCTGAATCCTAGTAACAATATTTCCATGAATTTTTTAAAATTCAGACAACTAGAGATTCCACCTTAAATTATATGTCTGATGTCAACCAGGCCTTGTTCTTTCCTGCTCTGAGTAGAGAGACTTACTATCTCTTTCAGGACTTTTCTAGATGACTAAGCTATTCTGTGATGATTTTGCTGATTAAATTCTCAGAGGGAAGCTTTTTCTCTGGGTGGGGGTGATGAATAGAAGGATGATCTCAGTTGCTCGCTGCCCCATGTACAAAGGGCTCTGTTAGTTCATCTGGCTCTGAGGTCCTGAAAGATTCAAAGAAGTTGCAGGCTTTTAGCTGAGCAAATTAACTTGATGTTCTTGGCTACCCATTGTGGGACTTTTGTTTTTCCAAGTTGAAATGCTATTCTATGAAGAATTGTTTGGACCTTAGAGAAATGCCATAGTGAGGTGAAATTGGTGAACCTACTGGACAAAAAGAGAGGTTATCTTCTCCTTTCATCTGATTTCAAGTTCTCTCCTTTATTTCTTCAATTCATTGCTGTGCTACCTTGTTCCTCTTTTGTTTCTCCATTTTCTCTCCTCTTCTCCTTTACCTACTTCTTTCCTCTCTTTCAGTCGAGTTCAATATTAGCATGAGTGTTAGGCTGAGTCTGAGCCTAAGCCTAGAGTCATAACTGCATATAGTTTCCAAGAATTTTAAATATATAAAAACAAGAAAATGTAAAAGGTGTGGCAGGCTTAGTATAATCAAGAGTAGCAAGATAGCTATTGGAAACAAGTTGAAATACACTTGAAACATCGGGTTTCCTCCTAGAAAGACACACAGATTTGGACTTCATATTCAATCCTACTCCAGTGTCTCTGTTCCCAACAAAATAGAGTCAATCTAGCCACAACTCTATCCTGTGGTCTCTACTATTCCTAGAAACATCAGTTGCAAGGAACAACTTTTCTACAGCTAAAGAAGCAATCATACTGTCGAAGGCATCAACAGATAATGTCCATCCTCTGTGTTTACAAAGCCCCCTCATCCATAACTTTATAATTTCTTTCTGGAAATAATCAATGGTTCACTTAAATTTTGGTTGGGATTAGTACATTTCATCCTATTCTATTTATATTCAGCTACACTTGAAAACTCTGCTTCTTGATTAGACAACATGTGGCAGAAGCATTTCATCTTCCAAAACACCTCAGCATCTGTATAGTTTGGAAAATATTCTACCGTGTTTTGGGCTTTGGGATGATTGAGTTCATTAAGTACATAGCAAGCAAAAAATGAAAATAAAAAAGCAAATAACATGATAGAGCGATAGATCTATCAAAACATCATCAAGTCAGGAACTCCTGGTTATAATGTAAAATGACTAGTTCAAGACTAGTACATAAAAATGAACAATAAATTCCAGTTCCCTTCAGTTCCACTTAAAGAGCTCTTAGCAGGTTAGGTTTAAAACAAGAGCATATGTATGGCTGTATCCAATGTTTTTGTGGACACTTCCACACTGCTGATGCCTCAGCTATGTACATTATTAACTCTTTCCTACCTCAAGGCCTTTGAAATTTTATTCAACCAATGGCCTCTTTCTTCTCATCATTTAGATCTTGAAGTATCTTCTCCATTGAATGACTTCATTTGCAAAACCTGGTTAAAATAGATTTACTTATCATTTTCTTGCATCTGTTTAGGATCTACTGTTTTACTTCAGAGTAATTCTTACCATTTGTAGTAATTTATTGCAGCTTGAGAGATGACTTAGTGGATAAGTGATTTATTCTTAAAGATGGTCGGAGTTCGATACCCAGCATACATGTCAAGTGGTTCATATGTACTGTAACTCTAGTTCCAGCTAATCAATTACCCTCTTCTTGCCTCTGAAGGCACTCATACTCACATGCAAAAACACAATAAACATAAATAGTAAATAAAATAAGAGTCTGACTTTTTTTAGAAGGCTGGCATTTATTTCCTAGCACCCAAATCAGGCAATTCACAACCACCTATATCTCAGGGAATCTGATGCTTTGTTCTGGCCTCCACAGGTACTTGCATACCATTGAGACACAAACATACCTTTGGGAACACACATATATACATAAAATTTTTAAAAGATACAAATTTCAAAATTATTTTTGGCCAGTGTCTCTTGCTGGTCACATCTCTAGTTCTAGAAACAATGTATTTGCAATTTGAAACTCTATGTGACCAACAAAGACCACATTTTATCCATTCATTTACCAAATAACACTTAGAATGGTATATGGTATATGATAGGCTATATTAAACAAATTTAGTGAGTAAATAAATTAGACTAAGGAAGTTGAAAACACTGGAGCCAATGTTATGGTTGTGCTATAGTGGAGAAGTTGAATGTATAGAAAAACCAAGGATGTGTTATGTTGGACAATCATGAGGTTCAGTCAGAGCAGAGTTTAAGGTTTGAGCATGGAGGGTCTGCAAGGTAAGAAAAATTGACTAAGTATGGACAAATAGACTGTCTCATGGTTCACTTTTGTGAAATATAGTGTCCTCAAATGTAGACTAGATCATATTCCCTGTTGTGCCTGCATTGCAAACCTACTGTGAGCTCTGATGTAAGAATATATAAAAATAGAATGGGGTGGGAACTCATGGATAGGTGGCTTATCTGCAACTACCCCTAGCCCAGTTTTGGCATCAAGTGGCTCTGTAACTGCCTTCCTACCCTCTGGACTGCAGAGTCATTGTTGAAAGGAAGTCTGAGCAGTAACTGTCTGGACTTCTAGCCCATACCACTTCAATTACTCAAGAATGACAGTTGGTTTTTGCATCAGTCCTTCTGCATCATCCCACCTTCCACTCTTCCTTCCACACTATCTCTACAGAGTCTATATGGGGCAATTTCCATGCTAGCATTTCCTCATCAACATGGCAATGTTCTGGCCTCCTGGGCTCTCTTTGGGGATCCTAGGTATAGTGACCATCTCATACGAAGAACCAGATTTTCTTGATTTTTTCAACATTATACCTGATGTGTCCAAAATTATGTCTGCCAGTACATTTTCCTTTCTTTTAATTTAGTTGCCTCTTTGGGGTTTTTTTTATGACAAGTAAAACTACTCTTCTTAAGGGCCTAGCCTTGGAAACTTGGCTTAGATAAGATTAACTCCCACAACTGAAGCCTAGGTCAAGTTGCATGAACCAAATGTTGAACTGCACTTCTCCCATCTCACTATCTTAATCATAGAAATTCTTTAGACCATGTTGACAGTTAAAAGGAGGCAGGAATTCATCCTTGGCAATGTCTCATTTTTTAATTTATTCATTTCATGAACACATAAGTTACTCTGTGCCAGATCCCTATCTGAGAAGTTACCAAAACTACAGTGTATTCCAATTAGTCCGAAGTTCTTGCCACTATAATATGTTCAAACACAGAAGACAGATGTACAAGGTACAGTGACAAGACAAAAGAAATAGCTAGCTTTCTTGGGACGATAGGAACAGTTTCACAGAGGAGATTTGAACTGAGATATAAAGGGTAAAGAAGAGGATAACATACATATTACAGGTAAAGATAGGAAGAGCACAGTTGACATTCTAGAAGGGAGTCTGAAAACAGAATGTGCAAAGATATGGCTACATAAAGCAGACTGGCAATTTTTGTGGTTAAGATCTCATATTGTTTGAGTATAAGAATTATATTGAAGAATAGCAGGAGATGAAACTGTATAGATAAGCTGAGAATTCTTAATGGTGTTGTGGATTTGTATCCCAAACAATGGAAAATTTTAAGATAATACTAAAATCCATTTTTCACCTGCCCAAACTGCATTATCTGGGCTCAGATTAAAAAAAAAACTCAGTCTAATAAATGTATGTGTACTTACTGGAGCAGCATGACCAAGAATCTCAATGTGAGATGATGCTAGGAAACCTGAAATCTATGTCTGCTGTTTTTGTGATTGCCATAGACTAAGGACAAAAAAATACATTTTGAAGTATACAGACAGAATTTTCATTTTCTCTACTTATCTCTAGACAAGTAAGAGCCCAAACTTTTCTCAGGGGATCAGACAGTTGCAGAAAAAGACTAAAATGACAGAGTAATTCTTTTAGCCAGCAGATAATCGTGCTTACTAAAACTCTTCACTTACCTGCAAAGAAAGAAACAGAACGTTGGGAGAAGTAAAAGTGACTGGGAGCAATTAATATTCTGACCTTTCCCAATACAAATGATTCATTTCAAAACTGTCTGTGTGTCTTTCATTTAGGCTATTTGGCTAAACTAAAAATGTGAATGTGTTTCATCCCCAGATCTGAAGAACAGTTTTACAGACTGAATTGTATACTCTCCTCTCCAAATTCACGAGTGCATGAAGCCTTACATCTATCTCATAATTCAAAATATGGCTATATCTGGAGACACAGCTTTGAAAGAGTCATTAAGTTAAAAGGAGGCTCTTAGGCTGTTCCTTGTTCTAATATGACTGGTGTTGGAACTAGAACAAAAAGAGGTACACAGCTAACTGGAGAAAAGGCCAAGTGAGGCCATAGTAGGAAGATGACAACCTGCCAGAGAGGGTTCACAAAAAACCGAAGCTGCAACATTTGGGCTTTTAGCTTCCAGAACAATTGTAAAAATCATTTTTGTTAAGACACCAATCTGTGATATTCTGTCTGGCAGGCCTACCAAAATAATTCAGAGACCATTTTAAGAAGGGAGGCCTTCTTTGTTCTCTATTATGATCTCTTATATCCTCTGTCATTAGTATGACCAAGTCACTTCATAAGTAGCAGAAACAGCATTTCTTACATTTTCTACTTCATGTAGGAATAAGATGTCCAGCCACTTTGCCATTCATGAGTTTCTTAGAAGTTGTAAGAGATATGACAAACATGGATGGACTAGAACAGATAGAAATTCCCACCAACTTTCAGATAAAGACAAATTAAAAGTAAGAAGCCATGGGTTTGTAATCAAGAGCTCTTTCGAGTTCAGCTGTAGCCATGATCAGTTATACAACTTTTTGGTTTGTGTTTTTTGAGACAAAGTCTTGCTATATGACCAAGACAGGCTTTGAACTCACAGTGCTCACGCTACAGCTTCCCAAATGTTGGAATGACAAGCATACACCACCATACCCTGATATTCTTACAACTCTTAAACAAGGCCTTCAATTTCTCTAAACACAATTTTTTCATTGATAAATAGGATGCCAATGTATATGTCATCAACACATTATAGTGATCAGTTAAATGGTGTATGAGAGCTGATTTCTGCAAATTCTGAGGGAAGTAAATCTTAGATTGCCATTATGAAGATATGCCAAATCTAGAAGGGACATATCTATCCTCCATTGAATCTATGAGAAGCCAAGTCGAACCAAATTACCTTTGGAAACTAAGTCAAAGAAAACTAACAAGTAACATATGTATTCAGCTCTCTGTAGGAAGAGTTGAGCCCTATAAATAATTTGAATGCTTTTTATTGAGGAGTGGGTTTTGGATGTCTCTCAAGTCTCCATCAAGAGATGAGGTGATTCTCCCAATTCTAATTTTGTGTTCAGAAAACAGTAACCTAATCAATTATCTTACAACTTGGCTGCTATTACTACTGTATTGTTGTAACAGTGGGGCGGTTGGGCAGTAAGAGGATATGTATCTCCATGGTTGTCAGAGAATAAGAAGACAAAAAAAAAAAAGAATGATTAAATGTAGCTTTGACATTCTCCACAGAGAAGGGCCACTGAGTCTGTGGTTCAAATTGGTCTCAACAAAATTCCTCAAGAGCTAGAGAGACCTACATTGTATTGAAAGAATGTTCCAGAAGGTTATTCAAGCCATTGTGTCCTAATCTCTCCTCTTTTCAAGTGCTCCTTTGCACTCATGTACTCTCTAAGCAGATATCCTAGAGCAGAGAGACTTGGATGAATAGCAAATGTAGGTAATTCAACTTTGCTAATGGAGGATGTGTTTCAAGGCCCCTGCATACCATATTAAACTCAAGATACTATGATGACCGACTTTCTGGTCTCAACCTGAAATCATGAAGACCACCCTCTGAGGCCATGATTTCTCCTCTCTTCAGTTTGAAGTATTACTTCCAATATTCTCTGTAGGACTAATATGGGTGCCATGAATTTTGACTTTTAAATTTTCCATTAAGAAATCACCTGTTTTTCTGATGTGTTCTCTTTTATATGTGACTTGTGTTTTTTTCTTATAGTTTTTAATACCTTTTCTTCTTCTAATTATTTAGTATTTTAAAATATAGTATGTCATATGGAGTTTATTTTCTGGTCCTGCCTATTTGGTGTTGTATGTGCTTCTTATATCTTTATGAGTTTGTCTTTCCTTAGTTTGTGGAAGTTTTCACTTATGATCTTGTTGACAATCTGGTCTATGTTGTTGACCTGGTTTTTTTTTTTAAATCATCTATGCCTATAACTTCAAGGTTTAGTCTTTTTATTCTGTCCCACAGTTCTCGAATATACCTTCTATGTGTTTTTCTTTCTACTGCTTGTGTGAACTAATTCCTCCACTTTTTCTGAAATGCAGCATGTCTGCAACAACAGTTTACCTTTAACTTCTGGAGAACAACCAAAGTTAATAACAATAGCCTTTATTAGTTTTTCTCTATCATTTTATTTATTTATTTTTAATTTAAATATCAGCCATGGGTTCCCCTGTCCTCCCTCCTCCCGCCCCTACCTTCCCCCAGCCCCCCCCCCATTCCCATCTCCTCTGGGTCAAAGACTCCTCCCCTGGGGATTCAGCTCAACCTGGTGGATTCAGTACAGGCAGGTCCAGTCCCCTCCTTCCAGACTGAGCAAAGTGTCCCTGTGTAAGCCCAAGGTTCCAAACAGCCAGCTCATGCACTAAGGACAGGTCCAGAGAATTACTTGGACTTTTTCTTCGAGTCCTAATATTTTTTTCTACCTCATTCTTTGTATTTGTATGAATTTCCTGAGTTTTCTAATTGAGTTATTGAGTTTTTCAGTTCCATCTTCATTTCAGTTTCAGTTCTCTTCAATATTTCTTTGTCTTTACTGAATTCAGCTTTCAAATCCAGTATTGTCTGTCATTTTATCTTGCCATATGTTTATGTTTTCTTGTGCATCGCTGAGGTGTTTATTTGCTAGTCTTCTTAAGTTTACTGAGGTCTTTGTATCTTCTTTAAACTCCTTTAATTCTTTGATGAAAATCATGACTGTTCTTTTAATTTCTGTGTCTTGGGTTTCACATAGGTAATTTTCATTGGAGAACATTTCTATAGAATTGATGGATTTTAGGGGATATATATTTTCTTGGTCTTTCATGTTGTTTGGGTTTTATGATGAAACCTAGGAACATAGCCTTCCTTATTGGTGTGTGTCTGCTGTGAGATTCTAGGGTATCTCAGGCTAAGCCTGCGTATATAGGGCTAGGCAGCAAGGGAAGACTTGAGAGTTTGGCATGGCACAGGCAGCAGATATTCCAAGGACTCATCATGCTGGATTCACATAGAGAAGTACAACCTTGGCTAGGCCTAGAGCTTGAATATGGTGCAGTTGAACTAAGGTCCAGGGAACTCACCAGACTGGAGCAGTGTACAAGATGTTCAGCTTGGGCCAAGCCTAAGTGTTGATATTGGTGCTCAGTACTGACTAGACTAGGCTGGCCCATTAGACGAGGAACTAGGGCCCATCTTGGAGGTTGAGGTACAGCTCAGGTGGGACTGCTCCAACTGAGCTGGGGCACAGAATTCGCTCCATGGGCTATGTCTGGGTACTTGAGAAGGTGAAGGAAGGCTAGGGTTTAGAGAACTCACCAGACTTTATCTGGCCACAGGATGTGGGGTATTGAGAAAGACTGGATGTTGGATATGACTAGGGCTACTGGAGTGGTGGAGAAGGGGAGCAGAGCACAGATAGTCAATCTGGATCCATTCCACATGTGTTGGTCTAGGCTTCCTAGTGGCAAACAAACAAACAAAAAATTCTTCAAAGACTAAAACAAAGACATAGGATACTTTTGAGAGATCTGATGTCTTTACAAAATTAAGGAACTTTAAGGCATAACAGGAACCCTGGTCCAACATTCTGCCAATAACAGATAGACAAGAACCAGAAGCTAACCTGAAATGATGAAACCATGCTTCTGATAAGTCAGAAGTGCTGCTACAAAATCCAAAGAGGCATTTCCCAGGACAGAAGAAGCCCAAGAAGAATGCTGCATTACCAGAGACTAAGCAGTTGTTCCTCAAAAGACTGCTCATTTCCAGCTGAACGTTATTGCATGGAAGTTTTCCCTCTAGAATCTGATCCCAGTTTATCTTTGTAATCTTGCCTCCTCTTAATCTAGGGGATTTATAAAAGTAAGACAATTCTTTCCCAACTCCCCCCTCTGCTGGCCTGACAGGGAGAAACAGAAGGAGACTGGTTTGAACCTTTAAATATATGATTATTATTATTCAATTTGTGCAAAATAATAGGTTTTAAGACACATTCACACACACACACATATATGTATATATATACATATATATACATATATATACATATATATACATATATATATATATAATGTAATTTGATCATGTGTACCTCCCTCCATACTTTATTGTCTCTCTCACAACTTCTACTGGTTTCCTCCCTTCCTAATTGGTCACCTTTCTATTTTCAAATCTTTTTATTTAAATTCTACACATGAGAGAAAACATACAGTATTTATTGTTTTGAATCTGACTTATTTCTCTTAATATGTTGGACTCCAGCTCCATCTATTTTCATATTAATAACCATTTTGTTCTTCTTTATGACTGAATAATACTTTACTGAGAGAGAGAGAGAGAGAGAGAGAGAGAGAGAGAGAGAGAGAGAGACTTTCTTTATTAGTCATCCATCTATGAGCACCTAGTCTGACTCTGTAACTTGGCTTTTGTGAATAATGTGTTTTTTCTTCATCCTGAAATCATCCCAAGGTGCAGAATACAGTGAACATAAAGCTTTTATTGTACACCAAGGGCTACATTTAAACATATACCTATGTACACAGCTTATTATTTAGACACATTGCTTGTCCTCATTGAATTTAGTTATATTGATGAGTGTTATGGGGTAAAGGGGGCAAAGACATAGCACTGAATTATGCTGGGTAATTCTTTTGTTCTAAATACCATTGTGCTAGTTGATCTCTCTCCTTTGTCAACTTGACATAATTTAGAATCACCAGAAAGTGGGGACAGAATGACAAGAAAAATGCAGAGTGTGGTGAGGAAAGTTGTACAACCCGGTTTAAGGCTTTGGACAAGAAGTGTGCAGTTGACAAAGAATTTGTAATTGTTAAAGAGATTAGAGCCATTAAAGAGAAAGTGGTACTCTACCTTGAGACAATGGAAAGTGTGGCCTGAGCACAAGACTCCACACATCAAAAGCTCCATCTTGTGAAAATACTAATTATTCATTTGAAAGGAGACGAACTAAAATATCTCTAAAAAGGTTCTTTAATCCAAAACAACTGCTTTAGGGAATGTTTCTGCTGGTTATCATACAAAGGCATCACACTGAGCAGGCAGAACTTGGCAGTGTCATCCATGTGATGATACTGGCTTTGCAAGCATAATGTACACAGGATTGAGAAGATTATGGAGTCTTGCATAATGGTTCCTGAAAACAACTAAGCCCAGGTAATATATGGTAGCATCAGAGTCCCTACAAGGAGGCCCTGAGGGTCTACTGCATGAAATTGTTAAGGTTAAGCCTAAGTTGTGGTACAGACCTGTAACACGAATTGCTAAAGGTATTATTAATAAAACAAAAACAAAAACCGGAGCCAGATATTGGGGTGAAAGCTGAAAGATCAGAGAAACAGAACAAGCCACAGAAAACCTCACCTCACCAACTCCTCAGCTGATCCTGTTTCCATGAATCCTCAGACTGAAAGTCTCTGAGTTCTCACCCCTGAGGGTCTCAGTTGAACTGCTGCTTAGTTCCTGTCTCCTCATGCCTTATATACCCTTCTCCACCCAGCCATGTCACTTCCTGGGATTAAAGGCATGTGTGCTTGCCAAGCAAAGGCATGAGATCTCAAGTGCTGGGATTAAAATCATGTGCTACCACTGACTCACTCTGTTTCCAGTGTGGCCTTGAGCTCACAGAGATCCAGATGATCTCTGCCTCCCAAGTAATAGGATTAAGGGAGTATGCCACCTCTGTCTGGTTCTTGTCTAATCTAGTGTTTGGCTCTGTCCTCTGATCCCCAGGTAAGTTTATTAGGGTACACAGTATATTGGGGTACACAATATATCACCACAGAGACCCCAGGATATTGGAGAAACAATAACCATGGAACATCTAGAGAGGAAATCTGATGGCCCCCAAATGATGCTATGTATAGTGCAGACATACTCAAATGATTATGATAATAAATTAGTCAGGGTTTTCTAGGGGAACAGAATTTATAGAATGAATATATATGCATGTATATGTATATGCATATGTATGTGTATGTGTGTATGATGTATATTATATCATGTATATGGATATGGGAGATTTATTTGGAGTGGCTTACAGCTGTGACCTGGCTAGTCCAATATTGGCTGTCTGCTGACAGAAAGGTCAAGAATCTAATATTTGTTCAGTCCATGAAGCTAGATGTCTCAGCTGGTCTTCAGTATACACAAGAATCCTAAGAAGGTAGGTTCTCACACCAGCCAAAGACTATGTGAGCAGAACAGATGAACTTGCCAGCAAGAGTGAGGGCAAGCAGGCAAAAAAACAAAAAGCTTCCTTCTTCTGTGTCTTTTATACAGGCTGCTACCCAAAGGTATGGCCCAGATTAAGAGTGGATCTTCCCACCTCAACTGATCAAATCAAAGACCTCCCTCACACAGTGAGTCCAGCTATTTGCATTTCAGTCAGTTCCAGAAACAGTAAAGTTGATGACCAAGATTAGTCATCAGATACCCAAACCCTTTGGATTTCATTTGAGCCCATCAAAATCCCAAGTATTTAGGCTACAGGATTTCATGGTTTCCCTGATGGATTGTGGTCTTGTTTTGGTGATCATTTCTTTCTATGACCTACACCTCTTCTTTTTTGGAATGGGAAAATGTATTCTATGATATTATACATCTGAAGTTTGTAATTTGCTTTTTTATTTTTATAGGATCTCACAGGTAAAAGATTGCCTTGAGTCTCAGATGAGACTTGGGCTTTGGAATTTTAAATAGCATTGGAACTGTTAAAGACTGTTGGCTGAATGCAATTTGCATTATAAAATGTCCATAAGACTATGGAGCAAAGAGTGAGAGGTTATGTATTAAACAGGTTGTGTTTGAGTGTCAGGTTGAGTTCTGGTGGGTATTCTTGAATATCAAGCTAATAGGATTTAGAATCACCAATGAAACAAATCTCTGGGCATGTCTTTGAAAGATTTTCTAGGTTGGGTTCACTGAAGGAAGAAGACCCACTTTAAATATGTACAGCACTATTTTGGAGGATGAGATCCAAGACTGAATAAAAAGGAGGAAGAAAGGGAGGTAGCTTCATTTATTTCTCTCTGATTTCTAACAGTAGATGCAATATATCCAGCTGATTCATACTCCTGCCAACCTGACTTCCCTACCATAATGGACTGGGCCCTTGACTTGGGGTTAAGTAAAAGAAGACTGGCAAAAACATCACTTATTGTCTATATCCCACTTATATGAATAAACAAAATAGCCATGTTGATAGAAACAGAAAGTGTATTAGTGGTTGCCAGGGCTTGGAGATTTGTTAGGGTGAGAGGGCCTGATGATTATTTACGGGTTCAGGGATAGGAAAGGTTGACAAATAATGGAGAACAGTAATGGTTTGTGAATGTACTTTTACAAAGCATTGAATTCCTCACTTTAAATGAGTGTGTTTTCTGGTGTGTGAATTGTATTTATATAAGGCTTTCACTAAAGGTATATAATAATATCAGCAAGTCAGAAAAAGTATAAAAATATAGTTAGATCCAGCTTCCCATCTCCATTGAAAGCCCACTAGAATAAAATTACTGGGATACTGTGCTGCTAACTAATGTTTCATGGTTATACACAGGGTCTGACCTTGTTTGTGTTCCCTTAAAACATGCAAAACTACCATGCATGGATCACTTCATATAGATGTTGCAACAAAGTAAAATCTGGCTATGTGAAGAGCACTCTATTTTTCTTATCAAATCATACAACTGAGATACGGGCTCAGAAAGTATTATTCATTGAATATGGAGTAGAGCCCAGAAATTTGTTTTTAACAAATTTCTACCGGATTAAGAACCTTTCAAAATCTAACATCCTGATTTTATTAGAAATAAAGCCATTAAAAGCTTCCTTAGAAAACAAACCACTTCCTCGAGGAGATAAAGGAGCTGAGGGATGAGAAGGAGTGCTGCCATGTAAGATTCCAGCACTTGTGAGGGAAGGGCTCCTCAGAGCCCATCATCACTAGGGGAGGAGCGATTGATGGTTCTTGGAGAAAGATGAGTCACTTTTTGTTGTGGGTGCAGCTCCTGATACTTTGCCGGTGTCCCAATGGATGGCCCTACAAACATGCACTTGGAAACAGCACTAATTGGGCTAAAAAAGAAGACACAATGGGTTAGAAAAAGGAGACACGAATTTAGAAGGGAGTCATAATATAAATGTATGGAAGGAGTTGTAGGAGTGAAGACAAGGTGATATGAGCAGAACATATTGTCTATATGTATTTAAAACTTCAAGCAATAAATAAAAAGAGAATTTAAAAATCTTCAAATTTGAATTACAAAAGCAGTCTCATATCTTTATTTTGTCACATCGTTTATGAAACCACTTCACGTTTACCCATTTCAAAATGACAGAAGTGACGACGCAAAGGTTACACACTAAGTCAGGGACTTAAGAGAGGCTTAAACCCATCACCAATAATTTGTCCATGAATGAACAATCACATCACATTTCTTAACATAAATAACACATTAGGAAGAAGAACTTTTTAAAAGGCTATTCAAAAGTCTTGCTGAATCTTCCATCAAGAAAAGTCTAAGGCAAACAGAGAAGCCCTGTATATCTATCTGCCTGGGTCTCCACAAATAGGACCTCTGCTCTCAGCCCTATCCCTCTAGAATCCTGAAGCTCAATGGTATGGAGGCATGAATTCTAGCAGTCTTCGTGAAATAAATGCTGGCTCCTATAGACAAGAAATTTGTTATTGTGTTTATTTTAATTTTTGTATTGAAGAATATCATGTCTAAGAACAGTAGAGAAACATTTAAATAAAACAGAAAAAAGCACTGGGTGGTGGTGACGCACACCTTTGATCCCAGCACTCAGGGGACAGAGGCAGGAGGATCTCTGTGAGTTCGAGGCCAGCCTTGTCTACAGAGTGAGTTCCAAGACAGCCAGGGCTACACAGAGAAATCTTGTATCAACAATTTTTTTTAACAAAGAAGGAGGAGGAAGAGAAGGAAAAAAGAAATAAGTAGGTAGGAGTATTGATTATGCTTCTAATCTGAGGGAAACTGGAATATTCAGTATTTTGGATACCTCTCCTACCTACTGGAATGATTCCTAAAGACATAGAAAAAGTTATTATGGGGCCTTAGTACAGAATTTCTTGAATGCCTTTGAATATTTGTCTACATACTACCTTAATAGAGTCACATGGCTGTGTACCAGTCATATCTTCCTGCCTTTGTATTGGTAAAGTCAAAATTTCAGAATGAGCTTATTTTTTCTACCTTTCATAGAGGAATTAATCCTAAAGGATCCCAAAGAATGGAGAAAATACTTGCCAGTTGTATACCTAGTAAAAGATTAAAAACTAAAATCTATAAAGAAATTAAAAAACTAAATGTGAAGAAAACAAATAACCCAATTCAAATGGGCTATGGAATTAAACAGACATTTCTAAAAAAAAAAAAAATTACAAATGCCTGGGGTTGGAAAGATGGCTCAGCATGTAAGATTACTTGTTGCTCTTGCAGGGGACCTGGGTTGAGTTCCCAGCACCCTCATGGTAGTTCATAATCATCAGTAACTTGAGTTACAGGGGATCTGATGCCTTCTGGCCTCCTCAGGCACCAGGCACACACCTGGTACATAAACATGTATGTAGACAAAACATATACATAAAATAAAATAAGTAAATAAAAACTTTTTTAAAAGAAACAAATGCCTAGGAAACACTTTGAAAAGTGTTCAGCCTTCTTAACCATCAAGGCAATATGGACTAAAACTACTGCAAGATGCACCCATTAGTGCTGTGACTGTTATAGAGGTAATCAGTTGCTCCATAATCAGATTTTTGTCTTCCTCTACAAGAGAGAATCCATGCCTGATTTATAAACCTCAATCAAAATTTATGACTGGAGAGTGCTAAGACTCTGGGTAGAAGGAACCTAAGATGGCTGCTTAGCAGAATTGACATGTCATCAAGTTACCCCCTGAATATCTATGTGAATGCACACAGAAACTACTCTCAGCCTTGGAGAACATCTCCTTGCTATGAATTCATAACAATTGCAAAAACCCATGACTGCACAAGATGTTGAGAATAAAGGAACACTGAGGGTGCAGCCGTAGAACATTTACACCACCCCTGTAAGGCTCAAGAAACATTGTGTCGGACGAGAAAGAATGTAAGTGCCAAAAGAAGGAGATTGCAGGTGCAAAATGCCTTCTTCTAATCACGAAGCAGGACATAAACAGGGCAATCACCAACTCACAGTGACCGTGTATGTTAGCCCTGGGTCCAGCAGCCAGCAACTCATGGAGAAAGGAATCATGAGGCCCTTCATATAAGGAAGCATTGTATCCTGTTGGGTACCCACTGGTTAATCCACCAGACTCTGAATGTTAGTTCCTAACTTAAGATCACACAGATGGCCTGTATTACATTCTTTGGGACAGTAAGCAAAACTAGAACGAATAAACATGAGAACAAGATCTATAGGGAGGAAGGGAACTGGTATGGACAGGAGGAAAGTGGGAGAGAAAGGATGGGGAAAGGACCAAACTACAACGTGTACATGTATGAAATTATTGAGGAACAAAATTTGCCACTAAAATATAGAAAGGGGAAGCATTTTCTTAAGGATACATAGAATAATTCATTTAATTAAAATATTAAATGTGGGTTTGGGGATTTAGCTCAGTGGTAGAGTGCTTGCCTAGCAAGCACAAGGTCCTGGGTTCGGTCCTCAGCTCCAGTAAAAAAATAAATAAATGAATAAATAAAATAAAATAAAATATTAAATGTATACATATTATCCTTTATTGGCATTTCATGGTCATATAGAGGAAAAGCCCACTAAGGGATTAGAATATTTCTGGGAATGTAACATTTTCAATGGGCTTGTAAAATATACAGAATTTCAATATGTTAAGCTATATCTGTTTGGCAATTTCCAAATGGGTAGCAAATTTTAGTAAATGTACAAATGTTCATTAATAGAGGTTTCATTTAAGGCAAGACAGATTGTTTAATGCATGTGAGGGAACGGATGTGGTATAAGTACTCAAAATGAGAGCAATGTGAGAGAAGGTAGAAAATTCTCAATAATGGAAGTTCTAAATAACTGTTCCAAAGACCCTCAAATTATCTTTGTAGCAAATTGAAAATAATTGATTCAGGGAGCAATGTAATCAAAACTATTAAAGGAGTAGTCAATTCATCGCTTCCTGTCTTTTCTTCTCTTGGTGAATAGCACTCATACAATTATGCAAGACCAAAATCTGTGAGTCATCCCATCATAATTCTAACATTTTTCCTATTATGCACTAGGTAGTCAGCTTTCTGTTTTCATGTTAGCTCCTTTTATGTTGGCGTGTTAAAATAACAGGACCAAAACAACCTATGGAAGAAGGGCTTGTTTTGGATTATAGTTCCAGAGGGATAAGAATTAGTTGTGGTGGCAGAGGCATGGTAGCAAGCAGCAGGTATTAGGCAGGAGGAGAAATTTGGAAGGTCACATTCCCAACCTCAAACACAAAGCCAAGAAAGCAAATCAGAATGGAGGTGAGGCTCTAAACACTCAACAAAGCTTGACTGCAGCAATGTGCTTCCTCCAGAAAGGCTCCTCTTCCCAAACTTTCTACAACCTCCCCACAAAGCACCACCAAACAGGGACCAAGTGTTCAAATGCATGAGCCTATGGAGGACATTTCTCATTCAACAAGAGCGAAATCATGCCTGGTAGTGGAAACCTAGACAACTAATCAGGGTTAGTGAAGTCATGAATCTTGGAGTAGAACCTACAACTACCACTTTACCAAGCCAGCACCATCTCTAACTACATTCCAAATACTTATTCTTATATCCACAGAGAAGTGTAGTTTTCACCCCTCATCCAGAAAACTTCTGTGTTCAACTGAACAAGAACAAAAACAGTAGACAGGCTGACATGGATAGGGATGGACCAGAGGCCTCAACCCTACATAAAATGATATAGGCAACTAAGGCATGCTGAAAGTAAGAGATAAATAGTCTTTCCCAGGGAAAAGCATACCAACTGATTATTCAATAGCAAGTGGTCATCCCTGAAAAATACATACAGGTAGTATTATTCTGAGCAGGTTGTATTTATGCATGCATTACTTACACACACACACACACACACACACACACACACACACACACACACATATATATATATATGTATATATATATACATATATTTGTGCATGTGTATGTGCATGTAACAATTAATGAAAAGAAGAGGCCATGAATTTGAAAGACAAAGAAAGAGTATATCAGAGGGCTTGGAGAAGGCTTGAAGGAGGCAATGAGAAGGGTGAAATGATTTAATTATATTATAACCTTTAAAAGATAATTAAAATATATGTACATTGTATGAAAAATTTTTAAATAAAAACATTTTGAATTTCAATTATGAGGGGTGTTTTAAAATATCTGTTTCTTTTTTTTTTCTTTCAGAGCTGAGGACTGAACCCATCCCCAACCCCGAAAATCCATTTCTTTAGTGAAGTAGAATTTCCTCTTCTGCATCCTATATTGACTTTCATTAATTCCAGTGTTTATTTATATTGTCTATGATTTTGTTGAATATTCTTAAAATATCTTTTGAACCAGGTGGTAGTGGTGCACGCCTTTCTTTAATCCCAGCACTCAGGAGGCAGAGGCAGCGGATCTCTGTGAGTTCAAGGCCAGCCTGGGCTACAGAGTGAGTTCTAGGACAGGCTCTGAAGCTACACAGACAGAAACCCTGTCTCGAAAAAACAAATACACATACACACACACACACACACACACACACACACACACACACACACACACATATTTAAAACTCTTTGGTCTAGAATTTCACCTCATTCATTGTCATTAGAATCTATTATTGTGAAATTAGCAACTTTTTAGTATCTGACCTGGTTAGTTTTTATTTTCAACTTGGCAGAGCCAAGAGTCACCAAAGAAGAGGGAGTCTCAGTTGAGGGATTGCTTAGAACAGATTGACTTGTGGTCGTGTCTGTAGAAAGTTATATAGATTCATTAACATAGGAAGACCCAGCCTACTTTGGATCGTGTCATCCCTGGACAGGTTACCCTAGTTTGTACAAAATGCTGTCTTTACGTGAGCCAGAGAAAGCAAGACAGTGTTGTTCCATAGTTTCCCTCCTTGTTCCTGCCTTGAGTTCCTGTCCTATCTTCCTTTGGTGATGTACTATTTCCTAGAACTGTGAGCTGAAATCTCCTTTCTTCCCCAAGCTGACTTGGTCATGATGTTTATTACAGCAATAGATATCAAACTAGAACAGTGTCTGTTGTGGAAAGCAGAATAGTTTTGATTTTACACTTCCTGTGATGATCTTTGTGTTGTTTGCCTTGCAACCCCGAGTGCAGAGGTGTGGTTTATGTGTTAGGCAGTGGATACTTTAACTTGAGGTGCCTTTCAGTCTTCTGGTAGTAGAAGGAGATATTAGCAAGTCTTCCACATTTATGCCTTAGGCATTGGTACTTTATTTTGTTTTTCTCTCTCCTCTCCTCCCAGTCCTTCTCCCTACCCTCCCTTTGTTTCCACCCCAAAACCACCCCTCCTCAGTTTCTGTTTAGGAAAGGGCAGTTCTCCTGTGAGTATCAACAAAACATGGCATATCAAGTTGCAGTAAGACTAAGCACCTCCCCATATATTAATTCTGGGCAAGGTGACCCAGTATGAAGAGTAGGGTCCCAAAAGCCAGTAGAGTCAGAGATAGTCCCTCCCTGTTCCCACTGTTAGGAGTCCCACAAGAGGACAAAGCTACACATATATGCAGAGTGCCTAGGTCAGCCCCATGCAGGGTCTCTGGCTGGTAGTTCAGTCTCTGTGAGCCCCTATGAGTCTAGGTTAGTTGATTGTATGGGTTTTCTTGTGGTGTCCTTGACCCCTCTGGCTCCTACATCCTTTCTCCCCCTCTTCTGCAGGATTCCCTGAGCTCTGCTTAATGTTTGGTGGTGAGTCTGCATCTGTTTCCGTCAGTTTCTGAATGAATAATCTCTGATGATGATGGAGCTAGGCACCAATCTATATGTATAACAGACTATTGTCAGATATTATGACATTGACATTTTTTCCCTACTGTCATGTTTGGTTCTCTCCTAGGTCTCTCTGGGTTATCCAGCCTGTGGGTCCTAGTGCTCCAGGTAGTGGCAGGGGTGGGCTTACTCTTCTAACATGGGTTCCAGGCTAGATAGATCATTGGTTGGCCACTCTCTCAATCTCTAGTCCACCCTCACCCCATCCCACAGATAGGATAGACTGTAGATTGAAGGTTATGTAGCTGGTTGGTTTCTCATTCCCTCCACTTGAAGTCTTGCCTAGTGACAGGAGATGGACAGCTCAGACTATGTCTCAGCTATTGCTAGGAGTCTTAGCTGGGGACATCCTTGCAGATTCCTGGGAGATTCCCTTGCACCAAGACCTTGACATTTCTGAGCTCTTATCACTGCTCATTCTTCTATTCAATGGCTAAAACCAAAATTTACAATGTGGAAGACTGAATGGTCCTGACCCATTTTTCTTCCTCTATCTATATATAATCTTCATGCCAGTCTCATCAAATAGTCCTCTGACACTAGTCCTGGGGTCCCAGAGTAAGATATACAGAAAAGCACTTCATGTTCAGAGGAAGTACCCAATTCTCTCTGAGTCCTCCATATCCTTATGGAGCTGCTCCATGCTGGGAAAAAGTCTCACCAGTTGACATTGTTGGGAACATGGACCAAATAGGTCTTCATGGTCTGAGACAAGGCTACAGTACCAGGGAATATAACATCCTGAAAAAGCTAAATCAATAACCTCTTAGGCATCTTCCTGCTTTTTCTAGAAGAGGATTGGTGTCTCCCTAGAAATACTCTGTCTTGAGGGGTGAAAAGCAATCTTTTTCATACTTCTGTGGACTGAGATTGGAAATGTGCATGACTAAATTATGGGAGATAGAGAAGATGATGTAAAGTTAAAGTATTTTCTCCAAGAAAAGAGTTTTTGCCTTATCTTCAATCAGCTAGCTGAAGGTTTTTGCTCTATCCAGATAGAAATTGAGGATAATATTAATATCAGAAGCTTCACCCATATGACTCACCAACATGACTGCCCAAACACGAGCTGAACAAGGATGACACCAATGAACTTACCAAACTGAACAACGAAAAACCCACAAGGCCTCAACCCTACACAAAGAGCTGCAGGAAACTGAGTAAAGCTGGGGGTAGGAGAGGTGGCCATCCCAAGGGAAGATGGCACCAATTTGTTGCCCAGAGGCCATACTGTCAGCCCTGAAAACGTACATCCATGTGGCAATATACAGACTGCGTACGTTGTATTTAGGAATGTATATGTATATACATATGTACATGTAATAATGATGAAAAAATAAGCCATGGATTAGAAGGAGAAGGGGAGGGGTTATATGCAAAGGTTTGGAGGAAAGAAAGTGAAAGGAGAATTATTGCAATTAAACTATGATCTCAAAAAGATTCAAAAGGAAAAACAGAAATTGTGCATAAACAAGACACTCTGTAATTGCTGGTTCACAGCAGCTTTCAATTTTGAGTGCTTGGTTGCTTCAGCAGCAGGAGGCAGGCAGAGGTGGGAGCAAGCGCACCCCCTAGTGTTAAGTCCTCGCATTGGCATTAGGTACCTACATCTCTAGTGCTCTTAAGTATTGTAGTCCTCCTATAGACTTTAGGTCTCAGGACTCTTGGCCCTTGGCAGCAGCCTGTGCCACAGCTCTCAGCCAAGGAGCTGAGATCTTTGTCTCTGAAAGTATGGCAACTCGTGGATTATTGTGGTGACCAGGACATCCAGCTTTTATTCTCTTGCTTTGTATACCCTTTTATCTTTCCTCAGGCTTGGCTCTCTCCTTCGCCGCTCTTTTTCCTTCTCTCTCCTTCTACTGCCCTTCTTCTTACTGGCCTGGACACTCTTAAACTGTTTAGCTGATTCCTCAGCTACCAAACAACTGGATACCTGACGCCTGTCACACAATTACCCACTCTGAATATGAGGGCAGGGGGCGGGGGTAATGTCTACACCAGGACTCTTTAGGGGACACCTGAAGAGGCTGACTGGGATTCGGTAAGACAACTAGAGCCATACAGGAGCATATTCTATTCTGGAACTAGATCATTTAGGAGCTCAGAGTCCACTGCTCTTGATATGTCTGCTACTGTGCCCAGCACCAAGACTGCCACCGGCTCATCAGGTGAAAAGTAAATGGCTGCCTTCCTGCTTTTATAAGTTGGCCTAACAAATGTTCAGGTGTTACTGCCACTGCTGGTCTTCTGTTTCTGCCCTTACCACTGCTCTCTGTGCTCTGTATTTCTTCCTTCATGTTATCAGTTCAGCCCATGCTTTAAAGGGAAGCAGAGCAGGAGTGTCTCCGGGCTGTCTCACTAAGTGAACCTGAGCAGCCTGCTTGTATACTTCAAGAAAGGGTGTTGGAACCAGTAACAGCCATGTTTTAGACCAATCACAGACATGAGGGCCAACCACATACCTGCTTCTAAGAACAATCACTGTCCGTGAAGTTTATGCTTTGGACAAATTCCAGTTTTTCTCTTTAGTACCAGTCACAACTGTCCCTTGGCTGAACCACCAGGAGACAAGCAATCCCACCAGTAAAGATGGAAGTGGTTTCAGTGTCATCTCAAATTTATTTAGACTTACAATGACAAACGTTTGGCACAAAATGTTTCAAAACGGGTTGGCTATTCTGAGAATGGTAGCACACACCTGTAATCCCAGCACTTGAGAGTGGTGGGGGCAAGAAAAATAGGAATTTAAGGTCACCCTCATAGCCTCGGCTACAAAAAGGGTCCGTGAACAGTCTCCTCTACATAAGACCTTGTCAAAAATAAACCAGAAAAGCAGCCCTGGCAGAGGTTTTGCCTTCAGGTTCCATGGCAACCATCTGTGATTTTCCTGTACTTGTAAAGTGTTCAAGACAGCTGGTGCTGGCAACGGGATAGTCCAGGTAGCTTTGGGGCTACTAATCATTTTGCTTAAGCCAGTGGTGGCATCAAGTCTAGGGTGTTAATTAAAGAGTCAGTTTTCCATATAACCAGTATTTACATCTACTTATAGGAAAATGAGCATCAGGAATTCATACAGTAAAAATTCAAAGAATTTATCACTAACACTGGTATTGCCTTAACAGTGGTTAAACAAAGAGAGCTGGATCCCCATTATGTCTCCTTACTGTGAAATCTACAGAGCGTGACTATTTCCAAAGCACTTTTCCAATACATTTAATAATGCTATTTTGTTTTTAAATTGGTATTGAACATTTTCCAGTTCAATTTGTACTGAAGGGACTTTAGAATTCGGTTGGCCTAAGATTTCTATTTCTTGTCAAAGGAAACAGACCCAAATTAGAAAAGTAACAGTCAAAAATCTACCAGTGGCAGAATATGCTCTGGAAACCAGTATCTGCACTCCAGACACCTAGTTCAGAATTTTCAGGAAGTTGAGATGGACCATAAAATATACTATTATACAGTAGTTTAAGACACAGTCTCCAAGCTGGTCATGGTGGTACACACCTTTGATCTCAGCACTCCAGAGGCAGAGGCAGGAGGATCCCTGAGGCCAGTCGGTCTACAGAGCAAGTTCCAGGACAGCCAGCACTATACAGAGAAACCCTGCTCAATCAAAACAAAACAAACAGACACAGTCTCCAGAGATCCTTGTTTTCAGATCTCAATTCTCGCTATTTTGAAGCTGTGTTAGTTGTAGCAAGCTATTTACACTTTTGGTTTCCTTATCTTGTAATGAGAACAACACTGCTCTCTACCATCTGGAACTGTTGTAAGTTTTAAATGAGTTAACATAGGAAAGAATCCCTTGGCAGAATGTAGTGGCACATGCCTATAATCCTAACACTCAGAAGGCTGAGTGAAATGGATCATGAGTTGGAGGCCAGCATGAGCTACATAGTGAATTCCAGGCTACATGACAAAACATTATGGAAAAAAACATCCTCTGACACAGAATAGTTACTCAATAACTCATTAATCTATTTTCTGGTCCGTATGATTATGTACAGTTAGATCATTTTAATAAAGGACATGTGGGAAAGCTTACTCAGCCAGAAGATAGCTGAAAATTCAACATTATTTGATATTGGATAGAATCCCTTAGTTCTCTGTGCCTTAACTTCTCATCTGTAAAATGAGGATAATCATTAAGAGGTAATAGTAAATTATTATTCCTGACACTAGTTTATAAAATAGCAAGTAATGCACAAGGGTAAGATGACTAATGGTTATATGCAGCATGGTGGCTGAATGGAAATAAGGAATACATTCAATCCAAAGGAAGAGAAAGCTTGAATGGTTGGATGTTGTTTTTTTCCACAATGGGGAAGTATAGGACATAGGAGAGTAAACCAGGGATTTCCAGTTCCCATCATCAGCCCAGCCCAGTCACTTCTCTTCCTCTTGCTGATACCAGTACTATCTCCTTAACAGCCTTACTTCTATTTTCATGTCTCTCTCTCTCTCTCTCTCTCACACACACACACACACACACACACACACACACACACACACACACACACACACGGTGAACTCAGATGCAAAAATCCTCAACAATTACTTACTTATTGGTGTTGGGGCAGGGGTTATAAGGGTGTGTGGATGGATGTGTGGATGTGGATATCAGAGGACAAAGTACAGGAATTTATTTCCACATTGCAAACCTCAGGGATCAAACCCAGTTCATCAGACCTGGCAACAGGCATGTTTACCCACTGAGTCCTTTCACTGGCCCCTCAACACATTTCTGGCAAATATTTTTATTTATTGTTTGAAAGTTTCATCCATTATGTGATGTGCTTTTTTCCTTTTTAAAAAAATTTATTCTTCTATCATACAATACATCCTGATATATGATGTGTTTTGATCATAACCTATACTCACCTCACCTCTCAAACTCTCCCCAGCCTCAACACTTCTCCCTCCCACCTCCATGGACTCCATTTTAAGATACCTCACTGAGTCCAGTGAGTGCTGGCCATTTGGACACAGGTTCATATGCTGTCCTTGGAGTATGGGCAAACTACTAGCAGCCACATTCCAACCTAAAAGTGACAATCCCTTTTCCAACTGCTGTCAACTGACAATAGCCCCTCAGGTAGGAGTGGCACTTCAGAGAGTCTATCCCCCAGGAGATGCTGGAATGTTGACTGGCTTAATCTAGCACATCTTGCACAGGTAAGCACAGCTACTGTTTGTTCATGTGTGCCATGGCCATGTCACATTCAAAGGATAGCATTTCAGAGCTTTCTTCTTGTCCCCAGCTCTTATATGCTTTCCATTCCTTTTTCCATAATGTCCCCTTAGGTGGCAGGAGTCTTGTATACATTATATATATACTTGTATACTATGGCTAAGCACTTACAGTCTCTTACTGTGAGTCAGCATTTTGAGCAGTTATGAGTTCCTGCATTAATCACTACCCATTTCTTTTTGCCATTCTTATTTTCAACTTTGAAGTATACCTTGAGCATATTGGACATCACCATTTTGTTTATATATCAGTACTTAGTCATATGTTGAAAATATGCAGAGAATAGAGTAGAAGACTATACTCTAAGTCTTCCAAATCAACTCTGCCAGGAGATTCCATAAACATTTCACTATTGAAGTGGTTTCTCCTAGGCTAGGAGCCACATTGCAGAGAAGATCAAACTTTGTTCACCTCCAGTGCCCATCTGCCTTCCCTCAAGCTGCCTGAGCAAAACAGAAAAATTTAAGTCAAAAAGTAAAATTGTGTATGCAAATGTGGCCTCCTGACAAGCCACCTGCTCACAACCATTGAAGTCGATTTACTACTTTTTAGGTCTTTAACATAATAGAAATGCTAAAATTCCCAATAAAGGTGTTAAAAAGGACTGAAAAAAATTAGTCATGGTTATCTATGGCTCTCATTGCCCCAAATCTCAAAACATCTGTAAGTATATCATACTGTCTCCTGACAGTCATAGCTTGAACAAATTGTCAATTAGTGCTGTTTGGCTTACTGTTCAGTAACTCTGGTTTCCACTGAATACATAAGTCTTTCCCGCTAATAAGGTTAGATTGTCCTACATCCTTCCCTGGACTAAAATTACTTCTTACCTTTTGTATTTCCCATTTTAACAAGGAAATTATTTTTAAGAGAATGGTTATAATTTGAACTATTCATGTAATTTTTCTTTGTTTGAGCATTAGTCATAGCAATACAAAGTTTCCCCAAGTACACCAATGCAATTTCTATTTATTATCTATGTGGGATATTTTAGCCTTACAAGCAAAATGTATACCCACTCAACATCAGTACAGTCTTTAACTACTAATGGAGTCATCATTTTTGTTTGTCTCTTAAAGACATAGTAGTAATAGATTGCATATTTACTTGGAATAATTCTAGAGTATTATGAATGTGCTTAAGCTTACTATGAATGAGAAATATAATGACTGAATATCTTTGAAAATTTTCGTACTCTTCTCAGAAAAAGTCTCTCCTCATATGAACTAGCTCTTTAACAATGTGATTGTCAAAATCATTTCTGGCTGGGCAGTGGTGGTGCATGCCTTTAATCCCAGCACTTGGGAGGCAGAGGCAGGCGGATCTCTGTGAGTTTGAGGCCAGCCTGGTCTCCAAAGAGAGTTCCAACTTCGAGTGGGTTATGTTTTTTTGTCAACATGTGTTGTGGATATCGCTCTGTGTAAATAAAGTTCTGATTGGCCAGTGGTCAGGCAGGAAGTATAGGCGGGACAAGAGAGAAGAGGATTCTGGGAAGTAGAAGGCTGGGAAGAGACACCGCCAGCTGCCGCCATGAGAAGCAACATGTAAAGACACTGGTAAGCCACACACCATGTGGCAAAGTATAGACTAACAGAAATGGGTTAATTTAAGATAGAAAAGGTAGATAACAAGCAGCCTGCCACGGCCATACAGTTTATAAACAATGTAAGTTTCTATGTGCTTTCTTGGTTGGGTCTGAGCGACTGTGGGACTGGCAGGTAAGAGAGATTTGTCCTGACTGGGCCAGGCAGGAAAACTCTAGCTACAAATGGCACCCAACGTGTTGGCAAGAATTTCCACCTAAAACCTGAGAAAAAGATTCTAAGACGGAGCTAAAAACAGCTTCCTAATTGTCTCTCTCAAGTTAGCGGCAGCCTGCCGGTTTGAGCTACTATGGCGGGTTCCTGGCGTGTGTGTCTGACCTGCAGTGTGGCGGGAATGAGGAGTCTACAAGCGGCACTTTACTCTGCTGCGTGGTAGATTTAGCCTTTGCTAGTTTAAAAAAAAAAAAGTTTCTGGTCTATGCACTGCTTTGATAGAACTGCTTCTGATAGTTGATGGTACACATGGCTCCAGACCCAGAGCTGGCAGTAAACTGTACCACCGCCATGTTTGGAAGCTGAGGTGGGTGGAGCCAGCAGCCACAGCGGCGTTTCAGTCTTACAAAGATGGATATTACACAGAGAATCTGGTTTATGTTGTCTTTGGGATTTTAAACCACAAAAAAAGATTTGATCATAAAAGCTGTTGAGTTAAACAAATATGTAAATTTTAAAGGTACCTTGACTTTGAAATTTGGATATAAGGATATGTTGCTTTGGAAAAGAGTCTCTGCTTTTGTTTCCACAGAAAGCCAGAGGCTATGGATTTGTTCCAGATTAAGATATATCAGGTTGGATCAGCCAAGACCACCTGAAAGGTCTCCGATGACACCATGGCCCAGATGATCTGACATCCAGAATGGTTTCAAGGCAACTGGCTCAGAGGTTCACCCTAATGGGCTACTCTGTAATCCTAAAATTTTCTTTATATCCCCATAAGATACAGCGCCCCCCTCCAGCAGGAAGTAGTTAAAAAAACTACACCCACATTCCCAAAATTATCAAGCTGGCTTTGGAGATGGAATTGGCTCACTCCTTCTCGAAACCCAGACATATTGCTAAAAGAAAAGGTTAAGAGATTCTTGTGTCCCAAATCAAAAGAGCCCTCTGGTATGGGACAGAGAAAAACCAATATTTTTCTTTAAAGCAGGTTGATTATAAATGAGATCTCTTTCTAAAGAAGAAAGGGGGATATGATATAGATATAATAGGATGAAAGGGTAGATTAGGGAACTTACTTCTAAAGAGCAACAACTTGTTTAAAATGTTTTACATTGGTTTAGATTTTAGTCTATTGATACAAACTTAGTTAATTTTGTTATATTGTGTGTATATTTCTACTCTTGTTTAAGGTATTATGTTTATATAGCTCATTTAAAATTGTAATGGATAATTAAAAATAGATTAATAACTGGTCATCTATGATAATCATACTCATAGCCATGTTAGTTAAGTCTTCTGGGTATACACAGAGATATTTCAGATAGATAGGTAATCTTCAAATACTTCAAAGACCTTCAGAATATGGCATTTAAAGTATTTTTAAAATTTAGACTTTCTGGACAGTGAGACATGTCTGCTCCTGGCAACACCGATTTACTTCAGAGAGGAGGATGGGCATTAAAGACACTTCATATGGAGTTTATCTTCACCTTGACAAAAATAGCCATTTGGGCAAGAAACTGTTCTTGCCTGGACTGCTCGATCAACTGGACATGCAGGACCCATAGAAAGGTGACCACTGAACTTTGCTTGACAAAATGGTCCTCAGGCTCCTGCTTCACAGAGGAAACTGACAGACATTCTACGGGACACTGAGAGAAGTGACCAAGAGACTCTAGCCCTGTGGGCTGAAGACAAATGCCCCAACATTACAAAGGAACATTAGGTGACTGTCTAGGCTGCCAGCTGTTTCTGTCTACCCTGCAAGACTCCCGAAAGTTGCTTACATCCTTCTCCCGGTTCTCAGGTAATATTATATCCTTCTAAGGTCTTTGATGTGGTTAAAGACTAGATAGTTATAATTTCCTCAGTTATGATAAAAGATACATTAGATATAAAACCTTAGACTCATAAATATAAGATAGATAGGATATCTTCTTTAATATTGTAACTCTAATTCTTGCTTGATAATTGTTTTGTTATATGTAATTGTACTATGTAAAAGTTAAAACCTTCCTTAAAAAAAGAAAAGGGGAAGTGCTGTGGATATCACTCTGTGTAAATAAAGTTCTGATTGGCCAGTGGTCAGGCAGGAAGTATAGGCAGGACAAGAGAGAAGAGAATTCTGGGATGTAGAAGGCTGGGAAGAGACACCGCCAGCTGCCGCCATGAGAAGCAACATGTAAAGACACTGGTAAGCCACACACCATGTGGCAAAGTATAGACTAACAGAAATGGGTTAATTTAAGATAGAAAAGGTAGATAACAAGCAGCCTGCCACGGCCATACAGTTTATAAACAATGTAAGTTTCTATGTGCTTTCTTGGTTGGGTCTGAGCGACTGTGGGACTGGTGGGTAAGAGAGATTTGTCCTGTCTGGGCCAGGCAGGAAAACTCTAGCTACAAACATATGTTATGCTTTTGTCAACATATCTCACAGATACAGGGACAGAGAAACTCTGTAGGTATAGGTAGACTCCATTGAGTTAGAGCAGAAACAATGTCTAAGCAACCACATATCCCAGCTTTTATGACATTTCCCATCAAGTACCATTGAGCAAAAAACAGAAGCTGGTTTCATTCACAAGATAATCTGATGTTCTTATCAGGAATAGTGTTGATCCAAGAAAACTACAAAACACACACACACACACACACACACACACACACACACACACACACGTCCCAAGAAAATAACTTGAACATGGTCATACCATCTATCCTACTTCTTATAAAAACCCACCAAAGATGACCTTGTATCATGTATACTTTGAAGAAAAATGTGAGACATCAAATTTCTGAGAGAAGCTCCATGTCTTCATTTCCCCTATATTGTGGATTAAACATAAGAAGTCCCCCATAGGTTCATATGTTTGAACATTTGGTCTTGAGATGGTGACGATGCTGGGGAATGTAGTGGATCCTTTTGGACGTGGGACCAAGCTTGCTGATACAGGGATGTAGGTACAGGAATAGAAGGTTATATATAGCTGGCCCCATTCTGGCCTGAAATCTGCTTCCTGGTAGGCCAAGATGGAACAAGTCACTCTGCAGTCCATGGCCACTAGATGGAGCCCATGCCCCCACATTCCCTCCATCAGAATCTGTGAGCCCAAATAAGCCCTTCCTCCCTTAAGTTGTTTCTTTCTTGTAAGACATTTGGATACAGTAATGAGAAAAGCAACTAATATGCTGTTTATTTCTGGTTTGCTCATATGATCCTGTGAAAGTAAATTTCCAGAGACATCTACACTTTAAGCAAATGGTTTCATCAATCTCATCAAAACTCTTGCTTATATTTATTTTTAATTACTTCAGTTTCACCCATCTCTTTCCTGTTCCCAACCCTTCCCAAGTGCCCCCACCTCGTGTATACAAATACATAAATACAACCTGCTGAGTCCACTTTTGTTGTTTGTGTGTATATGGGTTTCAAGGCTGACCACTTTGTTTTGGACAACAAATTAGGGAGCTCATCCCTGAGAAAGGCTAACTTTCTCATCAGTGATTTTTAGTTCCCTGTCCAGGGATGGGATCTCATGAGCTAGTTCCCCTTCCTTGTTAGCGTATCTATTAAAATGCCAATGCTCAAATCTTTTTCATGCAGCCATTTCTATGAGAGACTGTTTCACAGTGGATTTCCTGGTATTCTGGCTCTTATAATCTTTCTTCTCTGTCTTCCATGAGTTCCCTGAGCCATAGATGCAGGAGCTGTGACGTAGATGGACCTATAATGCCCATTATCCATTGCTCTCTGCATTGTGTCCCCTTGCGATTTTCTGTGATGTTCTCCATTGGCTACAAAGAGCAACTTCTTTGTTGAAAGGGGAAAGCTGCACTTCTCTGTAGTTATAAGGATAAGATATAGAGTGTGATTGGGAACTATGCTAATCTAGTAAAGTGGTGGTAATAGAGTCTCTTCTAATATCATGACTAGGATGCCGGCTAGGTTGCTACTACCAGGCATGGTAAGTAGTACTAGGTTTCTAGCTAGTACCTAGTTACTACCAACATATAAGTACCATTTATTGCCATGCTGGTCATTGTTGTGGTTCATAGGTGTCACAGCTGGGTAAGGATATTAATTACTTCCCTCCCTTGGTAGTTTGCATAATTTTTTTCTGAAACTGTGGAAGCCAGATGGCAGGAAGGAGGCTTTCAGGTTTTATCCAGCGCCAGTCATCTGAATCCTGTGCCCTAAGTGTGCAGTGTATTCTGCAATAGGATTTTACCTATTGCAACCAAGAGCAAGAGCCATAGTCTGTATTGTTTGGGGTGTCACTCTGACTGCTTAGACCAACTATTCTCAAGATTTCTTGTGCCTCGTACTGGAACTCTTGTTAGTCTGTGGTTTTTGTGGGGAGTATTGTCAGCCCTAGTTCCATAACTTCCCTTAATATATATCACGTGTATATATTATATATGTTTATATGCATATATGTTTTTCTTATGATTTTACATAAATATAAAATCATAAGATTCATTGAGGCTTTATCGAACAACTTTTCAGGTATCTCTCTTTGCTCCTCCTCCTGTATTGACCTCCCTTCCCCACCAGCCAATTAGAATCCCCTTCACTGTTTTTCCATTTCCTGCTTCATTTCACCTATATCCTGCTAGTCCTCTCCCAACCCTTCCCCACCTATGGTCCCTTTATATTTTCCTGTTTTCTGTGATGACTCCATGTTCAATTTTCTTCCCAGCTAAATAGTATCCCATTGTGTATACAGACCACATTTTCATTATCCATTTATCTGTTGAAGGACATTTAGACCGTTTTCCCTCTCTAGCTATTGTGAATAGGGTAGAAATGAACAGGATTGAGCAAGTATCTGTATAGAAAGGATGACATCCTTTGGGCATATGCCAAGGAGTGCTACTGGTGGGTATTATGGTAGATTTATTTTTAGTTTTTTTCATGAAGATTATCCATACTGATTCCAAAGTGACTGCACCAATTTGCATTCCTACCAACAGAAAATGGGGGTTCTTCTCTCCCCAAAACCACACCGACAGTTGTTGTCAGCTGTTTTGTTGATCTTAGCCATTCTGACTGAGATGTGGTAAAATCTCAAAGTTGTTTTAAGCTGCAACTGCCTAATTGCCAAGGATGGTGAGCAACTTTTGATATATTCTGGAACTATTTTTATATCTTCTTTTGAGAACTCTCTGTTTAGATCCCTAGCCCATCTTTAATTGGGCCATTTGTTTCCTCAATTCTTTGTTTTGTGAGCTCTCTGCATATTCAGGATATCAATCTTCTATCAGATATATATCTGGTAATGATTCCCTCCCATTCTGTGGGGTTCCTCTTCAATGGATTGATTATTTCCCTAGATATACAGAAACTTTTTAGTTTCATGAGTTCTTACTTATCGATTGTTGGTCTTAATCTCTGAGCAAATGGAGTATTCTTCAGAAAGTCCTTCCCTACACCTGAATCTTGTGGGCTGCTGCCTGTAATTTTTTTCTAACAGTTTTAGTATTTCAGGTTTCAAATTGTAGTATCTAATCCCTAACCTAAGTACTTGCAACTACAGCTATCTCTTATTTAACAAAGAGGCAAAAGCACACACTGGAGAAAAAAGCATCTTCAACAAATTGTGCTGGGAAAATGTCAAGGACAAAGATGTCGGGAACCAAACATGAACCATGGAAAGTAGTAGCTAAGCCAGAGAACAAGTCATAAGCCCACTGCCCTTACCCAGAGCAGTAACACCTGTCTATTAACTAGGGGCTCCCAAATATAAGAACATTCCACAGTCAGGTTCCATGACAACTGAAAGTAAAGAGCATTCCATGGTCAGGTAGCCTAGCAACAGAACAAATGGGCCCTGACCAGTAGTGACCTTAGCCGACATCTTGCAGTTGCACGACCTGCACATCTCCCATGTCTTGCACCCCTTCCATGTCCCTTCCATTTCCCTCCTTCCAGGCCCCTCCCTTCCTATGCTATATAAGCCTTGCAGAGGAAAATAAAATAAAATCTGCAGCTTGATCAGAATCCTGTCTTGCTGTCGTCCCTTGTGTCCCCTGTTTCTTTCATTCGGTCCCACAGGTGGGTTGCCCCCATTGAAACCCTGCTGGCTGGAGCAGGAAAACTGCATGTCTACATGTGGAAGAATGAGATTATACCTGTTTCTATGACTATGTATAAAAATTAACTCCATGGGCTGGAGAGATGGCTCAGCAGTTAAGAGCACTGGCTGCTCTTCCAGAGGGCTCGTGTTGAATTCCCAGCACTCACATGGCAGCTCACTGTCTGTAACTCCTGTTCCAGAGGATCTGATACCCTCATACAGACATACATGCAGGCAAAATACCAGTGTCCATAAAATAAAAATAAATAATTTTAAAAAAAAATTAGCTCCAAGTGGATCAAATACCTCAATACTCATCTCATTTTGGCTATTAATGCCAAATATATTAAGTTTCTATTCATGTATGTTATAGGATCCAGACTAAAATAATATGCATGTTGCTTTGTATAATTCTTGCCTAAATCGATGACAAGGGGCTGGAGAGCAGGCTCAGTAGTTAAGAGCACTTGCTCCCCTTCCTGAGGACCTGAGTTCAGTTTCAAGTCTCCACAGCAGGCATGGCACAACTACTCATAACTCCAGCTCCAGGGGGTCCAATGCCGCCTTCTGGTTTCTGCCAAAAGAAACCAACAAATTCTCTCTCTCTCTCTCTCTCTCTCTCTCTCTCTCTCTCTCTCTCTCTCTTCTCTCCTCTTTCTCTCTCTCTCTCTTGTGTGTGTGGATGTGTGTGTGTGTGTGTCTTCTCTCTCCTCTCTCCTGTCTCCTCTCTCACTCTCACTATTTTTACACACAAGTAAAAAAATAGAAACAAGCAAACAGAAGAATATATATTTGTATGAGTATTCTTTTTTTCCATGTATGGAATCAAGTTGCTGTCTAGGGTGACATTCTTTCAGCATGAAGCACTTCATACTTATTTTTATTTGTTAATTAGGATAAAATATTAGGCTTCATTGTAGAATTTCCAAACGTTTGTAGATTTGCAAAATCTGGTCTAGTTGATTCTTCTTCTCCTCATGCTCTCCATCCCTCTGTGTTCCCCTTATATTCTCCTTTCAGCATCCCTGTCACCTGGGATCTCTTACCTATCTCCTATCTCCATCCCTCTGCACATCTTTTCATTCTCTTTTGGTCTCCTTTCTAGGTTTTTAGGCTTCACCAACATTTGTACCCATTTATAGAAATATTGCACACACACACACACACACACACACACACACACACACACACACATTCGTGTGTGTGCTTTGTTAGAGGAAGAACATGCAGGTTTTTTGTTTTGTTTTGTTTTGTTTTGTTTTGTCTGACTCTGAGTTACCTTGCTTAGTATAGTACTTTCCTGATCCACTATTTTTCTGTAAGTTTCATACTTTCAGTTTCCTTATAGTTGAATACAATCCCATTGTATATACGGATGTGATAGCTTCTCTGTAGTAGGATGAATATATATATATTTCTTTGTACATACCCCCAAGGAGCTGTATAGCTGGGACATATGGTAGTTCTATTTTTAACCCTTTATGAAAACTCTACACTGACTTCCATCATTGGACAGACTAGATTATAATCCCACCAGCAATGACTTGGGATGACTATTCCTCACATGCTTGCCATTATTTGTTGTTCTTGATAATAGCTGAATGAGGTGAAATGGTATCCTGCTAGGTTTTTGTCAACCCAACACAAGCAAGAGTTATCTGCAAAGAGGAACCTCAATTAAGAAAACGCCTCCATCAGGTTGCCCATACTTATCCAAGTTGATGACTATTTCAAATTTTTTCCACTTTGGTTATAATATGACTGTGAATATTTGTGTATAAATTGTTTGTGGTACTGGACATTGAACCCAGATCTTTGTAAATGATAGGTAAACATTCTTCCATGTAAGTTTTATTATTGACACATATTTGCACTTCTCTTGGGGGTACAACTATGGAACTTCAAGGCCATATGGAAACTATATTTAAGTTTTGAAGGTTTTATGGATAAAATCAAGAGTCTCATGCATGCTAGTGAAGTTTTCTACCACTATGCCACATTCTTTCCCACCATGCCACATTTTTATCCCCTATATTGTTTTTAAGGAACAATCAAACTGTTTTCTAAAGTGGTGACACCATTTTACATTACCAAAAATAGTGGTATATGATTTTTCTTTGCTGTTTGTTGAAACAAGGTTTCACTATGCCGCCCTGGCTGGCCTGGAACTCATCCAGATGCACCCACCCATGCCTCTCTAGTGCTGGTATTAACGATATGCACAACTACACGTGGCTCAAGGATTTAATCTCCCTGCAATATACCCAACATTTATTTTGGTAGGCAGACTTTAATAATTCCATGAAAAGGAACCCAGAATCATGATGTGGACATCAAGTACAATAAGAAAGACTAGGACTGTTCATTACCACCACCTCAAATGTAGGAGAGTACTCCTTCATTTTAGCATGACAGCCTCTATAGTAAAAGCAGATAGTAGGTGTGGTATAATAGCAGACATTATAATTAAGTTTGGTAAAGCAGCACTAATTCCAAGCTTAAGGCAACATTGTAAGAATAAGGACGGCCTTAGCCAGGCGGTGGTGGCGCACGCCTTTAATCCCAGCACTCGGGAGGCAGAGGCAGGCAGATCTCTGTGAGTTCGAGGCCAGCCTGGGCTACAGAGTGAGTTCCAGGAAAGGCGCAAAGCTACACAGAGAAACCCTGTCTCAAAAAACCACAAAAAAGGAAGGCCTGACCCAGAGAATACACTCATGAAACAAGTTCTAAGTGCATCTCTGGCCGGCAGCTTTGTGAACATAGATGAGTTGCTTCTCTCTCTAGACCTCCACCCATGCAAGCTTTGGTCTACTCTAGACTCCAGAACAGTGGCTCTCCAATAGTGTCTTGCTTTATAGTCCAAGTAGACCTTGAACCTATAACTCTCCTGACGCAGTCTCCTGAGGTTTCTGGGATGTGGCACTACACTTAGTATGGAATACTCCACACCCAGAAGTCTATCTTAAATGCACCAAATGATTATGATACACTCTGAGAAATAAGGTGATTTTCTAACTTTTTAAGTGAAAGATATATTTTTCCACACATGTAATTATTTAATAATCCACAAAACTCTGAAGTATACAGATATTATTACTTTGCAAATATAAAGCCGGAGCAGCAGGAGCTTGTATCAATTGCACAAGATTAGACAAATAGAACAAAGATTCAAATTAAGCAGCCTGGCCCCTGAAGCTACACTCTTCTGGAGGGATCTAGCAAGGACAGTATAGTGTAACTCCTTTAACGTCCTGTTAACTACAAACAGAAGTTCTAAACCCCTTCTTTCTGCCTGTGTTGAAGAATCTACCATAGTGAAAGACTCCTTCTTTAAAAAGATTTATTTGCATTCAACATCCTGAAATTTTGTTTCTTAATGCTGCTTTCTGGTCAACTTCTCCAATCCAGCTCCACACACCTGCTCTAGAATGCCATGTAAATAGAATTATAATGGAACGGCAGTACTGAGGAGTCGTTTTCTCTCTGGCAATGGGCTTGCCAGCATTGCAGATTCTTTAAGTGATGGTGAGAAGATAGTGAGGGCTGAGGGCTAATGGTGGTCTGCTGTGTCTGGTGGCCATGGATACAGGACACTGTGGGCATATGGCTAAGTGCTCCCAAAACTGGTGCCATATGGGAAGGACCTGCTTCCTTCCAGCAGAGTACAGGGTAGTGATGGGCATGGTTTAAGCCTGCAGCCCTAAGCAATGCCTTCAGGCTGTGAAGATGACAGATCTATCTGTTAATCCTATTCAAGGCAGCATGCATGAACTGGAAATGAAGGATTTGCACAGGAGTATGTCTCAGAGATCTGAGAATTATTAAAATCAGGCTTCCTCTTGAAGTGATTTAAGTTTTCCCAGGCATGTGAATTTCATGGACTTCAGGTGATGTGTATTTAATTTTCTCAGAGAATTGTTTTGGTTGAGCCAGACAACCAGATGCAATTCTAGGGTCCATCAGCTAACTCAGCCTCTCTGGTGTCCGGTGCTTTGACTGTTTGCTGATGGAAAGCAGATGTGGGCTTCTCTCCACCCCCATTTTTGTTTATGTGTGGTCATTTCTTTCTAAAACTCAACGGAATCTCATGTTGCACTTTGTGAAGTCTATCAGTAACATTTCTTTCTCTGTTACTGCTGCACCCCCATTTTACCATTCAAAATATGAGTATCAAGCCATTGACAGTTGATTAAAGTGTGCTTATGGGCATGAGGACAGATGGAGGAATGACATCATGGCTCCCACTTCCCCATCTTCCAGATGGCACTTTGTAAGGACAGATACTAGCATTTCCTCTCAGACACAGCTCACTTGCTCTCTGCCTGGAACAAGCTCCGTTTCCCTTAGACGTACACAATGAAGCTGGCTCCCTTCCTTCACTTGAGGATGCTGAGGCATTTTCAGAATTTCTTGTTGAAATTAAAACTTCAAGCATTAACTACACTTCCTGCTTCAAAAATTTTAATTAGACACAGCAAGAGAGCAGCCTGCTGACTTAGAGTTCTGACCTATTTTTGCATGAAATGACTCATTGTTGGGATTGTATTGAATGTTGGATTTCTGCTCTGTGTTTATTACCCATGCTGGATTTGTCTTCTGACGGTAAATGCAAAGGAGTCATATGCTCTAATACTGCTGAAGGATTTTACCTGGATTACCAGGACTCTACCACTAATCAAATTTTTATATGCTGTACTTTTAAAATATAACTTGATTTTTAAATAAAAATAGAATTAGACTACATATTCTCTTTTATGTTGTCCTTGTTTTATACAACATAATATCTATGAGCTCACCCATATGTATGTTTCAGTAATACATTTACTTATATTCCTGAGTGATATATTGAATAAATATGCTGGGATTTTGTTTATTCTCTTAATTCAAGTTTGAGACATTTCCAGATAAACATTATTGTATACAAGATTGCTGTGTCATTTGGCAGATACAAGCAGCCACTGTTTATCTACAGTGTACAAAATAACAAGTTTCATTTTCATATATGCAGTTGGATTTTGCTCATGTTCACTATCCCACTACGCTCCTCCTTTCCCACTCATTTTTTCAGACTAAGTCACATCAGAGACTCATATGCAGTTGTAAGAAATAACAAAGAAGAACTGGAGACGGCTCAGTAGGCCTAGAGTACTTGTTGCTCTTGCAGGACACAGGTTCAGGACTCAGCACCTACATGGCAGCTCACTCCCTTCTGTAACCTTAGTTCCAGGGGCAGCGGGCATGCACACGGTTCACAAATATACATGCAGGCAAAGCATTCATATACATAAAACAAAGCAGAATTATCTTTTAGAAAAAGAAACAATGGAGACACTAACTACATAGACACTTTACTCAGGTCTGTCTGGTGGTGGCATCCTATAACTTATCATGCATCACTGCCAAGATAATAACATTGAGACAGTTATGATCTTATAGCCACACCTACTTTTCACACAAGCTCTACTCTGCATATTTTCTACTCTGTTCCTTTTTTCTGCTTATTTATTTACTTGTTTGTTTCCTTATTTAAGGAAAGTCTGAAACTCACTATGTAACCCAGGCTGACCTCCTCCAGTGCTGTTGTTATAATGCTGTAGCCCTGTGGTCAGCTTTTCTACCTTGCTCCTTAACTACTGGAAACCACTAATCTATTCTTTACTTCTACAGCATTGTCGTTCCTAGAATGGAGAACTTTTCAAAATATAAAAGTGTGAAACAGTAATTTGGAATAACACAAATGCAAGCCTGATATGATCCTTCACATCTATAATAGTAGTACTTGGAAGACAGGGGTAGGATTTCCATAAATGGAAGGCCAGCCTGGTCTATATAGCAAGTTCCGGGCCAATCTGGGCTATGGTTTGAAAGCCTGTCTCAAACAAATGAACCAAAAAACAAACAAAAAACCTCACTGCATTGTATTATCTTAGTTTTGGGGGCCAGTTTGTAGAGGCCATTAAAATTCCCTGGTTCCTGCTCCATCTTCAAAGCCAGCAACATTGCATCTTCATTTAGGTCACCCTCTCCATCTTTTAAGGGGTCTTGTGACCACACTAGAATGATCTGGATATTACAGCATCATGTCTAATCTCTCTATCTCAAAACCCTTAACCTAACCACACTCATCTAGTCCTTTATATTTATATTGCTCATTTCTTGAGGTGGAATTAAGGCCTCATGAATGCTAGGAAAGTATTCTACCACCGAACTACATCCTCTTCTGTCCCTTTTCATTTTCCTTATTAGCACATTTTGGTGAGCAGACAAAGAAATGGATTTCTTTGTGGTATTTTTATTCATCAATATACTTTGTTTTTATTCATCCCCGTCCTCCCGTACCTTGACACCCTTGCCTGCATTCCTTCATTTCCTCAAATAGTCCTCCTTTCTTTCTTTAAAAAAAAAAAGAGTTCTTACTAGTCGAGGATTGCCTAGAACTCATTCTGTAGCCTGGGCTTATCCAGTGTGTGATCCTTCTGCCCAAGCCTCCTGAATAGCTAGGATTACAAATCTGTGCCACTGGGCCTTATTCCTTTTGATCTGAGGATTTTGTTTGTTTGTTTGTTTTATATTTTGAGACAGTGTCAGGAAGGCCAGGCTGGCCTCAAACTCCATATGTATCTGATAGTTTGCCCCAAAAGCTAAAGCTTTTCTAATATTTGAAAAATTAGTCTCTAAAGAATTATATTTAGCAGACAAGTTGCCAAAGGATTGTTGTGAGAATTTAGAATGTGGGTGTGGGAAATTAATTTTCCTTCCAAATTTTTACTTCCCAAGAAGGGATCAAGTGGGAATGTCAGGGCCAAGAAAGTCTAGAACGTTATCTGGACCTTAATTCCTTCATCTACAACATGAAGACAGCCATATCAAAGCTACAAAGTACCACATACTATACCAGCCTTCATTAAACATCTTCCACCGCCTTCTGTAACAAGACCCAAGATAGTTTCCCTGTCTTTTATTGGCAGTGCAGTAGAGGAAGGGAGGTAGGGAGCAAGATGAGTCCAAAATCTTCCAGACAAGGAGGCAGAACGGGCTGACCCTCCCAGGGGTGTGCCAGAGATAAGGAGCCTAACCATACTTGATGGCACATGCCTGTAATCTCAGCACTGGGAAGACAAAAGCAAGAGGACCACAGTGGCCATTGGTTACATGGTCTCAAAGCTCCAATGCTCCACTGCCAAGCAAGTCTAGGAGTATCACCTGGTTAATACAGGTCCCATACATAGCCACACCAAACAACTGGGTTGTGAGCCTTAGCCTTTACCAGCTGATCTGGAAAACATGGTATGAAGGCGCACAAAAGGAACAGATCTGCCAGCTCTACCACACCTGTCACCTCAGGACCTCATCTGGCTACTCTTGCTTCGGTGGCCTTTAAAGGCATTGCTTCCTATTAAAACCAGGATAATTACATTCCTCCTTCCACTAGGGCCTAAGTCAAAGTAAAATGAGATAAAAGATAGAAAGGGAGCCTGGGGACCAGAAACTACAATGAAATACGCTGAAAGAAAGACCGAGTCACAGTGAAGTCTTCCTAAATTTTATTGGCACTGAAATAGAACACAGATTGAGCATAAACCCCTCCAAAACAATTATTTAAAAAACAAAAATACACACAAAAAAACCTGAATAAAAATTCTAACCTTCTCCCCAGTCTCTATGGGGGTGGGTTATTGCCCTTAATGCAGCTAGATTGCCCCCACAATTCCAGGTTTGGATTTAGCCAATATAGGACAGCTCACCGAGTGTCAAAATAATTCACAGCAATGCATATATTCCCCAAGGTTAAGTAGAAGGGGCATGGGTTGAGGGAGATGGGCTAGGGGTACTGCATGGAAGGACAATATAGCCTTTGGGGGACTGAACCCTGGGGAAAAGGCAAACAGGAACAATAAAACCAAATATTAAGTACATTTTAAATGGATTGTATGACCTATAGTGACAGGTAAATCACTAATACTGAAGTCTTCTTACATATTGTTTTTGGCAAAATATCATTTTCTAATATAGTATATATTTCCCAGACATGGGGTTGGGGGTAGTAAAAATAATGAAGCTAAAATAATCCTGTCCCAAGACTAGTATCTCTAATAGTGCATTAGCAAAAAAAGTCAAAAATCAATATCGAGTTAGATATCACTAGAATATATAATACTGGTAAAAATTAGAAGAGCACACTTGTGACACAGAAGAGGGTGTGGGGGTGTGCAGGGACAAGACCCGAATACCCAGCAGCTTTCCACATGTAGCTCCAAGGGACAGCACAATTAGGGATGAGAGCTGGGTTAGAGATCTGTCAGAAGCAGGGCCCACTCACTACTTTGGACTGGGTAAAATGGGGAAGGATTCCTGGGTGACTGAGAGACAAGAGCTACTCTTACTTGTCATAAGGTGTATCTGTGAAGCAGGAACAGTGGTCCAATTAGCTCTGGGGTTGGGGGAAGAGGAATTTAGAACTCCTGGCAGGGAAAATACTAAAGCCAGGTATAAACATTTCTCCCTTTGTGGCAAGAGCTTCAAATGCAACTGGCTAGGTTTAGGGGTACTCGTCCTCTCTGTCCTAGCTGGAAGGGACCTGGAGACTGGAGAGGACAGGGACAGATTGGGAGATGGAACCAGGAACATGAACTAACATGGGGGTAGCCCTACCCATGGACCTAACTTGATAGAAGAAAGGCTCCCAAGATGCACAGTGGCAAGAGGTTTTCTAGGTTGTTAGAATGCACTGTTTCCTTCATCCCTTTATTCCTCCTTGATTAGAAACTGAGTCCCTAAACACAGGGACAAGGCTTATTGGGACTGACTTTGTAATAGGCCCAATATGGGAGGTAGAAGAAGCAAGAATGACTAAACATCTTTTTACCCTCCAATCATTGCAAAGCCTAAATAACTCCAAAAGGGATGGACATTAAGAGGCCAAATCCTAGCTCAGTTGACATACTAAATGATAGAGTCAAGGCCTTAATTCTGTCCCTAAACCACACAACATCCTAACTTTGCAAATCATAGGATTCGGAAGAAAAAAGGCAAGAGATGGGAGCTAGCTATCAACCTATTTCACACCTGAGTCCCAGAGGAAAACAGCAAGTATGGGTGGGGAGTGCTTGTCAAATCAAAAGGAGTGAGCCTCTGAGCCGGGAAAGTAGGATCTATTCTAGAAAGCTAGGTTGACTATGACAGAGAAGGAGACTCCATTGGCACCATAGTGGGGGGCCGTTTGTTTGCCCAGGGATCTGAGTGGGGAGACTGAAGGGCTAAATTTGGTCCCATATACTGAATGCTTGGCATGGCTCCAAGGCTTTTCTAGTTAGTGGCTCCAGCACATTGTTAGTTAGGCAAAAGTAGAGAAGTGTGGGGACAAGGAAGAAGGAGGAGGGGTCCCTAAAAGCTGAATGCCCACTACATGGACTCAAACTCATCAATACGCTGTTTGGTGTTGCCCTGCCGGATCTGGCGCAGCGTCTTGTATTTGTCTCGTCCCAGTCGCATGTTCTCAGCATGGATCATGTCATTGGCAGTCTTCTTGGACTCATCTCGGGCATTGGCCAACTCTGAAGTAAGGGCCTGAGAGGATGCAAGAGGTCAGGTGTCAATGGCTTCCTCTCATTTCAGTCCCACTTCTTTGATTAGATGTCTCTTCTTTTTAATTTTTTCTCCCCTTTCCAACCCACATAAACCATACACACATGCGCACTCACAAGCATATGCCACATATGCACAGTGTAGGATGGATTGATGACGGCTCTCTCTTGAGAGTAGAACAATCAGAATAATATTCCAAATATTCAAGTAGTAATTTGGTTAGCTAGATATTTCCTAAATATAAGAAGGGAGCAGGAAGTAGAAGTGAGCTAAGTGATGTCCTCGGGTGTGATTAGTAAGGGAAAGTGTCTTCTCTTCAAGTTCCCATAGTCCTAGACTCCTATTCAGCACTGGCACGGGCTAAAGCTTGTATACCCTAGCTCTAATGGTCATGAGCTAGTAAGTCATTACCCAGTCTCCTTGACCTGTTGGCCCTGCCTGGATACCTTAAGATGCTTCTGCACACGCTCATTCTTCTCCGCCTCAGTAGTACGTTCCTCTTCACTGCGGTCCTTGGCCATAGCATCAGCCCGCAAGTCAGCACTGGCCTCTGCCCCATTCTCGTCCTGCTCATCCTGTTCATTCTCAGCAGGCTCTGCCACGTGAGGTGTACTCATGGCAGTCTTCAGCTCAGCACGAGTCTTCTCCAAGTCCTCCTGTACCATCTGGGCCTGTCCAGTGACAGAAAGACTGGCGGTCAGATCAGGTAACTTGTGGTAACCTAACCACACCTCGAAAGACATGTCAAGTAAGAGACCAGTTAGGACAAATGGCTTTATTAGCTTGACCCTGTGGATTTTTTAATTGAAAATAAGAGTGATTGTATCAACTTCCCACGGGTATTGGGGAATTCTAAAGTATTTGAGAAACCTTTGAGCACCTTCTCCCATAAAGACTGTAAAAAAAAAAAAGGTGTTTGTCTAAAAAGGGGGGTGTCTAAATCTAAGAAATGTAAGAATTAGAATATACACATATAGCATAATGCTTTGCTCTGAATTCTGTGTCTTACCTTTTGCTGCCATTCCACAGCTTCACTCTCCTTCTTCTTTCGGGCCATTTCCAACTGAGAGATCCGTGATGTCAGCTCGGCCATTTCTGAAGCCTATAAGCATATTTGAAGCCTATAAGGGCTTGACATTTGGGCTTCCAGAGGCCAGATACCTGTAACCCCAGTTCCTCTGTGGACCTGGCAGGTACTTGGCTGTTCCATTTCTTGTTGCCTTGTGACTCTTAACTAAATTACTCCACCCTTTCCACCTTCATAAGTCACAGCTCCCCTCCTGGACTACAGGACTCCTTAAGGCAGACAACAGGTCATCTCTGCCCCTCTTCTTTCCCTCATCCCCTCTTAATGTCACCAAATATACATGCAGTGGGGCCTCAGCAAAGCTTGGAAGTCAGTGCCGGAAGTAGCAAATGCTTCACTGCTACCAGAACAAACAAATACTAATATCGTAAGGCAATTTACACCATGGGAAAAGCGTATACATCTGCTTTTCCCTTGAGCAAATTTCTCATGGCATCTTTTTCCTGAGATACTAACACACCAATACTACAAGGGAAGGGACTATATTAAGGAAAGCCGGCCCTAGATTCTTAAAGTCCAAGTCACAGATCCCTAGTTTTGTACATGATGTCAGGGAGGGAATCTTTCCGATAGAGACAGAATGGGTTGTGATCCTTCATCAAACTCAGCTGTAACCTTTGACAAAGTCTCTCAGCCTCCATGATTCTCAAGTTCCTTGTCTAGTCACATTATTCTGTATGGGGTTTAATTCCATAGGGCTACTGAGGAAAGAAACAGAAGAAAGCAAGGAAAGAAGAAATGTGGCTTCGGCAACATGTGATAGGTACTCTTCCTTTTCCTTTCTTAGGTTACAGGAGCAGACCACTATTTAAGAAAATAAATAAGCCCATCGGCGGTGGCACACGCCTTTAATCCCAGCACTTGGGAGGCAGAGCCAGGTGGATCTCTGTGAGTTCGAGGCCAGCCTGGTCTACAGAGTGAGATCCAGGAAAGGTGCAAAGCTACACAGAGAAACTGTCTCGAAAAAAAAAGAAAAAAGAAAAAAGAAAGAGAGAGAGAGAGGAGACAGAGAGAGAGAGAAAGAAGGAAGGAAGGAAGGAAGGAAGGAAGGAAGGAAGGAAGGAAGGAAGGAAGGAAAAGAAAGAGAGAGAGAGAGAGAGAGAGAGAGAGAGAGAGAGAGAGAAAGAAAGAAAGAAAGAAAGAAAGAAAGAAAGAAAAATTCAAGGGCTCTGGAAGACTGTGCAGTTGTACTAGTGATACTTTAGCTTGCTTTTGAATGAACTCTTGGAGACCTCTGGGATACAAACAAGCTAGAAAGCCTCCGTTACACAGGCAAAGGAATTTATAAACCCATAGGGGGTCCAAACAAGAAAAATGCAGGCCCACAACCCCAGCCCAGGAGGTCACTTTACCAGCTGTTCCTGGGTCTTCTTCTGGTCCCGAGAAGCCTGCAGCAGGGCCTCCTTGGCTTCTTCAGCTTCTTGGCGCTCCTTGGCCAGTTTTTCAGCCTCACTCTGGGCACGTTTCCGCTCCTGCTCAAGTTCCAGGGCCCTGCGGGTCTGTTCTTCCAGTTCTAGTGAAAAGGAGAAAATTGATGGAGGGCTTACAGATGCAGATGGCCTACTAACTGGCTTCCTGGGAAATTCCCCCCTCATAGCACAGGAGTTCCACGAATTTTTCTTGATAAATTCCTTATCTACTCCGCGGCCACACCTGGCCGACATCTTGATCTGCAGTTCAGGTTCTGGGGAAACGGCCTCCACAGTGACTCCAAGCCTCACCTTGCTGAGCCTTCTTAGTCTGCTCCTCGATCTGCTTCAGCTTCTCCATCAGCTCCTCCTTCTCCCGTTCAATCTTCTCCTTCTCTTTCTCTGCGAGCTCACGCTTCTTCTTCTCGTTTTCCAGCAGAGCCCTAGAAAAGAGACGGAAGGATGTTAGCAGGCTAGCAAGGCTGCATGGAATCTGGAGGAACTCCAGGACCTGTGTCTGTCGGTCCCCACCCCCACCCCAACATAAGGCAGAACGTGTGAACAAGGAACACTCTCCAGTTTGTCCATAATCTAGCCACCACATCATGGCCTCACATAGATTTCCATGCTCAGTCCACTGACCAGGAATGCTGATACTGCAGGTAACCAACTAGATTCGATGGCTTTGCTCTTGTTCCCAACCTTCCATCTGGAAAATGATTTGCTAACTTTTGCACTCTGCCTTGTAGCTTTATAGCAAGGTGAATTTGCCTTTTGTGCTTCAAGTCTACAGCTGGGGCTAACTTTGCCTGCCTTAAACCCTAGCTTCAGGTTCCCTTTTCCTAGATTTTATTGCAGATACAGAATACATATTTGCTTTTTCTGGCCTCACTACCTATTTAAGGAATCATTTTTTTAAAGACTTTATTAATTTTTATTTTATGTGTGTCTTTCTTGTGTGTCTATAAGTGCACAACATGCATACAGTGCCCATGGAGTCTAGAAGAAGGTACCAGATCCCCTAGAAGTAGAGTTAGATGGTTGAAAGCTGCCATGTGGGTGCTGGGAACTGGACCTGGGTTTTCTGCAAGAGCAGTAAGTGCTCTTAACTGCTGAGCCACCCTCCACCCACTGGGAAGCATACTTAGACCTTGGCTACATGTCTTTACTCTTAGACCTTTCAGAATACTTGGCACACACTTTTTCATAGTACTTTTCACTATTGCATATGCTAAGCAATTTGTTTATCTTATCTCTCTTCTCCTACTAGAATGATAAGTGGTGGTGGTGCATGCCTTTAATTCTAGCACTTGGGAGGCAGGAACTGGCAGATCTCTAAATTCAAGGCCAGCCTGGTCTACAGAGTGAGTTCCAAGACCACTAGTGCTAACACTGTCTTTAAAAAAAAATTCTCCTACAAGAATGACAGCTTCATAAGATGAAGAATTTTCACCATTTTTTCACAGCTCAATAAATAGTTAAGGGAATGAATGATATAGCTTTTGTACCTCAAGACTATGTAAGACAGTGTGAACATATACGTATTTTCTTCATTCTCTTTGTTACTAGATTGTGAAGTCCTATAGGGCATGTTCTAGTTCAGTAAACTGCTCCCAAAATCTTGGTAAATTTTTCTCTGGGCTGTCAAAACAGCTTAGTGATAGAGTATTTGCCTGACATTCACAGGACTTTGAGTCCAAACCCACGGTGAGGGGAAAAGTCAACCTTAGTTTTGTGTGTGTGTGTGTGTGTGTGTGTGTGTGTATGACAAAAAGACACATACACACAGATATATACATGTATACATATATATGCATATATACATATACACACATAATTAAGGTTGACATACAAATAATATATCTATATGTATTAGAACCAGTTTCTATGTGAGAAAAAAATACATGCTCATTTTCATTTAATTTTCATTATTTAAGACAGGGTCTTACTATTTATTCCTGACTGGCCTTGAACTTGCAGCACCTTTGTGGGAGTGCAAACTTCTATAGTCACTTTGGAAACCAATATGGTAGTTTCTCAGAAAATTGAGAATCAATCTACCTCAAGACCCAGCTATACCAATCTTGAACATATACCCGAAGGATGCTCCATCCTATCATAAGGACACTTGCTTAACTATGTTCATAGCAGCATTATTTGTAACAGCCAGAACCTGGAAACAACCTAGATGTCCCTCAACTAAAGAATGGATAAAGAAAATGTGGTACATTTACACAATGGAGTATTACTTAGCTGTTAAAAACAATGACATCATGAAATTTGAAGGAAAATGGATGGAACTAGAAAAAAAAAATCACCCTGAGTGAGGTAACCCAGATCCAAAAAGACAAACATCGTATATACTCACTCGTAAGTGGCTATTAGCTGCAAAGTAAAGGATAACTATGCTACAATCCACAGACCCAGAGAAGCTAAGTAACAAGGAGGGCTCAAGGGGGTATGCTTGGATCTCCCTGGGAAGAGGAAATAGAACAGATTTCTCAGGTAGACTTGGGGTGGGTGAGGAGGTGATGGAGGAGGAGAGTACTGGAAGAAGTTCCTCCATCCTGTAACCTCTGAAATCCTACACTTCTGATGCCTGTTTTTAACAAGCAAAACTGTCTGAGCTGAAACTGAATACATGAAATTTCCTCCCCTCCACAGTTCACAAGTCCTGGTCTTGGGCTGATTTAACACCCTAGGCAGTCTAGGAACCTCTTAGAAAGTTCCTTACCACAGCAGTCGTCCTAACTCCAACATTATAGCACTTACCGCTCCATCTGCTTCTGGTGCTTCTCCTCCCGGGCCTGTGCCTTCATCTGCTGAACCTCAATGGTGTCAGGCTTACGCCGACGCATGTACAGCTCATGATTCCCCATGCACAGGGCCAAGATCCTCTTGTTAATCCGAAGCCGTGGAGCATAGAATACAAAGTCCTGGAGGGAAAACAGCAGTTGAGTCTTTAGGGCTGACAAGATGGCTCACGTAAGTCCTCGAGCAAACCCATACATGCATATACACACCAGTAATAAAATAATAAATTTTTAAAACATTGAACTTTTGAGGAAGGGGTGAAAGTGACCTTCTGGGTTCTGTAAAGCTAAAGTCAAAAGTCGTGGAAAGACTGTGCAATCCAATCATTTGCATTCCAGTGGGAATACTAGTTACCAGAGTAAGGAAATGATTTTTCCCAGAGTCGGTTGTCAGGGTACTGGCAGACTCAAGGCGAGAACCAGTGCTCTTTTCACTAAACCACAATTTTTCTCCAATTCTGCTCAGGAAATGCAGCCAACGGAAGTAAAGGTGCCCGGGCCAAGCCCGACACTAAGTGTTTGAAGCCCAAAAACAACATATAGAAAGAAAACCAATTCTAGCAAGTTGTCCTCTGAACTCCACATGTGCATCATGGAATGCTAATCCTTCCACCCCTCCACACAAAATAAACATGGAAAAGTGAAAAAAAATCTTTTTAAAAAACACTCTAAAATACTTCATCAGAAGGGTCTTTTTCTGCTACAGAATTTTTTTTTTCAGTTTTCAAACTAAGTTTATTATTGATTCACAGGTGGGAGCTAAAGAGGGCTGTGACCTTGGGTTAAGCCAATATGGAAGTTGGCCACATGGTGGGGAAGTAGCCACATGGCAGGGAGATCCTTACACAAAGTGTGAAAAGGCCCAAAGCCCCAGAGAAGGCATACTTAGTTTCTGGTCAGCATTTGGAACAAAACCACCGACGAGAAGAAAAGGGAAGAGTTACGTTTTTCTGCATCAGGATACAGTAAGATAAGCACATCCAACAGAACCTCTTGGCAACAAAAAGGGACTAAACTATGCGGTAGGAAGTCAGGGAAGGAAAAGTGCACTATCTCAGCAAAGAGACAATTATTCCTACTACTCTTTTATTTCTTTTTTTTTTTTTTTCTTTTTTTTTTTTTGAGACGGGGTTTCTCTGTGTAGCTTTGCGCCTTTCCTGGAACTCTCTCTGTACACCAGGCTGGCCTCGAACTCACAGAGATCCGCCTGCCTCTGCCTCCTGAGTGCTGGGATTAAAGGTGTGCACCACCAACACCTGGCATATTCCTACTACTCTTTACCTTAGCTTAAGGTGACTGACTGGCCTGACTGGATCAACTCTTAAGGGAGCAGAGAGTGTCACATGTCTCTACCTAGATGTCTAACTAGAGTTCTGAAATGAATGTAAAAGGGCCTCCTATAAGATAGGTAATACTCTAGCCAATAGATACATCATGGGTGTCTAAACCAGTTCTATAATCTCTGAAAAGTGTGTTCTAGTTGTAAGAAAGCAAGATGTAAGTGCACAAATATCTAAATTTCTTAAATATCAATTATCTTGATTGTTATTTGTTTTAAAAAGCCTTTGATTTCACCAGGCTTTTTATTTTATGGAGAAGTACATACATGAGCACTTTACCTCCATCATGCCCACCTAATTGTGTGCCTCCCCAAAATTCATGATCTCTTTTTAATTATTATTATCACATACTAAATAAATTAACAAATTAAATGTAATAATAAAAAGGCACATTTTAGAGGATATGGTAATGTAATTCTAGCACTGAGGGGCTGAAGCCTGAGGGCTACTTTAAGTTATGGCCAGGCTGGGCTAGAGTGAAACTTTGTCTTAAAAACTGATGGGTAAAGAAACACATATAAAGTAAATGTTTAACCTTATTTTATTAAAGGTTTTACAAGGCAAATTTGTAATGCCACCTTTGGAGTTGAACTTCTGGATCTGCTTTTTTTCCACAATTAACCATGAGCCAAGTACATGAAGAGTCCATTTTGGGGACTCAGGAAGGTGAGGTAATGGCAAGGCAGCAGGCACTTAGAACTGCCTGTAGCTCACCTCACTCACCAAGGGGGTTGGATAATAGGAACCAAATAAAGGATACCGCCTGACATTTCTCAGCATCAACTTCCTCCTACATTTTGCTTTCCATTTGTGCCTTCTTGTTCTGTTGTGTACAAGACACAGACAAATCCAAGAGCGTGTTTGTTCTGAAAATTATCGAAGTCTTGGCCAAAACCTGTCATGCAGTCAGGAGGAGGAGTCACTCACCGGAGCTTTTTTGTCAATAGGCTTGATGACAAACTTCTTATCATTGAAGGAGATATTCCTGATTTCGCTCCAAGGGAAGCCAATCTTAGGAGTCAGTCTGTAGAAACACAGGCCAACAACATCGTGACAAGAAGGAAAGAGATCTCATACCTTCTCCAGCACCAATCCCACTCTATCCCCTACCACAAACTTCTCCCTTGAGGAGACAGAGCTACTGTCAACTCGGCTACTGGGATTCCTTATTGCCCTTTGCTTTGTTCCATTTGGGGTTGGAGCAAATACCTTGTAAGAACCTTCCAGAGGATCTGCACTTCTATTTCACTGAAAACCTTCTATACAAAATCACTAACTTTGGGAAGATAGAATGAACTCTAAGATTTGGGTGGTAAATGGAACAATAATCTAATGATTTCATCCTTACCAAGAGCAGACCAAAAGGGGAAAATAAACAAGAAAGACAGTACTACAGCAAGACTTCTAGGCCAAAAGTCATTCGTAACATGAGATTGAACTTTATGAACCTTCACAAGATAAGACTCTAGTTCAGCACTGTCCAAAAATTATAAGGGTCACATTTATAAATTTCCTAGTAGCTATAAAAAATGGATAAAAAGGAAATACGATGACCTAATTGTAAAGGCTTGATTGATTAACTCTATAGATCCTAGTACTCACTACCATTTGAACATATAAATCAACATTTAAAACAACTGAAAAAATGCCTCCATAAGATCCAGCTGCAGGGCATTCTTTTAATTAGTGAGCAAGGGTCCAACCCTTTGTGGGAGATGTCATCATTGGACTGGTGGTCCTGGATTCTATAAGAAAGCAGGCTGAGAAAGCCATGGGGAGTAAGTCAGTAAGCAGCACTTCTTTGTGGCCTCTGCATCAGCTCCTGCCTCTGGGTTCCTGCCTCCAGGTTCCTGCCCTGCTTAAGTACCTACCTGCCCTCACTGTTTCTAATGATGAACTGCTATATGGAACTATGAGTGAAATAAACCCTTTCCTCCCCAAGTTGTTTTTCGTCATGGTGTTTCATTAGAAAATGGTAGCCCTAAACTAAGAGAGCCTTGAATTAACTATGTAGCCAAGGCTGGCCTTGAACTCCTGATTCCTGCTGCCTACACCTCCTGAGTGGTGGGATAACAGGCATGCACCACCATCCCCAGCATAATTTAGATATTAAATGTCTCCCCAAAACTCATTTGTTGAAGGCTAATGGTGTTATTAGTGGCGGCAGAAGTTTGTGAATGGGGCATGGATGGAGGAAGTAGGTTACTGGGGGCATGCCCTCAAAGGAAAGATTGGGAGTCCAGTCCCTTCCTCTTTCATTGTCTATTTCTCAGCAACTACATGCTCTCCACAAGGAAATTCTACCTCAGTACAGGCCCAAAGCCACTGCATCAAGTAAATGCAGACTGGAAACTCTAAATGCACAAGCCAAAATATCTTTCCTCCTTGAAGATGATTTCTCCCAGGAATTCTGTTACAGGTATAGAAAGATGATTAGTACACATTCTTTCTCATAGTAGTTCTTCAAAGTGTGGTATGTAGTTTATATTTATTATACATGTCAGCTGTAATGACATTTCAAATGTTCAACAGTCATGTGTGGCTAGCGACTACCACAACTCTAGTCAATATCGGACTAAGGAAGCGATACAAACATCTTTGCTGGACTTCATTAGGTAGAAAATTAATTGAGGTGGGATTCAAATGGTATAGTCTGGCTGTGTGGTAAGGGATGATACATATGTTTAATAGTGATCCAAATAACTCATGGACGTCTGAGGTATACCTGTCATTCTGCTCATAGATGTTGAGTCCCAAGGCATCCACACCCAGCCATAGCTCTGAGCCTTTCTTATTCTTGATGCTGAAATAGTTCACACCATACATCTCCAGGTCTTGAGCAATCTTGAGATATTCCAGGACAGCATCCTCCCTAGATGATCACGAATGGGAGACAGGGGTTGTCACAAAGTATAGAGCTCCCACATCCGACCCAGCATCATAAAAAAAGCCAGCCTGATCTGTGTTTCTGACAACCATCTTGCTAGCAAGATTGGGGAATTGGACATAAGCAAATGATGAGTAACAAGAATACACATGATTTCTGTTCAACAAAAACTGCTGCCAGAAACCTAAATAAGAAGAAGAGACTGTCCCTTGTCTTCTGGAATATTAGCCCTGCAGAAGCTATGCTCTAGCTCCCTCTCCTTTGCATGGTGACATCCTCTTAGAGAAGTGCATTCCTAGCACAACTTAGACAGAGTGCTGATGGTAAAATGAGATTTGCTCCTCAACCATCAAATTCTTTTACAATATTTAAAGAACCCCTTTCCAATTTCCTTTTAGGGGTGCAATCACTAGGTAGCCCAGAAACTTCCTTGAGATCCTGATTTTCCTTCCTTCTCATTGCTGTCAAAACTGTTTAGTATGTGGGGAGTGATGGAACATGCCTGTAATCCCAGCACCACCTGTAATTCCCAGCACTTGGAAGGTAGTGGTAAGATGATTGGGTGTTCAAGATCAGCCTAAGCTACATACTGAACACATTTCTCAAAAATCTTCTGGGGCTGGCAAAATGGCTCAGTTGGTCAGAGCATTGACCAGCAAGTCTGACAATCTGAGTTCAGTTACTGGGACCTACATGGGAGGGTACAAGAAGAAAACACACTCCCAAAAGTTGCCTCTGATCTGCCCATATGCACCCCAGCATGAGGCATTGGTACATAGGTGCACATCCCACCCACATACACACAAGCATGCATGCATGCACTCACACCCACACATGAGAGAGAGCCTGCATGTGTGCATCACACAAAATATATACAAATATAATAATTTAAAAATCATAACTTTGATCTGAGCTGGTGAGATGGTCCTGTGAGTAAATGTGCTTGACATACAACCTGACCACCTGAATTCCATATTTTAAACCCATGAAGGAAAGAGAATGAACTACTGAAGGTTGTTCTCTGACCTTCTGACACTCACTGTGACACGTACCCACATTCATACAACATGTATCACACACACACACACACACACACACACACACACACTACACAAAATAATAAACAAAAAATGAAGTCCTGATTTGATAATGAATTATCTTTTCAAGTTACAGTCCTTTGCATCAAAATTTGGCTCTTATGAATTTTAAAAAAGCTTAAAACTAAATCACAGTCTTATAATGATTTAAGTTTGCCTTCTATGTTGAAGTGCCAAAATCATCCCTATCTCCCTCTCTTAAAATCCACCAGTGGCCCTAATCACTTGCCTCTTCTCTGTAGACTCCACCCTCATTCTCCCTGCAAGGCCACTGAAACTCACAGCTGGCAGGGGAGGCTTACCTGAGCATGCCCCGGTGTTCCTCGTGCCACACCTGGATCCGCTCTTCCCACTGGTCCTTGTTGAGTTTGTGTTGCTCCAAGACTCTAGAAAGACAGTGAGTGATCAAAAACCTACAGGCCATAGGCAGGAAGCAAGGGAAGCTCACTTAGCTCTCTACAGAGTCTATGCAAATGTGAAGGTAGCCCGGTGAGGTATTGCTGAATTCCTACTGAATTCACACTGAAGCAGCCATAAGGAACTTGCTAAAACAAAAGCTCCATCTGACACAGGGATTCATCTGTTTGTTTGTTTGTTTGTTTGTTTGAAACCGGGTCTCTCTATTATGTAGCTCTGGCTATCTTGAAACTGATTATGTAGACCAGGCTGGCGTCAAACTCAGACAGACAGCTCCACCTGCCTCTGACTCCTAAGTGTTGGGAATAAAGGCCAGGCCCTCTTTATTCCTTTAACAACAAAGCTAATAATGTGCAGCATCTCTAAACTCAACAATAATACATCAGGAGTCTGTGTTGAAGGGCTAACGGTAGAGACAGGCAGGGATATTCTCTCCTACACCCCCTTAGGGCCAACAGCTGGTATTTATAAAACAGCTTTGGATACAGGGAAGGGATGTAGTCCCAGACTACTCTGAAGGAAACCAATAGGCCCAACCCCTAATTCCACCAGATTGTTAAACATGCCATCTGGGACATCATGGCACTGACCTCAAAAGTTTCCTAGGGCACAATTACCATCCCTAATATCTTCTACAGGCGTGTGTACAGGCCACAGCTCCAATTCCACTAGAGACCCCAGAATCAGGCTTGCTTAGCTTTTCTTCTCCTGTTCTAATCCAAAAGCTTATAGAAATTAATGGCCATCTAATACAAAATGAAACAAAACCTTCAAGGATAAAAAAAAGAAATCAAGACACTTGGGGGTTCAGGTCAGTTCTGCCTCAAATGTAGGAGATGAAGCAAATCAGAGCGAGTACCTCTGTATCTCTCTTTCTTAAGCCAGAAAATAAGGAAACCACTTGCCTTGTTTATTTGGCATTGTCATGATGTTAAAACAAATATATTAAGTGTTTAAGAGCTTTCCCCTTTGAAGTTTACAAAATCAGAGAACTAAGTAGAATGGAACCCGTGGCTTGCATAATTTTCTCTCTCTCCTGTGAATTTCTAAAATAAAATCTCATCAGTAGAAAAGAAATGGAAACGGGGGAGGACAAAACAAATCAACTCATCTTTGGTTCTACGTAAGCACCTTTCTCCAGGGTAATGAAGCTTTGAAATCAGGGAGAGAAAGGGGAAAACCGCTTCTTGAGGACCGGAAATACAATAGGCTAGAATACTATATGCAAATGTGCCTCTCTGAGGAGCACAGCAGTCTTTAGACAAAACCTAGTAGAAAGAAACTTATCTGGCAACCCACACAAATTGGGGATTGGGGGTTAGCCAGCATTTGGTTCTTACCCACTACCCACTTTAGCCAGGTCAAAGGAGACCAAGGCACCAGCTCACCTCTGGGGCAACAACTTATCTCCAGCCAGGTAGCCAGACTTGTGCACTTCCTTATTGAAGTCGCCGTACTTTGACTGGACAGCATAGGAGGCCAACAGCACTGCAGTTTCCGGTGGGCAATAAATGTCATCATTGAGAATACCCTCCTTCACTTGCAGAAAGAACAGGCGCTGGGTGATATCCTGGATCAGTTCCTCAGACACATCCTCTGGGTAGAACTTGGCCCTGAACTTGAAGAGCAGCGGACTCTCCTTCCGCACATCCTGTGCCGTCACCTAGGAGGAACAAGGAGGTTAGGTAGGCTCTCAAACAATGGATTGTGGTGATGGGAGAGTGTCTGTAAGGTACTGGGAGAGCACTGAGAGATTTTAAGTTCAGGTAATCTCCCAAGGCAGGGAGGCCACTCTCCTCTTAATTTAAAACAAAACTAAACTAAAACTAAAACACAGAAGTATTACTTTCACTGGGGAATCTTATACACATTTCTTCCTCTTGGAAATTTTCTTCTTAAAATTTCTAATGCACACTAATGACAGAAGCCACCATTACCTGACAATATAGCTTAATGACTTCAAATTCTAAGGGTAGCTTTACGAATACTCCTCTTTTTTAAGCTTTTTTTGTAACACTTACTGTATTTTATATTTTTTCTGTTTGTGAGTGCTGTGTCAAGTGCATGCATGGCACCTATGTTGGCCAGAAGAGGGCATTAGATCCCCTAGAACTATAGTTACAGTCATGTGTGAGCTGCTATGTCAGCACTGGGAACTGAACCCAGATCCTCTGGAAGAACAGTCAGTGCTCTTAACAGCTGAGCCATCTCTCCTGCCAATAAAGCTCCTCTTTGAAGTATTCCCCTATGTTATAAAGTATTGGAGAAGAGCAAATCTGGTTGAAGCCACAGAATTGTCTAGGTTAGACCATTATCAGATGACCTTCTAAAGCCTGAAAATGGTTCCTCATTTGCCCAGCAAAATGGCCACTGCTGGGGCCAGCAGCATGACTCAGAAGGTAAAGGCATTTGCTTCCAAAGCCGGTGACCTCATTTAGGTCTTAGGGAACAACAAAGTGGAAGAGAGAAGCAACATGTTTACCATGCCATACATGCACGCACACATACACATGCACAGACACAGTAAATAAATGTAATTTTACAAAGTCTCCATTCTTTTAATAAAACAAGGTCTTTGAAGCAGAAGTGAGATGCACACCTCTAGAAACAATCAGCAAAATGAGCCACAGCACAGTACTGAGACCTGTAAGGTGAAAGTCAACCAGTTTGGGTATGGAGAGGGAAATCTGCCAGGTGTCTACTTGGGGCAGTGTTTGGGATCTTTCTTACAATCCTACAGAATTTGAGAAAGGGATTTCACACCTTAAACCACTCAAAGCTTTGGTCCACCACAAGTCTAAATTAATGAGTCATCTCCACTCCTTTTGGTGTGGCCATCTTGCTCAGAAGTCAAAGTTGAAACACAACTTTCCCTGCCTATATTATGATGATAGTAACCAGTAGGAGCAAGTAGGTCAGATGTTCAAGGTCACCATCTGCTACTTATGGAGCTTGAGACCAGCCTACAAGAATCCCTCTCTCAAAATAAAAAAGGAGGATGGGAGTCATGGAAGCTGAAGAACCAACCATGCAGACAGATGAGAAAACACCTTTTGTCTACAGACAGCACAATCCTACAAAACATGGAAATCTTTGTCTGAATTAGGACAGCTGGCTAAGTGTGGTCATTCCCCTTCACATAACTTTTTAAACTAACACTCTAAACACTGTTTCCTTTGTTGTTTTGTTCAATATATTACTGATTAAGTATCTGAGGTTTGCTTGCTAGTGCATGTCATTAGCCGGAACAACATCTGACAGAGCGGTAAGTGATTACCTTCTTATTGAGTTTCAGCCAAGTAGAGAAAGCTTTTGTGTCCTGGTACTGCAGACCAAAGAACCAAACTTCCCTCAAGCCAATTGTTTTCACCACCTGGAAAAGACAAAACAATCGCTGGTTTAATATCTATCCTGTGCCAGGAATTAAAGAAGATAAAAGTGAAGCATCTTAATCTACCCTTAAAGGGTTTAAGGTACTGCTAGTCTGGAAAGAAAATACACTAAAAGCAGCAGTCAAGAAGTGATGTCAATTGGCAGTCGATGGCTTCTGGGGCAGTAAGTGTCCATTTTCTTCAGAGATGTGGCCTTTAGCAGGTTTCAATACTCCAGTGAATGGCTCTAGACCTATGACCGCACTGGCAAGACAAATTAGACTCTGTGGGTTAAAAAAATGGGTACATGAAGTTGGGAGAGAGAGAGTCTGAAAGTAGCTGGAGAAAGGTGAATACGATCAAAATGTATTGTGTGCATGCATGAAATTCTTACATAATTAAGAAAAATGTATTTTAAAATGAATTAATGTCATACAAGGAGTCTAGACTTAAAAAAAAAGAACATGGAAGTAGAAGGGAAACTATTTAGGAAAAGGACAAGGACCAATGGATGAAAGGAGGGTCATTATGATCAAAATATAATATATGTATATGAAAATGTGACAAATCCATTGTTTTTACAATTAACATATGCTTAATGCACAATAAAAAAAGAAAGGACTGATATCATCTTCTTTCCCCACTAAGTACTACTGTGAACACTGGCACTCACCAATAACCTTACAACCGTTATCATCTTCAATTCTCAAAAGAGCCCTATGACATAAGTCCAGTGATACCCTCTTTACATACAGTAGTACTAAAAAGTCCAGAAATGAAATTATATGCCCAAGGTGCAGATAATAAGTGACCAAGTCAAGATTTAAATTATGTTGTATTTTGTTTGTTTGTTTGTTTTTTCGAGATAGGGGTTCTCTGTGTAGTTTTGGTGCCTGTCCTGTATCTCACTCTGTAGACCAGGCTGGCCTCGAACTCACAGAGATCCACCTGCCTTTGCCTCCCCAGTGCTGGGATTAAAGGCATGAGCCACCACCACCCAGTTTATGTCAGATTTTAAATCAAGGCAATTCTCATACTTCCTCCCTTCTCCTACAATGCTATATAGCTGTCTGCTCCCAAAATGAATTAGAGACTGTAGATAAAGATTCTTGGGTTAACCCTTATCATATCCTTCTGGGGTACTCACATATATTGTCCTTCGCCATTTTTGTTTTTCTATTTATTATAAAGGAGGATACTACATTGGGCATAGCAATGCATGTCTGTATTCCCAGCTCTCAAGAGGAGGCAGAGGCAGGGGGATCAGAAGCTCAATATCAGCATCCTTGGTTACATAGAGAGTCTGAGCCCACTTTGGGCTACATGAGATCCTGTGCCAAAAAGCAAGGCGTGGACTGTGCTTAATATCAGCACTCAGGAAGCAGAGGCAGGCAGGTCTCTGGTCTCTGTGAATTCAAGACCAGCCTTGTGTACATGGCATGTTCCAGGTCAGCCAGGGCTACATATTAAATGTCTGTCTCAAATTAACCAAGGAAGCATGTTTAACAAGACACAGAAAAGGTGCAGAGATCCAGCTGGAGGAGTGCAGAGTTCCTAGGTCCCTCCAGGAACTTCCACCTGTCCAGCTGTCTAGAATCTTCCCACCTTAGGCCTTCAGGTTTTTATGAATTACATCATTATAACTGACAGTCACTGATGTCATCAATTCAAATTTCACAGCTATCCTTTATATTTGGAAATGATGTCAATATCTAAGACAAAGTCTCACTTGGAATACCCCAAGAAAGAACACTTGAGAAGACAAATTGGGGAGCATAGTATATGAATACCCATTACCCCAAAGCTATATTGTTCCTGGGTACTGAAGTATTTATGGCTAACCTTTGTCCTATGAAGAAGCTCAAGGGCTTGTATTGCCCAGTGCCCTTAGCCTGAATGGAGGACAAGAAATGGAGGCCTACAAGGACAAGACAGGATGGAGTCTATTCTCAGGCCCTGACACTAGCATGCTGATGAACCAGTTGTAGGCTGCACACCAGCATGTTCAAGACTAGAGATAGCCACACTAAAGCTGAGCGATATCACACAGTCCCCATATTTTATTTGGGGTATAAAAGGATGGAAATAAAACTTTAGATGAGTAGAAAATCTATAAAACTTAACTAGAGATAAAAACAAGGACCCAGAGTTTCCAATGTTCTTCCTAGTAAACAAATCAATACCTTCCCCCACCTCACACAACAACCACTTGGAGAAGAAACCATGTTCTAAGATATTACACTTTCTCTTTATAGTTTGATGTCACATATCAGGAAATATGAACAAATATCTTCTATCTGTAATTTGCAGCCAGTATATTTCTTTTGCTGATTCCAACTTCCTCATTATCTAATTGTTAAATGATATCACATACAGGGATGGGTATGGGAAGATTTTTTTAAAGCTCTTTCTTGTCCTACATTTAACATAGGACATTTAACTGAAATGCAACTGGGGGGAAGAAGAAACGTTCCATACACATTCAGATCCTAGAGAGATTAAAAGACCCACTGAAGATGTTACAGACCACAGGGCTAACATGCTTAGGTACTAAAGGAGTGGGGCATAAAAGGAACAGAACTGGTAAGGCAACAATCGCCCTTTACCTAAACCAAGAGGCCAGTTGTGACAGCTCAGAAAACCTAGGACTAAAGGGGATTTTGATATGAACACTGCCTCTTCTTTTGTGAGCATAGGGAAATCAAAACGATATGAATTTTCCACTTCCTTAAGCTCTTGAGCTTGGAGAGATGAGCAGTCTCTCAACCTATGCTGAAGTTCCAAAGTGAGGATATGGGAGGAAGGAAATACAGTCTGAAGTCAGAACTGATATTGAAAAAGAACAAAGACAATAGAGATGACCTGTGACTACAGGCTACAAGGAAATCTCCAATTAAGGTCCATGGCGTGATGGGGGCCATTTGATCAGACAACTCCTGGCTCCATTTCCAATTCCAAGATCAAGGAAATTAGGCCAAGAATTACTCACTTCCAATTTTTATTGTAGCCAAGACCTCTATTTCAGGTGGGGCAGGGCTTGGGGGAGGAAAGACCCTACTTTTCAAATTAGAGAAAAGTATCCAGCTCTTCGTTCTAGGAACATACCTTTTTAGAGCCAGTAGAGTCCTTATAATGCTGAGAAATGGCTCCTTCCCCAGGGGAAAAAATACTTGCTTCTTTTGGTACCAGACACCCCGCTCATATGACCTCCTCAAAGCTGCCATTAAGAAACCCTTAAGCAGTAGAACAGAGTGAATGACTATACCAAAGAGGCCTAGGGGTATGGTGGAATTGAGAGGTGCACTAAAAAAATCATGAATCAAGATGAGTGGAAAGCTATCCCAATAAACACATTTTGGGTGAACCAGAAAACCAAAACAAAAAAACCTAGAGACTGTGAATTCTGCTCTGTACTCTGCACTATTTCCCCAAATAGACTGTGTAAAGAAAACAGGGCTAACACAGTGTAAGCTAGTAAACTGATGTCTAGTGATGGACCGATCAAATTCCCTTCAAATTCAGTGTGCATCGCCATATGTAAATACTGCTGGTGGCTGTGGTCAGTGCAGTCATGAGCTCACAGCAGCTGTGATTAGCTACATGAGATTTGCATGAACAACCTCTCATGGAGAGGGCTTTGTGATGCCACACCCATCCCTGAAGATCTACAGGCAGTTTACTGGGGGGTGCTCGTGCTTCTGCAAATGGCCCTAAGGAAACTCACTGGTGAAGGGGGGCAGACAGGAAAGTAGAAGAGGGACTAGTTGGGAAGAGGAAAGCGATTGGCAGGGGTGGGAGTCAGGGCTAATGGGAATAAGGGAGAAGCGGATATGGCAAAACGCAGGAAGTACATTTATTGAAAATGCCATACCAAGCTGGGCATGGTGGTGCACGCCTTTAACCCTAGAACTCTGGAGGGAGACAGGTGAATTTCTGAGTTTGAGGCTAGCCTAGTCTAGACAGCAAGTTCCAGGACAGCCAGGGCTGCTACTACTACACAGAAAAACCCTGTCTTGAAAAATAACAACAACAAAGAAAAACTACAAAGAAAGAAAACTGAACTTTAATAAAAGGAAGAGATTTGCAAATAAAAAAAACCACATCATTGCTAATTTCTAGGAGTTTCAGGGCGTAAGACAGAATTCTATTTATCTTTTTTTTTTGACTTGTAGAAGTCAATTCATATACCATCTGCACCTATCTGTGGAACAAATCAATGACATCATGAGCCATCTCAGAAGCCCAGAGCTGCATCATAAGCAAGGCCAGAGCCTTAAGAAAAATACAGCATGAGAAATTATGTGCAAAATTGCATCAATACCCAGGCATATGAAGTGCACTAAGATTCTAATACAGGCTTGGCAGCAGCTGCATCACCACCCACCTAAAAGCAAATCGATGTTTAACTGAAAAAATCTGTAAGATGCTACCACAACCTATGCTTCTTCTGCTCCACATAGCTTGTACTCCAGTGAGCATCTTCTTCACAGAACAGACACTACTCAGCTGAGTTTCTGTTTAGGGAATAGGTAAACAAAGGGAGCTCGTACAGGGCATAGTTGGCAGAAGGCACTGGGAAAAAGTAGAATCTAATACCTAGGTTCAAGTTCAAGCTATCCCACTCCTTATAACTATGTGACCTTAAGCAGAACTTCCCCCCTCACTAAGCCTCAATTCGTCACCTGTAGAATGGGGATACTACTACTATTAGTGTCACAATAGATGTTAATCATCCTATAAAATAAAACCAAAAAAAAAAAAAAAAAAAAAAAAAGAAGTCCTAATGCAAAGTCAGCCAGGCATAAGTACTTTACTGAGCCAGAAAGCTTTGTGATTTTTATGGTTCCTTCAACTGAACTCCCAGGATATTCCACATACATTTGGCTCTTAAAAAGATTATTGGAATGGCTGAGAAACCAGGCAGGGTCTCTATATACATACAAATATATATGTGCAATAGCAATTAGTGAATCTGAAGGAGCGCAGGGAAGGATATATGGGAGAGTTTGGAGGGAGGAAAGGGAAAGGGGAAATGTTGTAATTATATTAGAATCTCAAAGGGCAAAATAGCGTTATTCACAGTGGTAGCCCTGCCACCTAGTGGCTCGTACAAAATTCAAGATGAAGTCATTTGAAGAATCTGCCTTAAGAGATTAAAGCAAGTACAGCATGCCTGAAGCAAATGTGTTGTTTCTCTTTCCTGGCAGCAAGCACACTCACAAACAGAGGTAAGTGGGAGCAACTTTGGGCCCCGTTCCCATTTCCCACCAGGCCCTGGGCCTCCTCAAGCTATGTTTTCCCATTGTTGCATGTTATTTATCACTGGGTGCCAAGAAATAGGCTTCCTCTTATTTTGACTTCCCTTCTGGTCATAAGCCAGATGCCTGCTGAGTTCCAGAATGGCCCTAGAGCTTCAGTCAATTGCTTTCAAGGCCCGGTTCTGCCAGAAGGGCTTCCTTGAATGATGGATCTCAAAGGCAGGTCGAATTGGTTTCTTCCCTATGCTTTATCAAGCTAGAGGAAGGGAAGAGCTCACATCTGTAGATTCTCATTCTCATTTGCTTTCACCTCAAGAGAGATAGCTGCTTAGTATCTTGTCAAGATATTTTATCCAATAATTTTCATCTATGATATCACAGCTCTGACCCTTCTGACCTCACAGAGTGACTGTATTCTTTTTTCTGTGGTAGCCTCTCAGGGGACCTATGGACAGAAAACACATCTTCTATGAAACATCTCCAAGCTAGAGCACCCTCATTCGCCCCACATAGTGTGGTGCAGTGGGAGAGAAGTATGTTTGTGCAGAAATGAATTCGAAACTCCATATCACAGCTTGCTGGTGACATGACCTACTAAGGTGTGTTCTTTGTCCTTTTGGGGACAGGATTATTGTGATGATTAAAGAACCCAGCTATATGTAAAACCTCACATATTTATCACTTCCAACTCAATTCATCGATTGTACTGTTACTAACAATAGTCACCATGTTGTATAATAGAACTCAAGGTCATTTTTTCATTTGTTCATGTGTCTGTTGAGACAGGATCTCATGTTGCTCAGGGTAGTAAAGAGTAAAGCTCACTATACTCTTGAGAATGGTCTTGAACTCCTGATCCTCCTGCCTCTATCTTCAGAGATTACAGGCTACCAACCCAACTTCACAGTCACTATCATCTGAATGAAATTTTAGCAAAAGCACCTACCCAGGGATAATCTATAGTAGATGTTCAATAAATATAGTTTCCAAGATATTGCTGAATTCCAATCCATAGAATGGGGATACTACTAACATGTATACATTATCTGGTTTTCTCTCTTAGTCTTTTTCTCGATGATTATGAAAGATTAAAATCTTTAGGGCTCTGTTTGAGAGGCAATAACCTTCAGCCTACCAGCCAAGAATGCTTGCACATATCTAATTCCAGGAGTCAGGAGGCTAAGACAGGAAGATTGCTCTGAGTTCCAGGCAGCCTGGACTACATAATAAATACCAGGTCAGCCAGAGTTATATATCAAGACCTCATTCCCTGCCCAAAAAACTACCATTCCAATCTGCTCAGGGCTCACAGCCATAGCAGCCTCGTACAGAACTACACACCCAGTACATAAAGCAAACAAACACTAACAATGAATTACCAAGTAGAGATTTTTTTGAAATTAATAAAATTTTGCCCACAGATTGTTATTTTGCCCCAGGCTCTCAGTTGTGTCTTCCTTGCAGCCATCTAAGTCATGACTTAGTCCCCCTTCGGTGCAAAAGGACAAAGCCCAGTCAGTGGTCAGAGCAGGGAAGGAAGGGTATAGCGATCATTGCTTTGGGAGAGGAGTGAGCAGAAGCAGAACTCTGGAAGGAGTCTAGGAAGAGGTCAAAGTAAGAGGTCAAAGAGGTACTCTCCCCTCGCTCAGCACCTCTTCCTAAAACCTTACTACCTAAAACAAGGGACCCAGGAGCTTATGTCTATCTTACAGACTACTAGAAGCCAATCCAGAAGACATGTTCTGCCAGCTGCCTTTCTCCTCCCAGCAACTCGAATGAGGCCTTTTCTTTCTTTTACAGAAAAGGGTTGTCTGAACTCTAAACAATGGAATACAGAAAACTTGGCAGAGATAAATCTTTGAGAGATAACCAAATTTGAGGAACCATTTACAGACGGGGAAACTGAGGCCCAAAGAAGTGAAATGTTTGTGTGAAACAAGAAATTAGTGATGGGCTGGAGAAGTGGCACAGAGGTGAAGAGTACTGGCTGCTCTTCCAGAGGTCCTGAGTTCAATTCCCATCAACCACATGGTGGCTCACAACCATCTGTAATGAGATCTGGCGCCCTCTTCTGGCATGCCAGAAGACTGTACACATAATAAATACATAAATCTTGAAAAGAAAAAAATTAGTGGCAAAGCCAGCTCCAGACATCAGAATTTCGGACTTTCTTTCTACTGTCCTTTCAAATTCACTAGTCTATCCCTCTAAAAGCTCTTCAATATAGAACCCACATGAAAAACCTTATAATATATAATCAAAATGCATTCAGTCATTGCAGACTAGTACTATATTCACTTGTGAGCTATGGAAATGTCAACACATAACTTATGTGTTTAAAATTCCTCCGACTAACTTCTATTTTCACAAATTAACCATCAGTGATTACCCTACACCATTCTAAACAAAAACACAGAACAAACTCCAGAGAAGGAGTAAGTTCCAACTAAATCTAAAAGTCGATCATCAAGTCTATCTCCCAATCCTAGTACATAAATGAGACAAAAAGCATTATGGTATTAGAAGGGGAGCCATCATTTACTACTCTACTACATGCTTGTACAAAATACTTTCTTCCAAGCTTTTTGGGTTTTCTTACCATCTTGTCTATTTCTGATCTGGAATTTCGTGCAACCTTCTATGCACAGTAATCAGGTTTTTTGGGGAATGGTAAAGATACAAATCATATTACATTTTTATAAAAGCGAAAGGCCTGTAAAGTAGCAGCAATTTTCCCCTTCTTTCACATCTGTGTATGTGCACAGACACACAGGCCACGGTCTGCATAAGAAAGTGAGAGGGAAACGTCTGCGCACTGAGGCACACACCTATAATCCTAGCACTTGGGAGGCTGAGGTTTTCAGTGAAATAGAAGTGCAGATCCTCTGGAAGGTTCTTACAAGGTATTTGCTCCAACCCCAAATGGAACAAAGCAAAGGGCAATAAGGAATCCCAGTAGCCAAGTTGTCCTTGGAAGGACAAGTAGAAAAAGAGACCTTTTCCAAAACACAGAAGGAATGGTTGGTCTGCACTCTGATGAGGCCTACTGGCAGAAGTGATTAGGGAACAAGGCCCTCCCTTACCTGGTCAAACAGCTGCTTGCCAGTGGTGTTCGGCTGAATGGCAAACTCCAGCTCTGCGTCCATGGTGGTCACACGCACACTGATCTAGGATGAGATGAAAGAAGGCAAATTAGTTCTGTGGCTTTGTGCTCAGCAGGTGATGAGACAAATGTCTCTGCTCAACTTTGGGGAAAGAAATCCAAGTGCCAAGAAACTGAGTAAATAAGAAACTGGTGTGAAAAAAAGGTACAGCATTGACATAAGTCATAACCTAACCATATTCTCAACCACAGTACTGAAGATAAAAACAAAGTCACAAACAATGCTTCACCAAGAGGCGAACATGAATGTAAAGCATCCTACTACAAAGAGGAAGAAAAGATTGACTATATTTCCTCCAGAAAATGTCCCCACCTATACCAGCCAATTGCAGCCCACAGCAGTCTTTTCTTACCTCTGGTCTCCAGGCTGGCTTATCTATGACACTACTAGACAGCTGCAGAAGCAAAATTAAATTAAAGTAAAAACAAAAACACTGGGTCCTCTGCTATGAACTTTAAAAGCTACAATATCAACCTTCTAAGCAGACACTCAGCCGAACACCACTGATGCAGTGGTTCTATGCGACATGACCCCTTGGGGGGGGGGGGCGTTGAATGACACTTCACAAGAGCTAAGACCATCAGGAAACACAAATATTTACATTACGATTCATAACAGTAGCAAAATGACAGTTATGAAGTAGCAAAGAAAAGAATTTTATGGTTGGGGGTCACCACAACATGAGAAAACTGTATTAAAGGGTTGGAGCATTAGGAAGGCTGAGAACCACTGCAACAGAGGCATGGTGATTATGGGAGTAACCAACCACTTTCTGATTGAATTTGAGACCCCCTCTACAGGAGGAAGACATGCTCACTACTGTAAACCTGCTCAAAAGCCCATGATTGGGGAGGTCATATGCCTTAGTAGAGAACCTACTACTATTGATTTACTCAATAGACATGTAGTCAAACTGGCCTCTAGTTTTTTTGTTTCTGTTTGTTTCTTTTTTTTTTTTTTTTTTTTTTTTTTTTTTTGGTTTTTCGACACAGGGTTTCTCTGTGTAGTTTCGGTGCCTTTCCTGGAACTCACTCTGTAGCCCAGGCTGGCCTCGAACTCACAGAGATCCGCCTAGCTCTGCCTCCCAAGTGCTGAGATTAAAGGCGTGCGCCACCACCGCCCAGCCCATAAAGCCTAGAGAACATCATAGAAGATGGGGAGGAAGAATGTAAGTGCTGGGGCAGGAAGGGAAGTGCTGGAAACATTGTCTTCTAGATATGGCATGGCAGCTGCAACTCTGAACTCACAGCAATATTGTGTAATTCCACAAGATCTGCACAATATTGAGCACATCAACATGACAGGGCAGGAGCTAGTGAGACTCCATCTCTCCATAAGGAGCTACAGCCAATTAATTGTTGCTGGGGGGGGCAGGGAGGAGTCATTTGCTCAAGTACGTAACCTCCCACAGGTGCTCATGCAGGAAACCCTAATTAAATGCAATGGAGCACACACACAAAGAAAACTACTGAAGGTAAAGAGGATAAGAGCACACAGTAAGAATGTGATCCAAGTGTGTATGTACATGTATATACAGCGTCTATACACACACACACACACACACACACACACACTTGAAATTGTGGAAGAGTAAAAACAAATTTAAAACTGGGTCCCAAGCCTCACAGCACGATAATGGGCTCAATTCACCAACATGAATAGCTCTTAGCCTTTTCTTGGGCCTCAGTTTCAGTAACCTGCAGAAAGGCAGACAGACATGGGACAAGGGAGCAGGTAATTGAAGCAATGACTAAGGATCATTCTAAGAATGAAGTCTGTGGCTCTATATACTGCCTCGTTCTGCTAATGCTTCCTGCATTTGTGTCTCACTGTTCTCTCCAGGTACAGCAGAGGAAAGGGGAATCAGCAGAGGTGAATGTGTACAAGATAAATGCGCTACCCCAAAGAGAGGGAGTCAGGCATGGACCAAACTATAAGGCAGGAGGGAAAAAGGAGGGGTGAAATGGTGTAATTATATTTTAATCCAAAACCACTTTAAATGAAAAATATTAACATATTCTATATTATAAGTGAAAAGAGAAAAATACCAAGTAACTGTAGCTTATTAAGGAAGAGGAGTGAGGCCTCCCAGTGGCAACCAAAATCCAAGCTTTTATACAGTCTCAGAAAATAACAGTTGAGTCACTAAAATTTAGTGCATTGCAGTCCACCATTTTCCTGATGTGTCTGTATTGCTTCTTCCAGGACCTCTGGCCAACAATCCCAGATACATACTACTAGCAAGTTGGAGTTATGCTGTCTACAGGTTGAAACGACAGCTCAACCCAAATCAATCTCAGACTCTGTTACTACTCGGAGATATAAATATAAGCCAGGATGCAAAGATGATTTGCAAAGATCAAAGATGATTCCTGCTATCTCTGGTAGTCTTGGTGCTTCACACAATTCCTGATACATCATAGATTCTCAAAAACATAAGCTATAAGATCATTCACCAAGATGTGTGTGGCCATAAGATGAAAGTTTTTAAGTGGCCTACCATATTTCCAAGGGAATGGAAAGAACTCTTGAACTGCAAGAATGTGTGCAATCATTGATATGCAGAGACAGATAGTGCCACTTTCTGAAAATACCTCTGCACTGAGGAAGTTGAATTAAAGAAATCCTTAGAAGCTTTTAAATTAAAACGTGTATCAGATAGCCACGTAGGATTTCATTGGCACCAGACAACAGTCACAACCTTAGAAACAGATTCCCTGGCCTACGCCAAGGACAACTGAGATTTTATTATGAAGGAGATTTTTCTTTAGTAAAAACTTGACAGTGGTGGTACTAACAAATATAGTAACAATAAACAACAGCTTTCATGTATCTAGATATACAACTCACTAGGTACTTCATATGTACTACCTCTGGTTTTTTTTTTTGTTGTTTGTTTTTTGTTTTTTGTTTTGTTTTATTTTTTGTTTTCCGAGACAGGGTTTCTCTGTGTAGCTTTGCGCCTTTCCTGGATCTCACTCTGTAGACCAGGCTGGCCTCGAACTCAGAGATTCGCCTGCCGCTGCCTCCCGAGTGCTGGGATTAAAGGTGTGTGCCACCACTGCCCGGCTTTTGTACTACCTCTCTTAACAGTAAGTCACTCTGATTATTTCTACATTGGGGATGAGGAAATAGACACAATATATATTATATCACAGACACATAATTATAATGCTAGTATGTGGGAGTTTGAATACAGGTCTTTGTCCAGACTTTACTATTTAAATTAATATGTTAATTTCCTCTTACAAAATATGGAAGGTTTCCATTGGAAAAAAAAGATAAAATTTTATACTACTAGATATTTTGCTATAAAGCATAGCAAAAAGATGGCTTGTTATATGGTCATATAAAATTTCATGCTTTGAGGATATCAAGATGGTGCTTGCTACCAAATCTGATGATCTGAACTGAAGCCTTAAGGCACACATGGTAGAGGAAGAAAACCAACTCTGTAGAGTGTCCCGTGACCTCCAAGTACACCCATGTTACACACACACACACACACACACACACACACACACACAGGCACACACAATAGAAGTATAAACAAAATTGTGCACAGTATACAAGCTCATCTTCATAAGATGTATATAAGGTAAATGCAATAATGTCCTAATATTAGCTAAGCTTTGTTTTTTTGTTTGTTTTTGTTTTTGTTTGTTTGTTTGTTTTGCGAGACAGGGTTTCTCTGTGTAGCTTTGAAGCCTGTCCTGGAACTCACTCTGTAGCCTAGGCTGGCCTCGAACTCACAGAGATCCGCCTGCCTCTGCCTCTCGAGTGCTGGGATCAAAGGCGTGCACCACTACCACCCGGCTAAGCTTTGTTTTTTAATGAAGTTATGGGTGATTTTTCTCTTGTTTAAATTACAAAAAAACAAAAAAAAATGTTCACACTGTTGAGGGGAAACCTAAATATGGAATTGCCAAAGATGTGAATCCCCATGGAATAGGTATGGTATTAAACCTTATTAAATCTTTGTATCTTTGGATTTTTCCCAAGCACAAAGGTCAGGTAGCACCAACATGGAGGCAGACACCATTTTGCCAGCTAAACAACTCTGACAAACAGCAGACCCAAGGAATAACTTTGTAAATAAATATCAGCAGAGATTCAGGGAGGAAATCTATTTCAGTACTGACAATGAGACAGGAAAGGCCCTTAAGGCAGGGACAAGTAAAGCAAGTGCCTTGTGAGAGTAAGCCAAGGTTAGCCACCTTACTGGGTGTTACCCTAAGCTTCCTGCCAATCCAGTGAGCACCATAGTAATGAGTTCTCATATCGTATGGAGAAAATGGCCCTGTGGGCTGGAATGTGTGCAGAAAGCAGTTGCCATGCTAAATACAGCCTCAGGTCACCTTCTGCTGGGTGAAAAGTGTCAGCAAACTATCTAGTGGGGATGAGAAGATGCATCAGTGAGTGGAATTTCTTGCTCTGCAAGTATAAGGACCTGAGTTCAATCCCCACTACCACATGAAAGTTGGTATCAGTGGTGTATGTCTCCGGTTTCAGCACTGCAAGGTGGAGGAAGGTAGATTCCTGGAGTTCAGTAGCCAGTCAGCTTAGTCATTCAATAAGCTCTGGTTTCAGCAGGAGAACTTTTTTCATAAAAGTAAAATAAAATGGAAAGGGATAGAGGAAGTCACCTGACATTTACCTCTGTCCTCTACACATGTACATACCCACACAAGCATGTACATACACCTAACACACACACATACATACCAAAAAAATCACAAACAAACAAACAAACCAATGGCTAAGAATATAGAGTGGAATGGGGATAGTGGTCTTTCTAATACACTGATTTATCCTCATCTCAATAGTTATACATCTCTGTAATTATAAGCAGGGACAAAGAAAATGCTGGCTACATGAATAGCCATCAAATAAGAGGCTATGAAATAGGATGGATGTAAGGGTAAGGATGTAGTTCAGTGGTAGAGCAGTTATCCAGCATGTACAAGCCTCCATGGATGGTACAGAGGTGGATGCACTGGCAGCCTGAACACATATATAGAAAGAAGACATATATAGAGAGAGAGAAGGGGACGTTTTACTTGACTTTTTATGGCAGTTACCATTCTTGCCAATCTAGCAAAGCCAATGGAACACTTGTCAGAGCATTTTTAAAGGCATGAAATAAATACAAGGAGATGATTTATATTGAAACAGATGTCAAATTTAACGACCTGCACTTGTACACTGTATTAAGCTACCTGGTGTTATTTAGCATTGAGTCTTAATAATTACTACTACGGTTTCTCTTTTAAAATTTTCTTGTTGTTTGACAGAGTCACACATTTATACAATGAATTTTAGTCATTTCACACCCCTCATCCCCCTCCATCTCCCACTGGCACTCTTCTTCCCTATGAGTCCCTCCCCTGGTTTCTGTGTCTCCTTTTTCCTGTTTGGTCCATTGAGTTTAATTTGATCTCCTTGCCTAAGCATGGATGTCAAGATTATGAATACAGCTAGGACAATTTATCTGTGGCTATGTCATTTAGAAGAGTGACTCCACTCCACCAATAAGCATTAATTGTCAGTAATGCCAGAGGGGGAGGTGACAAGTCTTCTGGGTAAAACATATCTACTACTGTAATTTTTAATTTAGTTTAAATGATATTTTGGGAGATTTGGAATAACTAAATATCTTAAGACTTCTACTGATGACAATATCATAGGTATTGCTGCTACTAAAATTTTTTGCTCAGACTTAAAATTAAAAGGATAAATCTTAAGTTAGAGCTTAGTGAAAACAAATGCTGGCACCCCTTAGTATCTGTAAAGGACTGCTTCCAGGACCCCCATGGATACCAAACTCTACAACTGTTCAAGTGTCTTGAAAAACATCATAACATTTGCATATAACCTACATACATCCTCTTGGGATCTCCAAATCACCTCTAAATAATTTATAGCACCAAAGATAAAGTCTGGTAATGTAGCTCAATGGTACAGCCATGGCATAGCATAAGTAAGGCCCTAGGTTCAGTCTCTCACAACATAAACAAGTGTCATAACACAATGTAAATGCTATGTAAATAGCCACTATTCTTTTTTGTTTCAGGAATAATAATACAAAGTCTGCACATGTTCAATACAGATGTAATTTTTCCCAAATTACTTTCAACCCACATTTGGTTGAAAGCCAACTAACTGTATCCACATTCATAGGTCTTTCCTGTTTCAAATTCTATTTGTGGATAGAAGGATTTCTGGTTAAGGAACTTCCTAGAAATTTATTTCAATTCACCTAATCCAGAAGAAGCACAGTGTTTGAAGAATAATGGGTGTAGGAGAACTGTAGAACTATTCTCTGACCTTGAGGCAATTACTGAATTACCAAAGAACTGCAATGGTAATACACAGGGAAGTCCCTGAAAAGCAGAACAGAAAAATCTGTTGTGCAAATTAAGAATCATATTAACGTGGTTTTTCCATAGATCTCCAAGGACACGACTGATTGTGGGAAAGAGATCAAAACCAAAACAAAAGTGAGGAAAGTGAGTTGAGTAAAATAAATGGAGCCTAAAAGTTGATGGGGCTGATAAGAGTTTGTGTTGATGAAGGTTGGTTTGTTCTTTTATAATCTGAGACGCAAACATACAAGATAAGCTACAGTCAAGACTCATGTCACATAAGGACCTCTAGACATAGGTATCTACTGTCCTCCTTTTGGAACTGACCTCTGTTTTATCAAGAGGAGCATCTTGTTTGGAAATGTTTAAAAAAAGGGTGGCCAGCACAAGCCTAACAGCCTGAGTTCAAGCCATGAATCTATATGTTGGGAGGGAAAAAAAACGACTCTCATAAGATGTTCTCTGACCTCTGCACACTATGGTAATGCACACATAAATACAGACAGAAATTTTCTTAAAACCCTGAAATTGAAGCTTCCAAATACAGTCAAAAATTCCCTGGCAGGGAATAAAGGAGCTAATCTGGGTAAACTAGCAATTTAAAGCATAATTCGTAGTCACGAGAACTGTTTGCATGGTTAGGCCTTGCCTAAGCTGGACCTGAGTATGTAGGCAGAGACTGAGGTCAAAGACTGTCTGTGGAGAACTGAAGGGTTTAAGGATCAAGACAACAAAAACCATGGGTACGAATTTCAAGAGTGTGTCACCCTCTCCCATACCCTGGCCCTCCCACCTCGAGTCCAAGAACAATAAATCCATTGATGCTTAATGAACAATCCAACATAGACACTTCCCACAGGAAGCCTCTGTGCAAATGAACTCATCGTGGGGGTTTCCCAGCTAAAGCCCTCAACTAGGATCACTCCTCCACCCCAAGTTGGTAAGCCTGAAACATAACCAGGCCAGGCGCTGAGTCTGTCTTGGCAGCAGTAGATGGAGTGCTTTTTTATATGTCCAGTAGCTTCAAATAAAAGACCCTCCCTTCCCCTAGAGCCACGATCACCCATGTACACAGCAGTCCTCCACAGCAAAGTGGTCTGGCCATAATCTGCCCCCACCTCTTGTGTGTTCCTAACCCTATACAATGTATCTCTCTTCCTGGGGGAGAAGGGGAGAGAAGCAATCACAAGTTAACTCACTGGAAAGATGAACATAACATTTGTCCGTTTGTAAGTGAAAAACTGAAGTACATAGGGGCAGGTGACAGAACACTCGTTGTATGCCAACTCTGTGGCAGCCCCATTACCCACAGGCTCAGTTCACATCACTAAAGCCAAATTTCCTCGGCTAGCCGTTGGTGGAGGCGGGTCTTCGGGACATTCTTGGAGCTCCTTCCATAACTCCACCCACCTCTCTAGTCATGGTAATTGCACTGCTCTCTTCAGACACTGCCTTGGTAACTCTTTTGCCAAAGCCCACACACTGTAGCATGGAAAGCCTGGATACATCAGGGAAACACTGCTAAGATAGGGTTCCCTTGTCTCTCTGGGGCAGAACTCCTGGAAGCCCCGTTGGGTCTGAGCTGGACCACCTCATCTGCTTGCTATCTCTGAATTCTAAGGGAGTGGCTTTTCTTTCTGGGCTATCAAGGGGGCTGATAACATGAGGAATGTGTTGGAGGAGAGGAGCAAGAGGAAGGGCAAGCCTTACTGGGGCAACCCAGAACTCCGATCTCTTCCTCAGGTGAAACAATAAATAACCTGTGCCACCCGGACCATCTTCCCCCAGCATTTCCTCCTGCACGGTCGGCTCTAGCTTGATCTCAGGACAACAGAACAGCCTCAAGTACCTCTTTTCTCTGAATTGATAATAAATAAGAATTGCCTTGATTCTCTAGCCCAGAAGCTGCAGAACTCCTTCACCATACCTCCTTCCCTCAACACACACACACACACACACACACACACACACACGCACGCACGCACGCACGCACGCACGCACGCATGCATGCATCCACTTTTTAACAACTCATTCTGCTTTCTCCCTAGTGCACTTGGTCCGATTATCCCCTTAGCTCTCTTTTGAGCTATTCCCAGAACTTTCCATACCTGCCTGGGCTTAACCTTTCCTATGTGTGTGTCGGTTCCTCATAGTTTTTATAAAAGAGAACCACACCAATCCTGACTGACCCACACCCATACCTTCATGACTCAACATTAGCTCTCCAACCACTCCAGCTGCTCCAAAAAGGCATAGGAGACAAGAGTCTCTTTCATTTGTTTTGGCTCAGCCCTGCCCTCCAAAAATTCCGAGAAGCATTTCAACTGACAGACAAGAGTACACTAGAGACTGGAGTGCTACTCTCTCTGTTACCATGTTTGGGGCACTAAACCTTCTCAGCAATGAGAATACAACCACCTTATCAGTGTGGGAGGAGAGCTCAGCACAAAGGCCTAAGATGACAAAAATCAGAAACAATGACTTCATTTTAGCAGCAATGTCTTCCTCAATGCAGCCTTGATTTCATAACCTTTTGCACAGCTCCAGACCCAAATCATGTCCCCCTTTACTCCTCTCGTGTGTGTGTGTGTGTGTGTGTGTGTGTGTGTGTGTGTGTAATTAATTATGGTCTCACTATCAAAAGCAGCTCATCAGTCAAGACACGTCCTAGAAACAAACAATGTCCGACTCCAGCTCCTATCTTCCTCCAGGCAAGTGGGGTGCCCCAGTGTCCTTAGCATGATCATTCCCTAGATTCACCTGATTTCTCCTTCCAGAGCATCTTATCTTTAGTCTCCAAAAAGATAAACAGTGTGGAACAACAAACTCTTAGACCTGCCAGGACCCTTAGTGATCGCTTGACTCAAATCCAACAGTTCAAATATGAATGCTGAGGTACGGAAGAGAGGCATCGGCCCAGTGTCATAAAGCTACCATGCGGTGTGAGAACAGAGATTAGAATGTGAGCGCTTAGGTTGGGAGTGTGGCTCAGTGCTAGAGGCTTGCCAAGGATTAAGGAAGACCAGTGTTCTATCTATAGCACCACAAATAATAACATTGAATGTTTTTTTTAAAAAAAAAAAACAATTGGCTCTTGATCCCATAGCACATTTAATAAGCCCTCGTGCCATCCTGGATCTTAGGAGTAGTAGACCCTCCAAATATGTTAATTTGAATATGGAGATACTAGGTGGAGGAGGCAGCTTCAGTATGTTTCATTAAGAACTCAAAGCTGGCACTATTTGGAAGTCTAGTCTTCAGCAAGGTGCAGATCTTTCATGCTGAGATATCTACTACTATGAATTCCCAGGAGACAAAATCTTTCATGGTAACATGGAAGCAAAGACACAAAGAATAAAGAAATGGGTTCGTACCTAGGTAGCCAAGAATAACAGGGTCCCTCAATGCACATAAAACTTTGGAAGTGCCGAAATGAAAAGGAAGCAAGCCCATCATTAATAAAAACAAGCATCCAAATGTGAGAAACTGTTATTTGGAGCCACACCCAGCTGGGCTTCACTCTCTCCAGTCAGCTTCCTGCTTGACCCAGGCTGGTGCCAGCAAGTTTCACAGGAAGTTATTTGTAGACTGGAGTCAGACCATTTTTGGCTGCCTGAAGATGCTGGCTTTGCCCAGGGAACCAAAAGAGGGCTCTTCTTCGGAGTCCAACACCTCAACCTTTGAAGAACAATGTAGTTGATCCAAGCACCAGCTAGGTTCCTTCAACTGCTCACAAGAATCCTGCCAAGTCCAGTGTCTCTAGGTGTTACAACTGCTAAAACCAGGATTAGTGAACTTTTCATCAGCCAGGAGGAGGCTTACAGGTCTAGTCAAAAAGTACTCTTTTCCACCTACCCGATGGGAGCGGGACAGAGGGCTGAGAGTAATGAAAGAAGAAATGTCTTGATGGGGGTGGGGGACGTTTCAGGGTTAGGGAGAAACCAAGGAAACTCCCAGGAATCCAGAGGATGACTCTAGCTGACTCCTAACAATAGTGGAGAAGGTGCCTGAACTGGCCTTCTCCTGTAATCAGATTGGTGACTACCCTAACTGTCATCAAAAAGCCTTCCTTCATCCAGTAACTGATGGAAGCTGATGCAGAGATCCACAGCCAAGTGCTGGGCCCAGCTCTGGGAGATCCTGCTGAAGAGAGGCAGGAGGGATTGGATGAGGCGGGGAGGTGTCAAGGTCATGCTGGGAGAACCCACAAAGACAGCTAATCTGAGCTTGTGGGAGCTCACATACTCTAGACTGACAGCTAGGGAGCCTGCATGGGACTGACTTAGTTAGGCCCTCTGCAAGTACATGACAGTTGTGTTGCTTGGTCTGTTTGTGGGTCTCCTAGCAGTGGGATCAGACCTTGTCCCTGGCACTTGAGCTGGTTTTGGGAACCTATTCCTCATACTGGGTTGCCTTGGCCAGCCTTGATGCAGGGGGAGGAGTTTGGTCCTGCCTCAACTTGGTGTGCCAGGCTTTGTTGACGCCCATGGGAGGCCTGCCCCTTGCTGACTGGAGACTGAGAAGGAGTGGTTGCAGAAAGGGGTAGATGAGAGGTGGGGGAGGGATCAGGAGAAGAAGAGGGAGGGGAAACTGTGGTAGGTATGTGAATTTTAATTAATAAAAAAAGTACTGTTTTAAACCCCAGGGCTAGACTAAAGTTGACTTCCTATCTCACAATACTAAAAGTGTTTGCTCCAAGGAATAATGGTGTCAGGTCTAGCAAGAACGAAGTGGAAGAGAGTGGGAAGAGGCTTCGGGGTCTCTTTTACCTTTTCTAACACTCACTTCCAGAGTTGGGGTGTTCCTCAGTAGCAGCGTGCTTGTCTAATATGCTCAAGACCCAGAGTTCTATCCCCAGCTTTGCCAAAACAAAAAAATTATACTCTGTAAAATGGTTTTACCAATTTCAACCTCACTACAGGGTTACTGAGAGATTAATTAATAAATAAGAAAGTGCTTAGCCTATCATAAATAGATTATGATGCTTATTAACCCCTTCCCTTTGTGCCATTATCATTACAAATATCCTCTCTATCGGGGTGAGTTAAAGTAAAAGTCTGTTGACTACAGAAAGCCAGGGGCTTAAAATCTGCAAAGAACCCTTCTAGGGTTCTTTGAGTGCAAATTCTACAATGTAATGACATTTCTAATTCACTTAGATAATGTGATGCCATATACAACAATAAGACACATTTATCTCGGCGTGTATTGATTTTTTTATTTATTAATCTATTTGGATCTCCTGTGATTCAGACAAGCCTCAAACTTGGTATGTAGCCAAAGATGACCTGTAACTCTTAATTTTCCTGCCCTTCACATCTCTAATGCTGGGATTACAGGCATGCACCACACAGTCTGGCCCAGGATTTTTTTAATGTCTCCTAGGAGAGATGGGATATTCCCCCCCAAGAAACAGAGTCATAAAGGATTAGTGAACACAGCAGAGCATTTATGCTATTTTATCCTCTGCAAAAACTGCCTAGTCTTTCCTCCTTATTCTGAATTCTGCGTCAGGTTTGTTTTTGTTTTGTTTTGGTTTGGTTTTGGTTTTGGTGGTTTTTTTTGTCCTATAAAAGTAATATCTTATATTTCCAACCCTTACCACTCAATACAACTTAGCAAGACTTCCTAAATCTCAGCTGGTATCACAACGGACATAAACTAGGCTTAAAAATGACTCAATAGAATCACCTGAGGTAAATTTTTAGAAGAGTCCCTTGTTCATTCTGGCTTCTTGGGTCAGAAATTGGCCAACCATCTTGAATTCTTGGGCTGGCCATCAGAAATTAAGAGCCATCAAGATAATTCTAAGGCTCTGCCCAATTTACAAGCCTCATGATGACAAATTGGCTAGGAAACTATCTGGTTGAAGGGAAACACAGAAAGTAAAGGTTAACCAAAAGACATCTAGGATGGTGGTTTAGTAAAATGCTCACCAAGGCTGAACATAATCTACACCCAAAAAGATCAAGGATGACATTGTCTTGCTATAGCCTCTATATCCCTCTACATCCTAGTATCCTTGTTTGTAAAGTATGGTGATAATCACGCCTGTTCCTACCTACCAAGAATTACTACTACCTACAGCCACAAACTAAAGTAGTATCCCAATAGCAGGAAGAACATAGATTTATATTCTAAAAACATCAATACAAGTTCCAGCTCCACCAACTAAGAGCCAAGAGTCTCCCCATTTGTAAAATGAGCAAAAGGATGTCTATGTAGCAAACATGGTGTTTGGTGCTAATGAGATGGTGCCCTTAGTTGACTGTAAACATCATTTCTGCCATTAGTCAAAAACCCAGATGCCTAGAACCCCAACCCACAATTACTATAATGGATTCTTGAGAGGAATGGCTTGGGAACCTATATTTCAACAAGAGCCCCAAGAGATACTTACAACTTCAATTTAAAGACACATACTCTGTCACAGATACTGGTGAGATCAGAGAAAGTACCAGCAGTCTCTAGGTCCAAACTCTTTTCTGGCTCAGAAAACCTCATGCAGGGACCTTGAAGTTAGGACTAACAGAACCGGTGCTAAAGGCAGGGGAAGGTGGAGACTTTGGAATGCTAATCAGAAAATTGTGTCAAACCTTTGAGCTATTGTCCAGAGTCTTCAACTTTCCTTCTGTCTAGTTAAGAACCAGACAGTGGGAAGTACAGATACCTCAGTAGCCAAAACATATTGATCAAAATGTTCTAATTAAGGTTCCTGTCACAGTCTTCCTGAGTTCTCTGCCTCGTAAACATTCCACATTCTCATTCCCAGGGGAATTTTCGGGCAATGAGCAGACCTTCAACACCAAACTCCCCTTTCTCAGATGCTCTGAGAACTAAGGGATAAAGAACAAATAGCAAGGCAAGGAAGAGATGCAACTTTTCATGGAAGGGAGAAACAGAGGGTCAGTGACAAACAAACAATGGGTTTAGTTAGGCTTGATGGCAGCAACTATAATCCCAGCACCATGCTGTAGCAGACTGTCATGAGTTCAAGACCAGCTTGGGCTACATTATGAATGCGTGTCTCAGGGGAAAAAAGCATCTAGTGCAAATTTGGACATAAAACTACTACCAGAGTACTGACTGTTATTTGCCATCCTCAACTTCTCTTAGTAAAGGTTACAAAGATCCTTCTGTCAAAAGCTTGCCTGTTATCATTTACTTTATAGCCAAGAAATCTAGCGGCTCTAGCTGTGAGCTGTCACTGAGGATGCTACAGCTCACCAGAAAGCTTGTCCACTCTTTAGTCCACTGGACTAACATCTTGGGAAGATGGAGAGTTCCAAGTCTGGTCTCCTAGAACTCTACTTACTTTCTAGTTGTGCCACGAACTCTTTATACTACTCTCTGGATCCTCCGTCTCCCTGCCTGAAATATGGGGGTTAGACTTCCAAAGGTGCTATCACCAAAAAGAGGAGCTAGTGAGCAAATCCCCATTTCAATATGCCAGGCAGATTCCCTCAGCCTCTGGTCATTCCAAGCTGAGCTCTTCAGGCAGTTAAGCACTGGGTGAATGGCAGCAGGGTGGGCAGACGAGCAGGAAGGCGGCAGCCCCACCCTTCTTTGCACAGGAAGCTAGCTACATCCTCTTTTCCCCACCCTCAGCAGTACATCTCCAGTCGTACCCAGCAGAAGCAGTGGGGGCAGGGGGAAGAAGATGAGGCCTAAAATGAAACCAAACATGCAAATTACCTCAGGGTACTCAGGAGCCATCTGAGGGTAGGAAATGAACTAGAGCCCTGAGAAAGAGCAGCAAGGCAACCTCAATGTCTAATAGGACCAAGCTCTTCAAACGACACCTTGCTAGCATGACAGGAAGAATTAGGAATGGGCTGGTACAGTGAGCAGACCTCGCCCATCCCCTGAACTACAGGCCAATATACACAGGTGTTTCACTCATATGTCTTTCTTGGGGTAAGAACACAGCCACGTCATAGGTAGGGTTGGGACATACACATGAGTGAACCCTTGTGAACGAATATAGGAGCTTTTAATTAATCTCAAAGCCAAGGAAGCCCACACCAACCTTCATGGCTACATGCCAGCCCACTTTCCAGAGCCATCACCCACACCTTGTGACTGGGCCCCAGCCCTCCCCACATCCTGTTCTCAGAGAACACGTGGCTGCCTGGGGAAAGATAATGTCATTACCACACTTCCCCTCTGCGGAGGAGGATCTGGTTGGCTGGAGAAGGAGCCAGAGTTCTTTGCCTGACCAGGCTAACTAATCTGAAGTAAATCTCCTATTTTCACAGAGGGATGGGAAGAGTGACTAGATAATCTGGAGAGCACTGCTACATTGAAGGACACATACCTAAAGATAAAAGGTGATAGTCCAAATTGTTTCCAGAAAAAAAAAATAATAAATGAATTTTCTGGGGGATAAAAAGCAACCTGTCAACTTCTTTCACATTCCAAGATTGGAAGACAACATGCCAGTGCCCTTCTTTGATCAGTGAACCAGAAGACACAAAAACACAGTACCATTCTATTTTCAAAAGGCTCCCAAGTGTCACACAAGTCTCACACAGCAATCTTAAACACCAGCTCTGGCATTTCTGCTAAGGCGGTGCAGCTTAATGGGCCTAGAGCGCCATTAGCCAACTTAGAAAAAAAAATGACTTTGAATTTGTCAGAGCAGCTCCCAAACCAATGTAAAGAGTTATGAAGAAGTACCACAGCCCCACACACTGCTGATAACTTTGCTTCTCTCCAATCAGCCCATTCCCTGGCTCCCCTTTGTCTTTTCTTCCTAGCCTATAAATATAGCAAAGAATGTGGCTGAACATTCCATGGTTAAGGAGGTGCTCCTCACTGATCCAAGGTCAAAAGTAAGAAGTCAGACATCATTCTTCAGCGCTGCCTCAATGGACTTCCAGCAGGCAGACTGAAGCTTGCCATACCTGAACAAGTCTGCTCGTTCCAAACTCTCACACAACCTGCCAGTCTCCACACCTAATCGTCAAGCTCAGTTCAACTCTTGGATGCATCAAAACGGAAAGTTTATCACAGAGGCCCTGAGAAAAATGAAGGTTCTCAAAAAGACCTGCTTCCAGTGGAGTGGAGTGGAGTGGGAGCCTGTGGAGCTACGATTACTTTTGAAAAAGGCCCTAGGTGAAGTCAAACAGAGAGAGAGGAAGACATCCAACTTATCAGTTCTGGTCAATCCATAGCTTGAGAGAACCTTTCTAAAAGCTGTTTGGGGAGGGGGTTGTTGTCTTTTGAGTTGATAAAGCCATATCCTCTAAACTTACAAGCTTATCTACCAATTTACTGCAACCAGTAAAAACCGTCTAGCCTATCAATGTTGACAATATCAACATTTTTAGCACCCCAGCCACCACATAACTTCACACTCTCCAGAAATGAGGTGAGTGCACATGAACCCACTCAGCTAAACAAAGATATATTCAGTTCTCGGTGTAAAACAAGAATACTCATCTCCATTATCTTAACTTCCATCTGGTGTCTGCAGAAAGGAACAGAAAACAGGCCCACCAGAATCTCTCCAGAAATTACCAACGGTTTCTCAAAAGACCTAAGCAACACACATAATTGTGTAATGTTAGGGAGCAGAGGAAGTCCTGAGTGAAATCCTGAGTGAATGTATCCTGTTGACATGAGCACCAGCTCATGAGACCCATGGAGGAATGCTAAGCCTTCCCTGCAAGGTAAGTCCCTGTGAGGACTGAGTGTGGATGTTGGCAGTGTATTCAGAAAATGTCCACTGGGGTGCCCTCAACCCCGTATTCATGGCTTGAAGATTGCTCTCCTACAGAGACTACTTCTACTGAGATTAGCTAATCGATGGTCTATGAATCTTTGATTCAGCTGTATGCCATAAATCCTGCCTCCTTGTTTATCTGTACGTAGCAACCTTTGCCTCTCTGTTCAAATCTATATAGTAAATACTCTGAGCTTCCAGGGTGTGTGGTATGGCTTCTCCAACCAAGAGCCCAAACAAATTGATCCTAACAATTTCTGTGTCTCTTTTTTAAAGATTTATTTTATTTATTACATATACAGTGTTCTATCTGCTTGTATGCTTGCAAGACAGAAGAGGGCATCAGGTCTCTTCATAGATGGTGGTGAGCCACCATGTGGTGCTGGGAATTGAACTCAGGACCTCTGGAAGAACAGTCAATGCTCTTAACCTCTGAGCCATCTCTCCAGCCCCATATTTCTCTTTTCTTCATTTCCTGGCTGCCCTACACAGGTCTGTCGCTGGAGGCAGTGAACAGACGGCATAGAATCAAATAAAACTCTATAAATTGGTAATTCTAACAGGACTTGGAAAATTAACTAAATGTACCTCTCAACCTACTTGAGACATTCCAAAAAGGACCCATACTCCTACAATAGTGTGTGTGTGTGTGTGTGTGTGTGTGTGTGTGTGTGTGTGTACATACGTTATAGGGGGTGCTGGACTCAAACTCACCACTCATCTCCCTGACTCAAGTTCTGGAAATACAAGTACTTGCCACCACGTCTTGCTGAAAGAAATTTTTTGTTAGATGGAGGTAATATGTAGATCAGTGAATGGGGAATTGTCCTTCCATATAGCAAGGGTAGAGGTTAAAATAATCAAAAGCAACTAAGAAAATACAAAGAAGAGGCATTTAGACAATCAAGGGCAAAGTGGAGACATAAGGGAGATTTCTAGACAAGGGAAATATCTAGAAAAAAATAACTTTTTTACTCTGTGTGTGTGTCTGTCTGTCTATCTGTCCACATGAATATGCCACAGCACACACATGGAGGTCCAAGGACAACCTCTGAGAGTCGGTTCTCTCCTTCCACCATGTGAGTTCTGAGGATCAAACCCGAGTTATGAGGCTTGGCAGAGCCTTTATCTCATGGACTCATCTGAGTAAATTTCTGAAGGATAAAACTATCACAAGAAATAGAGGAAAAAGAAAAGGGAACTTGTAATGTTATGCAGAGACCAAATGGGGATCCAGGACAAAGAAAAACAATTCATGTCTTCCAAATGCCACGGAGATCCATCTGAGAAATGAAAACCTTCTAAAGGGCATCAAGTTAAATGTTAACGCCTCCTTCCCCAGCTCGCAGACCTTCCCAGAATCTACCAGAAGAGAATAAATTAGAGACCTTCTTGCCATCTTGGTTTTATATGCCAATCCATCAGATGTGGGAAAGAGGTGTGTCACAGACAGAGAGAGAACTATTAAAGAAAAAGGCCTGACAAATTGGGCTAATGTACAAGACAGAGAGGAAGCTGTTTCCACTGCTTCACTGAGATACCAGCTTAGCATTATAAGTCTACCATCTACACACCACACAAGAACTTCCTCACAGAATTGAAGGAGACTATTACAGTAATACCTCTGGTTCATACAGAGACCCACTCTTCCTACAGACATCTAGAGGGGCAACCGGGACAAGATGCTCAACCCTCACCCATTCACCCTCAACGTACATGCAGAAAAAGGAAATGAATCTACCAACACAGAAAGGGCCTGGGCGTGGGCCCCGGCCAAGGCTGCCTGACCTCTTCAGAGGAGAAGGGAGTCACTGATTTCACAAGCTTGTTTTGCCCTTTTGAGTAAGGGTTCCTCTCATCACTGTCTGCTCTGCACATTCTCTGTCTCACTCATACTGTAACTATCCTTTCTACCATGGATCTCATGGACTTCTTCCCCTCCCCACTCCCTCATCCTCCGACTTTTTAAGCTTGCATATCTGAGGTTCCTCTTCACAAAGTGACAAACACCCAGAGATTCTCACAGTTCACCCTGCCACCCAAAAAGCTGCGGCAGAGGACTTAGCGAGAGGTGTGTCCTCTGCAAAACACACCAGCCATGGTCATCACTGGTTCCAATATCAGTTTCCCCACCTATTAAAAGAAAATCAAAAAAAGGAAAAGAAAAAAAATCAAACAGAGCTACTGCCGTCCAGGGGGGACACACTTAAACTTAGAGGCAGAGGACCTAGAGAGATGGCCCAAAGGTTAAGAGTACTTACTGCTCTTGCACAGAGGACCTGAATTCAGTTCCCAATACTTATATTAGATGGCTCACAAACATCTGTAACTCCAGCTCCAGCTCCAGAGGATCAAAGATCCTCCTCTTTTGGCAGAAGCATATATGTCACACAAACACATACAAATAAATATAAAATAGCAAAAACAAATAATAATTAGAGGCAGTGCATAGCTGGAGTCCTAAAATTATTTTATCTTAAATATTTAGAGGGTAAAATATGACAAGAGATTTAGGGAAATATGACATTATTAAGCACCTAGCTAGGTATATTCTCATACTTGTGTACTTTTTTCATAAATCATAACGAAATAAGTAGCCCTACTAATCTGAACTTCAACAATTGGAAAACTGAGTGCCAAAAGCTGAGGGACTACACCCAAGGACTCACAGCTATAACTGATGGTTGAGAATTTATCTACAAATAAGCCTACTTCATTTATCTATAGCTACCACTTTCCCTTCCCTCAAAAAACCTTAATGTTGACAAGACCCCATATCCCTTGATCTTGAAGAAGTGTCAGTATACTCTTCACTGTCACAGGAAAATCCTTTACATCAACCTCACTCACTCACTACCCACAAACATGTGTCAGTGCTGACAAGCAGAAGGATGTTTACAGATTCCTGGCAACTACTCCATCCCTGGGGTAGGATGCAAGACTCGGGAAAAGGATGGGACTAAGAAGCCTTGATGAGAACTGCTCATTCATTTGTGCCCAACGTGTAACCACTGGTCAGGAATTCCCGTGGGTTTTACCTCTTGGGATTAGTAGCATATGACTAGTTGAACACTCATGGTTCTAGGTATGTCTAAAAGAGGCAGATAGATCAGCAAGAAGAGAAGGCATTCCTAGGAAGATTTGGGGGTTCCTGTCACAACTCTGACATCTACAGGGGAGTGACATGGCCTTGGAACCATACTCCCTCCACACCAAGATTCCCAAAGACATAGCATGTTCTAACTGCTCAAACAGGCATATACCCAAAGAGCCACACAACAGCTAAACATAGTGCAATGAGGAAAAGGACTTATAAAGGAAGTGAGATGCCTCCCTCGCCATGTAAGCCTACTACTACTACCATATCGCCCCTACAACTCCACAAACCATTTGTATTCCTCCAAAAGGCTTGAGTAGTCTTTCTGTTTGAGGTGGTCCCACGACAACACAAAGGAGACAGGTTAGATTTTAGATTTTAGGAGACTCAACAACAGCCAAGGAAGGAGTGTGGAAGAAGGAGCAGGAAGTGCTGGCTGGAGTCCTAGAATCCCACATTGAATACGGCTTTGCACTTTCATGTTTCTTTTCAAATCTCTCTAATTACTACCAACAGCAGCTGCAAACGTACCAGATTTGGGGCCACCTGTAATGCAAAGCAAACATGTACAAAGGAAGAGTGAGGTGAAGGAACATATCATCTACAGGGGGTGTTTTTCCTGCTCCACAGATCCAAATTTAATTCTAACCTTAGGTAATTATGACCTCCATTTGTCCCCCAGAAGGAGACAGAGGAGTTTAGTTAGTTGGCAACCAACATGATTTCTAATTTGCAACAAGCAGCCAAATCATAATTCAGAATGAAAAGACCAACAATGCATCTGGCTCAAGAAAGAAGTGACTAAAAAGGACTTGTGAATATGTCAGAAATGGATAAACACTGAGCATGGTGTATAAGCCTACCTTCTCAGCTGCAGAAGTAGGAGGACCCTTGGAGACCAGCCTGAGCAATACGAGAGACCCTTTCTCAGGGAAACAAACATGGCTATATAATAAATTGATAATCCAAAGCACACAGTCTATAGGGATTGACAACTGTTGCTCTGGTACATGTTCTTCTTTCTGTTTCTTTTTTTCTTAACAATACTTGTTAAAGATTTCGTTTTATTATGTGCAGATGTATGGCTATCGGCTTGGACACCTTGGAACTGGAAGCAGAGCCATGTGTTAGCCTCCTACTATAGGTGCTGAGAGTCAAACACAAGTCCCCTAAAAGAGCAACAAGTGATCTAACTGATGAGCCACCTCTCAGGCTGACAATGCTTTCTTATTAATTAGGTTTTGTTAATTACCATACAAAGTGATGAATTTCATTATGGCGTCTTCATTCATGCTGTTTTTGTCCCTCACTTCTGACTTCCTCCTTACCCTCTAACCTCTGTCCTCTTCCCACTGACTTCCCTTCTGCTTTCATGTTACATGTACTCTATTATCCTCTTTTTGGCTTTTCTCCCTTCTGCCCATCTGCTAAGATCTCTCTTTTCCCCTTTCTAGTTTTGTGACCTACACCCACACCCACTCATATACATCTATATATAACTTAAAACACAGGATCTACATGAGAGAAACCATGTCATAGGAGTACTTTGATTAGTAGTATTTCCAGTTCCACCCATTTTCCTGAAAATGCCATGATTTCATTATTTTCTTACAGCTGAATAAAATTCCATTGTTTATATGTCCATTTACTTTTTCCATTCGTCTAGTTCTTTCTTGGCTATCGTGAGCAGCATAGCAATAAACATGGACCTACAATTGTGTGTGGTGGTGCACGCCTTTGATCCCAGCAGAGGCAAGAGGGAGGCAGAGGGAAAAGGATCTCTGTCAGTTTGAGGCCAGCCTGGTCTACAGAGTGAGTTCCAGGATAGCCAGGGCTATGTACAGAGACTTTGTCTCAAGAAAACCCAAGACCAACCAACCAAACAACAACAAAAATAGTCTTACCCAGTGCTAGATTCCCACAAGTTATGTTATAGTACTGACATGCTGGCAAGATGTGCCCACTGATAAAAACAGTGGCATGACAGTTCTAGGGGCTAGCCAACTGCTTCCTGATTAGATGAGACTTCTCTACAGGAAGGATTCCATGCCTAGTACCGTTACCTGGTCAAAAGTCCATGCCTGGGATGATCAAAGACCCTAGAGGGGAACCTACTTATGGTGTTTTGCTAAATGGACATGCCGTCAAAGTGCATTCTAAATATTAATGTTTATGCCCACAGATTTGCAGTGCTCTCAACTTTTGTCAGAGAAGCCTCTTTTTTTTTTCTCTGTAGTACTTACTAGTAAATGTAGAGACTTATAGCTGGTCAAAATACCAAAAATAAGTATCACTGAGTGCTCAGCTGTGGAGGAGTTATTATCAACCTCCTCCAATCCAAGTCTCAGGGAACACTGCTGAAAACACGGTGAAAAGAATGTCAGAACTAATGGTTGGGAGGAGAGCTGTACAATGCTGACTTCTAGATGTGGTATGGCTGGTGCACACATGACCTCACAGATGTGAAGCAGGGGAAGTGGTGGGCTGACATGCTATATATACATTGTACCAACGTACTAAAATCTCAAAGAATAAAAACTTCCATAAAATGGATGTAAAAGTATCTCTTCGGGAGAACTTAAAAGTTACTTGGGTATATAGAGGAGCAATATTGCTTAGTCATATGGTAGTTCTATTTTTAGTTTTATGAGAAACCTCCACACTGATTTCCATAGTGACTGTACTAGATTACACTCCCAACAATGAATAAGGATCCCCCTTTCCCCACATCTTCACCACCACCTACAGTCATTTGACTTTTTTTTATATATATAAAATAATCATTCTAACTGGGGTAAAGTAGAATCTCTAAATGGTTTAAATTTGATTTTCCTTGATGGTTAAGCATAGTGAACTTTTTTTTAAATTTATTGGTGGGCTAGAGAGTGGCTCAGCAGATAAGAGGTACCTGCTGCCAAGTCTGGCAACCTTAGTTCAATCTCCAGGATCCACAAGTAGTAGAAACTCTTATAAGTTGTCCTCTGACTTCCACATGCATGCAGTAGTATGCAAGCCTCCCACCACCAACCCATAAACTAATAAATATATAAATAAATGTGATGAAAATTACATAAAACTAACTAAAAAAATAAAATTAACTCTAGGCTAGAGAGAGAGCTCAGCAGTTAAGATCACTGACTGTTCTTCCAAAGGCCTGGGTTTAATTCCCAGCACCTACATGGCAGCTCACAACCATCTATAACTCCAGTTCCAGGGGATGTGATGAACACCAAGCACATGTGTGTTTCAACAATACACATGCAGGCAAAACACCCATGCACATAAATATTTTTTAACTAAAAAAACGTATGTATTGGCTATTCGCTTCTTCTTTAGAGAACTGCCTGAGTGGAAGGGTTTTGTGTGTTTCACTTTTACAGTTCTTTATACATTCAAGCTTCTCTTCTGTGACTAGGCCCAGGATCCTTGTGATCTGGTTGGGAATTTCTCTCACAGGACTAAAGAGAAGAACCCCATCATTCAGAAATGCCCTCAATTCTGACCTCTCACTGTGGCTCTTCACAACTGTCCTTCCTATAGGAAAGAGAGAGACAGAGACAGAGACAGAGACAGAGAAAGAAGCGGACATGGCAACCCAGGCCTGCAATCCTCGCCTTCAGAAGACTGAGAAAGAACAATCTGATTTCAAGGCTAGGTCGGCTACATAATGATATGTTTCAAGAAAGTGAGAGGAAGAAATGGGTGCAGGGAAGAAGAGCTAGCTCCCTTGGAAGCTGTTTAGAAAAAAGAAACCCTAAGGTATACTCATAGTTTGTCACAGTAACCATCCTCTCATGAGCCTAAGAAGACAAGCTTATTCTCTAATCAGGGTGCCACATATGAAGCAGTGGGAAAACAATCACAGCCAACACTGTGAAACAGAGCTAGGATATGCGCAAGGGCTTGATACACTTTGGAATGCACCACAGCAGAAGGGGCAGGGAGCTAGCAGAGGCTGAGCTATGGGTGGCCCCACTCCCTAGTCAGGTATAAAGGCTACCCAGTTAAAACAGGAAGTAGAAAACAAACATTATTCAATTCCCAAGAGCACCATCCCAAAACTTCCATATAGAGCTAAGGAGTGAAGTCACCAAGTCCTCGGGCTCTTACTCACCAACTGCCTGTAATGTTCCTATTGACTGAATGCCTTTGCCCACAGCATTACTCACCTCCCATCCTGTGCTATTCCCACCCCCACCCCGGCCCCATTCTACAACATGCCCAGACAGTGAACTCACTCTCCAAAGAGAGCTACTCATCTCCCTTGGGGCTACTTAGTTATGTGGAACCCCAAACCTTCCTCCAGCACTTTTGGGCTGAGGGCTGCAACTCCCATCACCTACATCCTTGACCAAGTTTAGAGAATTCCCAATTGAGCTATGGGGCCACTTCTACCTCCAGGTACCAAAGTATGAAGAGCCAAGAATAGAATTTTAGCTCATCTCAACTGTATTCATGCTGTATGTCCACTGGCATAGGATTCTCCTTTCTCAGGTTGTTTTCTTGCAAGTAACAAAGAAAAGCTCCCGTTAAAGATACAGTTATCTTAATTACCCAACACTGGGATCCCTACCAGTGAGCCTAGCTCCCTACACACAAAGCTCTGCTTCCATTCTTAGGCCACTACGGTCATGAGTTCAGATCCTCATCACAATTTTTTGTTTGTGTGTGTGTGTTAATTTTGTTTTCTTTTGTTTAATTTTGCTTTGCTTTGTATGTGGTCCTGGATAGCTTGATGCTCACTATGTAGCCCAGGGCAGCTTTGAACTCATGGCAATCCTCCTGTATCAGCTTTCTTAAGGTTGTGACTACTGAGATATGCCACCAAACCCAGAACCCCCACTCCTTTTCATTTCTTCAGCAGTTTGGATCCAACCAAAGGCTACACACACGTTAGGCTAGCACTCTGTGATCAAGCTACTTTACTGGCACCAAGTTCCCTTCGACTGAATCCACAAGAAAAAATATTAAACTGCATTTTCACTAACATATACATCTGTCTCTACCATCCATTCTTTTACAAAGGATTCTGAGAACTAACTAGTGATTCTAAAAAGTGGAAAGAAACTGGGCATATTAGCAAATTCCAGAACTTGGAAAACTAAGGCAGTGGCAAGAGAACCAAGAGTTCAAGGTCACTTTTAGCTATACAGTTAGTGGGTTCAAGGCCAGTCTGAGCTACATATAAAATTCTGGATCAAAATAAAAATAAGTAAATAAAAGGAAAGGAAAGGAAAGGAGAGGAGAAGGGAAGAGAGGAGAGGAAACTAAATCAATATTCATATTCCTACTAAGGTACAAGATGCTACATTGGTTAGGTCTAAGCAAAGGCCAGACAATTCTCACTGGCTACTAAGCAGCTCCGTGCATAACAAAGCCAAGTTAGTTACTGGCTCAACCGGATGGAAAGGGCAATTAGCCTTGAGAGGCATGCTGGGACACTAGCAAGGGGGTGGGTAGCACTGGAAGACAACTAACTGCAAAGCTCACAAGCAAACAATGTAGCAGGTGGCCAACGCTACAAAGGCCTCAAATGCAAGAATTCTCTCAACTTCATGGGTCTAACTTCATTTTTGACCCAAAGTTTTAAGAGATTAGCGGCTACTGGAACGGGGAAAGGACCAAATATTCAAAAGTGAGTTTTCCTTGCAGATCTCAGAACTCTGGCCTAACCATAGCTGAAGTGAAAGTCCAGGCCTTTGTGAAGCAATATTTGCCCCCCTTTCCCACATGGCATCCTGCAGAGTCCAAAACTCATCTTCTTCTTCTTCCTCGCCTTTGAAATCTGCCCCCATGACCTATTAGATAATCTTTACAGTTCCTTACCCACTTTTAGCCTTGATTTCCCTATAAGAAGAGTTAATTCCTAACCTGCTAACCGGAGAAAAGTTAGTATCAAATGATTTATTAAGAACAGTAAGGGGGCGGGGGCTGTACAATTACAAAGCATACAGCAAATGCAAAGAATTACCATCATTTGTGATGGTGGTATTTGTCTTGTCTAGACCATCAATGAGAGAGCTGGGAATGGATGTATCTTAGCTGTTAGAATGCTTGGAATACCACCCATAAAGTCTCTGGATTCCTTTAATCCCCAACTCCACAATGAACTAGGTAGTGGCATATACTGTTAATCTCAGCACCAGATGAGACCCTATCGATCTAAAAAAAAAAAAAAAAAATCAGATGCAGGGTAAAAAAGCAAGACAGTGGGGACATATGAAAATACTTACAGAGCAATACCAGAAAACCTGAAAAGGTGTCTAATTCATATCTGACTTGCCTATTTTAAATAGGGAACTGATTATAAAGCAGACAGTTGCCTCCTAAAAGAAGAACTCCAGCTCAGCTTCCTAACCTTAGAATTTCCCTTTCTGAGCTGCTCAACAGCTAAAAGGAATAACCTTAATAAGCCGGGCGGTGGTGGCGCACGCCTTTTATCCCAGCACTCGGGAGGCAGAGGCAGGCAGATCTCTGTGAGTTCGAGGCCAGCCTGGTCTACAGAGTGAGATCCAGGACAGGCACCAAAACTACACAGAGAAACCCTGTCTCAAAAAAAAAAAAAAAAAAGAGTCTTAATGGCTTCCAAAGTTTTGCGAGCTTGGCTCATAAGGCTGAATCCCAGTAGAGTATAGGGAGGAATTCCTCAAACCTTCTCTGGAACACAGTCCATACAGAGCACACTTACACAAGGTCTAGGTTGCCTCCGTCCTAATTTCTACCTCTTACCAACAAGACCTGACTTCACAGCCTAGAGGGGTAGGCCAGTGAGGATACAAATGACTTCACAGGAAAAGCCTTCTTCTTGATGGTAAAGTTTGTCATTTTCTTTGTGATTAAGATAAATTATGGAGTTAGGGATTTAGCTCAGTGGTAGAGCGCTTGCCTAGCAAGTGCAAGGCCTGGGGTTCGATCCTCAGCTCAAAAAAAAAAAAAAAGATAAATTATCAGCATCAATTTAAATGGGTTAATAATCCCAGTACTTGGGGGACAGAGGTGGGAGGATGACCAGAAGTTTGAGGCCAGCCTGGTCTAAATTGTGAATTCCAAGGCAGCTGGGGTATACATGACCCCGTTTTTTAAATCAAACACACACACACACACACACACACACACACACACACACACACACACACACAACATGGGGCTCTGTAGCAATCACAATCCAACCACTTTACACTGGAAATCTTTTTTGGACTATCCCTTGAAAGAGCCAACAGAGTTTACATGCTTATGGTCACATGGCTTAGGACAGGCAGCAGAGAGTTCAAAGCTGATTATACAGCAATGCCTCATTGATCCCCAATGGACTAGGAATAAGCTGATCCAGAGTGAACTTTCTCTGATAACTGAAGCTTACCCTTTTAAATATCATAACCATTCCTAATGGAGAGCTGAATGTTTTTCATCTGACATGCTCTACCGCCTTTGTCAACACAGGCCATTAAAACATGATTTAAACTTTTCTGAAAGCTGCAATCCTAGATGCTTGATTTTCTACAGAGCGAACAGTTGAGAGCTTTCCAATTTGATATTATCCAACTTGCCCATTAACTCTGAGGCTAACATGATCATCCTCACTTTACCAATAAGAGAATATAACACAGAATGAATGAGGTTAAAGGATGACCCTAAAGTCACAAAGACAATATGGAAGCACTGACCTGCTCACAAGCCTGGCCTACAATAAATGCCAGGTGCTACCTTGGATGTAAATTTTTTTATTAAGAAATTTTTTATTCATTTTACATACCAATCACAGATCCCCTCTTCCCTCCTCTCAGTCCTCCAGCCTTCCTCCTTCCTTCCCCCCATTCCCTCCTCCAAGAAGGTAAGGCCTCCCATGGGGAATCAGCAGAGGCTGGTACATTCAGTAGAGGCAGGTCCAAGCCCCTCCCCCTGCATCAAGACTGTGCAAGGTTTCCCACTATAGGGAGTGGGCTCCAAAAAGCCAGCTCATGCACCAGGGATGGATCCTGATCCTACTGCCAGGGGCCCCTTAAGCAGATCAAGCTACACAACTGTCTCACTTATGCAGAGGGCTTAGTCCAGTCCGTGGAGGCTTCACAGCTGTTGGTCTAAATTTCATGAGTTCCCACTAGTCTGGTTCGATTTTCTCTGTAGGTTTCCCCATCATGGTCTTGATGCCCTTGCTCACAGAATCCCTCTTCCCTCTCTTCAACTGGACTCCTGGAGCTTAGCCTGATGTTTGGCTGTGGATCTCTGCATCTACTTCCATCAGTCACTGGAGAAAGGCTCTATGATAACAGTTGGGGCATTAACTACTATGATTAGTGGGGTAAGCCAGTTCAGGCACCCTCTCCACTATTGTTAGTAGTCTAAGCTGGGGTTATCCTTGTGGATTCCTGGGAACTTACCTAGCACCCTGTTTCTCCCTATCCCCATAATGCCTTCCTCTATCATGGTATCTCTTTCATTGCTTTCCTACTCCGTCCCTGTCCCAGCTCAACCATCCCATTCCCTTATGTTCTCATCTGCCATTCCCTACCCTCCACTACAGCTAAACAACAAACTATATAGATGCCAGCTAGGGTTTAGCTCTCTCACCTGGCATCTGAAAAGCCATAGATTTAATCCCTAGCACATCACACACACACACACACACACACACACACACACACACACACACACACACATCCCTACCCATGGTTTTTTCTGGGCATGGTGGCACACCGCAAACCTGTAGTCCTAGGACTTGGAAGTTGGAAGTAGGAGGATGAGAAGTTCAAGGTCAGTCTTGGCTACATAGTGAGTTCTAGGTCAGCAACAGCTACTTACTAAAACTGTGAAGGCAGGAAGGAAGGCAGGCAGGCAGGAAGGCCGGCAAGAAGAAGGAAGAAACGAAGAGAAGAAGGAAGGAAGGAGGGGAGGAAGAAAGGAAGAAAGACAAAGGGAAGATAAAAAGAAAAATGCCCTTCCCTTTCTCTTTCTGGGAAGTGATCTCAGACCTTTGCTTTCTGTGCTTCACAGGAGAGCAGAAAGTTCCAATACTCAGTCTGTAGGCCACTTCCTGTTTGTCTAAAGGGGAAGCAATAATGCCTACAGTGGCCTGGAGGCCCAGCACGACCAGGGTCAAGCTCTGGTGGTGGAGGCTGCTAGATGAAAAGTAGGGCAAGATGAAACTCTAGCCCACTCACTGTGGAAGCCTAGCAACTGAAAACTCAGGAGCGAGATGGGACTGCCACAGGTGGGAAGAAGGAAGCCCTCATTTCTGGGAATTCTGCTTTTCCTCTCTTGGCTTGGCATCTTCAAATGATCAATATTCTCAAATTAGCCAGTGTCTAAAACTAGGACCAGCAGCAAATAGCCTAGATTTATTTATTTGTTTGTTTGTTTGTATTTATTTATACACCTGTATTTCACGAGTTACCATCTCCCTCAACTTGTTGACTCGGGCACATATAAACACTGCAAAGCCTGCTTTTCTGCCACATAGACAAGATCCCTAGTATGAGTACTAAAAAGAGAGAAAGAGAGATTTCATTCTGTTTCACTGCTAATTGCCAGGTCTTCTTACTGGTCTTCTTTAGAACAGTTGAAAGGCAAGTGCCCACCATCACACCTATGGATGCACTTGGTTTTCTTTCTTGCATTTCACACAGCTTCATTTCCAGGAGTCTTCTGAGAATTAACCTTCTCATTTAGCTGCTGTCTAGAAACAAACTACTCCAAACTGGAAAATGGCAAAACTGGGAAGAGGCCATTTTATGCATAGGAACATGAGTTTCCTTACCAACAAGACCATTTTGATACACCTGAAACCACAAGAATGATGAGCATAGAAAGGGAAGCAACCATCAATATCCTTTGTTACAGAAGAAAGGTCCACAAATGCCCCTGTCAGTACACCTTTTCTCCTAAGCAGACAAGTGCTCATGACATACTTTTTAGTTCCTATTTGATAAAGAGTGTGGGCCATGCACAGCATAAGTAGCTCAACCTTGCAATCCCAGCACTGAGGTGGAAACAGAAGGATCCTAAATTCAAGGTCATCCTCACCTACATATCACATAGGAAGCCAAATCTGGACTATATGAGACCTGCCCCCCCAAAAAAAAAATGAGGAGAGGGGCTAGAGAGATGGCTAAGCAGTTAAGAGTACATACTACTGTTCCAGAGGACCCAAGTTTAGTTCCCAGAAGACGTGTTGGACAGCTTACAGCCACTTGTGACTGCAGCTACAGGGTATCCAATACCCTCTTCCAGACTGCAAGGTAATTTGCACTCGTATGCACACACCCACCCAAAGATTTTTTAATCAAATGTTTTTAAATTTTTAAATCAAATATTTTAGAAAGAGTAAACATATAGGCTTTTTATATGTACAGAGTTCCACCTAATTTCTTAATTTGCTTATTAATATGCTCATTCAAAATTTAAAACCTGAGTTGACAAGATAACTACTCTATGTCTAAGGAGTTTTTCCCTTAGCTATATAGAAACAAAGCAAGTTGCAGAACAATACAGCAATACAGAATAGTGCAACATGCATGCTTAAAGGTTCATGTGTGGATGCATTTAAAATAGTCTGCATTTAGCAAGAAGGATGTGGCAGCACTCACCTGGAATCCATTAAGTGGAAGCTAAGGTAGGAGGATGAAAATGTCAAGGCCAGTTGGGGCTTTGTGTAGAGACTGACTCAGTAGGTTAAAAAAAAGAAGGGGAAGGAAAAATAAAAGGAAAGGTCTGGTCTACATTCACATTGCTTAAAAGTGGTCCTCTCAGAAAAGTAGGCACAGAAGACAAACTTTGTCTTTTTCAGTTTTGTCTTTCTTTTCATTTGTTTGTTTGTTTAACTGTGAGGGTATGATGGTTTGGAAGAAAATGACCCCCAAAGGGAATAGCACTATTAGGAGGTGTGGCCTTGTTGAAGGAAGTGTGTCACTGGGGGGTGGGCTTTAAGGTTTCAAATGCTGAAGCCAAGCCCACTGTCACTTTCTCTTCCTACTGCCTCAGAATGCAGATGTGGACCTCTAAGCTACCTCTCCAGCACCTTGTCTGCCTGCACACCACCATGCTTCCTGCCATGATATAATGGAGTCAACCTCTGAACTATAAGCTACCCTCAATTAAACGTTTTCCTTTATAAGAGTTGCCATGGACATGGTGTCTCTTCACAGCAATAGAAACTCTAAAACAGAAGGCCTCACTGAGTGGCCTTAGCTGGGCTGGAATTCACTACATAAACTAGTCTCTTCTCAATTTATAATCCTTCTGCCTCTCCCTATGCCTCTGCAGTGCTATATTTGCAGATGTACATCACCATACCTGGCCCTAGGTTTATTGCTTGTTTGTGGATTTTTTTATCAAAGCAAATAATGTAATCATTTCATAATGAAAACAATAGTGGCGCACACCTTTAATCCCAGTGCTTGGGAGGCAGAGGCAGGTGGATCTCTGTGAGCTTGAGACCAACTTTATCTACATTGAGAATTTCAGGACAGGCAGGGCTACACATAAAGACCCTGTCTCAAAAATAAATAAACAAACAAAGGGAAAAATTATGAATAAACAATCCACATCTGGGGCTATTTGCTTGTAATCTTAGCTACTTAGTGGGTGGGCTAAGACAGCAGAATTTCAAGTTCAAGGCCTGCTTGACCTACTGGGAGAGTTTAATTTAGTGAGATCTCCTAAAATAAAAAGTATGTATCAGGCATGTAATACCAGAACTTGGGAAGTAGAAATAGGAGGATCATAAATTCAAAGTCATCCTCAGCTATAAAGCAAGTTTAAGGCCAGCCTGGACTACATTAACTATCTGAAGAATAGTATGTAATAAAATAAAAATAAAAACCAGAAGAGTACTAGGAATGTAGTTTAGAAATAGAGTGCTTGACTGACATATATGATGGCTTAGATTGAATTCCTAGTACTGCCAAAAAGTCCCAAACTGTAAAATGAAGACAATCTATATTTAAATTCATCCTACCATCTATGTCTATTAATATTCTTGGCACAATGTCTAAGCTCAGCACTGTAAAACATTTGGGAAAATTCCTTTAAACCCAAATGGGAAAGGTCCCTTAATAATAAGGTAACTCTTGGGTGTGGTCACACATGCCTTTAATCCCAACCCTTGGGAAACCGGAGGCAGATACATCTCTATGAGTGCAAAGCCAGCCCGGTCTGTATTCCAAGTCCTGGGCCATCCAACACTGCACAGTGAGATCATATCTCAAAAACAAAACAAAACAGAACAAAAACAAGGCAACCTTCAGAGGCTCTATTTTATGACATGCAACCTTACCTACTAAGCTTAACACTATGCCTTCCAATGCTACCCACATCTCTATCTTTGAACCGAATGGGGGAAAAACTTTTCTGTTTCCTATAAAAAGAATCCAATTTTTACTAAAATATGCCCAAATCTGCAAAGATATGTAGCTCTGGGCTCTCAGGCAGCTGTGGAGTTGACTATAGCAGCAATCACTGTTGGGTCCTCCAACATGACCTCCAGGGTTTCCCTGTTATCCAACCCATCTATGCCTGGCTCTGCCCTAACCTCTTCAGATTTGATTACATAATTCAGTCCTGCCTACTGGCTCTGCCATAATGAGCACTACACATACCAAAAAAATTTACACTAGGTAATGCCCCAAATATGTACTCTACAGCCAAATTCTGGGCTGCTCCACAAAGGCAGATTGAAGCGCTCACACAGCTGCCTATGAGACTCCATTAAAAGTTTTTATTTCAATATTCCCACTTGGCATGAAAACTACTGTGTGGAGACATGTAAAGGGGGAATGAAGTTGACTATAAACAGGCTGAACACTCACAGATAAGTAGGCACTCTAAGGTACACAAGAAGGACAATGCCTTTCCATTCCTTGGCACTGTTACATTCCACTCTGCCAGGGCTTAAATTAATCTGTGATAGGTGGTTTCCAGTAGACTGTAGGAGTCTTTGGCTTGCTGGCATATGTATTTAATGAATACTAATTGTATATATTCAACAAATATTTCTTGAATATTTAGTCTCTGTCGGTCACTATGCTGTAGAGACTACACAATGCACAGTAGGAACCAATTGCTGCTCTCATGAAGCACTCTAGTGGGTTCAGCTTACACTCTAGTATAGCAGTTCTGAACCTGTGGGTATCGACCCCTTTGAGATCACATATCAGATATCCTGCATATCAGATGTCACCATTCATAACAAGAAAAACATTACATTTATGAAGTGGCAACAAAAGTAATTTTATGATTGGGGGTCACCATAACATGAGGAACTGTATTAAAGAGTTGAAGCATTAGGAAGGTTCAGAACCACTGGTCTAGTGGTTTCATCTAATACAATATGAAGAATATAATCCTGACAGTGGTCTCAACTTCAAAAACAGTTTTTCTGCAACTGACTTAAGTACATGACTTTTCTTTTCTGATTTGTGACAGGGTCTCACTTATGCTAAACTCAAACTCAATATATATCTGAGTTTGACCTTGAACTTCTGATCCTCCTGCATCCTAACTGCCTAACTTCTGTTCCATCTGCATGCCAACACTATATGTGTATACCACCATGCATGATTTATGCAGTGCTAAGACTCAAAGTCAGGGCTCTACTGATCAAACCCAGCACTCTACTGAGCTATATCTCCAGCCCTACTATAACACTTTGAACAAGACCCTTTGTGTTGTGTTTTACAGTTGACCAAGATATTATCCACAGACTAAAATAATGTGCTTCTATACAAGGCAAAAAGTCCTAGGGTAAAGTCCAAGTTTGCAAATAACCAAAACAGCAGCAAAAAGCTATGTATAGTATATTGTAAAGACAAAAAGCATGCTACATCAGGAATATCTATCCATAGCTAAGGGATGTAGCTCAATTGATAGAGTACTTGCCTAGCATGCACAAAGCCCTAAGGTAAAATCCCCAGCATAAACCAGATGTGGTAGCACATGCCTGTAATTCCAAGACTTGGATGATGGAGGGAGGAGCATCAGGAATTCATGGTTACCCTTAGTTACACACAGAGTTCTGGGTCAGGCTAAGAGAACACCCTACTGAAAAAAAAAAAAAAGTATCTATCCACCAAAGTCCTTGAATTCGACTTGGATGGTTCACTCTTAAACTGTTCTCCCATAACTGTTGGGATGAGCAGGCTTCATAAAACTGTATACTCAGTGACAGACATAAAAATATTCTAACAATACATAGTGAACCTGGGGCTAAGAGTCCTGGAAGGGTCCTCATTTTACCACCACTTCTATAAATACTTCTACCTTGATCTAAAAGAGGGTTAGGGACCCTTCTCTAGCACCACTCACCTCCTGCTAAAGAGATAAGGGGAAGGGAGCACCTCCCATCCCAGCTACTTGGAGTCATTCTTGAGCAGGGCCATGCTGGGCCAGGTGGAACCATATTTGACATAGGCTCTTGTCAAAAAAGTAGGCTATGAGGTTCCTGGGTGGGCCTCAGGAAAGCTGCAGTACCTCTGCATTCAGAGAGGGATATGACAGAATAAACCAAGGGACAGAACTTTAAGAGGCTGTTTAGTAGCAGGACACAGTGATTCATGTCTACAACCCCAATATTTGGGAGGCTGAGGAAAGATGATAACTTGTAGGAGGCCAATATCCTGCTACACCTAATGAGTTGCAGGCCATCCTTGGTTATAGACTGAAATCCTGTCTCAATAAACCAAAATAAATAAATAAATAAACACCAAAATAACAACAATAAAAAAACATGGTGGAGTGGCACAGTGAACAAGCACATGTTATCAAGACCAGAACAGCTTGGCTTTCTATGCACTGACTCAGGTCTTCTCCATTATAGCTGCTAACACACCACTACACCGTGTGTGTGTGTGTGTGTGTGTGTGTGTGTGTGTGTGTGTGTGTGTGTCTTTTGTCTATTACCAATGCCTCCTATGTGTCCTGCAGGATCCCTTGCATATACTACTGCTGTTTCTCCCTCTCTAAGTCTATTGGTGACTTTAAACCCTTTCAAAAGGTTTACCCATGCTGAGTATGGCAGCACATACCTAGAATCCTGCTACTCAAGAAGCTAAGGCAAGAAAATGGTCTACCTGGGCTACACTGTATGTTAGGGCACCTTGGGCTACAAAGTGACATCCTGTCTCAAAAACAAGTTGGGCACAGAGACTTATGAGTAAGATGGTAAAGGCTTAGAATCCTGCACTAGGTAGATGGAGACAGGAGGATAAGGAGTTCAAGGTCATCCTTGTATCCTTGGCTACATATTGAGCATAAAGCTACAATGGACTGACAGTAAGACATCCTGTATCAAACACACATTAAAAAAGAGAGAGAGAGAGAGAGAAATTTTGTGCTATGGAATTATCATTTTGTACACTGTGAAAGATGTGTCTTTGCCAAGATGCCTTCTGATTGGTTTAATAAAGAGCTAGGCAGGAAGAGGTTAGGTGGGACTTCCAAGCAGAGAGAGAAGAGGAAATAAATCTAGGAGCAGGAGACATGCCAGAGGACATGGAGAGGAAACAGGAGGTGCAAGATGGAAGAGAAATTTAAAAAAAGCCATGACAAAAAACATAGATTGACATAAATGGGTTAATTTTAGTTATAAGAGCTCGTGGGACAAGCCTAAGCTATATACTAATCTTTCATAATTAGTAAGTATCCATGTCGTTTTTTTTGAGAGCCGGTGGCACAAAAGAAAGTCTGACTATAATTTTGCATGTCTCTAACACTCTCCATCTGGAGATAGCCACTTCTTGAGGTAAAGGGAGCTAGAAGTTTTAAATCCTCTGAAGTGAAAAAATCTGGAAGCTCAACATGTCTACAAAACATATAGTCACTGGATGGAATTTTATAAAGCCATTAATTAAAATGTTCTCCCTTTTTTTGAGTTCAGGTGTGATGTACCTTAAGTTGGCCTAAAACTCACTTTAAAGCAAAGGGTGATCTTGCACTCAGTCCTAGGCTCTGCACCACCCAAATGATTGGGGATTCTGGCATATAACCACTACACCCATCCTATATAGTACTAAGGATCAAACCCAGGGCTTATTTCATGCAAAGCAAGCACTCAACCAATTGAGCTACAACCCCAACCCCAAAATGTCCATTTAAAAAAACCAATGACCAGGAGTGGTGATGTTCATCTAGATTCCCTGGCACTTCAGGGCCTGAGGCAGGGCAATTTCCCCAAATTCAAGGCCAGTTTAGACAACACAGTAAATTACAGGCCAGCTTGGAATATCAGGAATATTGAGAAAATACTGAGAAAATTAATCCTAAATGTTCATTTATTTATCCAATCAATTTTTAGTGAAGGATAAAGAAGTAGGAGTTCCTATGTACAAATCAATGTGCCATAGAAAAACTAAGGTATAAATGTAACAGCATATGAAAAGAAATATAAATAAGAATTAATATGTTGAAGTTAGTTTTTGAAGGATTGTTCTCTGTGTGTGCTAAACATTCTCATCTGCCATGGGGCATTTTACAAAAAGAGGAAATACAAAAATATGGCCCATTCTTCTTCTGTTTAACTGTACATTACTTTCCTTCAGTGACCTGCCGGCCTACACTCTCTCACCAAAAGCCGTTTTGATCTACCACTTGCAACTGGGAGACCATGGAAGAGTGAGGAGCTGCCAACAAAGGAGAAGAAACTGCCTTTATGACCCAGAAACCATTCACGCTTGATGCGGGGAAAGAAACTTCTTCCAAACAGCATTATCCAGCTTTACACATTGTTAAGTCATCAGTAGGTAAACTGCCTAAGAAAATTGTCCCAATACGTCAGAGTCCGTGAAGTTCATGTTCAGGGCCACTTTCCAAAAGGTTAAGATACAACATGGGATTCACAAGCCAGTACCTGACCAAAAACAGAGATGATAGGAAGTAAAAGTATATCCTTTCAATGTAACATACCTTCACAACAACTTCATAATTTTATCACCTTTGATCTGTAGGTCTAACAATATTCACATAATACAGGATCAGTTGAAAGCCCAACACTAAGCATGGAGAGTATTTGGGTAAAAGAAAACTCCCTGGCTAGAAATTATTATTCTTCATTCTGCCCAACGCCACACATAAAGTTTTCCCTCTACAAGGGCAGCATAGACACCAGTGACTCAGACAAGAGGAAATCTTAGTAATTTAAGGCCCAAAACAAAAGTAATCCCATAGCCCCAAAAAGGCTGTTGTACGAAGAAAGGGGAAATAAGACGTCATTCCCAGTCAGTTTGGGTTTGTTTCTTGGTCATCTCCTTCCTGAGAGAAGTCGGAGCTTCTATTCTCCTGGAGTCAACAATAACCAAAAATAGCCAGCAACTCTAGTCTTTGGGGTGGGTAGAAAGGCCTTGCCCAAAGTTCGCTGTCAATAGCTATTTCTCCAAGTCATTGGCCCACAGTAGAGCTCCTGGAGACAGAATCTGTTTACATACTGATACCTGGGGGAGAAACATCCTCAATGTTATATTAAAGGGAATGAGACATCTTCACTCACTGTTCTCTGTTGTTACAAATCATCTTTCTAGTCTCTTTAAGAGTAAACACATTAACAGAATATCTGTCTCACATATAAAGAAATGACGGTTCATGAAATTTATTTGTCCAAGGTCACCCAGGCAGAGGCTAAAATCAGATATCCTGATTCAGCCTAACTACTGCTTCCACTGTACAATTTCTACTAACAAGAAGGAAGGGGTGTCACAGCACTGGAGGATGACTTACAGAGGACCAGGGGTCAGTTCTCAGCACCCACATGGTGGTTCACAACCATCCTTAACTCCAGTTCCAGGGGATCTGATGCCCTCTTCTGACCTCCTCATGTGCTAGGCATGCAAGTGGTGCAGACATACAGTCAGGCAAAACACTCATACATAGAAAATAAAATTTAAAGAATCTGAAAAAGAAATTTTAAATTGGGGGGTGGGAATGAGACAAGTGCCTGAAGCTTTATGTGTCAAAAGCTCTAGTCTTCTAACCTAATCTGAGGACTGGGAAAAGGAGGCAGATGGACCTCTGACTCAGCTCGAGAAAGCCAAGGGAAACCTAGGCGTACAACAGGCACATGCCAGAACTTGGCCTCATTAACTGGAAGGCTTTCCCTACTCCAAAAGAATAGTTTCAGATGCTGAGAGCCCTAGCCAAGCAAGACCACACTTAAGCTGTCAGAAAACTTGGTAAGAAACTAAAGAGGGGTAACTATGCAGGGACAAGAGGGCAAGAAAAGATAAGAAAGCAGGGTGGAGAAATCACAATCATTCCAGAACTGACTCTCTCATCCTTCTCACTTCCCATTCCTCCTCCTCCTCTTGGGGCTCTAACTAAGAGGAAAAGTTTCCAGGTAGCATTGCAAAAACTTGAGGAAGGCAGTCCCTGTTCTGAAGAACAGGAGATTAGTTGAGGTGAGATGGGTATTTGAGGGGGCGAAGATAGCCAAATAAGGTTACTTGACTCGTAGGGAATCGTGAGGAATGGTTCCAGAAGGTGACATCACAGGGAGGAAGCCTTTAGTCACTGGTTGCTCTGGCAACTGGCCTCTGGCCAGGAGGCAAACTCCCAATCATAAGAAAATGCCTAGATTATTGCAAAAAGGCAAATAGGCTAAATGGTTCCCAGAGCCACCTCAAACTCTTCATGAGCACTCTCCAAGTACCCTGAGGAGAGAAGCAAAGTATCCCTGAAGCAAAATGGCCAATATTCTTATATGCTAGATTCACCATGCCATGTCCAGGGACCAAGGGCAATAAGAACCTGGGGAAGGAAACTCTACGTTTACATATTTCTGATGCTGATATTCTCATTCTGGAGAAAAAACAAATCCAAGGCAAAAGTCCATATAAAATTTTGGTTTTCGTAAAAAATAACATTTATAGGTTTGTCAGTCTCTCATAAGTATCTACTATGATGGTTGAGAAGGTGTTTAGCTTATTCTAAACCCCTGAAGACAGCAAAGATTTATGCAACCTAACTAATGACAGTCGTGGCTGAATGTTCCCTTGATACTTCCAACCCCATCTCACAGATTAATTAAAGATTATAACAATTAGGAAAGAGCCTTTAGGTGTGGTTCATCAAATACTCAGCCTGCAATTTTGAAAAAAGGACTGGACCTAGGGATAGGGGTAGATTTTAACAAAATGGTAAGAGAAGAAACTACTTCAGCTATCTTAAGAATTATGTGGCTTTTCCAGGCTTGGTGGCACATGCTTTTAATCTCAGAATTCGGGAAGCAAAAGAAGGTAGATCTCTGTGAGTTTGAGGCCACATTGGTCTACACGGTAAAACTCTATCTCAAAAAATAATAATAATGAAGCTTCAGCCATCTTTATAAGGGAGACCAGAACTAAAGAGAAGAAAATGCTGACTATGCCCCATAGATAAGCTTAATTCCCTCTCACAGGAGGGAATATTGGCTCCTATTATCTCCCAAATACATAACCAGGATGTCATTTTTCAGGACTCTTTTTTGTCCTGTATCACAAAATGCTCAAACCTCAACTCTTCCAATGATTTGCCTTAATCAGTACCACAAAAATTTTCATCAGTCATACAAATTTTCTATCAAATTTCCACAAGTGAAAAATAAATTTGAAAACAGTATTAGATCTGCTATTTCTGTTGTTAGGCATACCCAAATACCAGCACTTGGGAAATTACCCCAAAATCTTAGTCTCCAAATTCAAGGTGCCCATGCTGTAGGTAGGCACTGGTCAGAAAGCATCATATTCCTCTGACTGTCACGCACTGAGAACTGGTCCCTCTAATTTTCCCCAAACACCTCCTCTCCCAACAAAGTCAATGGGAGAATAGAAAGTTGTCTTCAGTGAGTTCTATTTCTTGGCTTACTTCAAATGGAAGCATGATGGAAGGAACCATTTTTCCTCATGTGTGCATGCAGGTGTGTGTGCATGCATGTGTATTTCTGCATGTGCACACATGCGACAAAATCCACGTGGAGGACCAGAGGATAACCTCAGTTATCAGTCCTAGGCTTCCACCTTATTTAGGAAAGCAACTCTCTTGTTTCTGCCACTTTACTCCAGGCCAACTGGCCCATATGCTTCCAGAATTCTCCTATCTGTACCTCCCATCTTGCAGTAGGAGCTCAGGGATTGCAGCTGTACCCTTAATATGGGTTCTGGGGATCCAAAAGGAGGTCTTTGTGTTTGCATAGCCACCACTTCATCCACAGAGAAGAGCCATTTAGAAAGTTACTTGACCAAAAAAAAACAGATTTTATTAGAATCAATTGAGTCAAGTTTCAGAAAACTCAAGGTACAGTATCCTTCATAGACCTTTCAAAATGTTTGCCAATGAAGAAAGGACTATCTCAAAAGGGCACTGGCCTAAGATCACCTAACTTATACCAAAGTCCTATCACTTTCCACCCAGAACAGTCATTGTGTACTTTTTAAGTCACCATTACTGTCCCAGGAAACTCTGCCATACATTTGTTTATAAAAAATAAATGCATGGTATTTTTAAATCAAACTATTTCTAAGAATAAGTTGGGCCTCAATCTCCAATTAAATTGTAAAGGCATGAATTGTATTCTCTATTCATTGTGTTTATATGCATTACAGTAATAGTAACAATTCAATAAATTATGAAGATGAAGCTCCTAGTAGATGGTTGGACATCTCAGTAATAATTGGTGATTACGTTTATATGGCACTGTTAAATGCTAGGCACAGTTATAAGCATTTTATATAAATTATCTCACTTAATCCCCATAACAACCCTATGAAGCAGGTATTATCTTTCAATTAGAGTTGAGGACAATAAGGTTCAGATATAACCTAGTGAGGCATGTTTGTTCCATACCTGTGGCTATGCAGGAGGCCTAAACAGAGGGACCACTTGAGACCAGGAGTCCAGAGACCAGCCTGGGCCACTAAAAAAAAAATTCAGACATGGATGGCAGCACATGCCTGTAATTCCAGCACTCAGGATGCAAAGGTAGAAAGGTATTTACAAGTTCTAGGCTATCCTATTCTATAAAGAAGATTTTGTTTAAAACAAAACAAAACAAACAAAACAGGAGTGAAGGAGATGGAGAAGGAAAATTCAGACTCTAGAACCAGGCAGCTTGGATTTGAATTATAGCTATGTGACTAATGAGTTATACCTGTGGTAAGTTACTTAACTCCTTTTCCATTTAGTTCTGGGATGGAACCCAGGGTCTTGTGCATGTTAGGAACAACTCATTGGTCACATAGCTAGAATCTGAGTCTAAGCAGGCTAGTTCTAGAATCTGTACTTGTTAATACTATATCCTTTCTAAGAAAGCCTAAAATGTCCTTTTTGGGGGATATCTATCTTCCCCAGACTTGACCCATTAGCAAAACACCTAGAGGTCAGGGTTGAGAGCTGAGGTCAGTTGACTCCAAACTATATTGAAATGGCTGCTCCAGCAGCAAATATTGTCATCAAATTAGAAAGACAAGTTCTATAGTAGTCTTCTATTGCAAGAGACAGGTCAAGCTTGAATTCAAAGAGGTTAGAGCTTGATAGGCATGGGGGTACAAGTCCGTATTTCCAACACTTGGGAAATAGAGGCAGAAAGGTCAGAAGTTCAAATCCATGCTCCATTACATAGCAAGTTCAATGGCAACCAGGGCTCATGAGATCTGTTTCAAAACAAAATACAAAATACAAGGGCAGTGAGTTGGCCCAGCCAGTAAAGGAGCTCGCTACCATGCCTAATGACCTGAGTTCAACACATTGGAAGGAGAGACTCTTGCAACTTGTCCTCTGACCTCCATACATGCCATAGACAATGCCACATGTGGGACTGTTCAAGCACTTGCACACACGCACACATGCACACAGAGTGGGGAGGGACTAGGAAGAGAGAGGTACATGCACATAAATAATTTTCGGATCTTCATAAAACTCAGTCTTAGTAGTGATTACCTTTAATCCAGCAGTTGGAGAGGTGGAAGCAGGAGAATTAGCAAGGTCATCATCAACTACCTAACTAGATCACATTCAACCTGGACTAGAAATCCTCTTTGAAAGACAAATGTGACTCTTAGGACAGTAAGGCCTAGTCTCAAGCAGGAACATGGGCAAATAGCCTCTCCCCATGTCCCTTCAACCATCTGTCCTCTACCACCCTTCATAGTCAAAGATAAAACACCTACCTAGGAAGTGCTATGGGGTTCCCAAGAAAAGCCCAGGACTTGAACCATCTTCGTTAGAAGTCCCTGGGAATTGCTGTACAGTCACTAACATGATGGTCAAGTCACCCCCAACTGAGTCATAAAACACTAAACATCCTCCCTTATAATGCTATCAGGCAAGATGTCATGACCCTATTATAACTCAAATCTCTACCTTATTGTGGACTTCAGTGTCCTCATCAAAACTATGAAGGCTGAACTAGAAGGCCAGCTCAGATTTTCTGTAGCTCAACATACTCTTGTGGGAAACCATGGCCATCCAAAAGTAATTAGATACAGTGAATCTTAGGGCTGAGGAAGCTGTGGGATGCTCCAAGTGAAAATGCATTTATTTGAAATGCTGTACCTCATAGTACCTAGTCCTCAGCTCATTGGTAGTATATACCTTAGATTTGTCTATCTTCACCATCTTCTTAATATCTACCAATACATCTAACTACTCACTTTCAGATAAATCTTTATAACTTCCAGCTAGATGTGGTAGCACATGCCTGTAATCCCAATACTTGGAGATGGAAGTACTAGGATCATCCTCCACTACACAAGTTCAAGACAAGCCTGGGTTATGTGAAACCTGTCTCAATAGAGCTTTCTCTCCCCTCAAAAAGGAACCTAGCACCCCCCTAACCTTTTAGTAAAGCTATAGGAAATCTATGATGCTGGCACTGTACAATGTGCGAAGAAAGGTAGAGAAACCTCCATAGGTTTTATTTATCTCTTTATGAAGACAGGGTTTTTCAGTTACTCAGGCTGACAATGAACTCACTATATAGCCTAGACTGACCTCAATCTCACAGCATCTTCCTGCCTCAGTCTCCAGAGTGCTGCAATTACAGGCATAAGCCACCACACACAACTCTTTATAAAGCTTTTCCTGCTTGCCTAAAGCTTTTCCTGCTTGCCTAGAGCTTTTCAATAAACTTACCACGTTCACAATGTAGTTTCACTTGCTTGCTTTCTTACCTAAGTGAGGAAAAATACAAAACAGCCCAAACCTCAAGACCCGACAGAGAAATAGCCTAATCATGCCAGTATTTTTGGCAGGATCTAATGAAGTGAACCAGAAACTCCACATTCTAAACTGGTACTCACCAAACAATACTGCAAAGCATAGGAAGACAAGATAATACCTTTCAGCAAGCACTATCAACTCTGTACCTCTAGTACACTCTGCACCTCCAAGGCGCTCAAATTCAATGCATATGAACACAGGAGAGCCACGGCTATATATACCACTGTATCATCAAGGCTGTCAAGAATATCAGTATTAGAAGGGTCCCTACAGTTACCCTGTTGTTGGCACAGGTCCCTTATGACAAGCTGAAAGAGATACTGGGAGCCGACAGAAAGGAATTAGCTAATGGCCCACTTTGAATAACTTTTCTGTTGTTTTACGAGACAAGGTCTCATGTTGCCCAAGCTATATTCAAATTCACTGTTGGGTGGGGAATAACCCTATACTCTTATCATCCTGCCTCTACTTCCCAAGTGCTGAGATTATCAGCCTGTCTACCATGCCCAGACTTTCTTCATCATGTAGAACTTTATTTCCTTTATTTTCATTCCATTTTTGCCACTGTGAAACAACTTTGATGAACACAATTAACTTAAACTAACTCAGTTGTCTATATTTATACATTTAACAAAATGTTAAGGAAATTGAGACATGTGGAATCTTTCTCAGTCTTCTACTTAATACGACAACCTAAGATATTTTAAGAGATTCTCATACAATCTGGACCAACAGAATTTTGGGGTTTCAAAAACAAAATTTAAAAAGATACCTGCTTAATTTTGTGGACAGACTCAGTCCAGATTTAGAACTTCAGTTATTGCCAGGTGTCTATACATTCACAGAACTTCTTTCAAGGTCCTAGAAACACTTTAAGAATTTTTTTTTTTTTTTTTTTTTAGTTTTTCGAGACAGGGTTTCTCTGTGTAGCTTTGTGCCTTTCCTGGAACTCACTCTGTAGACCAGGCTGGCCTCAAACTCACAGAGATCCTCTGTCTCCCGAGTGCTGGGATTAAAGGTGTACAGCACACCATCTGACTTCAAGGAAAAATTTTATTTGTTCAAATGTAAATAACACACACTAAATCTTTAAAAATCAAAGAACATCTCATCTCCTTATATAGAAGTAGAACAAATACTCTAAGTTCAGTTTTACTTTCTATTTCCCAACACCCGACTTCCAAGTTCATGAACTGCTAAACAGACCCCCCAAACTAAGGGTTCTTCTACCACAAAAAGAAACTGGAATTGAAAAGTTTTTCAGCTCTATCAAGCATGAAGTAAGTGGGATGAACAGCAAAGGCAGTCAATTATGAAAAAAAAATCCTCATCATGACCTGACCAACGGCCAACCCCAAAGAAGACCACCTTTGTACTGTTTGTTTGTTTGCTTGTTTGTTTTCCCTCTTTAGGGACAGAAGAATGTGGTGGGGGTAGCAGGGAGAAAAGGCTGGGAGTCTAGAAAGAAGCACATGACAAACTCAGTTCTATCTTTCAAAGATCAGACAGAGTCAGATCTATCTTCGAAGATCAGAGCCAGTTAGTGTAGCCATGAAAAGCCCAACCCTGATACTAAGTACTATTGGTAGCCAGACCTCCCCCTCCAGGGACCCTGCGTCTAGAAATTGCAGTGGGGGTGGGGGTGAACTCCCAGGAATATACAATGGGACCTAAGAAAGACTGTTGCCAAGCAACACTATTAGAACAGAGTTCAGAATAATTGTAGCTGTCATCACTTCTCATCCATAGAGAATTAGATTGGGAAGCATGGGGAAAGACCTCTAAATGTCCTTTCCATTTCCACAATCTAGTGAAGCAGTTGGATAAGAATAACAGGCCAAAGAAAAGACATCACCCTCACCCTATAGCTCAAGCTGGTCTCAAACTTACTACAATCTTTCTGCCTCCCAAAAGCTACAATTACAAGCATGAGCCACCATGCTTGACAACACTACCCTTACAGGCTGCCATACAGGCATTTAGAAAATAATGCAGTAATCAGTACCACCCCATCACAGACTCACAGAGCAACCTTTCCCATCAAGATTAACATGAGAGTAAAGACTACTTTGTGCCTCGACTTTTCCCTCCCTCTGCAAGAGATTTTTTCATACCATCTACACTTTCACAAAAGGGTTCAGCAAATTGGAAAATCAAAAAAGTGGAGAAAAGCTAATCACTGTAACAGTTATCTGTTATCCTATCATGTGGAAGGTGGGAGTACACAGAGTTCAAGGTCATCCTTGGCTATATATCCAGTTAAGATCCAAACTGGGCAGTATGAGACCCTGTCACAAACAAAACAAAGGACATGGCTCCCACGATGGCAGGCAAAGCCACTTGAGTCTGATTCCCAGATCCTACAGTGGAGAGAACGACTCCTGAAACATGCCCTTAACCTCCACTTGTACACACACACACACACACACACACACACACACACACACCAACAATAAAAACAATAGTAAGTTAAATAATATTCCGATGTGGGAGAGACTACATAATTTCATCACTGAAGAGGCAGAAGTAGGGTGGGCTGCAAAGCAAGACTCTCTCAAAACAAACAGCCTCAGGCGGTAGTTCACACAGTAATTCCAGCAGCTGGGAGGCAGAGTCAAGAAGATGCTGTGAGTTAATAACCTGTATTTTATAGGCTGCCCAGGGCTACATTGCAAGAACCTGTCTTCAAAAAAGAGAGACATCCTGGGGGCGGGGCACTGGATAGAGGCAGAAACCTCTCAGGCAACCTTCATTCCTGATCCCTTGCCCCACCCTCAAGTCTACAGGCAGGGCTGGTTCAAGGGTTAGAAGCCTGAAATTCTGCCCCCTATTTGCCAAGTACCACTTTCGTGCCACTTCAGTGGCTCAAGCAATGCTAGGAATGGCAGGAAAATAAACAGTTCTTAGCCCCTGTTAAAGTTTAGCTGAATGCAGACCCAGACATTTTCAAATACTTCAAGGAGCTGGGCTCTGTGGCTGCTATCATGGATGATACCATCAAATGATCACCAATCACTTTTTCCCCCTGGGCCTGCTAATGATCTAAAGCTAAAATCCCAGTAAACCAGACAGGTTTTTCCAAGTCTGACCCCCAAAGACCTTGATTCAAGTTGTCTTCCTGTTGGTATGCTGCTTCACACATGGTCAGTCCTCCCCTACCATGAGATTCCTCATCTATACCATGGGAAGAATTGGAATTAGTAGTTGTTCAAGTATGGTGGCACATGCCTCAAATCCCAGCACTTGGGCAGTGGAAGCAAGAGGGTTAGAAGTTCGAGCCTAGCCTGGGATACATGAGACTCTGTTTCATAAAAACCCGTTAAGTAAATAAATAAATAAATTTTAACTTCATAAATCCTAAAGCTTGAAATAAAACAAATAAAAAAACTCAAGACCTTGAAAATTCACAATCTGTTTTTAGGGAATCCAAGAGAGTTTCCAAAGTCTTTGAAGGTTTTGTTTTTTGTTGATTTTTTTTTTAAGTTAAAAGATGGGAGTGAAACGGAAAGGCTTTCTCAAGAAACAAAAAAGTTTATGTTTATTTTATGTGCATGAGTGTTTTGGCTGCATGTATATATGTGCACCACATTTGTGCCTGATGCCCAAGGAGGCCAGAAGAGGGAGTCAGACATCTGGAACTGGAGTTACAGACAGTTGTAAGCTGCCATGTGGGCACTGAAACCGGAAGCTAAAAGAACAGCCAGAGCTCTTAACTGTTGAGCCACCTCTCCACGTCCCAGGAGAGACATTTTAATTTAGAATTGTCTTCTCTCCAGAAGAGATAGATGGATGGGCTGGTGATATTGTGAAAGCCTGTGATCCTAGCACCCCTAGGGCTGAGTCAAGATTGCTAGGAGTTGGCAGCCTGTGCTACAGTGTAGGCCGTTGTCTCGAAAAACATGAAAGACCAAACTTAGGAAACTACCAATCAGGAAACAATCCAAGAAAGGCTTATTTCAAAAGATTTAAAGCAGCTTGGCCTGGCTAGGAAAAAAAAAATGGCTATAACAGTGAAACTAACCATGGCTAATACAAAGGAAAGCATTTGGTTTTACACCACCATTCTGTATCTTTCCAAGTTTAGAAACGGTTAAGTGCACAACAGAGGAGAGTGGAAGCCAAGTTTGGTGGTGGCTCAAGCCTACAATCTTTGCACTTGGAAGAGTGAATGTCTTCCAAGAGTTTTTAAAACTATCTGGGGCTACAAAGTGAGTTCTAGACCAACCTGAGTCTAGAACTCAGGGGTCTAGAACTCTAGAATCAGACCCTCTAGCAAGACAAACAAGCCAGGTATGGTGGTTGTCAAGCTTGTAATCTCAGCACTGTGGAGGCAGAGGCAGGAAGACTGGTAAAAATTCAGGACCAATCTGCATTATGTGGAGAGTCCCAGGCCAGCCTAAGTTATAGGGTGAGATCCTGCTTCAAAAATTAACAACTAACCAAAAAGTCCGGCGCGGAATACATGTGCTAAGAAAACAGAAGGGAAGACTGACTGAGGGGAGGAAAGGCACCCGTGTGAGGGACACACAGGAGGGCAGCTGGGGAGAAGAACAAAGGATAATTTCACCTATGGATATACTTTCACAAAGTATCATTTTACATAAGACCATGAGACTTTGTCTCAAAATATTAAAAACTAAAAGAGAAACTTTGTGTTCCTTAAGGACAGAGTTCTGAGAAGCTCAAGAACCACTGGAATACAGCAAGGTGGGAACTAAACCTCTGTATAGACACAAAGACCTCCTCGTATATATTCACTCTCGTCTCCTCCCAGTGATCCTCATCCCTTCTTCTTAAGCATCCTAGTCACTGTCTCAGCTCTTCGAGGCTCAGGCACTCCCAGGAAGATGGATGGACTAGCAACATACAACACAGGAGGCCAGCAAGCTCCTTCACCTAAGAGACTCAAGTCGTAGTGGTCATGGGGCCTTCATGAACAAGGACCAGGCGTGACTTGCACAAAAGCAAGCAGAGCTCATTAGTCAAGCACACACCCCTCCCCCCACCTCTCCCTACTGGGCATCCGGCCCCCCTAGGCCTCACTCCCTGGAGGCTTCTGCTCTTCTAGAAACAGCCAGTGGGGTGGAGACCAGATCTCTAATCAAGCACCACACTAGATAGGTGTGGCACTCACAGGAGAAAACCCATACCTCACAGAACAGTCCTGAGGGGATAGAGGGGTACTGTGTCTCTCAGAGATTTCTTAGAGGAAGAGAAACCTGCCCTCTCTTCCAGTAGGTTGAGTGGGCCCCTCCACAGACTTGTGCCTAGTTAAGTGTTTGCACCCCCTGGGTAAAAGGAAGTAACCCAGCAGATGAGCCCCTCTCCATCCCCCTCATCTCCCAAGGGAAAGTAGTTTGAGCTGAGGAGCCCTGGAAGGGGGCAGAAGCAGGAGTCGGGGAGAAGGGGGGCGGCTGTGGGAAAGGTGGATGGGCGTGCGGGATCCGCCCTGAGCAACTTCCTCTCTCCTCCCTGCTTCTCTGTTACCATGGGGCTCTTCTGGGACAGTGGTAGCCTTGCTCCACAAAGGCGCCAATTCCTGGGCCGGGAAAGTGTTCTCAGAAGTAGAGTCCTCTTCCCAGTGCCCAACAACCCCGAGTTTCCACTGCCTCATCCCAGAGGAGGGGAATTGGACCCTGAGAAAGGATGGCCCCTCCTTCTCCACACTTCTAGTCCGGACACCCCCTCACCCTCCAGAGCGCTCAAATTAGGATCCCACTATCCTCTCCTTCTTAGGGCCCTGAGGGACAGCCCGGCATTGCCGGCAGGCCTGTGGCCAGGCAAGTCCGCAGCAAGGGCGGCAAGGGTCAAACTGGAGCCCCCTGGAACGACAGCGCCAGTCCCCCGGCACTCACCGTCTTCGGCATGGTGGCGGCAAAGGCGGAGGAGTTGGTGAAGTTTGGCGAGAAACTGTCGGGCTGTTCTGAGCGCGCAATACACTTCGGCAAGGACTCGGGAGAGCCGGGTGCTCAGATTGGGTCCCACTCTAGCGTCGGGCGACTGCTCCGCTTCCTGCTAACGGGCCACGACTTTGCAAACCCCACCCAGGAAAGAGCCGCCCCCGTTGCGCCGCTCGCTCCTTTATGTGGCCGGGCTTCCGCGCCTCTCCCCGCCCTCCCGCCAGCCTGCCCGCGGCTTCTGGCATCGCCCCGCCCAGCCTGGCCCAGCCCAGTGCAACCACTCCGGCCACGTGGGGGGCCAGGCCGGGGTCCCAAACGCAACCGAGAAGGACTCCCACTGCCCACCCAGGCCCACTCTGCCCCCTCCCACTTTTCTCAACTGTCCCTAGCCCCTGAAGTTTCGACCATCAGACTCCGCCCCCAGTCTGAGCCAGAGCTTTACTAGGGGGCCACACCCTAGCAGATGCTTGGGCAGCTCTTGACTGTGAGTTACCACTGTTGGGGAACCCGTTGCCCCTTAGAGCTGCCCTGTTTCCTCTCTAGGCGTCCTTACTGATTAGAAAGTTCCCCCTGTGTGCATTTGAACTCTTCGCTGTGACTTCCAATCACGCTTCATGTAAGCTCCCAGGGAACACAGATCCTCTGCTGTCCATAGCAGCTCCTCAGAGTTCTGCTACTCTCAGGAAACTTTTCTTGACTAAATCGCCTCAGCTCCTCCTCAACACTTCATTCCACTCTGCAGGGTTCATTTCACCTGGCACGTTCCCTTCTACATTGTTTGGGCCTCATGTTCTTCAGAATTGAGGTATTTTCCAAATATCTGTCCTCTATGTTCACTTTCTTTCCTCCTATTCCCAGGCTCACCTCTTCTCAGATTAGTACCGTGGTCCTTTCTTTAGCCCTTCCCCAACACATTACTTTTGTTTGCTCTATTTGTCGCCAGAGCTAGCCTTAAACTCATTATGTAGCTTAGGTTAGTCTTGAACTCACAGTCCTACTATGTTACTTTAGGTTAGTCTAGAACCAATAATCCTACTTCCTCTACTGGATTTCAGGTGTGTGCCGCCATTTCTATACATTCACATTTTTTTAACACAGGGTAGTAGCAGTAGCGGGTTGACTTGAACTCCGGATCCTCCTACTTCTGCCACCCTAGTGCTGAGATGACAGGTATGTGCCCCAACACAAGACTCACTTTCACTTTTTGATAAGCATATAAGTCTCTCAGGTGAGATATACCTTCCTGTTCTGGCAACTGTTCAGGATCGTGGATTCTGTGTCTCTTGTGAGGGAAAGTACCATATACTTCGGTGATGGACAGTCAAATACAGAATAGTGGAAAGGCCATTTCAAAGGGGCGACCAGAACACCCATCTGGCTTCAAATCATAGTTTTATCATTAACTCACCCTGTGTTCTCTGCAATCTCTTGGGTAAGTCCCTTCCCCTCTCTGACATTGAGTTTCCCCTTCTGAAACAATGACCAAACTACTGGGTTTCCAAGGTCCTTTCCCATTCAAACATTATAAAAGGAGGAGAAAGAAGTAGCCTGCTCAGAAAAAAGAAAAAAAAAAAAAAAACCAGAAACGTGGTTGCTTTAAGTCTTGCATTTGCACTCAGGAACCTAACAATCCTATTTTCTCCTCTAGCAACTTAACAGAGTCCATGAGTCAACATGCCTCCATTTCTGCGGCTGATACCACTGCTCATTGATAGGTGCTGGGGGAGGGAGGAGAAGAGCATTCCCTGACAAAACCTGAGTATCTGCCCCAAGGAAGAGCAGCATCTTTCAGAAGACCTTGGTAGAAGGAGTAAAAATACTGTCGATGTATTGGCCCATGGACCTTTCCCCTGACAAAGTTAAAGGAACTTACTGATTCCTTCATTCATGTTCACCTAGAGCCTAAAGGATTTTGGCACTAAAATAAATACCTAAAATAAAACAATGTCACTGCAGACTAGTTCAACTTTCTGGAAAGTGGAAATCCCGAGCATGTCATTCCCTACCCCCCATGTGTATGTGCACACCCATAGACACACCACACTCCCGTTACTGCCCGCAAATACAAGCACAAAGAAAAGCTGGGTAGCATGTCAAGGAGCTGAGTAGATTACTGGGAAGGTAAGGGCGGCATAGGAATCCAAGTGGAGTGGGAGAGGATGCCGTAGGATGGAGGAAGGTAGGAGAGGAAGGAAGCAGTCAGAGTCTGAGAGGGAGATGAATGGGGTTGGACCTAGGGGAGGAGAGATTGTAATAGCACAAGTAAAAAGTAATGGTGAAAACCAGGGGCAAAAAAGAACCAATGAAGTAATGCCTCACATTCCCACTTCACCAGACAGACGCTGGTTAAAGTGGTGATGGTTACTGTGGTCACGAAACTGGGCATTACTGGAAGGTTAGACTTCAAATAGTCTCCCTCTCGTCGGAGCGAAGCAGAGGCAGCTGTGGTGCTCTGCTGTTCTTCACTATGGGCAGGGAAATTCATCTTAGTTCCCTACCTCTTTGTACACCACTGCACATTTCCATGATCAATACTTCTATTCTTCCCCCATGCAACTGCTTATTGTGATCATATGTGACCTGAGAATTATACCCATCTTTCTGGGACCAGATTAACCCTGACAATTAAGTTGAGATGTGATCTGGCTTTGTGAAGAAAAAGGCATGAGAGAATAAAGTCTAGATATTTACATATAGATTGGCTCCTCGGGGAGAAATAGGAAGCATGAGAAGAGTTTTAGATGTGGTAAACTCCTACCATTTAAGAAAGGTTAGACAAGTCTGTTATTAAACAGTAAAGCTAGGTGAGGGCCACTATGAGGAGATGCAGTGCAGGAGCATTCTAGACCCAGTGTCTAGGAAAGCTTGAGACATCATAATCAAGGGACAGGAGACTAAAAATAAGATTTAGGGGCTGGCGAGTTGGATCCATTGGTAAAATGGTTGCACAATAAGCATGAGGACTTGAATTTGAATTCTACCATCCATCCACCTAATAGCCTGGCAAGGAGGTGCATGAGAACAGGGCAGAGACAAGTAGACTCCAGAAGCTCTTGGGCTAGCCAGCCAAGATAATTAGTGAGCTGCAGGATCAGCAAGAGAGCATGTGGGACACTTTACATAAATCAGCCTTCGAGTCAGGTTAGAAAAGACTTGCCACAGTTCTATGGTTCTGATTATCAAAATCTGTGCTAGTATTTTTACAATCTCTCCTCCCCTAGGTCCAACCCCACCCATCTCCCTCTCAGACTCTGACTACTTCCTTCCCTCTCCTACCTTCCTCCACCCTACAGCATCCTCTCCCACTCCACTTGGATTCCTATGCCGCCCTTACCTTCCCAGTAATCTACTCAGCCCCTTAACATACTACCCGGCTTTTTTTCTGTGTGTGCTTGAATTTACAGGCATTAATGGGTAGATGTAGTGTGTGTAGATGTGCACATTCTGAAGCTAGACAGTACTATAAAAGAATATACTGCTGTCACCCAACCGAAAAAGTTCACCCCATGACATAATATGGCTGAGAATATAAACCAAAGTAACAGGGTACTCTTTTTCTTGGAAACTAAACGCAGAGTTTGAGGGACAGCAGAGAAAATGTTATCTACCATATAGTGAGTATTAGGGAATCACATCATGTCACAAAAGGCTTTTCAGAGCTAGGAATGAGGAGATTGAGGGTCTGGGAAATGAAGTACCTTTTGGAAAATCACATGGTTTCTTAATAACAAGATCAGAAGCTGGGCCTGGGTCGTGGGAATTTAAGTCTTTCCACCAGCCCAAACCCATGACTTCAGTCCCAGGCTGTGACAGGCATACTCAGGAAGGGGGCACATTTTATGATTCCTATCAGCACAGCACCTAATGGGCAGGCTGGAAGCTGGGGATAGCGGCCGGGTAATGAGCAGCAATGACAGGGCATCTTGCCGACATCAAGTGCCTGGGGATATTTATTATTAATCACACTAATGGACGACAGTAAGAGGGTAAGGTTTCTTCCTGGCTTTTCCTCACATAAAATGTTGTAAGCATTTCAGGAGCTTCCCCCAGCCAGGCGATCAATTCAATTTGAACCAGCGTCCTCTTGGAATATGAAGTGAGTCTTGCCAACAGGGACTCTCAGTCTAGTCAGTAGATCCCAGCTCTGTCCCCAAAGACCAGTGGCCAGCCACATGTGACCAGTCTGCATGCAAAGCATGTGTGGTTTGCACTCTACACTTCCAGAAGGGTCTGCCCCATCCCTCCATCCTGCTGTGTGTGCCACAGTGCCGGCTCCCTCATAGGGGCCAGGCTCTGTGAGGTGTGCTCACCCTCATCCTCCCCAGCACCTCTGTATCTGTCAGTGGTTTTGTTGTTAGCACCATGTGTTATGTGCAGAGTACCATCTTGTTGAATTCTCCTCTGTTGGACCCTTCCCGTTGGTCACCAAGCCATGCTCTTTGTGTGTCTGTCCTTTACAGCTTCCTCCTTGCCATGTCTGCCAACAGTCCCTTAGGTCCTCCCTAACCAACTGTCTTGAATAGTGAAAACAGGTGCCTCCCTGGTCTTCCTGCCTCTAGGCTGCCCTGCCCTGGCCAGCCTCCATGTGGTTACCGTGGTGATCTTCAGGAATGGCGACTTTGACCTGTCCTGAGAGTTGGCAGGTGGCCTGCCCCACGATGCACACACTTCCCTTCCCAGCCTTCTTTACTTCCCACAGCTCTCCAGCACAGGCCTTGCCCTCTAGCCAGGCCACTCTGGCCACAGGCAGTGTGCTCCCTCTTGTCCCTGGGCCACCTGGGCCTCACCTACATGAAGCCCTCCCCAGTCTCTGCTCCCTCCTTGGACTTTCTGCTTGCCCTTATCTCCTCTAGCACGCCCAGCCAATTCATGGTGCTCATCAGGCCTCCCTTCCACACTCGCTTTGTCTCGTCAACTGCTGCTGTTTTCTTTCTTTCCCTGCATTCCAGGAGGACAGCTCTTCTTATTCTGTTTTGGTCTTCTAAGGGCAAAAGTTGGTGTGGTGTTGGTGCTATAATGGTTAGTATACCTGCCTTCTAAGGGCAAAGTTCAACTTTATACTTCCTCAGCTTCTCCTGTTAGGAGACAAGACCAATGGAGACAGCCTCTCTTGTCTCCTTACTACTTTCTCAGTTCCTAACAGCAACAAAAAACATAAGCTATCCCAGCTTAGCTGTTAGTGTACTTTAGAGAAACATTCTATTGTTGTGTGTGCACAGAGGCATTTACAAGGTCATTCACTGCAATCCTCCAATAATTAAATAAAACAATCTGAATGGCAATCATTAGTGGGCTTTTAAACACATTATTATAATACTAAAAATGTAGCTCAGTGGGGCAACACAAAAAATAGTATATCAATTCAACAGGGTGTTGTTCAGCCTTAAAAAAAAATACAAACTACCATGAAATGAACTTTCATTCTATTATCAAGTCACAGAACAATATTAATGATATAATACCATTTATGAATTATACATGTTTAAAAGTCTCCAGAGGAGAAACATAAATAGCAAGCTAATAACAATAGTTATCTCTGGAAACAGCAGAGGCATTGAGAAGAATAAGGGGGCTGGAGAGATGGCTAAGTGGTTGAGAGCTCATTCTGTTCTTCCAGGGAACCTGATTTGGTTCCCAGAATCCATCTTGGGCAGATCACAACCCCCTATAACTACAGCTCCAGGGGATCCGAAGCCTTGTACTGACTTCTGCAGATACTACATTCAACTACACACACACACACACACACACACACACACACAGAGAGAGAGAGAGAGAGACAGAGAGAGACAGAGAGAGAGAGACAGAGAGAGAGACAGAGAGAGAGACAGAGAGACACAGAGAGAGAGAAATTTTAAAAAGTAAAAATAAAACATTTTGAAAAAGAAGAGGAGCTTTTACATCTCAATGTATACATTTTATATTTGTTTTTTACATTCTTTTTTTTCCAGTTATAAATTACTGTGGTGAGGGGAGAGTGGAATTAGGGCAGGGTATTCTTTTGTGGTTGTTTGTTTTCAACAAGGTTTCATTGATTGTTGTGTGTGGCTGGAAGTACATGCTGGGAATTAAGCCCAGGTCCTCAGGAAGAGCAGTATGCACTCGTAACCTCTGATTCACTCCTCTAGACCCTGGAATACTGTAATTCTTCTGAAGCCCTTACTAGCCTAGAACTTGCTATGTGAAGCAATCTAGCCTTGGACATGCAGTATTCCTAGTGCCTCTGTCTCCAAGTGCTAGAATTACATGTGTACACCACAAAGCCCAGGATAAATTAACTTTAAAGTAATATATAAAATAACCCAGGCCATTCTGGGCTACATGGAATGTTCTAGGCTAACCTGAGTTATATTGTAAGATTTTGTAATAAAAGAAAAGAAAGAAGAGTTGGGGAGATTGTTCTATGTTTAAGAGAACTTGCTGTTCTTGTAGAGGACCCTGGTTCAGTTCCCAATAAGTTGGTTCCCAATAACACTGTAACTCAAATTCCAGAGCCAACTCCCTCTCTGGCCTCGAAGAACATCAGACATGTACATGGAGCACACGTACACACAGGATTTAAAAGTGAGTTGGGATGTAGTTCAGTTGATAAGATGCTTGCTTAGCATCCAGGAAACTCTGGATTTGATCCCAGCCATCACATAAAACTGGGTTTGGCGGCACAGGTATGTAATCTCAGCAGAAGGACCAAAAGATCAAATTACCCTCAACTATATAGTGAATTGGACACCAGTGTGGGCTATATGTGATGTGATCCCCATCTCAATTTTAAAATAAAATAAAATAACCAAATAAAACAGAGAAGAAAGGAAGGAAGGAAGGAAGGAAGGAAGGAAGGAAGGAAGGAAGGGAGAAAGAAGGAAAAAAGGAGAGGGAAGGAGGGAGGGAGGGAGGAAGGGAAGGAGGGAAGAAGGAAGATAGAGGAAGTAGGAGAATAAAATGTGAAAAAAATAAACAAAACTGAGCTGGGCAGTGGTGGCGCACACCTTTAATCCCAGCAGGCAGATCTCTTTGAGTTCGAGGCCATCCTGGTCTACAGAGTGAGTTCCAGCAAAGGCACAAAGCTACACAGAGAAACCCTGCCTTGAAAATAAATAAATAGATAAACAAGTAAACAAGCAAACAAACAAATAAATAAACTGGAAGAGAATCAAGAAATTGGCTCAGTGGGTAAGGGTGCTTACCACCAAGTCTGATAACCTCAGTTTAACCCCTAGGACTTACATGTTAGAAGTAAAGGACTAATTCTCCCAAGTTGTTCTCTAGCCTCTTAATACATTCTTTGCCATGCGCACACGTTCAAGCAAACACGTGTGTTGGAGGACATCCTTAGCTATATAGTGAGGTGAGGCCAGCCTGGGCTACATAAGACCTTGTCTTAAAACAAAACAAAATTTAGAAAAGGTCATGGCTCAGTAGGTAAAGGTGCTTGCCATACGCTTTAATCCTAGAATCCACACAAAAGTGGAAGGAGACAATTTATTTCCTATTTCCATGAATAATGATTGATGTGGGAGGGCCCAGCCCACTGTGGGAGGTGCTATCCCCAGGCAGGTTGTATAAGAAAGGTAGTGGAACAAACCATGAGGAGCAAACAAGTAAACAGCGCTCGTCCATGGCTTCTGCTTAGTCACTGACTCCAGGTTCGTGCCCTGAGTTCCTGCCCTGACTTCATGATGGACTATAAATTATAAGTGGAAATAAGCCCTTTTATCCTTCCCCACATTATTTTGGGGCAGTGTTTTGTCACAGCAGCAGAAACCAAACTAGGACCCCATCCATGTTGGAGTTTCGGCTGGCTTACACCAGGGCAGATAACTACAGCTGTTGTGATTTCATGATTGCAAGAGCTGAGTCATGTCCAGAAGACAGCATTTCACAGAACTCGTCCCCATCATGTTTCTTCCTTTATTTCTGTCTCTGCTTCCTTGATGCTCTCTAAACCTTGGTGGAACATTAATAAAGATTTCCCATTTAGTGATGGGCACCCAGTCTCTTCTCAGTCCATTGATTGTTGCCTGCTGCAAAAAGAAGCTTCTCTGACAAAGGTTTATAGAGTCCAGGCCTACATGTATTTAGAAGGAAAACTGACAGCATGATCATTTAGGAAAACATTAATAGTTAGCATCTTCTACACTGGATCTATAACCTCCCCAGCCACAGGCTTGTGACCAGGATTACAATTTCACACATGAATTCATTCGTGATTGGATTTGGCCTCAATCCAATCAGAAATCTGTTAGTTACCCCTATACCTGTCATGTCACTATTGCAACCCTGGCAATAGTAGTTGGTATTATAGCATGTAGGGTCCAGGGCTGGGGAAGTCCATCGATGTATTTTCTATCCTGTTGCCTATATTACATAGTACCTCTCAGTACTACAAAAGCTAGCCAACTAAAAGGAAGTTTCCATGTTGGTTTGAGATTGGTTTCTCATATCCAACAGCTAAAGTGTGTGTGGATAGGGTTTCACTGTGCAGTTCATCCTGGCCTTGAACTCACGATCCTCCTGCCTCCACTTCAACAGTGCTGGGACTAGAAATATGGGAAGTGTGTTGCAAACCATAAAGTACTTGCACATGGAAAATGGTGATCATAGCTGTGTGTTTAGCAGGTACAAGCATTAGTGCTTTTATATATATATATATATTTGATCAGGTGTATTTTCCGTATGCTCCTGGGCTTTCCTGTTAATGTGTTCATTTGTTTGCATGTGTGTATTTCCAGGTAGATCTGATATGCAGTTGCCTCTTTTACACTTGCCTCATCTCATTCCTTAGATCCTCACCTCAGGCTAGAAAACATTCTACAGTCTTTCAACTAAGAAATGCAAATCAAAAACATTACTAAGTTTATATTAAGAGCTTTCTCCCACACCAGGCAAGATACTGTATATCTGAAGTGTCAGATTTTGTGGAAACTGAGTCAGGAAAATCATGAGACCAAGGCCAATCTGGGATGGACTGAGACCCAATCTGTGGGAGGGGGGAGACTTCCCTTTTCTTCTCACTATGCCAATGTTACTGTTTTATATTCAGCTCAGCCATGCATGTGTGTAGCTGTAAGCCCAGGTGTGGCTATCTAAGTGAGGAAAACAGAGGGTTCTCCTCCACAGTTGAAGTGATCTCTGAGCCAGCCATATCATGTATTTCTGGGCTTCCCTAGTTATTCTAAAGCATGCAGTCCTGGCAATGTAATGATGCAGGGGAAGAGAAAGACCAGTCCTCTGGTTTGGCCTCACATATATACCCCTTCCAGCTACTCAGCTTCCCCTTTTCCAAAAATTTGGGTTTCGGGAGTCTAAGAGATCTGGCTCTACTCTCCTCAAGACAATAAAGATTTAAATGTTCATCCTTCTGAATTGGTCAATAGCTGTCCAGCCATTAAACTTATGTATCAGAATGTTTTAAAAAGAAGAAAATATCCCATGTTTAGCTCATGGTATGAAATGACTAACTCTCTAAAAAACTAAAAATCATGGCAGGGTGGTGGTGGCACACACCTTTAATCCCAGCCACAGGAGGCAGAGGCAGGAGGATCTCTGTGAGTTCGAGGCCAGCCTGGGCTACAGAGTGAGTTCCAGGACTCTGGGCTCCAAAGCTACACAGAGAAACAAAACAAACAAACAAACAACAACAACAGAAACGCCTAGAAATCACAATCCTAAAAGATCATAGTTATAGTGGTTGTGATGGTGTACCCCTATAAGGCCTGGATTTTGGAGAAAGAGACAGGGAGACCAGAAATTCAAAGCCAGCATGGGCCACATAGTGAGTTACAGAATAACCTGGGCTACATGATACTCTGTCTCCAAACAAAAAGAACAACACAAAGATCACACCTTTACCCTCTTCTAGGATTTAGGTCCTCAATGTGTTTTATTTCTTCGTTGATTTTGATGTTTTATTATATCTTCTTTTTGATACAGTTTCTCATATTATAGCCCAGGTTGGCTGGGAACTCACAATGTATCAAAGTCTAGCTTAAAGTTCACAGTAATTCATCTGCTTCAGCCTCATAAATGTTAGAACTACAGGACTACACTGCTTAGCTTATGCTCCATTTTATACATGAGGAAACTAAGGCTAAAAGAAGTGAATGAATTTTCTCAGGGTGGAAAACTAGTTCATACTTTCAAGCCAGTGTTCCCTGAAGTGAGGATCAAATGAGTTCCTAGTAACGATGAATGGCCTTGTAGTTCTGTATCTTCTGCAGTGAACATATCGTAATACAGAAAGAAACTAAAGTATTTCAGAAGGAGAAAAGCTACAGAGGCTGGCTAGTGGGTTTTTCTATTAAGATGCAGCCCAGACTACATGCCTAGCATTGCTAGAGACAGAATCTGAGGCCGAGGAGTCCGTGGGCTTCTCTTGTGCAACAGATGCTCAGGAAATGGAGGGGTTATTGTTTCTACTGTGGCATGTTGTCTAGATACCAACAAAAGCTCCCAAAGGAAAGGGCTGTATCTTGCTTTTTCTTTTCATCTTCTAGAAGCTTGTCTAGTGCCAGGCCTCCTGATTGATGATGCTTGCGACAGAGATGAGATCATCTTGATTCTCTGGCCAAAGCCTCAGTCTAGATCCACCCACTGCCTAGCTGCACCCCTAAGCCACAACTCTATTAATTTGCTTTCTGGTGCTCCAATGTTCTAGTTGCCTCCATTTTTAGGGTATTAGATTGACCCAGAACATCTTGGGAGGCACAGACAAGCTTATGAGCCTAAGGGAACTCCTTGCTATCCTCAGGGAACTGGCTTTATAGATTGTACTGGGGATGTACTCACCACATCTACTTCTTCATCAGCACATTTACTTTTTAAAAGATTTTTATTTTGTATGTTTTGTTTTTGTTTGAGATAGCATCTCATACTGAAGCTGCCCTGGAACTTACTACGTAGCCCAGACTGGCCTCTAACTCATGCCAGTCCTCCTGCTTCAGCCTTCTGAGTGCTGAAATTATAGGCATCAGCTAACATGTCTGGATGCCATATTTAATCTTGCAAAATTGTTTGCCACCTGAATTGTCCTACTTCCTAGGCAAGGCTGCACATGGACAGCTTTTATTTGCTTACAGTGACATACCTTTCTGGCTGCTGCCTTTTCTTCTTACAACAACAGCTTAAATACCATTTATTCTTGCTGCTGTTGATTTTGCTTTTGTAGATAGAGCCTCATTTAACCTCAGATAGCTTTGAAATCTACGAGTAGCCAAGGAACTCCCAATCCTTCTGCCTCTACCTCCTAGCCAGCATCACAGATACTGACTACTCCAGCAGCCAACAGAACTTGCTCATTAATTCTCAAATAGAATTTCTCTCCTTGCCAAAGAAAAACAATGTTAAATGTAATATGGAAAATGTATTCCTCTCCTGGCACTTGATATTTTTGTTGTTGTTTTGAAATGATGTAGCCCAGGCTATCCTGGAACTCACTATGTAAACTAGGCTTTCCTGGAATCTGTAATGATTCTCCTATATCAGCTGAGTGCTGGGATACAGAAATGAGCCAATATAACTGTTTATGGTACTTATTACAGCTTTCCTAATGTATTTTAGTTATATGTTTACTTGTTTAGTAACTAACTCCCAGAAGTAGGCAATATAATACTCCTTCAAAGATATTTACAACTGAGTTTTCAAAAACAATAAATGTTATATTACATTGTAAGAAAGAATTAAATTTGCAGTCGAGCTGACATACTGCTATTAGCGTGAATTACTCAAATGCACACCACACATTCACAGGGTCTTTATGAAACCAGTATCAATCTAATATCAAAACCAGGTTAAGAACAACAACAACAACAAAGAAAACTATAGACTAATATCATAGATTAATATAATTTAAAAACTGTGCAATAAAGTAATTTCAAAGCAAGTACAGATAGGCATCAAAAAAGATTATGCATGACCAAGTTGAGATTTGGGGATGATTCAACATAGGCAAGTAATTCAAGGAAATAAACCCCTTGAAAACAAAAAAAATCAATTGATCAGGTCAGTAGATCCATAAAAAACCTTTGATAAAAATCCAATATGCCTTCATGATAAAAGTCATAGAGATAGGTCAGAGGATGGTGGTGTATGCCTTTAATCCCAGTACTCAGGAGGTAGAGGCAGGTGGATCTCTGAATTTGAGGCCAACCTAGTTGACTACACAGAGAAATCCTGTCTCAAAAGAAAGAAAGAAAGAAAGAAAGAGAGAGAGAGAGAGAGAGAGAGTGAGAGAGAGAGAGAGAGAAAGAAAGAAAGAAAGAAAGAAAGAAAGAAAGAAAGAAAGAAAGAAAGAAAAGAAGGAAGAGTCATAGAGTAAGACTACAGGGATCCAGCAGCCAGGGCCACAGCTTTAGTCCTTAAAAAAGAAATAAAGAAATAAAAAATAAAATAAGCCATGTAAAGATGGAAAATACATAGAGAATCTGGATACTGTATATTATTATGTTGTCTTTGGGATTTTTAACTACAGAGAGACATTTGATTATTGGTGCTGCTAAGTAAAACATATATATATTAAAGGTATCTTGACTTCAAAATTTGAATCTAAATATACATTGCTTTGGAAAAGAGGTTCTGCTTTTGTTTCCACAGAAGATGAGAACCTGTGGGTTGTTTCTAGGTTAATATGGTTTGATGGAGTAAGACCTCCTGAAAAACTCCAACAGGAACAGATGGCCCAGATGACCTAATATTTCAGAACACTTCTATGCAGTTTCCTCTGAGTTCTGCATCCAGAAAGGCTTTAAGACTGGTGGCTGGAATGGTCTAGCCTCATAGACTATTCCAGTCAGGACTTGACTACAATCCTAAATTTTCTTAGGGTCTCCCAAAGATTACCAATGCCCCCTGCTGTGGATATCGCTCGTATGCTGTGAATGTGTTGCTCTGATTTGGTTGATAAATACAACACTGATTGGCCAGTAGCCAAGCAGGAAGTATAATATAGGAGGGATAAGAAGAAAGAAGAATTCTGGGAACAGGAAGGCTGAGTCAGGGGAGATGCTGCCAGCTGCCACCATAAGAAGCAAGATGTAAAGATAGGTATCTTTACAAGCCACAAGCCACGTGGCAAAATATAGATTTATAGAAATGCGTTAATTTAAGATGTAAGATCTAGCTAGCAAGAAGCCTGAGCCAATAGGCCATACAGTTCGTAATTGATATAAGCCCCTGAGTGTTCATTTGGGTCTGAGTGGCTGTTGAAATGCAAGGATGCAGGAGCTGGGTGGGCACAGGAAAAACTTCAGCTACAGCCCCCAGTGAGCAGAAGGCAGCCTAGAAAACTACACCCACATTCCCAAAAAATGGATTGTGGATATTTGTCTTTGTTTAAAATGTTGGTTACAAATTGTTATGGATAATGTTCAGGAAAAAAGCTAAACAAAGGAGAATAGATTCAGGGTTTCTTGTTTTGAAAAGAAAAAAGGGGGAAATGCTGTGGAATAATGCTCTTACACACTGCAAAGATTTTTCTCTCATATTGATTTAGGAAAACACTGACTGGCCAGTAGCCAGGCAGGAAGAATAGGCAAGGCTACCAAACTAGGAGAATTCTGGGAAGAGAAAAGGAGAGACAGAGTCACCAGACAGACACAGAAGAAGTAAGATGAGAATGATAGACTGAGAAAAGATACTAAGCCACATGGCTACACATAGATAAGTGTTGTAGGTTAATTTACGCATAAGAGCTAGTTAGTTATATGCCTGAGCAATAGGTCAAACAGTTTATAATTAATATAAGTCTCTGTGTGTTTATCTGGGACTGAATGGCTGCAGGATTGGGCAGGAAAGAAAGTTCTGGCTACAATATCTCAACATAATAAAAGATAAATAGGAGAAACTCACAAACAATATCACCCTAAATAGAGAAAAACTTTAAGTCAGTCCACTAAATCAAGAACAAGACAGGGCTGTCCACTGTCCCCATTCCTTTTTAATGTTGTACTCAAATCACTAGCTGGAGCAATAATGGAAGAGAATGAAATTAAAGAGATACACATAGGAAAAGAATAAGTCAAAATATTCCTACTTGAAGATGACATGATATTATAATAAGAGATCCCTAAAAATGAAAACTACCTAAAAACTTCTGGAAATGGTCAACAGTTTCAGCAACATGACAAGATTCAAAATCAACTTTCAAATATCAATAGTTTTTCTATATACCCAAAACAAATATACAGAGAAGATCATAAACATACTTCCATTCACAACAGCCTCAAAGAAAATAAAATATCTGAGAATAAACCTACCCCAGGAAGTGAAGGATTCTATGCTGAAAACTTTAAACTTCTGAAGAAAGAGACAGAGAAAGACACAGAAAATTGAAAGATATCCCATGCTCATGGATTAGTAGTATTAACATTGTGAAATTGACCATTCTACCAAAATCCCTTTATAGACTTAATGCAATACCAATCAAAATCCCTATCTCATTTTTCACAGAAATAGAAAAAAATCCTAAAATCCATATGGAACTACAGAAGATGCTGAATACCCAGAACAATCCTGAACCAACAGAATAATGTTGGAAGGATTACAATTCCAGGTCTCAAGATATATTCCAGAGCCACAGCAATAAAAACAATATAATACTGGTACAACATGGATATGTAGATAAATGGAACAAAATCAAAGACCCAAACACAAGTATGCATAACTTCAGCCATCTGATATTTGGCAAAGATGCTAGAAACACAAACTGGAGAAAAGAAAGCATCTTCAATAAATGATGCTGGGAACAATTCAATGTCCGTGTGCAGAAGAAGTATTAAATTAGGCCAGTATCTAATACCTTACAAAAAAAATTAACTCCAAATGGATCATAGACATAAGTGTGAAAACTGAAACACTGAAACTACTAGAAGAAATAGGTAGTACCCTACATGACAAAGATGTAGGAAAAGGAATTTCTGAATAGTACTTCATTATTTCAAGAATGAATAATTGACAAGTGGTATTTCATACAACTAAAAAGTATCTGCCCAGCTAAAGAAAGAATCAATTGAGAGAAGAAGTCCACAGAATGGGAAAGAATCTTTGCCAGCTGTCCATCTCACAGAGGATTCATATCCAGAATATACAAAGAACTCAAAACCAGAGTCAAAACCTCAAATGACCCATTCAAAAATAGGCTTGAGATCTGAACAGAGAGTTCTAGAAAGAAGAAATAAAAATAATTAATAAATATCTTTAAAAAACTGTTCATCTTCCCTAGCACTTGAGGAAATGCAAATCAAAACAACTTTGATATTTCATCTTACCCCATCCAGAATGGCAAATATGAACAAAACAACTGACAACAAACACTGGAGAGGACACTGGCAAAAGTGGACCCTCATTAAGTATTGAAGAATTGCAAACTGGTCCAGCTACTCTTGAAATCAGTGTGGAAAAACATCAAAAAACTAACAATAAATCTATTATATGACTCAGCTATACCATTCCTCTGTATATGCTCAAAGGACTATCCAGCCATTATTCTTGTTGCTTACTCACAATAGCTAGAAAATGGAAACAACTCAAATATTCTTCAGCTGATGAACAGATAATGAAATGTGGTATACATTTACATTATAGAATATCATTATACATTATGTATTATAGAATATCATTCAGCTGTAAGGAAAAATTACATCATAAACTTTACAGGATGGAACTAAAAAAGATCACATTTAGTGAGGTTATCTAGGCCCAGAAAGACGAATGTTGCATGTTCTTTATTACATGAGGTCCTTAATACCAAATCTTTAGATGTGAGTATATAATCTAGAGTAACTATAGAAACCAGGAAAGCTAAAAGATATCATTGAGGTCAGGAGGAGCAACAGAGAGGGGAAGAGTAGGGTATAAGTGATCTGAGGGGGAAAGGAATAAAACTGAGTGGGGGCTTTTATTAGGGAGGGGGTAGAAATAAATACAGAAGAAGGAGTGTAGTTAGAGTTTTCCTGCCTGGCCCACAGTCAGGACAAATCTCTCTCACCCGCCAGGCCCATAGACGCTCAGACCCAACCAAGTAAACACACAGAAACTTACATTGTTTACAAACTGTATGGCTGTAGCAGGCTTCTTGTTATCTGCTTTTTTATCTTAAATTAACCCATTTCTGTTAGTCTATACTTTGCCACATGGCTTGTGGCTTACCAGTGTCTTTACATGTTGCTTCTCATGGCAGCGGCTGGCAGTGTCTCCCCCACAGCCTTCCACTTCCCAGAATTCTCTTCTCTCTTGTCCCGCCTATACTTCCTGCCTAGCCACTGGCCAAACAGCATTTTATTTATACAGAGCGATATCCATAGCACTTCCCCTTTTCTTTTTTTTTTTTTAAGGAAGGTTTTAACTTTTACATAATAAAATTACATATAACAAAACAATTATCAAGAAAGAATTATAGTTACAATATCTAGTCTATTTGTTTTGGCAAAATTAAACAAAATATATGAGTGAGTCTAAGGTTTTTATAACTAACTTATCTTTTATCATAACTGAGGAAATTATAACTATCTAGTCTTCAACTACGTCAAAGACCTCAGAAGGATATATTATTACCTGAGAACCAGGAGAAGGATGCAAGTAACTTTCGGGAGTCTTGCAGGGTAAACAGAGACAGCTGGCAGCCTGGACAGTCACCTAATGTTCCTTTGTAAAGTTGGGGCATTTGTCTTCAGCCCACAGGGCTAGAGTCTCTTGGTCACTTCTCTCAGTGTCCTGTAGAATGTCTGGCAGTTTCCTCTGTGAAGCAGGAACCTGAGGGACCATTTTGTCAAGCAACGTTTAGTGGTCACCTTTCTATGGGTCCTGCATGTCCAGTCGATCAAGCAGTCCAGGCAAGGACAGTTTCTTGCCCAAATGGCTATTTTTGCCAAGGTGAAGATAAACTCATATGAAGTGTCTTCAATGCCCTGAAGTAAATCGGTGTTGTCAGGAGCAGACATGTCTCATTGTCCAGAAAGTCTAAATTTCAAAAATATTTTAAATGCCATATTCTGTAGGTCTTTGAAGTATTTGAAGATTACCTATCTATCTGAAATATCTCTATGTATACCTAGAGGACTTAACTAACATGGCTATGAGTATGATTATCATACATGATTATTAATCTATTTTTAATTATCCATTACAATTTTAAATGAGCTATACAAACATAATACCTTAAACAAGAGTAGAAATATACACACAGTGTAACAAAATTAACTTTAAGTTTGTATCAATAGACTAAAATCTATACCAATGTAAAACATTTTAAACGAGTTGTTGTTCTTTAGAAGTAAGGTCATTAATCTATCCTTTCATCCCATTATATCTATATCATATCCCCTTTTCTCCTTTAGAAAGAGATTGCATTTATAATCAACCTGCTTTAAATAAAAATACTGTTTTTTTTTTCTGTCCCACACCAGAGGGCTCTTCTGATTTGGAACACAAAAATCTCTTTACCTTTTCTTTTAGCAATATGCTTGGGTTTAGAGAAGGAGTGAGCCAATTCCATCTCCAAAGCCAGCTTGATAATTTTGGGAAATTGGGCGTAGTTTCTCTTACTACTTCCTGCTGGAGGGGGGCGCTGTATCTTATGGGGACACAAGAAAATTTTAGGATTATGGAGTAGTCCATGAGGGTAAACCTCTGAGCCAGTTGCCTTGAAACCATTTTGGATGTTGGATCATCTGGGCCATGGTGTCATTGGAGACCTTTCAGGTGGTCTTGGCTGATCAAACCTGATGTATCTTAATCTAGAACAAATCCACAGCCTCTGGCTTTCTGTGGAAACAAAAGCAGAGACTCTTTTCCAAAGCAACATATCCTTATATCCAAATTTTGAAGTCAAGTTACCTTTAAAATTTACATATTTGTTTAACTCAACAGCTTTTACGATCAAACCTTTTTTTGTAGTTAAAAATCCCAAAGACAACACAAACCAGATTCTCTGTGTAATATCCATTTTTGTAAGACTGAAATGCCACTGTGGCTGTTGGCTCAGCCCACCTCAGCTTCCCAACATGGTGGTGGTACAGTTTACTGCCAGCTCTGGGTCTGGAGCCATGTGTACTATCAACTATCAGAAGCAGTTCTATCAAAGCAGCACATAGCCCAGAAACCTTTTTTTTTTTTTTTTAAACTAGCAAAGGTTAAATCCACCACACAGCAGAGCAAAGTGCTGTTTGTAGATTCCTCATTCCCACCACACTGCAGGTCAGATGCATATGCCAGGAACCCACCATAGTGGCTCAAACCGGCAGGCTGCCGCTAACTTGAGACAACTAGGAAGCTGTTTTTAGCTCCATTTTAGAATCTTTTTTCTCGGGTTTTAGGTGGAAACTCTTGCCAACACGTTGGGCACCATTTGTAGTTGGAGATCATCTCTCCAGGTGCCACCAAGCTCCTGCAGTCCCACAACCCACATATAAAATAATCACTCAGATGCTTTTATTGCTTACAAACTGTATGGCCATGGCAGGCTTCTTATTATCTACTTCTATCTTAAATTAACCCATTTCTGTTAGTCTATACTTTGCCACGTGGCTTGTGGCTTACCAGTGTCTTTACATGTTGCTTCTCATGGCAGTGGCTGGCAGTGTCTCCCCCACAGCCTTCCACTTCCCAGAATTCTCTTCTCTCTTGTCCCGCCTATACTTCCTGCCTAGCCACTGGCCAAACAGCATTTTATTTATACAGAGTGATATCCACAGCAAAGGAGGTAGGAGGATAAAATAACTGTTAGGATGTCTAAATAAGTCATAAGGAATTATACTATTAACTATCTACTTAAAATATCTATAACACCTGTGGGTCTGTATGTAGATATACACACATAGTTAAATGAAATTTTTCTGTCTGGTTTGACAACCCTCCCCTCAAGAGCCAAAAACTATCTAAACACCAACATCTGTCATGAGAAGCCTTCTTTTGAGTTGTTGATTAGAACTGTCCAGGAGACTACTAAAATATTACAAACTACTGTTATTGCCTTCAGTTTTCCCTCAGAGGTGGAAAGTAAATCCCTAGTGCTGAAGACATCATGTACTTCAGACACTAGACACTGACGACTCAAGCTCCATCTGACCTGAAAGCCTCCTCCATAAGTATGAAATGTTTATATATATTCAGGGTCTCATTGTACAGTTCTAGTTGACCCTGTACTTGTTGAAATCCTCCTGCTTCTCCTTCTGGGATTACACTACCATACCCAGCATTTTTTTGTGGGTGCAACAGGATCTTAGTTCAGGTTGGCCTCTAACTGTATGTAGCTGAAAACGACTCCTGACCTTCCTGCTTCTACTTCCCAAATGTGGGGATTGTAGACATGCACCACTGCTCTTGTCTATATTTAGTGGTGTTTTACAAAACCTTTGAATGCATATGTATGGTGTCTATATGTATACTTGTTCAATGTCTTAGTGTTTTATTGATGTGAAGAGACACCATGACCATGGCAACTCTTATAAAGGAAAACATTTAATTGGGGCTGGCTTACAATCCTAAGTTTTGTTTATTTCATTATTGTCATGGCAGAAAACATGGTGGCATGCAAGCAGACATGGTGCTGGAGAAGGAGCTAAGAGTTCTACATCAGGATCTGCAAGAAGAAGGCAGAGAGAGCCACTGGGCCTGACTTGAACATTTGAAACCTCAAGGAACCCCCTCTCCCCAGTGACACACTTCTTCCAACAAAACCATGCCTACCCCATCAAGGCCAATCCTCTTAATCCCTCTAAGTAATGCCACTTCCTAATGACTAATCATTCCAATATATGAGCCTATGGGGGGGGGGTCATTCTTATTCAAACAACCACATTCAGTTGCTTTACACATGTGAATAGAGACCAGATGTCAGTGTCAGGTTTCTTTCTCACTTAGTTCACCTTATTTTTGTGATAGGCACTCATAATGAACCCGAAGCTCATTGATTTGGCTAAGGTACCTGGTCAGTGAGCTTTGGGGATGTGTGTGTGTGTGTGTGTGTGTGTGTGTGTGTCTTTGTCTCTGTGTCTGTGTGTGTGTATATATGTATGACTAAAACAATTTTTTTAAAGACTGAAGATGTGGCTCAGTTAGTGGAATGCTTGCTTAGCATGCATGAAGCCCTGTATTAGATTTTTCACCACTAGTTTTAAAAACTAAACAAACAAACAGAAAAAAATGGCTTGTTGATGGACAGCTATGATCCCGCACTCAAGAGGTAGAAACAAAACCATTAGTGAAAACCAGACCAGGCAGTACTATACACAAAGAACATACTGGAACTTGTATGGAGTTACACTAGTATGAATTAAAAGTGCATTTAAAATAATTGTATTATATAAGGCATGAAGTTTTGAAGCATGTGACAAGAGACAGAAAAGATATTCTGTTCATCCCAAGAAAACCTTTACTTAAGATTCAGAGGGTCATAAGTACTTAAAACTCACAAACTTCTGATTGCCCTGAAGCAGTCCAGGACTCTATCAGGAACCGGCCATATGTTATTGTACTGGTCACTCTGTTGCTGACATTCTTTTCCACATTCTGGGTACTCAACTACAGTGCATTGCACATTTCCTCTCAAATGCCTTCACTAGTTTATTTTTTGTCAGAATCATCAGTGATTCCCAAAGTGGGCAATAGTAAAAGTCTTTCTGTAATTTCTGTAGAATTCTTATATGAATATAATCTTCAGGACAGAAACAGGCCATTACTTCTACTTTCATGAGCAAAGCAATCAAAAGAAGTGTAGGTTCTAGATAGCAGACATGAGTTCCTTCTGCTTGATGGAAACTGCTCTATGGAGGGGCTGCTACTGTAGAACTCAGGTCAGGATTTTGTAACTGAAGCCACCTTTTTTTCATTTTTTTTTATTTTTGAATTTATATGTTTTTCACAATTTCATGAATATGTGTACTTTGCTCAAAATCCTCCCCTTTTTGAGAAAGAGTTTCTGTAAATAATTCGGGTTGGCTTGGGACTTACTATATAGTGCAGGCTGCCCTTGAACAATAAGTAATCCTCCTGCTTCAGCTTTGGCATGCTAGGCATGTGCCAAAATACTAGTACTAGTGCTGTTTGGGTGGATGTGGTAGTGGTGGGGTCTCATACTGTAGATCAAGCTCTCTTGAAACTCACTATGTAAGCTAAGGTAACCTCAAACTGAGCCCCTCCCCTCCCTTCTCCTTTCATTCAATGCTCACTATGTAGCCAGCCCCAGATGTCCTGGAATTTTCTGTGTAGACCAGGTTGGCCTACCATGGAGGTCTACCTGCCCCTGCCTCCTGAGTGCTGCCAGATAATGGTGGTGTAGGCCTGTAATCTCAGAACCAGGATGTAGGAGTATCATGTAGTTTTCTCCAGTCCTGCCCAGCCCAAAGGACCCTGTAACCACTTATAAAATAATCACCTAGGAGCTTATATTAATTAAACTTCTCAGCCATTAGCTCAGGCCTACCATTGACTAGCTCTTACACTTAAACTCAGCCCATTTCTGTTAATCTATATGTCGCCACATGTTCCATGGCATTACCTGTTGCCTTTATATGCTGCTCCCTGGACGGCAGGCTGGCATCTCCTAACTCAGCCTTCTTCCACCCTGCATTCCCTTGTCTCCTTGTCCTGCCTACACTATCCTTCCTGCCTGGCTACTGGCCAATCAGCATTTTATTTATCAATCAATCACAGCAACATATATTCACAGCATACAGGATATCCCACAACAGTATCAGGAATTCAAGGTCATTTTTAGTTCCACAGCAAGTTCAAGGAGATCTTAAGCTATGTCCTTATTTCCTCTTATGGAACTTACACTATTTTTTCAATAAATTTTTATTTGTTTTTGGGTGGGGGGTGTGTACTGAGGCACACATGTGGAGACAACTTGATGAGTTAGCTTTCACTTCCACCACATGGGTCCTTAAGATGTCTTCACTCATGGAACAGTTTTTCTGCCCCTCTTACAGACTTCCCAAAACTGCCATATGTCAGAACCTGTCCTAGATTCACTTCTGTTACTGTGATAAAATAACCTGAGCACCCCCCAAAAAAAACTTAGGAGAAAAGGGCTTTATTTTAGCTTGTAATTGCAGCTAGCTACATTATTCCCACAGCCAGAAATGAATGCAAATATCCACCCTTAATAAATCAAGTCAAATGTAATTTCCTCCATGAGTGTACTCCACCCTCAACCCCATAGCCTACAGAAATTCCCTTCTCTCCAATACCGTAATGCTTTGGATGTTTACACACCCAAAAAAATTATTTAGGAAAATTAAATGGGACAAAAAGTAAGAGAATTATGCCATGGGGACTTAAGAGTGGGAGTTTTTTTTTTTCCCCATGAATCCCAGAAGATACGTGGGAGAGCTCTGTTTATAAAGATGGTAATAAGGACCAAAGCAAAAACCTTGAGAGACTAGTGCATGCCAGAGCTAGGAGAGTGCTGATGTCCTGAACCAGAATAGCCAAGAAAGTACATTTTGAGCCCCAAATATACATGGCTCAGCCCAGACAGAAGGGTGGGGTGGCCTTCCTACCAGCCGCATGTCCCAGGGATGAGTCAACACAAGGCATCAACTCCAGTATTCAGTGGTTTGGGACAGAAGAATATAAGTTTTCTTCTGACATTGAGAGAAAGTCTAGAACTTTCTTACTATTTTTGATAATCCCTCTGCTTGGCCTGGAGTTACAAGTGGTTAAAGTGCACTAATGAGTCACAGGAGCATCCACCTATAATCCCAACACTTCAAGTGCTAAGGTAGGAAGATTGCCAAGAGTATGAGATATAGCTATGAAAATGCAAAACACAAATCATTAAATACCTGACCTTAGCCAAAGACCTTCCAGTGGTATTCTGACACCTGCAGGCTAAAGCCCAGACTCCTTAGCAGAGATAATATGGTCAATCTCATCTATAAAAGTATTCAGATCCTGAAAGCCCCTTTGCTAAACTGACAAAATCCTGTTTTCTGATTTCATTACTCCACTAGATGATAACTGGGTTGTTCCCAGTGTCAGAACATCCTTCCATGTTTATCAGGAAAACAATTACATTTCTTCTAGCTTTATCTCACCAAAGAAGTATTCCACAACCATAGATGCCTCCACAGACTTAATTCCATTCCCCTGCCTTGAGCTCACATAGCTCTTTTTTTTCCTACACAAAAATGTATTTGTAGACAGGCAATGATGGGGCAAGCCTTTAAGTCCAGCACTTGGGAGGCAGAGGCTCATGGATATCTATGAGTTCGAGGCCAACCTGTTCTACAGCGCAAGTACCAGGACAGCCAGGGCTACATGCAAAGAAGCCCTGTCTACAAAAACCAAAACCAACTAACCAACCAAAACAAAACAAAACACATGTATTTGTAGAAGTAAAACACAATGTCCTCCAAAAGAAAGTGTGGATTTATGGGATCAGAGATGTGGCTGGTAAGTGATACACAACTCTGGAAAGGAGCAAAGCATCAAGAGTGCTGAATTTGAATGCCAGCTCCTAGCTTTGATGAATCTTGGGATCTTAGACCATTTACTCTACTTCTCAAGTTCTCCACCTACCCTTCCATTGGGCTTTATTGTTGTTTTTGTCATGCTGAGGATCTAATTCAGAGCCTTGCATATGCCAACACTGAATTATGATCACAGCCCCTTACCCACCTATTTGATGGTGCAATATGACTGAAATTTATGTTGTTCCTTGGAGTTCTGACATTCTTTTTTTTTTTTTTTACCATTTATATATTTTATTTGACAACCTTACCACAGTTTCCCCTCCTTCTTCTCCTCCTGCTCTTCTTTCTCCCCTCTGCCCCATTGTTAGGAGTCCCAAAAATAGAACAAGCTACTAGGTCAGTCCAATGCAGGCTCCTTGGTTGTTGGTTCAGACTCTGAGTTCCTATCAGCCAGGTTAGTTGTTTCTGTGGGTTTTCTTATAATATCCTTGACCTTGCTGGCTCCTGCAATCCTTCTTTCCTCTCTTCAGCAGGATTCCCCAATCTCAGTCTGTTTAGCTATGGCTCTCTGCATCTGTTTCCATCAGTTACTGGGTAAAGACTCTCTGATGACAATTGAGGTAGTCACCAATTTGATCACAGGAGATGGCCAGTTCAGTCTACTATTGTTAGGAGTCTTAGCTGGGGTCATCCTTGTAGATTTTGGGAGTTTCCCTTGCATCAGGTTTCAACCTGACCCCCAAAAGCATCCCCTTCCACTACTCTCCCCCTCCACCCACCCACCTCCAACCAAATCTCTCAAGTTCTCATCCCTACACAACCCCAGTCTACTCAGGAGATCTCTTCTATTTCCCCAGGGAGATCCATGCATCCTCCACTTAGGCTCTCCTTGTTACCTAGCCTCTCTGACAGTGTGGATTGTAGCAAAATATGGAACACTTCACAAATCTGCGTGTCATCCTTACACAAAGGCCATGGTAATCTTCTCTGTATTATTCCAATTTTAGTACATATGCAGCAGAAACAAGCACTAGAGTTCTGACATTCTAAAATTATTTATTTGTTATTATATTAGGGGGGTGGAACCTAGGTCCTTGCACTTACTAGGCACACTACTACTGAGCTATACTCTGAAAGCCTGATATCATAAGATTTTTTTAATATTGGGTGAAGATGTAATAATACTTATAGATGAGAAGAAATGCATAACTGTTTTAGTTAGGTTTTAATTGCTGTGATAAAATGCCATAATCAAAAGCAACTTGTGGATGAAAGGGTTTATTTGGCTTACATGTCCTGATCATAGTCCATCATAGAGGAAAGCCAAGGCAAGGACTCAAACATGGCAAGAACTGAAGCAAAACCATGGAGTAACACTGCATACTGGCTTTTTCAGCTGGCTTTCTCATACAACTCAAGACCCCCTACCCAGAGCTGGCACTACCCACAGTGGGATGGTCCTCTCCACATACATCATTAATACCTCACAGAGTAGCCTACAATCTGATCGAGCCATTTTCTCAGCTGAGGTTCTTCTTCCCAGATAACTCTAGCTTGGGTCAAAATGACAAAAAAATGAACCAGAACAATAATCAAGAACTAGCCTCACACCCCACAATAGATATTTCAGATGTAACTGGCAAACATCTTGTGACATTTTCAGCATAGGAAAAGGCCTATTATATAAAACATTCTATCCAGAAGTCCATTTAGTGCTTTATAGGTCACTAAGCCCCTTCACAAATATTCCATTTTCCAGCAGACAATGAAAGAGGCAAATAGAGCAGCGTTTAAAGGCTCACCTCATTTCACAGAACAGAAAAATGACAAAAGGAAAGTGGTTATTCTAATAAGTGCTTGGACAACTTACAGTTTTGTTTTGTTTTAGGAGACGCAGTCTTGTGATATATCCTAGGAAGGCCTTGAGCTCATGATACTCCCATCTAGAGACTTCTGAATGCTGGGGTTACAGGAGTGTGGTAGCATACCTGGTGTGCTTTAAGGTTCAAATACTTGTATTTGCTCTATGTCGATTAACCAATCATTCAAATGTGCCTACTGTGTAGGATTTGAAAATTTGTTTTCTGTTTGTTTTGAGATATGGTCTTATGTATCCCAGGCTGCCCTCCAACACACTATGGAACCTAGAATGGAGGATGACCTCATTCTCTTGCCCTCCACACATACTGCTGCCCTGTACCACCACACTGTAATGGGAAGAGACCCAGGGCTTTGTGCATGTTAGGCAAACACTGTCATTTCTGATAACTGCCCAGTCAAACCTGCTATTTTTACAATAGAAAAGTCACAGATTAATTAGAAACTCTGTTCACCCTAGCCAAGTAACTAGTCCTTACTATTCTTAGTCACTTTTGAAACAAGGGGCTGTAGTTAGGGAGCAATCAAGTCCTGTCATCTCTTACCCATGGTTCCTGCCCTACATGAAACCAGGCAGATAACCTAGCCTCTACTTTTCTTCTCTCCGGCTGACTTCCATCTTACTGTTTCTCATGGTTTAGTGATTCATTGCTATTGTTCCTTTCACTACGGTGGTAAGTTGTATAAAATTAACAAAGCACAGACTAATTGAATTAGAACCTTCTAACTTGAATGAAATCTGGGCACCAATATTCTTTTTAAAACAACACTTTAGGATTTTTTAAATATATAGGTAGGAATAGGAACTACTGACTCTAGCACTTTTACTTTAAAAAACTTTTTTATCCTGGGGATTGAGCTCAGTGGTAGAGTGCTTGCCTAGCAAGCACAAGGCCCTGGGTTCGATCCTCAGCTCCAAAAAAAATATATTTTAGCTCTTCTACTCTTCTTAAGCAGAGACCCTCAATAGACAAACTTCATCCTTGGACTGGGGAGAAGGGTTAGTCGTGAAACCATAAGGAACTGAGTTCATATCCCCAACCTAAATTGTTGGCATGGTAGTGTGCATCTGCAATCTCAGCACTGAGGAGGCAGACAGGAAGATCCTTGGGGCTTGCTGGCCAATTAAGTCTAGCCAGTTGGTAAGCTCCAGGTTAAGTGAGAAAAACTAAGATGGAAAGTGATAGAAGAAGATCCCTAACATTGACTCCTGGCCTGCAATGCCCCCCCCAACACACTGACACACAGACACATACACCATATTCTCTCTGTGTCTTAGTCTCTCTCTCTCCCTCTCTCCCTATATGACAAAAGGAAATGCTTGCACATGACCAATAAAAATGCAAACTTATGCATCCTCTATGTAGCATAGTATGAAGTTTCCCCAAAGAAACTAAAAATAGATCGACTATATAACCCAACTAGTCCACTCCTGGGTACTTAACCAAGGACTCTGAGACAACAGATCACAGAGATACTTGCACATCAATCTTTATTGCAGCCCTATTCACAAGAGCTTAATTGTGGAACCAATCTAAGCATTCAAGAACAGAATGGATAAAGAAAACTTGGGCCAGTGAGGTGTCTTAGCAGGTAAAGGCACTTGCAATCAAGTCTGAAGATCTGAGTTCAATCCCTGGAACCTACATGGTGGGACAAAACTGACTCCCATAAGTTGTCTACTAAGTTCCTCAGGTGCACATGTATATATGTACACAGATACTTACATACATACATGCATACATACACACACACACACACATACACAAACACACATATACACACACACTATTTAAATAAAAATAAAGAAAGAAAATGTGCTACATATAATCTTGAAATCTGTAAACTCAGGGAATCCTAAAATGAACTTTAAGAAGAATCTGCTTATGTAAAAAAATGCTGTTATTAAATTGTTCACATTAAAAAACCCCTCCTCTCTGAAGACCCCCTCTGCCTCTTGCCTTGCCCAGCCTCCCAGCATACAAAACTTCCTTTAGACACTTAAGAAAGGCCTTTGCAGAATGCAGAGCTCCTCCCTGTCCCTTTTCCTGGCATCTTAAGGTGATCCCTTTCCCGTAATTACTGGCATTTTTGCAAAACAATTTTGGAAAGCATTCAAGATTCAAAGGACAAAAGCAGCAATGAAAGCCCAGACTTCTCCTCAAAGGGACAGAGCTCCCTGCAATGACACACTCTAGGTAATCACTTACCTATCTTCAGCCTAATGATGAAACCAATTTAAACTGACCCCAAAGAAAAGAAGAGTACCAGAGCCCCAAGTTCCTCCTGACACTCAGCCATTTCTCCAGGTCAGAGACTGTAGGAGAAGGGAATGGCTGTGGGATCCAGGAAGTGGGGGAAGGATCGTTTTGAAGGGTTAGGGCTAGTAAGCCAGACTTTCTATGGCATTTGCTCTAACACACTTAGGAACACTGAGCTTTTATTCCTTAGACCCTCTGCCCTTAACTTTCTTTAGGCAGGCAGTACATGTCCGCAACATTGTCAAAGTCCAGTCTCAAAAATTAGATGGGAAGGGACCTATAGGTCATCTAACTAAATCCCTGACTTTCTATGTGCCTCTAATAAGATGCTCACTCTTCACCGCCAGCCAGACATCTTACATAAGCCCAGGTGGCTTGATTGTCTGCTCAGAGTCCTTCAATACAAAAACATAGCTTTTTTTTTTTCCTTTCAGTTTTTCGAGACAGGGTTTCTCTATATAGTCCTGGCTGTCCTGGAACTCACTCTATAGACTAAGCTGTCCTTGGACTCAGAAACTGGCCTGCATCTGCTTCCCTAGTGCTGCTGCTATTAAAGTGTGTGCCACCATGCCTGGCTGAGTGTTTTTATTTAAATTAAAATACATTTACTAAGATTTCTATCCTCTGTGCCTCCAGCTCCTTTGACTGTTTCCTGGACTGATTTCCATTCCCACCCAGTCTACTTACTTTCCTCTGGATAGCTTCCAATTTGTCATTTATCTGCATGCCTTTTAACAAAGCTAGATCCTAAAGAAATCTGCCTAATGGAGAATGTACTGCTAATCTCTTCTACAAATAATATATATAAAGATAACACACACTCTCATATTGGTGAAATTATTAAGGCCACTCTACATAGTTAAAAGGGAGGTTTATTTTGTGGGGTAACTTACAAATGAAGGGATAGGTTGCAGGGTCTGGGAAAGGTATGGCACAGTCCAGAGGTGTTCTCTGGAGAACTCTGCTCAGTCTACCTCCAGGGTCCCAGAACCAAGAGAGACCTCTCCTCTCGATCCTGGGTCTTCTGCTTCCTCCCTCAGCCCTGCCTTGTGGGCGTGACCATTACTGAAGCCTCAATGGGGGTTGGAACTTCCAGGCCAAGGCTGGGATGGCTACCCACTACACTCTCATGCGCACACACATGCACACATGTGAGTATATCATAATTGTCTCTTTTAGGGGATAGGATCTTATTATTTAGTCTAGGCTAGCCTAAAATTTTCAGTGATCTTCTGCTTCAGTGTCCTGAGTGATGGCTGCCATGCCCAGCCAAAACTTATACTCTACATGGTGGTTAGTCAAGTGCTGTTATCACTCAACACTATTTGCTGGGCATCATTTGTTTGTGACAGGGCTTAGTTATGTATCCCTGGCTGGTCTAGAATTTGCCAAGTTGGTATTGAGTTTGGGGTAATCCTCATATCTCGGCCTCCTAATTACTGGGATTGTAGATGTATGCTGACATGATTGTTGTGTCAACATGTCTATCAACACTGGATAGCATCATTCTAATACCTACCAACATACAATACTGATGGAAAATTCCATTTATCTTTATTTTCATTATTCAATTAATAGTAAGTATGACCATCTTTTCAAGTTAAAACAATCATTTTAAGGTTGGCATGCCAACATGTGTCTGTAGTTCCAGAATGTGGGAAGTAAAGGCAGTAGGAACAGGAGTTTAAGGCCAGCTTCTACTACATGGCAAGTTTGAGGAGGGTCTGTGTTACATATGAGAATCTGTCTTGAAAAAAACAGCACGCTTGTAGGAAGTCATTTAGAATGTAGCCTTCCCTCATAATTAGATTTGGATTCCACTTATTGCACCTCAGATAAAACACTAATTTTTAAGAAGTTTTTGTTACCATTTATTAATTATACATAATAATGGGATTCATTATGGTACTTTCATATATCCTATAACACATTTTGATCATACTCATTCTAAATTACTTACTTTTGTTCTATTCCATCTCCTACTGATATTTTTCTTATCTAGTCCCCATTTTACTTTCCATATTTTTTATTTGTTTATTTTGGTAACACAATGAATTTCATTAGTATTGCTTATAGGAGTGTGTGTGAGGGGTTATATATGAGTATTGACACCTTACCAGATCTACATCACTAAAGAAAATGTTTCTCCCTCTTTTGGCAACCATCAACTACCTGTGAGTCCCTCTCCGTTGGCCCAATCTTTTTATTCCTTTAAAAAAACTGTAATTCTTCCACAGTTTCATATATATTACATATTACACATAATTATATGTATATTACATGTATATTATATACATACATACTTATATATACTTTGATCATATCCCCCTTGGAAAGGCTGAGAATTCATAAATCTCATATTTTCCAGGACTTTGACCCATTATAAGTCTATGCAGTCACCACTGCAAAAAGAAGCTTCTCTTACCAAGGATGAGGACAGCACTATTCTATGAGTATGAACATGAATATTAGAAGGCAGTTTGATTATATGTCCATGTAACAAAGCAACATTATCAACAGCATAAACAACAGTTAACTAACAACAAAGCAATATTACCCCTAGGGTCTATGATCTTCCCAGCCATGGCATTTTGACCAGGTTTACAGTACCAGGCATGACATTCCCTCTTGTTGAGCAGTCCCTCAAATCCAATAAAGAAGTAATTGGTTACGCCATTATTGCAGCATCATTTCAGGAGTAGGCACATCTTTCCTAGCAGGTTGGTATTGTAACATCAAGGGTGTGGCACCAGATAAGATACACTAGGTAAGAAGCTCCCAGGCCAGTTCTAGAATTACTTCTGTATGTATTTGGACCAAAGGATCTTACTATATAATTCTGGTGGGAAACCAAGACCAAAGGAAATAGTTTATATGGCTTAGGAGGCCTGGCCTACCCCAGTATTTCCCTTTCCACTTTTATATCATGTGTGTTTTAATATCTCTCCCTACTTAAGTCCTTTTTCTTGCTCTCATGAACTCCTTTCTAGTTTCCAAGGAACTCCATACATTCATTCCCACCTAAATACATATGCATATCTACATACATTTTAAATATACTAGATAACAATACATATGAATATATAATATACATACATATATATTAGAAGCTCAATTTTCATATAAGATCGAAATAGGATATTTGTCATTGTGAGCCGGGTTTGCCTATTTAATATAACATTTTCCACTTCTATTTATTTTGCTAAAAATCTCATCATTTCAGCTTTCTTTGTTTGAATTAAGTCCATTGTATGTATATATGACATTTTTATCATACTTTTGACAATTTCATACATGTATATAATATATTATAATCATACTTACCACCCATCACCTGCTTTTAGCTCCCTCCTGCTCCTCCTTTCATGTCTTTTTTGTACTTTTGTTTTTCTTCTTCTTTTTTTTTCCTTTTTCCAGAGCTGAGGACCGAACCCAGGGCCTTGCGCTTCCTAGGCAAGTGCTCTACCACTTAGCTAAATCCCCAACCCTTTTTTTGTACTTTTTTATGTAAGTAATTCAGTGGCTATAAGTTCATGCGCTTGTGGTTATCATTTCCACAAGAGAGTATTTCATAGCGCTTTTCAATCTTGTAAAATCTTTCAGTCTCCACTTTTCACAGTGTTCCCTAGGCTCTGACAGGGGATGATACAGATGCTCCATTTAGGACTGAGTACCCAACAGTCATTTATTTTAAGCACTTTGACTCTCTGCATTAGCTGCCACTACAGAAAGAATCTTCTCTGAATCAAATCAAGAGCAGCACTAATATATGAATACAAACATAAATACTTAGAAGGCAAGTTGATCAAATGCACATTTAACAAAAAGTGGTAGGTTCCTTCCTAAGATGTATGACTAAGCCATGGGCTTTCAGCCAGGTTTATAGTACCATGAATGTATTTTCTCCCATGGAATAGGCCTCAATTCCAGTCAGAAAGTCCTTGGCTATCCCCAAATATTATGCCACAATTGCACCAACGAACATATAAAGCCTGACAGGTCAGTATAACATGCAGGATTGGTTAGCCATAGTTGGTTATTATTGTTAATGACTTTTCTCCCCTAGCTGCCCAAATAGTGCTTTCTGGCACTATAAATGCTAAATATTGAGAAAGAAGCTTGTGGGCTTGAGAGATGGTTCAGTTGGCAAGAGTGCACAGTGCTTGTGTTGGTTTGAATAAGAATGGCCCCCATAGGCTCATAGGTTTAAATGCTTGATCACCATAGTGGCACTATTGGGAGGTGTAGCTTTGTTGGTGTAGGTGTGGCCTTGTTGGTGGAAGTGTGTCACTGGGAGTTGGTTTGGGGGGTTCAAATGCTCAATCCAGGCCCAGTGACTCTGCTTGCTGACTTCAGAACCAGATGTAGAACTCTCAGCTGCCTCACCAGCACCATGTCTGCCTGCATGACACCATGCTTCCTGCCATGATGATAATGAACTAAACTGTAAGCAAGTCCCAATTACATGTTTTCCTTTTTAAGAGCTGCGGTGCTCATGGTGTCTCTTCACAGCAATTGAACATTGACCAGAACAACGAACTTGCAGAGGACCTGAGTTCAAAATCCATAACCCATATCAGTGACTCACACTGCCAATAACTCCATCTCCAGAAGCTCCTTATCCCTTTGGTCCCCATAGCCATCTATACTCATGTGCACAGATCCCCCTATAGGCACATAATTTTAAATATTAAAATATTTTTCTTTTTAAAGGAAGAAGCTTCCATCTCACTTCTCAATTATTTCTCTCTTTCTTGTACCAAAGGGTGTAGTGTCTTCAGCAGTAATGCTTTACCATCTAGTTATAGTGGGGAACCAAGAGCATCGCCAATAGATTATATGTTCTGCATCTCTGGGGGCTCTCTGGCCAACAACTTATAGGGTGGTATCTCATGCTTGACATTAAGATTTTCAGCTAACAAACAAATGGCTTCTAGAGAGAGAGTGACCCAATATGCAGGATACCTCAATTTACACATTTCCCTACTTAAACCATTAGCTTCCAGCATCCCCTCCCCCATGTGTTTTACTTGGGCAGCATGATCATAGGTCCCCATGTTGCTTCTCCACAAACACCTCATCTTGGTTAACCCTTCCCTTGAGCCCTCATTTCTGAACCTTATAATTCTATTACCTGCTTGACCCTTTGTGTCCCCAGTGTTCTCCCCCTCTATGTTCACTTTGCCTTCATTATAATACCCTCTTCTCTAAATGCACCCCCCACCACCATGGCCTGTTACTGATTTCCTGGCTTCCACATATACTCCATGTTAAACACAAAAACAAAAGATTTGAAGCTTGGGACCCAAATAAGGGAGAATGTAGTTGGAGTTTTCCTGCCTGGCCCACAGTCAGGACAAATCTCTCTCACCCAACTGGCCCATAGACGCTCAGACCCAACCAAGTAAACACACAGAAACTTACATTGTTTACAAACTGTATGGCTGTGGCAGGCTTCTTGTTATCTACTTCTTCTATCTTAAATTAACCCATTTCTATTAATCTATTCTTTGCCTCGTGGTTTGTGGCTTACCGGTGTCTTTACATATTGCTTGTCATGGAGGCGGCTGGCAGTGTCTCCCTGCCCTAGCCTTCACTTTCCAGAATTCTCCTCTTCCTTGTCCCACCTACCCTATCCTTCCTGTCTGGCTACTGGCCAATCAGCATTTTATTTATTTTAACCAATCAGATCAACACATTTGACACACAGAACATCCCACAGCACGAGAACATGTGAATTTGTCTTTGGGGGCATAGGTGCACTCAGTATAATTTTTCCAGTTTCATCCATTTACCTGAAAATTTTATAATTTCATTTTTTACATATGAATAGCATTCTAATATATATATATATATATATATATATATATATATATATATCCCATAATTATTATCCATTTCTCAGTTAATGGATATATAGGTGGATTCCATTTCCAGATTATTATTATAGAATGGTAATGAACACAGTTGTGCAAACATCTTTATAGTAGGATATAAAGTCCTTAGTGAGCATGTCCAGAAGAAATTTCCAGATTGATTTCCAAAGTAACTGCACTATCTTATATTCTTCACAACAGTATAGAAACGAGGGTCACTCTTTCTTCACATCCATGCCAACATTTGTTGTCCTTTGTATTCCTGATGATGGCTGTTCTGACTGAAACTTACAGTAGTTTTAAGCTTGATTTCCATAATCATACCTTGATTTTATTTGGCTTGATTTGATGCAAATTGTGTCCAGGTAACCACAGGTACTACAAGTTCACTTTTGCAACAGATATGTCCAAAAGACAGAGCCAAAGGATGGGGAAAGGGTCAAAGAAGGTTAAGTTTACATTTCTTTGGTGGGCAATGATGCTGAGTACGTGTTAAAGGAGTATTAGTGGTCAGTATTTCTTCTTTTAAGAACTTTCTAAATTTCTAATCCCAGCACTTGGCAGGCAGAGGCAGATGGATGTCTGTGAGTTGGAGGCCAGCCTGGTCCACAAAGCAAGTTCTAGGATAACCAGAGCTACACAGAGAAACCCTGTCTCAAAAAACCAAACCAAACCAACCAAGAACTCAAAACAAAACAAACAAACACACACACACACACACACACACACACACACACACACACACACACAAAAAAAAAAAAAAAAAAAAAAAAACAGACAAAAAAAATCATGAGAAGAACTTTCATTTCCTACCCCCTTTCTAAAACGGATTATTCTTCTTTTTTAAAAAATTGTCGTTAGTTTTTTGAAAGCCTTTTTTTCCTAAATGGATTATTTTTTTCTCTTTTAAGAAAACTGTAATTAGTTTTTTTTTTTATTTTTTGAAAATTTTATACAATGAGTTTTGACCACATTCACCCCTGCCCCCGGCTTCTCCCTGATTCATCCACCTTCTCTAGCCACCCGATTTTGTGGCGTCTATTTTTTAACCCATCCAGGACAATTTGTGCTAGCCATATAGTCCTGAAAGTATGGCCTTCTACTGTCTAGTGGTTGATCTACCAGTGGTAAAACTCAAAGAAAACTGACCCCACACACACACAGCAGTTGTCACTTGCTAATAGCTCTTAGCTAGGGATGGAACTTTACATCCACCTCCTTGGAGAAGGGAGCTTGAGCTTGCATGGGGTTTGTGCATACTGTCAAAACCACTCTGAGTTCAAATGTGCAGCTGTGCTGTTCTGAGCAGAGGACACAAGCCACTGGCTTTTACAGCCTTCCTACTGGGTCTTCCCCAGGAATCCCTGAGCTTTTGGAGTAAAAAGTGCAGTAGAGATGTTCCATTTGAGGCGGAGCATTTCACAGGCTCTTATTTTCTGCACCTTGGCCAGCTATGGGTCTCTGCATTAGTCACCATCTACAGCAAAGAGAAGCACCTCTGATGACAGTTGAGAGATGCATTAATCTCTGGGTATGGCACTTGCTATGTTGAGATATGTCCATTCATACCTAGTCCTTTTAGGGCTTCTATCATCAAGGAAGGTTGGATTTTCTTAAAAGACTTTCCTGTAACAAGAAGATCATGCACTTTCTATCCTTGACCATTTATGTGTATTACATTTTTTTTATTTATAGGTGTTGAATCATCCCATTATTTCTGAATGACGACAGTTTCAGTGGTTAAATACCCTAGTTGTTTTTCCAGAAGACTGAGGTTTGATTTCCAGCACCTAGATGGTGCTTAACAAGCACCTGTAACTGCAGGGGAGCCATCCATCACCTTCTGTCCTCTGTCAGCACTGCGTGCACATAGTGCACAGACAGACATACATGTAGGCAAAACATCCATAGACATAAAACATAAATAAAACTGAGTCCCCATCTTTAAAAAGTCCTGTAGTATTTTAAAAAATGCTCTTTGAAAGTTTAGATTGTTTAAAATATCGAGTCTCTTAACTGTGGGCTCCTTTAAAACAGAAGTTACATACTTTCTTACTCCAAGAGAAAGAACTGGAGCACAGTCACAATCAGATCAAAGCAAAACTAAACTTCAACAATGTAAAAAGTTTGGTGCTTGACATCTGGGAGCCATTCACAATCTTCTGGGCTCCGAACGGCCTGGGCAGCTGTACTTCTCTGGTTGTGCCATTCACAGCACACACTTCTCATAGGCTCAGGCCAACTCCACTCTATGGCTGCTGTTGTTCTTGGCATTCATTCCATGATAGTGGTAGCTATAGTGTGCTGGGGTCTCCATTGCAACTGATGATTTACCTTCACCAGTGCCCTCTCCCAGCCTTCTCTTCTGGGACGCCATCCCTGACACATATGGTGTCAGGCCTCAGCTGCTCTTTGTGACCCTATCATGCCTTCAAAATCAGTACCACCTGAGTAATTTAAACATTACCAAGTTCATATGCCAGGTTGAGGTGCATTGTTGGCCATCCTGGACTACAGATTTTTGGTTTTGACCCTGAGGAAATCCTCCCATAACCTTTCATCTCAGTGATGCTGGTCTCCCAAAACAATATGGTCACATCTGCCACAGCAATAGCCTACTCTCTGTACCAATTTCTGTTTTAGTTACATTTATGTTGTGATAAAACATGACTAAAAGCAACTTGGGGAGGAAAGGGTTTATTTGACATACATATACCATCACAGTCCACCATGAGTGGAAGTCGAGGCAGGAATTGAAGAAAAGGCATGAAGGATCACTGTTCACTGGCTTGTTCTCCATGGCTTTCTCAGCCTGCTTTCTTATACTATACAGGCTCACATGCCCAGGATGGCACCCCCCCCTTGTTGGCTGGACCTTCCCATATCAACTATTAACCAATAAAATGACACAAGCAATCTGATGAGGTTCCTTTTCCCAGATGACCCTGGCTTGTCTCAAGTTGACTTTAAAAAAAACTTTCATTTTGTTTATTGCTGTTTGAGACAGAATCTTGATATATAGCTCTTGCTGGCCTCAGACTTGAACCGTGATCTTTGCTCAGCCTCCAAAGTGCTGAGAGTCATCATGCTCTACCAGAAGTCTACATATTTTTCATAGTTCTTTATGTATACAGTTATTTCATCCTTTCCTTGTCAGTCTATATGGTGAGTGGCATGATGGCTATATTATAGGACATTAAACTAAAACTCATGTACTGCTTAGCTTTTGTTCTAAGCCAGTGAGCAGCCTATCTTTATGGTCTATGCTTCAGTTCCTGACTCCGGGTCCCTGCCTTGGCTTCTCTAGGTTTCAGTTGCTGCAATGAACACCAAAAGCAACTTACAGGAAGAATGTAACACAAATCTTAAAAGGTCTTATCAATAAAAACAAACCTGGGGCCAGGTATTGGGGTGAATGCTGAAAGATCAGAGAAACACAACCAGCCACAGCTAACTTCACCTTGCCAGTTCCTCAGTTGATCTTGTTTCCTCAAACTGGAAACCTCTGTGTCCTCATCTGAATGGGTCTCAGCTGAACTGCTGCTCAAAGCTAAAAGCTTAACCAGGCTCTAGTTCCTGGTCTTCACGCCTTAAATACCTTTCTGCTTTGTGCCATCACTTCTTGGGATTAAATGCATGTGTCACCATGCCTGGTTGTTTCCAGTATGGCTTTGAACTCACAGAGATCCAGACAGATCTCTGCCTTTGGAATGCTAGGGTTAAAGGTGTGTGTGCCACCATTTTCTGGCCTCTATGTCTATCTAGTGGCTGTTCTGTTCTCTGACCCCAGATAAGTTTATTAAGGTTCACAATATATTGGGGAACACAATATCACCAAAATTTCCCTTTTTTGGCTAAAATTAAAAAGCTTATAATTAATACCAAAAAAACTATATCCAATAAGTATATACAATATATACAGTCAAGAATTACATTAACAATGTCTAGTCCATTAACATTTGACAGATTCAGATAAAAATTCTCTTTACTTATCCTATTTAAAACAAGTAGTTCCTTTTTAAAAGTAGATTCAATAATCTCCCTTTTTATCTTATCAGAAGAAAGTGTTTATTTGGCCAACAGCTTGGTCATGCTGCTCATCACAACAACTGAAACCAAACTAGAACAGTTGAGAAGGTAAAGTGACTTAACCAAGGTCACACACGTCAGAAATAGCATAGCTGGGTTGAAATAAAATCTATCGCCATCTTAATTTCAGGAACTATGGTAGACATCAGAGTGATCCTTCGGGCCACTGACAGTTTAGGAGAAGTGAATATGTAAATAGAGAATTCAGGCACAAGCTGATAAATACAGCACTACTGGGGTCTATTAGCAAATAGGAAAGGGGTATATAATCTAGCTTTAGGAAGCAAAAATACCACAGAGGGAGGGAGTGGAAGGAAGAGAGAGGGAGCATGAGCCTTTAAGCTAAAACTTAAGTGTGAAGTGGGGAACTGTCCACATACAGTGTAGATGGGGGAAATTAATTGCTAGGCAGAGGGAACAGCATATTACATAATAAGCTGGAAGTATGAAAATACATCAACTACAAAAGGGTATTTTTGCTGGGTGGTAGTGGTGCATACCTTTAATTCTAGCACTGGAGAGGCAAAAGCAATCAGATCTCTGTGAGTTTGAGGCCAGCCTGGTCTACATAGAGAGTTCCAGGACAGTCAGAGCTGTTACACAGAAAAACTCTATTGTTTTAAAAAGGGTATTTTTGCCAAAGATTAGAATCTCGAAGCAGTCTGAACACCATAAAAGAATTGGTTATGATCTATTGAAATATTATCTATTGAATTTCAGTTAATCAATAATTTTGACATTTTGTTAGATATTTTTGTGAGAGACAAGATTGTATGTAATCCCAACTGACCTCCAACTCCCTAAGTAACCCAGAGCTCCAAGTCTGTCCTTGAACCACTTCTTCCCTCCACTTGCCAAGTACAGGGATAGCCAGAGTATGTTACTATATTAGGTTCATGAACTGTTTATTGAAAAACCATAGTAGGAGTTAGAGAGAGAGGTTAGAGGTTACGAGTGCATACTGAGTACAATTCCTATCACCTGTAATTCCAGATCCAGGAGGATCAAATGCCTCTGGCCTCTGCAAGCCCCTGCACTCACACACTCATGCAAATATATACACATAATTAAAATTAATAAAATAAATCTACAAGCAGCTCATGATGTAGCAGGTTCTCAAGCACGCACTAGGGCAATAGCCAGTATGAAAAATAACCAGTATCATGGAACTTAAATTCTCATAGGGGAGACAGACCATAAACCAATAAAATAATCTGGTATGTGATATGGAGTTAAAAGATGTACCAGCAGTAACAAGTTTGGGTAAGGGAAAGCAAAAACTACTTTGTTGAGACAGCAACAATTAGGTAGCACATGAAAGAACCGAGGGGAAAAATTGACATAACTGGAGAAGAGCCTTCATATAATGGATTGAACAAGGGCAAGTCCTAGTATAGGAATCTACATGTTATCATCCAAGAGCAAGGAAGCCTTTACAGATGGTAAGGGTTAGGTCAGAGAAGCAGAAGTGGTTATATTCGGATGGGAGCAGGGTCTGGAAAGCTTGAAGACTTTTTCCTTCTGAGACAGGGTCTCGTGTATCCCAGAATGGCCTTGAACTTGCTGGATAACCAAGGATATCCTTCAATTCTGGATCCGCTTACCACTTCCACCTCCAAAGTGCTGGGATTGCAGACATTCACCGCCACACCCAGTTTTGTAATACTGGAGATGTAACTTAGAATTGTGTGCATGCCAGTCAAGCTTTCAATTAACTGAGGTACATCCTCCATCCCACAACTTTTCACTTTTTTTTTTTAATCTTTTAGTCAGGGTTTTGCTATGTAGTCTGCTGGGATGGAAGTTGCAATGTAGACCAGGGTGCCCCAGACTGTGACAAAATGCTATATCTTGCTTTCTACCTTCGTCCTCAGAGAGGGAGGGTTGGGAAACAGAGGAGGAGGAAGCAGGAGGAAGGAGAAGCCTCTAGGAAACATCAAGTTAGGTCAGAATACGTGAGTACTTGTAAGGTTTCAGGGAGAAAAGTAAATAGAAAGGATATGTGGGGACTAAATCACAAGGAGATTTATGTGTCTGCTTAGATTTAGGGTGATTTTATATAATAGGCACAGGGAAGCTAGGGACAGACTTAATGGTAACAGCTGCCTCTTGGACCCCCACCCCCACAGTCACATTGATAGGGCTTTCTGACCAATATGGAAACTAGATTGATCAATGAGAACCCAGAGGCACAAAAAACAAGGTGTTCCAATAATCTAGGTCTCCATACCAGAGATAGCAAACTATGACAGACTTGAAAGTGTTGAAGGAATCTTTGTAATCAATCCTTTGCCTCACCAATCAAATTCTCCACCAATAGCGTGAGTGCACCACCATTGAACTTAATACCCAATTACCAAGTCTAGTTTCATGACAGTGTCCAGGAACTCATGATCTTCCTAATTCAGTCTCCTGAGTACACCAGAATTACAGGCATAAATTACCACACTGGGCTTATTAGTTCTATCTCCAGGCTTCTGAGTAGAGTAGTGCATGCCTGTAATTCTAGAACCTGGGAGCCTGAGGCTGAAGGACCAGGGGATTGAGGTCATCTTTGGATGCATAGCTCGTACAAAGCCAGTCAAAGCCAGTCAAGACTACAAGAGAACTGGTCTCCAAATATAAAATGGGAGTGTCTGTGTGTGTGTGTGTGTGTGTGTGTGTGTGTGTGTGTGTGTTAGAATATTTTTGGTTTTGTTTTTTGAGACAGCATTTCTATGTACTGTACTGGAACTTGCTTTGTAAACCAGGCTGACCTTGAGCTCACAAAGATCCACCTGCCTCTGCCTCCCGAATGCTGGGATTAAAGGAAGGCATGTGTCACCACATCCAACGTGTGTGTGTGTGTGTGTGTGTGTGTGTGTGTGTGTGCGCGTGTGTATAAATAAATAAGTGAGGCTGGTGAGAAGACTCAGTATAAAGGAGTGCTGCTTAAGCCTGATTTTCTGAGTTCGAGTCCTGGGACCCATATGTTGAAATAAGAGAACTGACTCCCACAAGGTGTCCTCTGTTCATGCATGCATACCTAAAATAAATGAAATTAAAAATGCGAAAATAAATTAAATAAATATTGAGGGAGTAAGACTATCTGACCTCCACAATTCCTTCCCAAATACTTCAGGTTCTTAGAATTAAGCCCTTTATTCACCCCCTTCAAATACTCTGTCTGGGTCCACATCTGCTCCTCCTCCTCTCTTCTCCTCCATTGTGCCCAAATCTGAGTAATGTTAACAATCTTTTTTCTAGTGGCCACTGAGAGCTTAGGAAAAAGTACAGGGACAGACCTCAATTACTCTGTAGAGTGAATACTCTGGCATCCCAAGCTGAATGGGGGTTGGGCAGACCCACCTTCTGGGATATTTTGAAAGCTTCCAAAAATAGCCTCAAGGCCTCAGTCAGAGTGTTCTGGGCCAGGACTCAGACTGAATGTTGGAACTTATAGGCTGCCAAGTTCCCACCCAGGCTCCCATCCCATGACTGAGCAAACCAGTTTTCCCTTGATTTTCCTTAATTGTCTTCTGGAGAGCCACACCCAAGCCTGAAACATTCAAATTTAGCTCTAAGGCTCGTCCTTAACTTCTCTACAAAGAGAACAGTTTACCTTTTTGCTGTTGTTTGCTTTGTTTTGAGACTTGGTCTCTTGTAGCCCAGGCTGGTCTCAGTCTCACCCGTAGGCAGCTGAGAATGTCCTGCCTCCACCTTCAGAGAACCAGGGCTGCAGGTCACCATGCCCATGTCCCATTCCTGTCGTTCTTTGCTTTCCGTGTTTGTGTGTGTAGAAGAGGGTGTGATTGCACTTGGAGGTCAGAGGTCAAACTCAGGTATTATGCCTCTGGAGCGCTCCACCTTGTTTCTCGAAAACAATTTCTTATTTAACAGAGAACTAGGCCAGCCTGTCAGCTGCAGGCATCTTCCTGTCTCTGCCCACCCTGGCACTGGGAATACACAGACAGCTATCACTACATCAGGGTTTGTTTGTTTGTTTGTTTGTTTTCACGTGGGTGCTGGGAATCAAACTCAGGCCCTTATGATTGCACATCAAGCATTTTACTGCATGAGCTATCTCTGTATTCCTTGATTTTCCACTTCTCATGGCCCCTAAGCCATGGTGGGAAAGGAGAGGTTGAGATACTCAAGAACAGAGATATCAAGAAACAAAAGAACAGACAATGGAATTTGAAGGAGACGACAAGAGACAGAGTAGCAAGAAGACAAACAAAATGTGAATGAGAGAAAGTAAACTGGGTATGGTAAGGCACACCTGTAATCCCAGCACTTAGGAGACTGTGGCAGGAGGATTGCTAAGCGTTTAAGACCTTCCCGGGTTACATAGTGAACTCCAGGGCAGTTTCAGCTAGAGGTGAGACTTTGTCTCCATAACAAAAATGAAGAGCTGGGGAGATGGCTCAGCAGATACAGGCCCTGACTGCCCAGCCTAACTGATGATTGTCATTAGATTATTGGAGCTCACAAAGTAACAGGAGCGAACTGACTCCCAAGAGTCATTCTCTGACCTCTACACACATGCAGTCACACACACACACACACACACACACACACACACACACACACACACAAATAAATGAATACAATGTTTAGAATTTTCAAAATAGGCTGGAGATGTAGTTTAGTTGGTGGAGTGCTTGCCTAATATGCACAATGCCCTTGATTCAATTCCCAGTACCACATAGGTGGTGCCCACCCATAATTCCAGGGATCAGAGAAACGAATGCAGGAGGATTAGGAGTTCTAAATCCTCCTCCTACACTACCTAGAAAGTCAATAATGAGCCCAGGCTGCAAAAACTCTGTCTCAAAAAAATACAAAAGGAAAACTTCAGAGAGGAAAAAACAAAGAAAGGAGGGATACATACAGGGAAAGACAGGCGAGCAAAGGAGAGTAGGGACAAGAAAAGTGAGGGCAAAGAAAGGAGTGTTTATTCCTTGTCCATGCTAAGCCCTAGAGTCAAGCCAACAGACAAACTAAGAATGGTTGTGAATGTTTCTAATATCACCATTGGAGGTGGTGGCTAGGGAATAATGAGTTTGATGCCAGTTTGTGAGTGAAGTCCTAATCTTAGCCCTGAAGGTCCACTGCTCCAGGGATAGTTCTCCATCTCCAGATGAAATACTCAAGATAAACATGGCCATAGACCCAAAAACCCTCATATTTGCATCAGGCACTCACACCAATGCTAGGTATACTACAGACGCATAGACAAAAGGCTCTAATGCAAGTATACCCGGCTGGGTGTAAAGCTCAGTGGTAGAGCACTTGCCTAGCCCTTACAAGATTCTGGTGTAGTTTGGTTTGCTTTTTGATACATAGTGTTGCTGTATAGCTCTTTGAACTTACTATGTGGCACAGACTGATCCCAAACTTGGGGCCGTCTCTCTGCCTCATCCTTATCAGTGCCGAAATTACAGGTATGCATCACTGTCACCTTTTCAGACTTGCTTGCTTTGTTTTGTGACGTTGGTGTTCAAATCCAAAGCCTTAAATAAGTATGGTAGTAGTGCAGGCCTCTACACCCAGCACTCTGGAGGCTAAAGCAGGATTGTCCTGAATTCCCAGTAAGCCCAGAGTGCGTAGTTCTAGACCAATCTGAGCTTCAGTGGAAGACCCTGTCCCATAAACCCCCTCTCCCCCTGCAAAAAATCCAAGAATGGAGATCTGAGTTTACCATTTACATGGACCATTGAGAACAAAGTGTTCATCACAATAATCATCAAAGAAAAAGGGCTAGAAATATGAGAGCGAGTTGTGGAGGCATGGGAGGGGTTACAGAGATGAGACATGGGGGTTCAGGGAAGCAAGGCGGGGGAGAAGTGATGTAATTAGATTTAAATTAAAAGTTGTAAATTATATGTTGAAAAAGAAGAATAGAGTGCCTATAATCCTTGCATTCAGGAGGCTGAGACAGAGGATCCTAAATTTAAAGGAAGCCTGGGCTATGTAGGGAGACCCTGTTTCAAAACCTAAAATGAGGGTTGGAGAGACGGCTCAGGTCCAGGTGCTTGTCGCCAAGCCTGATAATCTGAGTTGGAAAGCCACGTGGTGGATGGAGAGAGCCGACTCTGAAGTGCTGTCTTCTGACTTCCACCTCTCTCTCACACACACCCCAAATAAATAAATGAATGAATGAATGAATGAATGAATAAATAAATAAATAAATAAACAAACAAACAAACAAACAAATAAATAAATAAATGAATGAATAAATGAATAAATAAATAAAACAAAACCAAGACATGGATATTAGAAACTGTGTTTGGGGCTTTGTTTGATGATGGTTTACAGAGGATTAGGAAATAATGTAAATATACCTATTCTGTAAGAAACACCAGAAGGTTTGGAATAAGGAACCTAAGTGCTCTACCAGGGACCCAGGAAGGAGCTCACACCTTGCCCGCAGGCTTTGGAGTAAGAAAGCCTGGAGGATGAGGGATGCTGCCAAAAGCTGCACCCTGGCCGAGGAGCTGAGGGATTTGCCAGCTCTGGTAACTATCAAGTCTTTGTTTGATTCCTTACTGCTTATTCCCCAGTGTGGTGGCAGACTCCTTCCTGTCTCTTCAACCTAGAGACATTGTAATCTTCTTCTGGCTACCATAACAAAGCCAATATTTACTCTTTCCCTGAAATGTATCCACATCAGCCTTTGATATAGATATAATAGGATGAAAGGGTAGATTAAGGAACTTACTTCTAAAGAGCAACAACTTGTTTAAAATGTTTTACATTGGTTTAGATTTTAGTCTATTGATACAAACTTAGTTAATTTTGTTATATTGTGTGTATATTTCTACTCTTGTTTAAGATATTATGTTTATATAGCTCATTTAAAATTGTAATGGATAATTAAAAATAGATTAATAACTGGTCATCTATGATAATCATACTCATAGCCATGTTAGTTAAGTCTTCTAGGTATACACAGAGATATTTCAGATAGACAGTTAATCTTCAAACACTTCAAAGGTCTACAGAATATGGCATTTAAAATATTTTTAAAATTTAGACTTTCTGGACAGTGAGACATGTCTGCTCCTGGCAGCACCGATTTGCTTCAAAGAGGAGGATGGGCATTGAAGACACTTCATATGAGTTTATCTTCACCTTGGCAAAAATAGCCATTTGGGCAAGAAACTGTTCTTGCCTGGACTGCTCCATCACCTGGACATGCAGGACCCATAGAAAAGTGACCATTAAACTTTGCTTTCAAAATGGTCCTTCAGGTTCCTGCTTCACAGAGGAAACTGCCAGACATTCTACAGGACACTGAGAGAAGTGACCGAGAGACTCTAGCCCTGTGGGCTGAAGACAGATGCCCCAACTTTACAAAGGAACATTAGGTGACTGTCCAGGCTGCCAGCTGTCTCTGTCTACTCTTGCAAGACTCCTGAAAAATGTGTACATCCTTCTCCCGGTTCTCAGGTAATATTATATCCTTCTGAGGTCTTTGATGTGGTTGAAGACTAGATAGTTATAATTTCCTCAGTTATGATACAAGATAAGTTAGATATAAAACCTTAGACTCACAAATATAAGATAGATAGGATATCTTCTTTAATATTGTAACTGTAATTCTTGCTAGATAATTGTTTTGTTATATGTAATTATACTATGTAAAAGTTAAAACCTTCCTTTAAAAAAAAAAGAAAAGGGGAAGTGCTGTGGATATCGCTCTGTGTAAATAAAGTTCTGATTGGCCAGTGGCCAGGCAGGAAGTATAGGCGGGACAAGAGAGAAGAGAATTCTGGGAAGTAGAAGACTGGAGAGACCGCCAGCCGCCGCCATGAAAAGCAACATGTAAAGACACTGGTAAGCTACAAGACATGTGGCAAAGTATAGACTAACAGAAATGGGTTAATTTAAGATAGAAGAAGTAGATAACAAGCAGCCTGCCACGGCCATACAGTTTGTAAACAATGTAAGTTTCTGTGTGCTTTCTTGGTTGGGTCTGAGCGACTGTGGGACTGGCGGGTAAGAGAGATTTGTCCTGACTGGGCCAGGCAGGAAAACTCTAACTACAAGCCTTCTCTTGCTAAACTGACTTATTCTTCATGGCCCTTCTAAGGACCACCATTTCTGAGAAATCTTTCCTAAACATCCGTCATCCCCACTCTGAGATTCCATAATTTACGGACCATGACTCCTCCACTAAGCAAACCAATTGACATTGTTTCCAGGTCTTTGTCTTTCATGAGATAAGTATTTTAAGGACTACAGTGTCATCGCCGCTCAATTTATGCAATCATAATTATAACTAACTTTTATCTTGCTGTGCGATATGAACTTTAGCCTAAGTCCCATTGAAATAACTCAGGTCACACTAGATATCACTACACATCTGTCAGAGTGGCTGAAATAAAAAGGAAAATACAGATACAACCAAAAATACAAAGAAACAGAGTAATTCATAGATCTTTAGTGGGAATATACAATAATAAAACACTAATAATAAAATAGTTATGTTTTCTTCATTGTCCCCCCATTTCTTTCTCTCTCTCTCTCCAACCATGGGGGTTTCTTTTTTTATTATCTCCTTTTTGAAACAGAATCTCCCTATGTAGCACAGGCTATCCTAGAACTCTTGATCCTTCTGCCTCAGCTTCCCAAGTGATGAGATTGCAACCAAGTACCCTCACATTCAAATTGACTGTTTCTTATATTGCAACTACAGCATCACCAACCTTATCTCAGTTTATTTCATATTCTTATTTTGGAATTCTCAGATTTGGGTCTCAGAACAAGACCTTATTGTCTTGTGGATTCAGGAGACAGTGAAGTACAAAATTAAGAGTCATTATATTACCCATGGTAGAAGGGCAAGGGAGACAGTGTAAGAATGCCAAATGCCTCTTATTATAACAAAATCACTTCCACAATGATGGCATTAATCTACCATGGTGGCAGGACTTATATGGTCTAATCAATTCTCATTAGATCTCACCTCCCAATGACATTGCACTGGGGATTAGTTTCCAACACATATCCCACAGACTGGCCTCAAATGTTAGCCAAAGATGATATTGAACTTACTTGTTTTCAATGCTTTTACTAAAATAAATAAATTGTGCATAATAATGATCTTTTTATAATGTTTTCATATATGTGCATAATGTCGTTTTCATCACAACACCCCCCATTACCCTCTTTTGCCTTCTTCCAATTTCCATTAACCTCTTTATTTTCTCAACTAGCCACATTCTACTTTCATTCATGTTTTTTGAATATGTGTGTGACCCAGTGGGTTTTATTAGGGTTGTTTACAGGAGTGTAGGTGTAAGTTTATTTCTAAGCTTGTTCTCCTTACCAGTAGCTACACCACTGAAGAAAATGCAATGACCTTGTATGTCTGATCCTTTTACCTCCATGTCCCAAATGCTAGGATTACATGCAATCACTACAGTGATGCCTAGCCTTTACTACTATTATTATTATTTGGAAAGAAAGGATGTCACTCTATATCACTGGCTGACCTGGAACTTACTATGTAACTCTGGCTTGCCTCAAACTTTTGAGTGCTGCAATTACAGAGATGTGCCACCATGCCCGGCTCTATTTTTGTTTTCTGATTCAGAGTCTTACACTATAACTCAGCCATTCTGGAACTCAGTTTATAGCTCAGCTAGTCTCCACCTAATGGTGATCCAAGTGCTGGACTTATAGATGTGACCCTTTACACTTGGCTTCCTTTTATTTTATGTGTTTGTTTAAGGCAGAGTCTTATGTAGCCCAAATGGGCCTTGGAATCCTGATATCCTTCTTCTACCTCCTAGTTGGGGGGGGGGGTGTTATAATCATAGGCCACCATACCTGCCTCTTCATATTATTTAATATTTATTTATGTATTCATTTTTGGTAATTTGAACAGATTAGCTTTGAACTGGTTATGTAACTGAGGATAACTTTGAGTTCTTGATTCTCTTGCCTCTACCCTCAAGGTGATGGAATTACAGATATGGATCATTATGCCCAGTTTATGAAATATTGGCAGTTGAATCTATAGCCTCTGGTATACTAGTTAAACATTCTGAGACGAAATTACATATATCCTTAGCCCCAAACAGGCTTCTTAGGGTGATGAAAATATTTAAAATTTAGATATTGGTGATGGTTATAGAAATCTGGGAATATACTGAAAGCTTCTGAATCATACAATTTAAAAGAATAAGGGAAGAAAACAAATAGAAAGACTGGAAAGAGAGCTGGAGGTTCACTGTTAGAGTAACTGTTCAGCTTATTCAATGCCTGAGTTACTACCAGTGTCATAAAAAAGAAAGAAGGGCTTGAATTTTATGGTATAGCAGTTAAATTTAGCTGAGCATGATGGTGTATTCTTGTGTTCCCAGCTATATGAACACAAGAGGGAGTTCGAAACCATTTCAGGCAAAACAAAATAGATTATCACAAAACAAAATAAGCAACAAAAGCCATTGCAATCATTTCTGAGGAAATCCAAATATTAGGCTCACTAGAAAAAGTCTCTAAAAGTACGTATTTCACATGTTTAAAGATCTAAACAGAGACATGAGAGGTCTGTGGCAGTGAGATGGCTTGGTGGATTAGGTCACATGCTGTCCAGCCTGACAACACAAGCTCAATCCTTAGAACCCACATAGTGGAAGGAACAAACCTTCTCCTGGAAGTTGTCCTTACCTATATATGCACTCCATGGAATGTACCAGACATACACAAACATACACTCGTACATACACATTAAAAATATTAAAAAAAAAAAAAAAAAAAAAAGACTGACCAGATGGTTTGACAGGTAAATGCACTTGCCACCAAGCCTGAACAATGAGTTTAATCTGCGGATCCTGCATGGTGCAAAGAGAGAACAGACTCCATGAAGTTGCTCTCTGATCTCTCTATTGCACCATTCCAAATATCTTGTCATCCTTGTGGTCCATAGACCCCACAGCTGGGTAAGACTATTGATTACTTTTCTTTCTTGTGAGCTTGCGTATCTCCTTCAAGTACGATGAGAGCTAGTCCTCAGGTAGGAGGATTCCAGATCCATTCCAGCTTGATTTCTCCAACTCCTATGTCTGTAACACATGGCATCTTCAGTAACAAGGACTTACCTTCAGCCTCTGGCGGGCAACCAAAGGCAACAGCTCTTTCATTCTGAAAGTCTCTTGGGCTCCTAGTAGGGGTTCTTTAGAGGAACAGAACTGACCCAGGAAGTACAACAGTGGCTATTTCAGAGAAGCTGGGAATCTGGTAGCTGTTCAGTCCCTGAGGCTGGGCAACTCAGCAGTCCCTATCTGTGGTAAAGGCCTGAACAGTTCCTGTAGAGCTTCTGCTCTTCAGTCAGCATTGGAAACCCAAAGAAGATAGTCTTATTATCAGTAAAGGAATCAGCAATAGCAGCAAATGGTAGGTTAACTTGACAGTGAGAATAAGAGCAAGGAAGCAAATAAATACATGAGTGAGTAAGTAAGTAAGTAAGTAAATAAGTAAATAAGTAAATAAATAAAAAGGCTAAATGCTCATATTTCCACTTCTTTTCTCTGAGACACTAGCAGAAGATGTTATCCATATCTACGGTGGGTCTTCCTACGTCACTTTAGGGCAATTAAGACAATCCCTTACAGACATGCCCACAGGGCTATCTGATGTAAACAGTCCTTCATGGAGACTCTTCCTAAATGATTCTAGGTTAGGTCAAGTTGACAGCTGAAACTAATCATCACACTATGCAGGAATTCAACCATTGAAATTTATTCCCCAGCCAAGAAGATATACTATATATTTTCTTATTAATAAAAAGATAAGTCTGCATATGATGGGATATGCCTGTTTCTCTTCACTTATGAGACTAAAACAGGAATATCATGAGTTTGAGTCTAGCATAGTCTACAAGGTCTTGCCTCAAAAACATAAACAAACAGGTCAAAACATACTCTGAGAGATAAAGAATAAAATCAAAATGACCAATTCATAAATAACACTTGGGAGCTGAAAGCAGGAAGATCAAGAATTCAATGATATATAATGAGTTCAAGGCCAACCTGAGATATGTGAAACCATCTTTCAAAAGAAATAACCAAAGAATACATAGAATTTATAATCGTATCTAAATGAACTAAACAACTGACTCCTCCCAATATAAAGCAAACTGAGAAACTTGAGGGGAGACTCACACAGTTCTACAATATTAATGGAGGACTCAAAGCATTTTTTTAAGTCAAATCATTTTATTCAGGAGCTTGAAGGTTCAAAGGAGCTGAAAACGTCAATAGGATCTGATAATATTCTTAGCAGGGCAGGCCCTTCCTGTCCTCATAATTACTGAAGAGTCAATATCCTACTTTAAATAATTGAACATCTAGACAAAAAATAAATAAGGAAATAGAATATTTATTTTTATTTATTTATTTATTTATTTATTTTTGGACACAGGTTCTCTACAGTAGGGCTGGAATTTACTCTGTTAGCTAAGTTTACTCATCATCATTATGCTTATATGTCCAAAATGCTAAGATTATAAGTATGTGCTGCCACATCCAGGGTAAATAAAGGATTTGAATAGCACCATAAACCAGATGATCTAATAGAAATGTACAGATCACCATACTTAATGACAGTAAAATACATATTCTGGGGGTGAAGGAGGGCAATGGAGGGCAGGGGATGGAGGATGGGAGTATGGGGGAATGGGATGGTTGAGCTGGAACAGGGGCAGAGTGGGAAAGCAATGAGGGAGATAGCTTGATAGGGAGACATCATGGGGATAGGGAGAAACTTGGTGTGAGGGAAGTTCCCAGGAATCTACAGGGATGGCCCCAGCTTAGACTGCTAGCAGTGGTGGAGAGGGTGCCTGAACTGGCCTACCCCAGTGATCAGATTGGTGAACGCTCTAACTGTCATCATAGAGCCTTCGTCTAGTAACTGATGGAAAGAGATGCAGAGACCCACAGCCAAGCACCAGGCTGAGCTCTGGAAATCCAGTCGAAGGGAGAGAAGAAGGATTCTATGAGCAAGGTGCATCAAGACCATGATGGAGAAATCTACAGAGACAACCCAACCAAACTAGTGAGAACTCATGAAAGTTGGATCAGTGGCTGTGGAGCCTGCCTGGGACTGGACTAGGCCCTCTGCATGGGAGAGACAGTTGTGTAGCTTGAGCTGCTTAAGGGCCCCTGTCAGTGGGAATAGGATCTGTCCTTGGTGCATGAGCTGGCTTTTTGGAGCCCATTACCTATGGTAGGACACCTTGCACAGCCTTGATGCAGGGGGAGGAGCTTGGACCTGCTTCAGCTGAATGTGCCAGGCTTTGCTGACTCTCCATGGGAGGCCTTACCTTGTTAGAGAAGGGGATGGGAGATGGGCTGGGAGGGAAAGCTGGGGGGGGAGAATGGGAGGAGGGATAAGGGAGGGATCTGTGGTTGGTATGTGGAATGAATAAAAAAATTCTTAATTAAAAAAAAAAGAGTACATAGTACATTTTCTAGGACATGGTGTTCTATGCCTGTTATCCCAGCTCATGGTGGGTAGAGGCAGGGGTCTTCTCAAGTTCTCTTCAGGTACACAAGTTCAAGCCCAACCCAGGTTATGTAAAACCCTATCTCAAAACAAAACAAACAACAAACAGTGGATGGAGAGATAATTCAACTGTTAAGAGCACTTGCTACCCTCCCAGCTGTTCTAAATTTAGGTCCCAGCATCCACATGCCAGATTACAACTGTCTGTAACTTCAGTTCCAGAATATCTGGCACCCTCTTCTGGACTCCATGGATACCAGACATGTATGTGGTGCATGGACATACAGGCAGGAAAAGTACCATACACATAATATAAAAATAAATAAGCCTTTTAAAACAACACACACAAAAAATGGGGAGTAGAGAGATGGTTCAGTGGTTAAGAGCACTGACTGATCTTCTAGAGGAGCAGAGTTAGATTCCCAGTGGCTACAGGGTGGCTCACAACCAGCTGTAACTCTAGATCCAGGGGATTCAGCATCCTCTTCTGACATCCTCCAGCACTGCACTTATGTGGTGCACAGACGTACATGTAGGCAGAACACTTAATACACATAAAACAAAACAACTCACACTCATATACATAAAATAAAACAACTCTCTCTAAGATGGATTTTGAGGGGTTGGGGATTTAGCTCAGTGGTAGATCCTAAAATATATCTACACACACACACACACACACACACACACACACACACACACACACACACACATATATATATATAAAGAGTTTACAAGGATTTACCCTATAATGGGGCAAAATACCCCCACTAGATACCACAGCCTAACAAACAAAGAACCCAGTGCTAAGAATGGGTTACTTCTTTTGAAGTTTTTAGCCAGTGCAGGTATTGCCAATGTTCTTGGCTAGCTTCCAGAACTTGAGAGTAAGACCATAGTGATGAAGACACCACATACTTCATTCCAAGAACATAGAGAAATCAAACTTCAAAAAGCTCCATCCCTACTGACTAGCTTTCATAGTGCTGGAAGGTAGCATGCATGCTACTGGAGGAGAAAGATAATCAGTAGTATCACCGGCTGTGAACCCTGCCTCGAACCATTCATGACCAGCCTTGCAAGACATGCTCATTGGTGCAATGGTGACACAAACATCATGGGAGTTGGGTTGAAGTCTCATTTCCACAAGATGAAGCCTGTATTTGACAGAATTTGGGACATTGTGTACTATGGCTAGACAGGTCAGAGGCCCTAGAGGAGAACCTACCATTGTTATTCTACCAAATGATCATAGTACTAAACTGACTCCTAATGACTTAATGTTATACTCATAGATTAGTACATCTCTCAACTCTCATCAGCTTCTTTTTTAAAAAGGTGATATTTAACACCTACAACTGACCGAGGTTCAGAAAATAGGAGATTACAGACTGCTCAGCCCTAAATGGAACATATATACTGCACCGCTACTCCCCAGGCTCAGGGATCATGTGGAAGAGGGGGTAGGAAGAAAAAAAAAGCTAGAGGTAGTGTATGACTAAGGAAACGGTGCCCTCTAGACACAGCAGGACAGCTATACTTGCCATCTCACATGAGTTGTGACAGCATGCACAAGACCTGTAGAAGCCCAAGCCAGACCAAATCCCCATAGAGGGGAGCTGGGCATTAAATCCTACCCGTAGGTGCTGTGGATATCGCTTTGTATAAATAAAATGCTGATTGGCCAGTAGCCAGGCAGGAAGTATAGGCAGGACAAACAGAGAAGAATTCTGGGAGGTGGAAGGCTGAGGAAGGAGACACTACCAGCCGCTGCCATGAGTATCAACATGTAAGACACTGGTAAGCCACAAGCCATATGGCAAGGTATAGATTTATAGAAATGAGTTAATTTAAGATGTAAGAACTAAATAGCTAGAAACCTAAGCCATTAGGCCAAACACTTTAAATAATATAAGAGTCTGTGTGTTTATTTTGTAAGTGGGCTGCGGGACTTCCAGAGCTTGGCAGAAGCTGGAGAGAAACTCTCCAGCTACACTTAGGATCTAAACTATTGACAGTTGTTAGCTTCTGAGAGAGGGAGAATCAGTTTTCTCTAAGAATGTAGCCTCTGGTCTATCAATCACACTCCAGTGGAAGACTATGACTACACATCAAAGAATATTTACTCAGGACAAATTGGTCATGAGAGGTTTACAAAAAAAAAAAAGACACTGAATTGGGTGAATGGAGAAGGGTGTGGATCTTTGAAGACTTGGGGAGGTAGAGACTGAATATGATAAAAAAAAAAAACCTCCTACAAAATTCTCAAAGAACTATTAAGGATAAATGAAATTTATACCAAAGTTTAGGAGATAAAATGAAGATAGTAATAAAAGAGAAATAAATATATAGCTATAAATACACATACATTAAAAAAGAAAAAAAAGCTATGTGAGGTGACACATGCTTGTGTTTCTAGCACTTAGACAACTGAAGCAGGACAAGTTCAGGATAAGTTCAAAGCCAGCCTAATCTACACAGTGAATTTCTTGACCACAAAGTGAGATCACCAAATTTTAAAAAGAAAAGAAAAGAGATAAGAGATATCAAGTCAATAGCTTAATATTACAGTTTGATGGAAAGAAAGAAGTAAATAGTGAAGGCTATAATTTAAATAAAGTAGAAACCACAAAGTCAACAGAGAATGATTGAAATTCAATGTTGATTAATTGAAAAACTCAACACTGTGCTACACATGAACATACACATATGTAATCCTAGCATTCAGGAGGTGAATGTAGAAGGATCAGAAGTTCAAAGCCAACATAAGCTACCTAAGATTCTGTCTCACATCTTCCCCGAAGGGGGAAAACATGAAAAGATAAACTCATCATTTTCCAGGATCAACTTACTGGATTTTGATACAGTTCTGTGACTGGGTAATGTTTATAGCCATTTTTCATCAGAGAAGTTGAAATTTAGATATGGTTAAGGTCACAGAGGATCCCAGGAACCCCTAGGCCATCCCATAGTTCCTGCACACTCTACATAACCTAGACTTCACTTCCATGTTTCTATTGTATATCTCATATTTAATATCCCCCTTATAAACACTGCCTTAATTTTATGTTTCTTGCACCCCACGAAGAAACTGGCATGTAAAGCTGGACGTGGTTACATACATCTGTAATATCAACATTTGAGAGTTAGAGTCAGGAAAATCTCATCCAACAAAGGCATACTTAGAGACTGTCTCAGAAAAAGAAAACACAAAGCAGGACATGGTAGCATATATTGTTAATCCAAGCACTCCAGAGATTGAACCACTTAGATCAGGAGTTCAAGACCAGCATCAGCTATATATAGAGCTTGAAGCTAGCCAGAGTCAAGTGAGAGTCTAGCTCAGGAAAAAAAAAAAAAGAGCACTGAAAAATAAAAACCACCCAGACAAAAAGAAACTGGCATGTACATCTAGACACAATCTATCACTTCACACACACATACACACATAATCACATATGTTTCCCTGGTCATGCATATGAAAAGCCATGCATTTTGTCCATCCATTCAAATATAAACATAACCTTTTAGGAATACACAGTTACATGTGTATTATGTGAATAGTAATTCTTCACTCAATCTGTTAGATCCTCCTTGTCACTTCTTCACCCAAGCCTGTCTTGTTTCCATGCCAACCAGTCTTTATTCCACTCATATACAGATAGTACAGAGTCTTGTTTCCACTGACAGGCCTCAGTTAGGCTATAACTAAATATTGCTAATCCTCCTATTTTCTTATCTGTCTCCTCCATACTGTGGTATCTGAGCAGGGGTGCTTATTATGCAGGAAGAGCTCTGTTATGTACTTCAAGTAAGTTCAGTCTGCAAGGGCTACATTCCTTTCCACCTGCCTTTCTATCTGGCTCCCATTTCATTGTTAGGTGTCATTTTTTTTAATCTTTCTTTTTTAAAGTATGTATGTTTTGCCCAAGATCTTCCTATGTATCCCTAAGCTTGCCTCAAATTTGTGACCCTCTTGTCTCAGCCTCCTGGATGCTAGGACTATAGGTATATGTTTCTGTGAGGTTTGAATGAGAATAGCCCCATAGGCTTGTTGAAGGAAGTGTGTGGCTGGAGATGAACTTTGAGGTTTCAAAAGCCCACTCCATTCCTAGTGTTCTTTCTCTCTTCCTCGTGCTTGTAGCTCAAGATGTGAGCTCCCAGTGTGCCACCTGCCTGCCTGCCATGATGGTCATGGACTCTAACCTTCTGAAATTATAAGCCCCCAATTAAATGTCTTCTTTTAAAAGTTGCCTTGGCCATGATGTCTTATGACAAGGATAGAGTAACTAAGATAATTATTATGTCTGATTTTTCTTTTCCGATTTTTATACTTAATTTTATAGTGGGAACAGTTTAACCATAGAACCTTCTCCCCTGCCTCCTGTTTCCCAGATATTCTGCCCACAATAAAGAAAAATTAGAGGTGATGGAAAGACAAAGACCCCCTTGGGGTTAGATAAAGGTATAAATGTGGGGCCTTCCCTAGGATCCAAGTTTAATAGTAACAATTGATCACTTCTTTTGTGGCCACCACTGCACTCTCCCTTCATAGGGTTAACCCTCACTACACTATTTCATGGTCCCTTGAATACAAAGGCATCAGGATCATTCTTCACTGTCAGTGTGCCTTTAGGTTACTCCATGTCCCTGTTTTTCCCATCCATAAAGGAGAAATCAGATATGTGGTCTAGTCTATCACCATAAGGGATTAAGAGTGCAAAAAGGCTGTATCAGATTTGATCTAGTCTGACAGCTGCCTCTGTGGCTGTATTTTTTCCAACATTTCCCACCATGTTAAGAACCCTGCAGGATTTTCTGTGTAATATTTTAGGGCCTATCAAAAGCAGTATGTTATAGTATGATGAGCAAATTGGCAGGCTTTGTGGTTAAACTACACGAATTTAGTTCATTGCTTGTTCTCTGACAAAAGATAAGTTACTAATTCCCTGGATTGAAATGTCTGCCTTAGAAAAATGAGGCTAATGATAGCATGTCTTACACAGAGTTGTTTCAGAGAGAAATGAGGTATGTACCTTATCCTTTGAAAACATTCAATAGGTGCTTGTTGAATAAATGAACGAACTGGTTAACATAGGTCTACTCAGTCCTAGGATCATACTCCTTATGTGTCTCATTAAAAGGTAAATCTTGCAAGGGAAGAGAATTTTTAAGGTGGGGTAGGATTTGTTTTGGCTTGTGGTTTTAAGGGATACAGTCCATTATGGTGTGGAACTGTGGTAGTGGGAGTGTGAAGCAGTTAGTTACATCATGTAGGCAGCCATGAAGTAAAGAGAGGGAGATTAATTCTGGCCCTTTTTAAATTGTTAATTTGCTCTTTGTATCAAGTTCACACAAAACTAACCAGCACAGAGATGTGGATTTGTTAGAGGTGATGTGTCCCTGCAGGCAGGCTCTAGATTTCACGTCTTTCCCAGTGTGCTCTCTGCCTCCTGCTTGTGGTTTGAGATGTGAGCTCTCAGCTGTTCCTGTTGCCATGCCTTTGCTCTGCCATCATGAATCATGGAACTTCTCTGGAACTGAAGCCCAGTTCAATACTTTCTTTGTGGTGGGGGAGGGGACAGCTGTTTATGAAAAATGGGAAATGATGGGGGTTGATTCTTGGACTGGGACAACAACATTGGGGATGAAAAACCAGAACAGCCAGGAGACCGAAAGCTCACTATCATTCCATAAAGGGCAAGAATCATGTTTTCCATCTTTTTACAGGGAGACAAGTTCTCATGTGGCTCAAGCTGGCCCTGAAATCACTATGTAGCCAAGAATGACTGGTAACTCTTGATTCTCCCACCTCCACCTGTTGAGCTCTGTGATCACAAGCATTCCCCCCCCCCCCACACACACACACACTCTTCATTTTATGTGGTACTGGGGGTTGAATCCAGAGCTTCAGGAACGCTAGGAAAGCACTTCAACAACTCAGTTACATCCTTCGCCCTGTTTGCCATCTTTGTCTCACACCACTAAACACACGCACACGTAGCACAGTGCAGTACTTTGCACTCAAATCCCACGTTGGTTAAAACAGATTGAAGAAAATTGTAGAAGCAAGACTTAGTGACATGATTTGAGGAGATAAAACGGATCCAAGTTTAGAACTTGGTTCTTAATGCGAATTCTGAAGTTGCCTTTCATGGAGTGCTCTAAGCACATCCCATCTGCTTTGCTTCCCCTGCCCTAAGCTTTGCCCTTGGCCGGGTCCCAGATAGGGTAAATCCAGCCTCCCCCTCCCAATCATCTGGCCCTCTAGACTGGGAAGGAGGCTTTCTTTTTGGGCCTCCCTTCCGCTTTTCCTAGCCTGGCTAGTGAGCTACTCTTCATAGTATTTGAATCAGAGGAAACAGATAGACTGAGGAAGTGAAGAAAAAACAGGCCGCCTGGGTTCTGGGAGCCAATGTAAACATTCAGTGGTTTCCTGTTGTTGCAGCCCAAAGAGTCCCATGACATCATTACTGGCCTTTCCAGAACATGCAGGCTCAGCCCAGCCTGCCAATCTGCCCATGGCTGAGTGGCAGTCACCGGCTTTGCCACTAGAGTTAGATCCTCCGGAACTGGGAAATTTCTCCAGGCCAACAATTCCCTCACTTGCCTAGCCAGTCACTTAGACCTTTCTAGCCCTATAAGGCATTCGAGGTTGCAAAGCGGATATGCAGTCCCACTTCTCAGAGGCCCGAAGGCTTATGAGTTAGAGCAACATTTCCCAAACCGGAAAAGTTATTTTACTTCTTTTAGTGGAGACTTGGAGTCAAAAGAGGTTGTGACACATAGTTTCTGAGACAAGCCCTGACTGCTTCTTCCTCTCTTCATCCTAGTTCAGGACTCACAGGTTTGGGCCCTGATTGTTCACATGTTTCTAGAAACAAAGCTGTTGCCTTGGTGCAGATGAGAGCAGTGAGGCCGAGCAAGGGAAGGGACTAGGGACGCAGTCGCACATGTGCCCAGAACAGTTTAAGTTGTGCGCTAACAGAGATATGGACCTGAATTCTTCCAACGGAGGACTGTATAGTACTAAGAGTTCTTGACAGAGAATTAAGGAACTACTCTAATTCCTTTGGCAGAGCTTAGATAATTTCATTTCGTTTGGTCTTGATGCAACTAAATTCAAGGCAAAACAGTAATTATTGAGAGCCCAAATATACTTGTAAGAGCTGGTAGCTACAAGGGATGAGACAGGTTTCTTTGTGAATCTGTGGCTGTCCTGGAACTTACTCTGTATACCAGGCTGGCCTTGAACTCTCAGAGACCTCTCTGCCTCTCCCTACCTCTGCCTCCCTAGTGCTAGTATTAAAGGTGTGCCCCCCCCCCTGCCTCCATGTATGTCTGTGTATCAAATGCATCTTGGAACTGAATTTATGGACAGTTGTGAACTGCCATGTGGGTGTTGGGAATGGAACCCTGCGTCCTCTGCAAGAACAAGAGCTTTAAAACAATGAACCATTCCTCTGCCCTTCAACATTTCCTATTTCACAAGTTGGAATGAAAAGAAAATGAAAATGATGATCTGAATTCTATGAGACCCGAAGCCTGTGTAGACCAGTCCTCTGTGAGAGTCAGATTGTAATCAGGAGTGAGATCTTTTGTGGCTCTAGCCTACTCATCTCACAAGGCAGCACAGTGTTCTCATTGGAAGAGATTGGTTTGCAAAAATGTTCCCCAGTTTGGTGTCATTTAGTTGGATAGATTTGCATAAAGAAGAGGCAACAGAGTCTTAAATTATTGTGTGGAAAATCGAGCCAAATGTATTATGGTAATTCCTGCAGCCAGCAATGATTGAATTTCAAGCTGTAGCTGTGCCATGGAGCACAGACAATTTGAAATATCTCTTATAACCAATCAAATTCATCACACTCTAGAATAGCAAACAGAATTTGGAGGCACCTTAGGGGAAAAAGATTTCTTCAGCCAAAGATGCACAAGGCAATTTGAACCAATTCCTTTAGCCAATCAATTTAAACATAGACTAGGTGAAACACACACAGAGCAAGATATAGACTCATTTAGATGCCTGAAAACGTATATCCATACTCAGATGCAGACTAATAACCCAACCAGAAGGCTACCTGAGCACATTTGCAGACATAGAAAAATGATATCCATACATGCATATACCCACCTCCACCACCACCACCACCACCCATCACCATCAACAGCAGCAGCAGCAGAAACAGACACAATCCAATAGAAAGCAGTTTAAGAATGGGGGTTTTAGGGTCTTAGGGTATCCTCTTCATTTCTCTCCTTCCTCCTCTACCAATGTTCCTAACAAACAATACAGAATGTTTTCTGTACTGACGCTCTCGCTCTCACTTCCTACATCCATATCTACCCCACCACACCATATCAGACATTCACCTGTCTGTTCCCTGGACTATAGAAAAGATCTTTTATCAGAGCTCTTCAGGGGCAGCATCCTTCCTGCTAATCCATCTCCCATGGAGCTGCCTGCCAGAGGGAATCTTACTAAAACTCAGCCTTCTTGCTTCATCGCTGGTCCAAATCCTCCTTTTGAAACATTTTCAAATTTATTTGTTGGTTTAATGTTTGTGTATGCATGCAAGCCATGGCTAGCTTGTGGCTGTCAGAAGAAAGGTTCCAGGAGTCAATTCTCTCCTTTTACCATATGGGTCCAGAGCTAGAACTCAGATCATCAGTATTGGTAGAAGGCAGCTTCATGTGCTAACCCATTTCACCACCTCTCCATCCTTCTTTTTTGCTGGCATATTCCAGCTCAGATGACTGATATTCATGGGGGTGACCAAAACCTGGGGCTTTCATGACCGACCTTCCTTTCTTCCTTCCTCCCTTCCTTCCTCCCTTCCTCTCTTCCTTCCTTCCTTCCTTCCTTCCTTCCTTCCTTCCTTCCTTCCCTCCCTCCTTCTTTTCTTTCTCATCCTCCTTCTTCCTTCTCATTCCTTTTGAGAAAGCTGTCCAGGAACCAGCTCTGTAAATCAGACTGATCCTCAAACTCAGAGATCCACCAGGTTCTGCCTCCCAAGCACTGGGTGGGATTAAAGGCATGTGCTACCACACACCCAGAACCCTATGACCTTTCTTAATAACTTTGTCTTTCAGCAGCTGGTGGAACCTTGCCTAGATCCCTACCAATATTCACCCTACATTTTTCTGCCTCCTGTAATAGTCCCTTGAGAAAATATAACCCACTTCTCCACCTATCAAAATTCTACCCAATGCAGATTTTTTTTTTGAGACAGGATTCAATACATCCCAGATTATCCTTAGTTCAAGATAACCTTAAATTTCTGATCCTCTTGCCTGCATCTTCTAAGTGCTGAGATTGCAGGTACATAACAGCACACTCAGTTTATGTGTTGTTATACTGAATCCAGGGCTTTAAGGCATGGTGGCAGGTACTCTAGCAAATGAGCTGCCTCCCCAGTCCCTTTTTAAAATTGTTTAAAAAGGATAACTATATATTTGCCATGGAAATTTTGTTTAATATTTTCATCTGTTAAGGCCCCACACCAAAAGTATCTTTGTGAAGTCTGCCGCTAAGCTCCTTAAAAAATCGTGTTACAGGCAGTCAACCTCACTAGTCTAGTCTAATCTGGATGTTTTTTAGTCCCCAAAGAAAAGCTGATATAAAGAGGACCGAATTCTCTGGTGCTAATGCCTCCTTTGAGACAGACGGCAGACTGGCTTTCTTCCTGTAAAGGCATACTGACAAACTCCAGGCCATTTTAATTTATTTTATTGTACTGGGGACTGAACCCAGGGCCTTTTACACACTTTGAAAGCATTTTGCTGCTGAACCATTTCCCCAATGCAGCCATTTTGTTTTGGGCTACCTTTATTCTAGTCATGGATTTGAGTTGGTCATGGTACTGCTACCATCTTGCTCTGCAACTATGATCAACTCTCAATACTTCTCTTGCCTTGCTTTATTTCAAGGATTATTTTTGTTCTGGATGATATTAACTCCAAGGTGAAGAGTTCTATACAGCTCCTCTTAGATGGCTCTTTGTCCATCATTACTACGTTCTTCTATGTCTTTTTTTCTTTCCCCTCCTATTTGCCAACCTCCCCTCCCCTTCACCCGCAATTCTACCACTCTGTCACTTCCTCCTCCTGAAGCCCATAATGTGACCAAAATAGCTTCACATTTAAAACATTTCTGATGACTTGTGAGTGTTCTTGGTGAACAGAAGTGTCCATTTGAGGTCTATAGGAAGTTTTAGTCCTGTATCCCTCTACTACAGCTCACAGAGCCAAAGCTAAGGCATCTAATAGAAGCCAGGTGTGGTGGTACATAGCACTATGGATGACAAGGCAGGAGGGTTGAGAGTTAAGGTCAGACTAGATATCATAGCAAGTTCCAGGCTAACCTGGGCTGTATATTAAGATCCTGTCTTAAAGGAAAGTGAAAAGAAAGGAAACAGCCATATAATACAAAATGGTCCCATAGCAAGGCCTGCTGACTTCTATGCTTCAGTTTTTTTCTAAAAAGAATTCCACCAATTAGAATCTTCTTCTAGATGACCTGATTAAATATTCTTTATTGTTGTTGTTACTATTGTTAGGGGGTGTGCTGTGGCATTCAGAAGACAACTCTGTGGAGTCAATTATCTCCTACTACCTTTGCCTAGCTTCTGGGGGTTGAAGTCAGGTCCTCAAATGCTCATGCCTGCTGAGCCATCTTACCAGCCCAAGTCAAAGGCTTTAGCAAAGATATTTCCACTGCTCCCTAATCCCTACCATTTTGCAGATGTGAAAACTCATCCCATAGGTACATCCATTGCCTCAATGTGAAGCATGGAAAAACTGGACAGAGAATGTTGGTCCTTCTGACTTCTATTCAAATGCTCTGAAAAATTACCCAAGTAGCTCAGCATGATCAGTTGAAAGTCATTGTTTGGATAACTTTGCCAAAGGAACAAGAAGGGTGCTATTGTGTGGGGTGGTAACATAACCAATATGTAGATTGAGAACACTGAAGGACAGGGTTTGAATGAATTTTTGTTCTTGTTTTTGTTTGTTTGTTTGTTGTTGTTGGTTTTGTGTGTGTGTGTGTGTGTGTGTGTGTGTGTGTGTGTGTGTGTGTCAATGAAAGGCTAACACAGTGTCTGGGCCCAGCTTATTGATTAATTAATGAGAGTGGTAGCTGCTACCAGGTATTTGCCGGATGCTGGTACTTCCTCTGGGGATCTGAGTATTGACGCAGAACACTCCAGAAACTTGGAAAATGAAGGATTGGGAGATTTAGTCTGTTTGTCCTAAACTTGGTCAGGTGTCCCTTATCCATTCCTCACAAGTCATTTTCCTTTTTGTAAAAGAAGAGGTAATGACATCTTCTGCCTCATCTGGCTCCCTGGGGCTTAGGGAAGTAGCAGCAAAAATAAAGATAGGAAAGAGCTTTGACAAAAACAAGCTCTGCAAATGTGATGGCTGGGTGCTATGGTGACATCCTAGCTAGCAATTATGTTCTCCACAGAGGCGACTGTGGCACAGGTGAGTCATCCTCTCACTCTCAAAGCCTGAGGCCTTGACAGGGGAGAAATGAGGTGAGGGTTTTGTTAAGAGGTTTTTTTTTTTTTATTTTCATTTGGAGTGGAGAGCCGAACAGAGGTAGACAGCTTCCCGTACATACGCAGTTTACCACAGATGCCAGGCTCTTGGGAACAAAACAAGTAAAGATTGGCCAGCACTTCCGAAATATAATTCCGAGATTCAGGGGTCATTAAGCTATTGGGGGTCTCACTAAGACTAAAAATTGGGCACCAAATTGTCATTCAGTCCTAATTCTGAAAGTCAGCCACTAATTTACTCAGCAGCTGCTGGTAAACAGCATTCTCTCTCTGAATCTTTTTTACCTGTAGCAAATCGAATGAGCTAGAATCCTAGCATTGTGTTTTCAGAATCCTGAGCTGTTATCTAGGGGACTTGAATTCAACCCTAGCTTTGCCACAACTGTATTACCTTAGACAAGTTCTTTTCTGGGCGTCAGTTTCCACAACCATGAAAGAAGCATTTTATTGAACTTTGTGTATGAGTTCTTAATAGGACCCAGGAAATACGGGCTTTAATTTTGTTGACACAGAATGTATAATTATCTGAGTTTAGACTGTCTTCCACCCTTCTTTAGGCCTCAGTTTCTTCTAGATTTTTTTTACCTCAGTGGCTACAGATGGAACCCAGGGCCTTGAGCATGTTAGGCAAGTGCTCCACTACAGAGTTCCATCCAATGTTTATTTTTGTTATGAAGAGATCTAAACACAAATTATCTAACATATACTGTGATTCTGACAGCCTGTAGTTCTCAAATTTTACAAGCACTGGAAAGGAAGTGAAGAGGGAGAGGCCACACCCTGAATAATTTCTCATAAACTGGGCTTGGTTGCCCTCTATGGGTCTGAGATGAACATGCAGGCCCAGCCTGACAAGGAGCTAAGGGAACTAGCTACTTAAAGGGCTGAGACAGGACGGCCAGGAAGACTGCTTCACCAGATAGGGCCAGACACAGGCTGACATTAGCACACAGACTTCCCAGACTCTCCTAATAAGAGGAGTCCATTCAGAAAGTGTGTTTTGGAAGACTAGTTTTTTCCATCCACCCGCCAGAAACAGGAAGCCTTGGAGAGCAAGGCCAGGAGGTTTTCTGCCATAGGCAAAGTAGTTAGATGTAGGAGGAGTGACATTGTACCATGAGACTAGGTCTGGGATCAAAGTAGCTGATGGCTTAGGAGTTTTCATATGGGAGACGTGGAAGCCTCCTTAACAAGTGGTAGAATCTACTCCAATTAAAGAAGTTTCAATATCTTCACTGCATTAGCTTTCTGTTGCTGTGAAAAACATCCCAATCAATTTCAAAGAAGGAAATATTTAGTCAGGTGTGGTGGTGCATGCCTGTAATCCTAACACTTGTGGGACAAAGGCAAAAGATTGCCACAATTTCTAGGACAGCCAATTTTTTTTTTGGTCCATTGTTTTAGAGGTTTCAGTCCAGTCACCAGGTCCTCCTATTGCTTTGGGGTCTTGTGTCAAGGAAATACGTCATGGTAAAAGCATGTGGTAGATGGCAGTTCTCATATCATGGTTTCCAGGAAATAGAGACATAGAAATGGCAAAATCCCAATGGTTTTTCTCCCAATGGGCTATAGATCTGGAAGGCTCCAGCACCTCCCAATAACACCACAGGCTGATGACTAAGCCTTCAATACATGAGTCTTTGGGGAATACTTATCTAAACTACAATACCCATTATGTCCCTGCCATCCCTAGAAGAGGGACAGCTAATGCTTAGGAAGAAGAAACCAGTGACCATAGCATGAGAATTTGAACATAATCATGACAGGAGGGTGAAATATCAGAGAGTGCTCAGTATTTAGGAAATATCTTAAAGTCTAAGGGTGTATTCATTACCTTCCGGTCACTGGGATAATCTCCATGACTAAAGCAATTTACAGAAGAAAGCTTAGTTTACCTTACAATTTTACAGAGGGTTAGGGTCCATAAAATTGGGGTAGCATGACAGCAGGTGGCAGATCATTTCTTTCAAGTACTCCTACTAGTCCTCCATTAGACCTTCTTCCTCTTTATACCTCCTTTTTCCTAGACTCTCTGTTTTTCATGCTGAGTGTGTGTGTGATTTTGTGTGTGTGTGTGTGTGTGTGTGTGTGTGTGTGTGTGTGTGTGTTATATGCATCTGTCAAAAATTTGTGAACCTATAAATGAAAGAAAACATACAGGAAGTATCTTTTGCATCTGACTTATTTCACTTTTAGATGATGATCTCAGGTCCCATCAATTTTCCTGTAAATGGCTTAATTTTATTTTCTATATGGCAGAATAAAACTCCATTGTGTGTCTACATAACATCTTCTTCATCCATTTATCTGTTGGTGGACTACATTTAGGCTGACTCCATACCTGGGCTATTGTGAAAAGTGTTGTAGTTGAACATGGAGGTGCAGATATCACAATGGTGAGTTGCCTTAGGGTCACAGCTATATACCTAGAAATGGAATAGCTGAGTCACATGGTAGGTCTATTGTTAGATTTTATTTTTAGGGGCTCCCATGTTGAGTTACATAATGGTGGTCCGATTTACAATCCCATTAGTACTGTATAAAGTGTCCCCTTTCCTTTATTCATTCAAGCTTCAAGACTTCCTGTATCATTCTAGCCCCACTCATATCCTCTCATATCTCTGACATCACTGCTGCTCCCTGCAAGAGTGTACTTTGTATAATTTGGTCATAAATTCTGCTTACCCACCTCTGATACTGTTAAGTTGACAAATAATGATAAAATATTCCTTTTAGATGATATATCCCCTAGCTCCGTCACTTCTTTTGGTGTTCTTAGGAAATTCTTTCCCTTTTCTAGGCCTCATTTCTCTATGTGTATCTACGTGTATGTTCATATATACGTATGTGCAGTTGAACATGTGTGGGGGTTGGATGCTATCTTCTGGTGGTGTTCTTAAAGTGCCATCCACCTTTTTGTTTCATTTTGTTTTGTTTTGTTTTGTTTTTGATAGTCTTTCTCTTGGTCTTGGATTAAGCAATTAGATTAGGCTGACTGGCCAGAAATCTCCAGGGATTCACCTGTTTTCACATCTCTAGCTTTGAGATTACAATTGTGCCATCTCATGTGTCTTTTGTTTGTTTGGTTTGGTTTTCTATATGGAGTTCCACTGTCTTAACTGTTGTGGAACTTGCTCTATAGACCAGGCTAACCTTGAATTCGGAGATCCTCCTGAGTGCTGGGATTAAAGGAGTAAACCTTTTTAATGTGGGTTCTGGGCAATACACTCAGATACTCATGCTTGCACAAGCACTTTACTGAGTGAGCCATCTTAAGGGCAGTGGACTAGAATAGGTTATTTTTAGATTTATTTATTTTATATGCATTGGTGTTTACCCTGCATGTATGTCTTTGCGGGGGTGCCAGATCCTCTACATCTGGAATTACAGACAGTTGTGAGCTGCCATGTGAGTGCTGGGAATTGAACCTCTGGAAGAACAGCCAGTGCTCTTAACTGCTGAGCCATCTGTCCAGCCTCTAGAATGGTTTTTAAAAGCTACAAATTACTATAACTTCTTTCACTTTTAAGTAGCAAGGAAGTGAGTACACCTTTGATATTTTGTCATGATTCTGAACTTTTTAAAAATTTGTTTATGAAGAAATGTTTTATTCATTTTACATACCAACCACAGATCCCCCTCTCTTCCCTCCTCCCTCCCCCCCATTCCCTCCTCCGAAAAGGTAAGGCCTCCCATGGGGAGTCAGCAGAGCCTGGTATATTCAATAGAGGCAGGACCAAGCCCCTCCCCCTGCATCAAGACTGTACAAGGTGTCCCACCATAGAAGTGGGCTCCAAAAAGCCAGTTCATGCACCAGGGATGGATTCTGATCCTACTGCCAGGGGGCCCCTTAAGCAGATCAAGCTACACAACTGTCTCACTTATGCAGAGGGCCTAGTCCAGTCCCGTGGAGGCTCCACAGGTGTTGATCTAAATTTCATGACTTCCCACTAGTTTGTAGGTTTCCCTATCATGATCATGATGCCCCTTGCTCATAGAATCCCTCTTCTCTCTCTTCTACTGGACTCCTGGAGCTCGGCCTGGTGTTTGGTTGTGGATCTCTGCATCTGCTTCCATCAGTTGCTCTATGGTGACAGGGTACTCACCGATCTGATTACTGGGGTAGGCCAGTTCAAGCACCCTCTCCACTATTGCTAGTAGTCTAAGCTGGGGTAATCCTTGAATGGGATGGTCGAGATGGAACAGGGATGGACTGGGAGAGCAATGAAGAGATACCATGATAGAGGGAGACATCATGGGGATAGGGAGAAACTGGGTGTTAGGGAAGTTGCCATGATTCTAATCTTTAGGTGCTGTTTAAATGGAAATCTCTCCTCTAACAATCACTCATGTCTGAAGAGAACCCAGGATTTCTAGCACCATGTTCTAAGGAAGAAAATCAGATTTCTCTAGTCCTCAGCTCCTTAGCCCATTCCCTTTCCCAGTCAATTCCCAGCATAAGCAGTCTTTGTTCCTCTGTTAAGGTGTCTGATTAGTAATAGTTTATTGTGAGAAAAAGTGACAATGAAATTAGCAAACTTTTCACGCTGTGGAGTGATTTGACTTGCCATTAGTTTATTGCACCAATTCTGCTGATGACAAGTCTTTCCCAAGAAAATCACAGAAAACCCAGGAATGGAGACTTCACAGGATATTTTACTTTTGCATTTATTTATTTATTTTTGGGTGGGCTTGTGTGTAGATGTCAGAGCATAACCTGTGGAAATCCATTTTTTCCTTTCACCATGTGGGCTCTGGGGGGCAATCTCAGGTATTCAGGTTTGGAGGTAAGCCCTCTGAGCCATCTTGCTAGTACCAAAAGAGATTTTATTTAAATATACTAGAAGCAGATTTGTTTTTTCAAGACAGAGTTTCTCTGTGTAGCTTTGTGCCTTTCCCTGGAACTCACTTGGTAGCCCAGGCTGGCCTCAAACTCACAGAGATCCGCCTGGCTCTGCATCCCGAGTGCTGGTATTAAAGGCGTGTGCCACCACTGCCCAGCTAGAAGTAGATTTATACTCATAGCCTCAACAGTAAATGCTGAATTCAACCTCCTAGCTCAGACCAATTGACTTGGGTAATTCCTCTAATAATCCAGTGGTTTGATTTGAAATCAGACCTAAAGAGGTATCCTCTCTCTTCCAGAAGCCAGTTCTAACAGAGGGAAGAGCACACATATAGTTATAACGAGTAGAGGAAAAATTGCAGGATAGGAACATTCACTAGCTGCATGTATTGGAGGTAGACTGACACATTGTGGGTACTGGAAAGTATTTGGAAAAAAATCATAAATGAGTAAAACTGAAATACATAGAAAATTTTGAAGAGGAAATTGCTTGTTTGTTTGTTTTTATTCATGTGCATGCATTTTTTTCTGGGGGGGGGCAGTTGAGTGTGTGTGCATAAATGTGCATGCATGCATGAATACACACATATTTAGACACCAGAGACTTTGGTCTCCAGGAATGCCATCTACTTCCTTTGAGATAGTGAGTCTCATTGGTCTGGAAAACACTCATACACTATACTCTCTGGCCAATGAGCCCAAGGATCTTCCTGTTTTTACTACCCCACCTCCACCCTCGCCAGCACTGAAATAATAAATGGCATTTTATGTGGGTCCTGGGGATTGAACTCAGGTCCTCATGCTTGGGAGGCAAGCCCTTTACAAAATGAGGGTTTTTTGTTTTTGTTTTTGGTTTGTTTGTTTTTAATCCTGTGTTCATGTTAGCACCCCTACTTCTTGTTACTGTTCAGGGAGTATTAAAAATAACATTTTTTGTCTTTTGGTGAACACATACTGTTCCTGTGGCTGGAATATTATGGCTAATTTTTATGAACATTGTGATTACTGATGACTAACTACAACAAAAATATTATGAAAAAATCAGGGATAAGGAAGATGGCTGGGGCTACTGGGCAAAAATATAACAGGATCAGAAGTTCGTGGAGCTTGAGTGCTTCAGATTCAAGCATGGTTGACCCATATCAGTTTAGAGTTTCTGAGAATCTTCAAAGTCTTCCTTATAAATATAAGTAATGAGCTTTTGTTTTAGAGATAGTGTGGGATACAATGCTGCAAGTTGGTTATACCTGACATTGAAGATATCAAACATCTATAACTAGTTATTATCAGATGTTCATAGGCAGTTACTATTGATACCCACAGCCAATCACCATCCATCCTCATAGACAAGTGATACAGATAGCATGTGGTTATCATCATCCAAAAGTCCTCATTTAAGGGCCAGAGAGATGTCTCAGCAGTTAAGAGCACTTGCTGCTGCTGCAAAGAACCTGACTTCAGTTCCCAGTATCCAAAATTGAGTAACTCACAATCACCTATAACTCCAGTTCTAGGAGACATCATCTTCTGGTCAATGAGGGTACCCATACATATGTGGCATACATTCACACAGACACATAGAATAACCCAAAATAAAAATAAATCCTTTAACAAAGTCTCTACTTAGGCTATGGTCTAGTTGAGTTTGGAAGAATCCAGACATGGAAATGGAAAGAAATGTCTATTGAAGGGGGCAGGGATACAGCAGCTATCTAGGAAAAACTACCATTTACCCTTCTAGATCATTTCAAGATTAAGAGAAAGGTCTTCTGTAGAGAAGGAGGACACTGAAGCTTAGATAACTTTGATTCTTAACACTCCACCTCCAGGATGCTCCCATAATGGTAAAGTGGAATTCAACCTAGAGGTAGGTCATGATTAGCTGATCCTGATTAGCAAGAGTTATAGTGACCTAGGGTTACGCTTGAAGGAATTTTTTTGCTAAATCAAAAGCCGTATTTTTTAGGTAGGGTCTCACATAACCCAGTTTGGCCCTGTACTCACTATGCAACTGAAAATCACTTTGAATCCTCCTTTGTCTACCCCTTGAGTGCTTGAGTTATATACAGCTTTGCACCATTAAATGCAGTTTATGTGATTTGGGGGATCAAATCCAGGGTTTTGTGCATGCTAGTTAAGCTTTCTACCAACTGAGTTACATTTCTCAGACCGAGAAATCCCTTTTCCCCACTAATTTATTTACTATGTGTGCACAGGCTTGTGTGGAGGCTGGAAGATAGCTTTCAAGCATTGGTTATTTCCTTAAAATGTATAGGTTCTGGGGATCAAACTCAGTTCGTAGGTTCACAGCAAGTACCTTTACCTACAAAGCTATCTTACTGGCTCAAGAAATTCTTATCTGTCAACAGAAACTGGCAAGAGGAAGGAAGGGATGGACCTCACCCATCTTGACTAGTGATCGCAGAGGGCCTTCATTTCTAAGGAGCCAGGACTACATCATTGCGCTGCAAGTACACTAACCCACTAACCGCGCTGTCATCAGCAGGACAGCAGTGAACATCCCACAGTAGCTGTGACAACAGAAATAAACTGGCCCACAGCAAAAAAAAAAAAAAAAAAAAAAAAAAAAAAAAAAAGAGGGGATTCCTCCATAGATGACAGTAATGAGTTATGTCAGTCCAACAGAGACAGACAAAGGTGTCCCTAATGTATAACCATCCCCAATTAAAGTGGACATGCCTATAATCTCTACATAAAGGAAAAGTAATCCAAAGAATAAGATTCCAACCAGCCAAAGCAAAAGAAAAATGCATACTTCTTTCAAGGAAGAGTGGGAAATATGAACCAGGAGTCTCAGGGCCCAGGACTTTTAAAGACACTTCCAGAAATAAAGGCAGAGAACAAATACCTTCAAGAATAAGGCTAAGGGGAATTTGCTAAATCTTGTCATGCACTATCACCACCAGCAAATGACTCTGGCCGACTTCACTGCTCTTCCTTTCTCCCCATCAGGAGGGGAAAGAGGAAGCTGGAGGAAACAGGAAGTTAGGTAGTCATTCTTCATTTAAGAGGTATCTTAGAAGACCAGTTATTATTTACAACAAGTTTATCCCCCAAAGCAGCCCCACTGGAATTCCACACCCACAATACCCAGGGCCTCAGGAGAAGGGCAAGTAAGGACAAGGAGATAGCCCTGAAGAGGCCATATGTGTCCCTGGATGCACCTGGCTCTTTTCTGTACACTCATTTTTCTTGCTTTTGATCCAGAAGCTCTTTTTCAAGGCCGAAGGTAGGTATGGGGGAACAGGACAGAGACCTGGTATCTGGACTGGAAGAGACTGCAATTCCTTGAAGAGACAAGCTATGTTCCCTTCTCCTGATAGCCTAGACCACCCCTGCTTTCAAGTACCCATCTCTAGAGTTAAAACAGTCTCCTGTTTTACTGCAGATGATAATTGGCTAATGGAATACCCAGATGATTCTTATTTCAAGATCGTCTCTACCTCTGCTCCTCGACCCAGCCACTGGACCTCTTTAGAAACTTTATTTTCTTACAAATACATAATGTACTTTCACACTGTTACTGCTACCTCCCACTTCTGGCCTCCTTCTCAGCCCTGTTAGACTCTTAGGTCTCCCAGACAACTTCATTCCTGCTTTCATGCCATACAGCATACATCATTTTATCTAAGATCTAATCACAAATTAGAGACAGCAGGCAAAATTTGTCTTTCTGAAACTCGATCAGTTCACCTGCTATGATAATCTCCAGATTAACTCATCAGTGTTACAGGACACTAATTGGCTCTCTCCAGGAAATAATCTTCTGAAAGTAAAACTGACAAACCCCAAGAGCCCTGGCTGCTGGTGCCAGAAGAAAGTCTTATCTCCCAATTCTGTCAACCTGGGGCCACAACGAAATCTACATATGCATATTTCCTGGCTTTTATTTCATCTTTCCTACATATTGTAATACTTCTAGAGGCAGGCAGTTCTGGCCAAAGTTGTAAATAAATTTGTTTTCTATAAATATATAACATCTTACATATATTATGTATATGCATACATACACATATATGCACATTTTCTTTTAATACAGGTAAGACAGGCCTATGACCAAGGGCTCCAGTGACAGAAACACAGATTAACTTGGCTTTCAAAGTGGAACGCAAAGAAGCAGTTTCCCCTCTCTCCTTGCTCATCCAAATCCCCTTCTCCCCAGAAAACTTACTCCTTATGTGCTCAGTCTGATCCTTCCTGATTCTCTAAGCTCCAGAGTCTCTTTTATGCTGGAACTTCTGTATACACTGACTCTCTAGCTTCAGGACACTCTCATCTCCTCCAGAAATCTAACTACTTTTTCTGCTACGGAACATCTACTGTCAACTCCTTTGGGAATCCTTCCTTAATTCATTTCCCCAAAGACAAGAATCACTGTATTTCATAATTAATACACTGTTTTTTTTTCTTAGAACACCTTTTGTACTAGAAAATTTTTGTTATATAGGTACTCAGGGCCCCATTATATTGGTTTTTATAACTTCTGCTTTTTACAAATTGTCGTATATCTAAGGGCTTAAAATAAAAACTTACTTTTTCAGCTCAGTATGTCAGCAGTCTTTTGTTTTGTTTTATTGAAAATAATTTTTCATACAATATATTCTCCTCCATCATCTCCTTCTTGAGTTTCCCTACCGCGTCATCCATCCAATTCCAAATTTTCTTTCTCTCTCTTTAGAAAACAGTTAGGCAAATAAGACAAAGAAACAAGAGTTTAAAAAGAACAAGAAACACACACACACACACACACACACACACACACACACACACACACACACACGCACACACTGGGAACTGTAATATACAAATGACATACAATAAAAAGACCAGTGCGACAAAAAACGAACAAATATGAGATAGCTATAGTAGAAGTCTTACTGGGCTAAAGTTAAGGTATTGTCAACATTCTTGTCACTTTCTGCAGGGCCTAGGGGCAAAATGCAGTTTTCTGCCTTTCCCTGCTTCTAAAGGCATTCTTTCCCTGCATTATCTGGCTCACTAAATATTCCTGCCTTTTCAAACTTAGCAAGGGGGGGGGGGGGGGATTGTCACAAGTGTCCTTCTTCCACGTCATTTATTTACCTAGACTCTAGGCTATCCACTGAAGTTAGAGCTCAAGCCTTCAGCTAGGCTGGCTGGCCTGCAAGCTGCAGGAACCCACCCATGTCTTCTTCCCCACTCCCCAGGCACCGGGGTTACCGCTGCTGGCCAATGCGCTTAGCTTTTAGCCAGCTGATGGAAATCTAAGCTCAGGTCCTCAGGCCTGTGTTGCAGGCACTTGGCCAAGTTAGCCACCTCCCGAGTCCTTCACAGTCTTCTTTATTTTCCAGAATGAGCCAATGCGGACTTTATTTGATTGAACTTACAAACTAACAGCTTTCTTTATGAAATTTTCCTACATACTTAGTTTGGGTGGATTCTTCCCTTTTCTTCCTCTTCCTCATCTCTGTGTCACCCCTGCCCATCCTTCTCCTTTCATATCACATGTGTTTTATTACCCTTCCTAATCCTCTCCTGCCTCGTTTCCTACCCTCAACTCCACTTACTCCCACCTAATACACATATTTAGTCATTGGAAGCTGAACTCACATATGAGAGAAAACATACAGCATTGTCTTTTGGACACTGAATTACCCACTGAATGTCATTTTTTTACTTCCGTCTATTTTCCTACAAATTTAATGATTCTTTAAGGCTTAAAAAACTGTATTTTCACTATCCATTTATCCATTTATGGACATGAAAAACAGCAACAAACATGCATGTGCAGGGTGTAGGAGCCTTTAAGAATGCCCAGGCATAGCCAGATTGAATGGAAGTTCTAGTTTTAGGTTATTTTTATATATGTGTGCATGAACATGCATGCTACAGTTCACATGTGGAGAGCAGATGACAATTTTGTGGACTTGGGTGTCTCCTTCCACCTTCGTGGGAGTTCTGGAGAATTGAACTCAGGATGCCAACACTTTTCTGCCAATGCCTGTACCTGCTGAGCCACCTCATGGGAGCCTGTTTTGAGTGTTTTGAGAAGTCTCCACACTCATTTCCACAGTGGTTGCATCAGTCTTCTCGTAAATATCTATCCTGCTACTTCACCGGAGAGGAATCTTCTCAGCAAGTCCTTTCTTACCATTTGGTCAGAGTACACGTCTCCTCGCCTCTGCCTCTAGAAATTGGAATTTCTAATCAGTACAGACTCCAACCAACAGTATTCTCCCCCACCCCCACCCCACATTTTACCTAGCATTATTATAATAGCCATTCTACTGGAATAAGATGAAATCTCAAAGTAATTTTCATTTTCATTTGATAGCTAAGCCTACTGAACACTTAAAATATTGACTTTAATTTCATGTAATCCCATTTGTAAATTTTTGTGCTGCATTCATCTTCCCTGTTCTGGGGTAGTCTTGGGTATGTGTGGAGGAGTAGATTTGCCCCCCTTAAGCTGAAGGATCAGAACTCTGTCTGTATCTTGGGAGTCTGCCCAATACACTGTGTACTGAAGCGAGCATGTAAAAAGAGCTTGATAAACCTACAATCTGGTCCCCAGTTATTTTGCAAACGCTACCCTCATTTTATTTTATTCCTCACCACTTCATATACTCCCTGTTTGACCCAAGAGCATAAATGCGCTAATCTCTCGCCTTTCCTTCAAGCCATTTCCTTTTCTTCGCAGTATGCTTGCCTTTCCCTCCCCCTTCCTGCCATAACTTTCCTCATAAATGCCTGTTTGTCTGCCCAAACACAACTGGAGTGCTTTCTTCTCCGTGAGTCCTTCCTCACCAGAGTACATTCCTCCTTCCCTCTGCCTCTAGCAGTTTGACTTTCTAATCAGTGCAGACCATATTCCAGGTTGTTTGCTGGAATTTGCTTACTCATCTTCTTCCTCGATGGCTGCTAAACACCACCAAGGTTTATTCACCTCAGTGTCCTATCAACCACCACAACCTTGCCTCTGTCACACAGTGCCTGGCACCAAGTTCAACTCAGCAGGTGAATGGATCCATTACCTTTTCCTTGTTACGATTGAAAGCTCCAAAGAAATCCTGATTCGAGTGTTGCACCCGTGTTTCTTTGATCCTGCCCTCCACATCCTCAGCCTTGTATTTATGTCCTGACCTGGGTACGTCTTTCTCTACTTTTCTTGCTTATGGCCCAAAGTGCAAAATTGTATCACTTGGATGAAGATTGTCAATTGGATGTCAATTTACAGGATTGTGAAGTTGGAAAATAACTTAGTGACTTTCATCTGTCTCCTGCTTAACAAAATGAAGAATCAAGACTTATAGGAAGTAAGCATCTATGTGGTGGTATTGTGTTCCCCCAAAATATTGTGCACACTAATAAATTTATCTGGGGTCAGATAACAGACAGCCACTAGATACAGAGGCTAGTAAATAGTGGCACTCACACCTTTAATCCTAGCATTCTAGAGACAGAAATCCCTCTGGATCTCTGTGAGTTCAAGGTCACACTGGAAACAGCCTGGCATGGTGACACATGCCTTTAATTCCAAGAAGTGAGCCTTTAATCCCAGGGAGTGATGGCAAAAACAGAAAGATATATAAGGCGTGAAGACAAGAAACTAGAAGCCTTTGGCTGGTTAAGCTTTCAGGCTTTTGAGCAACAGTTCAGCTGAGATTCATTCTGAATGAGGACTCAAGAGGTTTCCAGTCTGAGGAAACAGGATCAGCTGAGGAACTGGTGAGGTGAGGTAGCCGTGGCTTGTTCTGCTTCTCTGATCTTCCAGCATTCACCCCAATAACTGGACTCAGGTTTAATTTTACTAATAAGAACTTTTAAGACTCCTGGTACACATCTACATCATATTATTATCCTGGTCAGACAGAACTAGACCTCGGGAAAGTTTTCAAGGTTTCTTTATTGAATCAAAATATAATTGAATTATTATTATTTCTCCCTCCCTTTCCTCCTTCCTACTCCTCTCATGTTCTCCCTTCTTCCCAAATGTATGACCTCCTCTTATTTAACTACTGCTCTTTTACATATATGAATAAACATATAAGCATAACATGTTGAGTCCATTCAGTATTGTCTGCACTCCTAGTTGAAGAGCTACAATCAACAATGGCTGACGGAGGGAGATCTAGTGTTCCCTAGGGATAACCCCCTTGATCGGTTATGCAGTACACTAAGTGACCAGGCCTAGAAACATACACATGCAAGTTTTAGAGAGTTTTCAATGTCATCTCCTTTGTACACAGCCACGTTCTAGTAGTTGTGAACAGAAAAGTGGGCCAATGGTGCCACACAGTGGCTGATAGGGTTAGCTTCACCTGTTGCACTTTCCTTTAAAGTGGAACTCCCAGTCCTTGCGTGCTTTCTCATCTGAAGGGTGCGGGAGGGGACAAGAAAGTCATCTCTAGGAATAACGAACAAGACGTCTACACAGCCTTAGCTTTGGCATTAGAAAACAGTCCCCACGTATAAGGTTTAGGTTCTTCACTAAAATGGGTGGAGACTTGGGTACAGTACATGGTACAAGAAGCCCAGGATGTTCCTAAAGAGACTTGGAAAGGAGGACTCAGATCTTCTCTGGAACAGCTTGGGAAGGTACTTTTTGAGTTGGTGCTGCTGTCCTGGTTGCTTTTCTAAATGTGTTGTCATTCTATGTGGCTTGCCAAGAGCTGGCCAGCTTTCCAGATTGATACAAGATTTTCTCCTCAGAAGAGCAGATACAAAGTTTCACCCTCAGATACTTCGAATAGGGTTTTTACTAAATTGATTTGGAAATGTGGAGGCTGAGTCTTTCTCTATTTTTTGGCATAGGAAACTTAAATTTGGTTGTTCCTCAAGCCATCCTGGCCCAGTTCCTCACAGGAACCTTCTATGTTGTACATAGGCCAGAGGAAACAGAGCTATAATATAAGGCAGAAGAAGGGACAGGGAACAAACTTCATCTGTCATCTGTCAATATCTGACAGCATGCCTCATCTGGAGATGGAGATTTGGGGAAGGTAGGAGAAAATAAAAAGTTTCCTAATGCCAACCTGAGGCTGGGGACACCTGCTTGGCACTTGCAGTTAGGTTTGACTCCTATTTGGCCTATGAATGGATTCATAGTAAAGTAATGGAAGAAAGGAGCTTTGAGGAAAATGAGGCCTGGTCCCAGACCAGCCAAGGGATGAAATTAGGGTCAGAAAACCAGAAATTATGGTCAGAAAATTGTGTATCAGGCAGATGCTCAATGATAACTCAGACAAGAGTTTTGGAATAAATGTATCACGTCTTTGTTGTGAGTTCTAATAATATGTCTAACTCTTGGTCCCCTGAGAGAGTTGGTTGCTGGCAAGCTGGAAAGTGAGAAGTCCTTAGAAAACTGGGTGAGGAGGAGAAATGAAGACTATGAAGTGGAAGTAGGAAGAACTACAAGGCAACAGAACCTTAGGCAAAGGCCAAACACAATTTATGTATTGGGATGGAGTTTACACAACCAAATTAAGCTCAGTTTTAATTTAACTTAATTGAATTATTTATTGAGATGGGATTCTTGTTATGTAGCACAATCTGTTCTCAATTAGTGGCAATCCTCCTGTCTTAGCTTCCTGAGGGATGAGATTACAGGCATACACCATCATGCCTGGTTCCTTTAAACATATATCAGTCAATTAGAATGTTGGGGCAATGTGGTTGTGATTGGTTATACTCTAGGTGGAGATGTAATTACCACTTCATAGCACTGTGAGACTGGTGAGTCATGGTAAGTTATCTCCATTTTTACAGATAAAGAAATTGAACCTCTTTTAGTTTTATAAGAACTCACTTGTCAATTTTTGACCTTAATTCCTGGGTAAATGGAGTCCTGTTCATAAAGTCCCTTCCTACCAAGATATGTAGGTACTGCCTAGGTTTTCTTCCAGCAGTTTTGGTGTTTTGGCTTTCACATCTAGGTCTTTGTTACATTTGGAGTTAGTTTTTATGCAAGGTGATAGATATGAGTCTAATTTCATTCTTCTGCATGTGAACATTTAGTTTTCCCAGCACCATTAGTTGAAGATATTGTCTCTTTCCTTCAGGGTATCTTTTTTGATTCTTTGTTAAATATCAAATGGCTGGAGTTACAAGTACTCATATTTGGATCTTTCATTTTATTCCATTGGTCTATGTCTGTTCTGAACATGCAACATACTGTTTTTATCACTATATCTATCTCTATAATCTCTATAATAGCTCTATAATTCTTGAATAACAATCTCTCCCCCTACTTTTCTTTTTGCTCATGATTACATGGGATCCTTTGCAGTTCCATATGAACTTTAGGATTTTTCTTTCCTATTCCCGTGATGAGGGTTGTGGGTATTTTGATTGGAATTGTATTAAATCTATACATTGCTTCTGGTAGGATAGTCATTTTCACAATATTATTCTACTAACCCATGAGCATAGGATGTCTTTCTCAATCTTTCTTCACAGATTTTCACTTTTCCAAAACTAGAAACCTTATGGATAGCTAAGGAAACAATAAACCGAGTGAAGAGGAAAACCTCACAGTGGGAAAGAATATTTGCCAACCACACATCTGACAGAGGATTATTATCCAGAATATACAAAGAACTAAACAAAAACAAAACAAACAAAAATGAAAAAACAAAGGTTATGGAAACAAATATCCCAATTAAAAATAGGCTGTTGGCTGGATGGTAGTGGTACATACACCTTTTATCCCAGCACTTGGGAGGCAGGGGCATGAGGCTCTTTCTGAGTTCAAGGTCAGCATGGTCTACAGAGTTAGTTCCAGGACAGCCACAGCTACAGAGAGAAACTCTGTCTCAAAAAACAAGACAGAAACAACAAAAACCTGTGCTATGGATCTAAACAGAGAGTTCTCACTAGAAGAAATAAAAATGGCTATGAGATACCTCAAAAGATATTCACCATCCTGAGCAGTTAGGAAAATGAAAAAAAAAAAAACTAAACAAACAAAACTACAACCAAAATGGCCAAGATCAACAAAATAATTGACAAGAAATGCTGCTGAGGTTGTGGAGAAAGAGAAACCCTCAGTCACTGTTGGAGGGCATAAATATTGTATAGGCCCTCTGGAAACCAGTATGAGGAATTTTCATGAAAGTAAAAATAAATCTGTCATACGACCTAGCAATCCTACTCCTTGGCATAAGAGCAAAGGACTTGAAATCCTACGCCATAGATACTTGCTCAGCAATGTTCATTATCAACCTATTCACAATAGCTAGGACATGGAAACAACCTAAATCAGTGTTTCTCAACCTTCCCAGTGCTGTGACCCTTTAATGCAGGTCCTTATATTGTGGTGACCTGTAGTACGAATCTTAAAGAGTCTTATTAATAAAATCAAACTCTGAGCCAGGTATTGGGGTGAATGGTGGAAGATCAGAGAAGCAGAATAAGCCACAGCTACCTCACCTCGCTAGTTCCTCTGCTAATGCTGTTTCCTCAGATTGGAAGCTTCTGTGTCCTCATCCCAATGGCTCTCAGCTGAACTTCTCCTCGAAAGCCTGAAGCTTAACCAGCCAAATGCTGCTAGTTTCTGGTCCTCACGCCTTATATATCTTTTTCCTTTCTACCATCACTCCCTGGGATTAAAGGCTCGATTTCTGGGATTAAAGGCATGAGTCACCATGCTTGGCTGTATCCTTGAACAGATGGATTTCTGCCTCTGGAATGCTAGGATTAAAGACATGTGTTACCACTGCCTATCCTTTATGTCTATCTGTTCTGTCTCTGACCCCAGATAAGTATATTAGGGTGCACAATATTTTGTGGAACACAATAGCACTGCAGTGACCCCTAACCATAAAATTAATTTTGTTGCTACTTCATAACTGTAATTTTGCTACTGTTATGAATTGTAATGTAAATATCTATGTTTTCTGATGATGACCCCTGTGAAAGGGTAGTTTGACCGTATTCAAGGGGTTGCAACCTATACGTTGAGAACCTCTGACCTAAATATTTTTCAATAGATGAATTGATAATAAAAATGTGGTACTGTATACACTATGGAATACTATTCAGCTATTTTTATTAAAGGAATCATGAAATTTTCAGGTAAATTGATGGACTTAGAAAAGATTATATTGAAGTAACAGGCCCAGAAAGACAATCATTGCAAGTCCTCTCTCATCTGTGGTTCATAGCTCCAAATCTTCAGATGTGAGAAACCAGGGAAGTATAAAAGGACCACAGGTGGGAAGGGTTGGGAAAGAAATAGAAACATACAGGTGATGTGAGGTAGGAAAAACAGTGAGGGGGATTCCAACAGGGTAGTGGGGAGGGAGGTCAATACAGGAGGAGGACAAGGAAGGAGAAATATCACCAAGGTTGTTTGATAAAGCCTCAAGGAGTCTTACAATTTTATATTTATATAAATATTTTATATTTATGCATATAGAGTTCACATATGTATATATACATATGTCATGTATATATACATATATGTGTGAGATATGTCTAATGTATATATAATGTTATATATAAACATATTAAGGGATGTTATGGAACTAGGGCTGACAATACTCCCCACAAAAACCACAGACTAACAAGAGTCCCAGTACGAGGCACAAGAAATCTTGAGAATAGTTGGTCTAAGCAGTCATAGTGACACCCCAAACAATACAGACTATGGCTCTTGCTCTTGGTTGCCTATCAGAGCTTGTAGGTAAAATCCTATTGCAGAATACACTGCACACTTAGGGCACAGGATTCAGATGACTGGAGCTGAATAAAACCTGAAAGCCTCCTTCCTGCCATCTGGCTTCCACAGTTTCAAAAAAAAAAATTATTGCAAACTACCAAGGGAGGGAAGTAATTAATATCCTTACCCAGCTGTGACACCTATGAACCACAACAATAACCAGCATGGCAATATATATGTACAGGTGCAATAAATGGTACTTATATGTTGGTGGTAACTAGGTACTAGCTAGAAACCTAGTACTACTTACCATGCCTGGTAGTAGCAACCTAGCCGGCATCCTAGTCATGATATTAGAAGAGACTCTATTACCACCACTTTACTAGATTAGCATAGTTCCCAATCACATTCTATATCTTATCCTTATAACTACAGAGAAGTGCAGCTTTCCCCTCTCAACAAAGAAGTTGCTCTTTGCAGCCAATGGAGAACATCACAGAAAATCGCAAGGGGACACAATGCAGAGAGCAATGGATAATGGGCATTACAGGTCCAATGGAAACATCTACGTCACAGCTCCTGCATCTATGGCTCAGGGAACTCATGGAAGACAGAGAAGAAAGATTATAAGAGCCAGAATACCAGGAAATCCACTGTGAAACAGTCTCTCATAGAAATGGCTGCATGAAAAAGATCTGAACATTGGCATATTAATAGATACAGTAACACAGAAGGGGCACTATCTCATGGGATCCCACTCCTGGACGAGGAACTACAAACCACTGATGAGCAAGTTAGCCTTTCTCAGGGATGAGCTCCCTAATTTGTTGTCCAAAACAAAGTGGTCAGCCTTGAAACCCATATACACACAAACAACGAAAGTGGACTCAGCAGGTTGTATTTATATATTTGTGTGCATTGACACACATGTACAGTAATAATTGGGGGGAAAGGGCTGTCAATTTGAGAGTTGGTAGAACAAGGAAAGAGTTGGAGGGAGGGGACTTGGGAAGGGCTGGAAGGAAGAAAGGGATGAGGGAAAGTAATGTAATGAAAAATAAATGTAAGAGGAAAAATAAAGAATTTACCTGACAAACAGGAAAAATGTGAAACATTTTATAGGCTAATGTTCAAAATAAAACAATGCATAATTTTGTAAGCATAAAAACTTAGATGTACTAATGAAAGTTATGTAGGTGTAAGAGTGATGAGAAGATGAAGCACATTCATAAAAATAGGTACAGAGCAAAATGTATAAATACATATATCTGGGTGGTGGAGAACCATGCCTACTATTAGAAACCTAGCCATAGGCCAATGAGGTCATGGATATAAGATAATCCACTACAACCACTTTGCTAGACCAGCGTAATTCCTAACTACCACCATATTTTTCAATAGATGAATTGATAATAAAAATGTGGTACTGTATACACTATGGAATACTATTTAGCTATTTTTATTAAAGGAATCATGAAATTTTCAGGTAAATTGATGGACTTAGAAAAGATTATATTGAGATAACAGACCCAGAAAGACAATCATTGCGAGTCCTCTCTCATCTGTGGTTCATAGCTCCAAATCTTCAGATGTGAGAAACTAGGTAAGTATAAAAGGACCATAGGTGGGGAGGGTTGGGAGAGAAATAGAAATATGAAGGATTCTGAGTTATCAATTCATGGCCTGTCTTCTATATATAGTTGTCGTTCTACTACCACCGACTCTATCTCATCCAGCCTGCCCATTAACCATTCATTTAATGGTTTTGGCAAGTACCTCCTGTCTCTAGGGCAACCCAAGAAAGAAGTAGGAATGGAGGAATGGATGATTTCCTCTCTGTGTGTCTCTGCCACTCTCTCAAGGTCACCCAGGCTAATCTCAGACTCATTGCAATCCTCCTACCTTAGTCTCCTTCATGCTGTGACTACAGATATGAGCCATTGTGCCTGGCTTCCTTTCCTTCCTTTGACCTAGGAAAACATTTGGTGGAGGGGTAGAATGCACTTGTTCCCTGCACTGTCCTCCTCCTGGAAGACACCAAGTATTGTTTTAAAAGAAAGGGAAGCCCGGTGGTGGTGGTGCATGCCTTTAATCACAGCACTCGGGAGGCAGAGCCAAGAGGATCTCTGTGAGTTCAAGGCCAGCCTGGGCTACCAAAGTGAGTTCCAGGAAAGGTGCAAAGCTACACAGAGAAACCCTGTCTCGAAAAACAAAAAATCAAAAAACAAAAAACAAAGAAAGAAAGGGAAAGCAAGGGATATTGTTCTTCCCTTTCTTTTTTTTTTTCTTTTTTCTTTTTTTAGTATTAGTTTAAAGACTGGATTTATTTGGAGAAAAAAAAAAAACTTGACCAAAAGGATGGGATTTGTTGGACAGTGGTGGGGCACATCTTTAATTATAGCACTTGGGAGGCAGGGCCAGGTGGATCTTCATGAGTTCAAGGCCAGCCTCGTCTACAGAGTGAAATCCAGGACAGGCACCAAAACTACACAGAAGCACCCCCCCCCCAGCAAAAAAATAAAGGATGGGAGTTTACTTCTCAAGATATCTCTCAAGTCATTTTCATAGAAAATATTTTTGTCTAATTTCATAGAAGAAATTTTACATGTATTCAGAAGCTGGACATAAGCCAACCCCTGTTTTTATTTTAACAGAGGAACAAAGTAGGAGAGTGGGACAGAACAGCTTCCTTTTGGCTGCAACTATCTGGAAGGGAAATAGACATGAAGGGGGCAAACTACCTTTTCATTGTCTACAATCAAGTCCACTGGATAAGCGACTTACTATGCCCCCCACCCCCACTGCAGCACACTAAACCAGTGCTCCTGCACAGCAGGCCTGGGGCTTGCACATTATGACCAAGATATCATTTGTCTGCAGGTACCCTAACTTCCCACAGCAGGGAAGCGTGCCATCTTTGGAATTGATCCCTACAAAGGTGCACATCAAAGCAGACAGGTCAAGCTACTGTATTGCAGGAGAAAACAGGACCATCTTCTATAGTTTTTGCATTGTCCTTTATTCTTGAGGGAAGTTAAGAAGCCAACTCTTCTAAGCAGAAAACCACATACTGTAGGTCCCATTAGAAAACCAAGCAATGGCATGGGGTTTCAGAGAAGGAAACTTAACACCGCAATCCAGGCTGAATACCTCCAACTCAACTCTCCCCTTTTATGCAACCCTATTCACCACCCAAGTCCATCAATTGAAGTACTCTGATCTCCAGGGGGAGTAGTGTGGAAGCAGCAGGAGTAGGCAGACAGGGGCAGAAATCAAAGATACCACAGAGCCGGTTTGCTTGAGAAAAGCAGTGATTCCTCAGGCCTCAGCTTCTTGTTGCCAAGATCAAACACCTGTGAGAGCAGGTGTGTGACTTATATACACTGCTTCTTGGAGGCTAACAGTGTCATCAAGAACATGAAATGCCCAGAGTAACAAGGATTTGAAAGAATGTGGATGTTGCTCAAAAATCTAAATGGTCTTATAATAAAAAACCCAGAGTCAGATATTGGGGTAAATGCTGGAAGATCAGAGAGACAAAGGAACAAGCCACAGCCACTTCTCACCTCTCCAACTCCACAAATCCTCTGACTGAATGTCTCTGAGTCCTCAGCCCAAAGGTCTCCAGACAAAAAAAAGGTTTCTAGCTGAAAGGGCTTCTAGTTACTGTATCCTCATGCCTTATATACCTTTCTCTGCTCAGCCATATCACTTCCTAGTGCTGGGATTAAAGGCGTATGTGCTTCCCTGTAGCAAGAATCTTAAAGGTACTTATTAATAAAATCAAACCTAAAGCCAGTTATTGTGGTGAATGCTGGAAGATCAGAGAAGCAGAACAAACCACAGCTTCCTCACCTTGCCAATTCCTCAGCCAATCCTTTTTCCTCAGACTGGAAGCTTCTGTGTCTTTATCCAAACAGATCTCAGCCAAACTGCTTCTTGAAAGCCTGAATGCTTAACCAGTCTCTAGCTCCTGGTCCTCATGCTTTAAATACCTTTCTGCTTTCTCATCACTTCCTGGGATTAAAGGCTCACTTCTTGGGATTAAAGGAGTGTGTTACCAAGCCTGGCTGTTTCCAATGTGGCCTTGAACTCACAGAGATACAGAGGGATTTCTGCCTCTGGAATGCTAGGATTAAAGGCATGTGTGCCACCATTTTCTAGCCTCTGTATCTAGTGGCTGTTCTGTTCTCTGACCCCAGATAAGTTTATTAGGGTGCACAATATTTTGGGGAACACAATACCACCACACTTCCCAAATACTGGTAGCAAAGGCATGAGATCTCAAGTGCTGGGATTAAAGGTGTGTGCCACCACTGCCTGGCTGTTTCTTTCTTAGATGGAATCAATCTCATGTAGTCCAGGGTGACTTTGAACTCACAGAGATCCAGATGGATCTCTGCCTCCCAGTGTTAGGATTTAAGGTGTGTTCCACCACTGCCTGGTATCTATGTTTAATCTAGTGGCTTGTTCTGTTCTCTGATCTTCAGGCAAATTTTATTAGAGTACACAATATATCACCACATGTGGATATGCCCCAAACTTTAGGAAAGACAATGTTTAGAAGGGGCAAAATCAGTATACATAAGACTGAAATTTCCCATGACTTCTAAGTGTTTCCTCATTCATGTGTTTATTGGAGGTCACACCATTTCCCTTACCACCTGGCATCCTGTTATTGATTACCTTCCCAAAACTTTTCAAACCACAATTGTAGAGGGTAGCCATCCTAGCATTGGCCTGGAAGTTCCAATCCCAATTGAGGCTTCGGTAATGGTCACGCCCACAAGGCAAGCCTGAGGGAGGATGCTGAAGACCCAGGATCGAGAGGAGAGGCTTCTCTTATTTCCGGGACCCTGGACGCTGGAGGTAGACTGAGAACAGTTCTCTAGAGAGACACTGACTGCGCCATAAAAAACAACATGTAAAGACACCGGTAAGCCACAAGCCATGTGGCAAAGTATAGACTAACTGAAATGGGTTAATTTAAGATAAAAGAAGTAGATAACAAGAAGCCTGCCATGGCCACACAGTTTGTAAGCAATATAAGTTTCTGTGTGTTTACTTGGTTGGGTCTGAGCGTCTATGGGCCTGGCGGGTGAGAGAGATTTGTCCTGACTGTGGGCCAGGCAGAAAAACTCTAACTACACACAATTGAGACTGAGTTTCCTATTCATTTTGGTCGCCAAGCAGTACTACTTGTTAGTGGCCTGTAGATTAACTTCTAAGTACCCCTTTGCGAAGGCAGGGGGGTAAAAAATAATACAGTTCCCCTCGGCTGACCCCAGTGAAGTCAGAATTAAAGTAGAAGGTCTCCTGGAGACTAAAACAACTTGAGAAACTAAATCTACCTTTTTAAGGATGGGAAATTTATTCAGGTAATGTTTGGGAATTCATGGATGCCACCATAGAATAAAAATTTAAAAGGTAGAAATCTCACTTGTCCTTGTACCTTTCTCTACTGCCTAACTGATCTGGCTGAGTGAATCTGACTGTCACTACATTTCTGCTGAATGGAGCCCCAGGCTTAGTCACACAGGTAACTGCTTGGTATCATCAGAACACATCACAACTTCTCCACATGTCTTGGGCTACCATGGTGATTCTCCAGTTACTTCAATACTTTAAAAGGCTGCAGCAGCATCCAAAAAATTTCATTATTATTATTATTATTATTATTATTATTATTATTATTATTATTAGTTAAGGAAGGTCTTCAGGTGATCGTGAGTTTTATTTTCTCTTGTCTCGATAGATGTTTGATTTGCTCTTGAATGTTCCAGGGTGGAGAGACTAAGCGAAAGCATAGGATGTGGAGGTCTACTCATTGCAGCCACCCCCCTCATCCTTATCTTCGAGGTCCATGGAGAAAGCAGGGTTCTTATTTGCAGAACTTCACCACCCACAGAGACAGCAGCAGAGTACTTGCAGAACTGAACTTGGAGGCTGGATTCTTGTCAGATTTCTTTGACTCGGGTGCAGATTTGGGGTCTTGATCTTTTTTGCCATCTTTCCTATCCAACTCCTTCCAGTGGTGTTTGTTCCCTCCATTACCAGGATCATGACTGGAATTCCCACTTTGGCCTCTTGGGACACCCCGTCCATTTTCTTTTCATTTTTCCTTGATGGTCTTCCCTCAGAGGGCTGAGCTGGAGCTACTTTCTCTCCACCTTTTCTAGGGGACTGCTGCTCTGTGCCTAGCTCTGAGAGCAAGCCAGTCGAACCATGCATTCTCCTTTGGTGGAGGGGCTGGCGGCCGATCAGGTTGAGAGGTTAGAGAGTGACAGTCTTCCTTACTGCGTGTTTCATTTTCTGGAGACATCTCACTCTTCTCTCCTTCATGTATTTCTGCCAGATGTGGCTGGGGCCCCAGTCTGCAATGACTCACTTCCTGTCCTCAACCGTTCGTTCTCTTTTCCTAGTTTCTTCACTTCGCCGGCAGTCTGGTTTTGGCTCACATCCAGCGAATGCTACAACTTCTGCCCCTTCTGTAGTTGCTCTTCTACTTTTCCTTCTCTAGACAGAAGCCGCTCAACTGGACTGGGAGATGCTAGTGGAGGAATCGCTTTCCTTAGTCGTATTCTGCAGTTTTAGATTCAGTTTGGGTCATTTTATTATTATTTTTTTTGGCGGGGGGAGGCTCTGTCATCATGCCTATAATTGTCCCGAGAGTAATCATCCCTGGAGCTTCATGAGCAATTGTCCCATCTGTCACACTGGTCTTCACATCGGTCACTACCTCCTCTGTAGTCCCCATGGTACACACTAGCAAACGCTCTTCTGCCACTGCCTATCCTGGAGTCATAGCCTCGGTTATGGTCTCTGTTGCCTTGGTCATCATAACTATCCGGTCCTTTTAGCGATCCGTTTCTCAGTGTGAGCCATCCCAATATCCTTCCTGATACCTGTCCAGATACTAATCTGAAGATCTCAATACATGTCTCCAAAGATATCATCACCACTTCTAGGTGGGTAGCCATCAAAGTTGTCTATAGAAGGATGGTCCCTATAGTGTGTGTCTGTTTTGTCTTGATGGAAGAACAATTATCCCTGTCTTTATCCTGTGCTTGGCCAACAATGCCCACTAAAATTCTCCTGTTACCTAGAGACTCTTCATTGAGTCTCAGAGCACTGAGCAGAGAGAATCCAGGCCCTCAAATTCTGCATAGCCAGTTTTAGACATGTCTGGATTATTGGCTTCGTGTGGTAAGCATACAGTGTTGATATTTCATTCTCTTAAGAATTCCTTAATGGAGTCTTCTGTCACATCACAAGGCAGGTTCCTTAGAAGAGCACTGTAGGGTAGAGATTTGGGAAGAGGGCTCTGGTCGATATTAGGTTTCTGAGCAGCCTGTGGAGCACTGGAAAGGATAGAATGGTCAATTGGAGGTGCCCTGTACACATTGTCATTGTTACTATGCCAAGTTGTTGACACATCTCCTTCCAGATTGTTTTGTCAGCCCAAATACATAGGTATTTCCTCCACCAGTACCTGCATCCTCAGCCAGAAAGTCTGTTAGGGAGATGGTCTTCCCCTTCTTTTTATTTATTTTATTTTATTTTATTTATTTTATTTTATTTTATTTTCTGAGGCCAACATGTTGGGAGAAGGAGAGAACACAAAGGTAAAGATTAGTTTTCAAAGTACTGGGCTTTATTATGGCATTTTGATACCTATGCATTAATTTGCTTTCTGTACATGTTTTGTCAGATGTTGTCCTCGAGTGCTGCCATCCCTCCCTCCTGCCTACTTCTTCTTGGTACATTCATCTCTCATTGTAGCTCCCCCAATGTGGATTTCATCGCTCTCACTTTCTTTCTCTTTATCTTCCCTTAAGATCTTCTTTTTTCATGATCCTGTTTCTAGTTTCATCACACACACACACACACACACACACACACACACACACACACACACACCAAGAGTCTGTACGTAAAAGAAAACACTCAGTATTTGACTTTCTGAGTCTAGCTCATTTCACTTCACATCATGATTTCCAGTTCTGTCCATTTCCTGTCACCATTTCATTTTCTTCTCTGGGGAATCAATTCTGTTGTGCATAGGTGTCAAAATGCTCTTTATCCATTCATCTCTCAATTAATATCCAGACTAGTTTCATTTCCTAGGTATTGTAAATAGTACAGCAATCAACATGGATGTGCAAGGATCTCTATTGTATATCAACTTAGAGTCCTCTGGGTATGTATATGGTATAGATGTACCATATTGTAGTTCGACTTTTTTCAGTTTCATGAGAAACTTCCATACTGTTTTTCCTAGTGGCTGTGATGGTTAATTGTCATTGCCAAATACACTGGATTTAGACAGTGCAGAACACAAGTCTTAGTGTCTATGAGGGTATTTCTGAAAAGGTTTAGCTGAGCAGGGAAGACTTACCCAGGATGTGGGAGACATAAAACCAGGCATGGTTGCACAATGCTGTAATCCCAGCACTCAGGAGGTAGAGGCTGGAGGTTCAGAAATTCAAGGTCATCCCTGAGTACATATTGATAGGGCAGCCTATCCTGCATGAGACTCCATCCCAAAGAAAAGAAGAGAAAAGAGTAGAAATAGGAGAGAGGAGAAAAGAAGCTGAGCAGCAGCATTCACTTGTATTTGCTTCTTGAGTGTAGAAACTGTGGAAGCAGCTTCCCCAGTCATCAGCTAGCCTGCCTTCCCTGCTAGGAAAGGCTCTACCTCAAACTGCAAGGCAACTCAGTCCCTTTCTGCAGTTGTTCCTGTAGGGCATTTTGTCACAATATGAAAATTAAATAAAACAGAAAACTGGTCCTGAGGAGTGGGGCCATTGCTATGACAAACGAATGAAGCATGTAGGCTTTGGGAATTGGTTACAAGAGGAGTGAAAGCTTAGGACTAGAAAAGGTCTAAAATGCTGTCAATAGAGCTTAGTGGGCTATTATGGTGGCAATATGGAAGACTAAAATACTGATTGAAATGTAGATGGTATAGACTAGCTTATAAGGTTTCAAAGAGAACAAATTCTCTGTTAAAAACTTGGCTAGAGGGTTGGGGATTTAGCTCAGTGGTAGAGCGTTTGCCTAGCAAACACAAACACACAAGGCCCTGGGTTTGATCCTCAGCTTCCAAAAAAAAAAAAAAAAACTTCCTAGAAACTATTTGGATGATATTCTGGCAAGGAACCTGGCTATATTCTGTCCATGTCCTGAGAATTTGAGATTGGATGAATTAAAAGGGAGTGTACCAATTTAGTTGACAGAGAAAATTTAAAGAAAGAATACTAGTCAAGCTGTGTCATGATTCTTGTCCCTCATTCTTATCCAGGTCAACAGTGAAAAAAAGCAAATAAAGCAAAAAGATATGTGGAAAATGTGAAATGTGACCAGGAAAAGAGCATGAGCAAATTTATAAAGTTGCACACAAGATGGGTTCCCAAAAAGCCACCGTAATTAGTAGAAATTATCACCATTAAGTTCAGGTTCCTTTTCTTGTAGCTGTTACTTGTTCTCAAGGCTCCACTGTAGTACAGTATCAAACAACAGGTTTTCTCAAAATGGTGCCCAACTCCTGCCCTTCAGTAATATCATGACAAAAATAAGATTCCTTCCTACTGATGAATGATACACCAAAGTATTCGCTGTCTCACTAAATCTTGAGACTGGTTTTGAGGTTTATAAAAGCTGTGAGTTTGTTCTGAGGGTAGGTCTTCCAGTCTATTTTCACCAGAGATGCAAAGCTTACCTTTTGGAGGAGGCTTCTGATTCATCATCCCAACTGTGTGGAGCCATGCCCCTGACTTCTTTTTTGTGTGCTGCCCATCTTTCCCTGATACTTTTGTGGTATCTCATCATTATTTTGTGAATTTATGAAGCTCTTCCTCTCCTTTTGGAATAAAGTTTACTTTTTGATTATCTTTGTTTATTCTTCACCAAGTCACAGAAAAAGCAATATCTAGTCAATTTTCTTACCTTGAACCTTGAAAAAAAAGAGAGAAGTCTCACTGTGTAGTTCAAGCAGGCCTGGAACTCATATGTATTCCAGATTGGCGTTAAGCTTATCCTCTTGCCTCAGCCTCCTGGGTCCTGTAATCACAGGCCTTACCTGCCACATCTGACTTCCAACATGGATCTTGTTGTTTACAGGCATGGCAAGTACAATGAAGATGAAGAGGCAGAGACAAGGAAGCACTGAAGAAATTAATTGAAATCGTGGGAGCTCACTATCACTATGTACTTTTCTTTTTTTGTTGTTTATTTTTCAAGAAAGGGATTCTCTGTGTAGCCCTGGCTGCTGTCCTGGAACTCACTCTGTAGACCAGGCTGGCCTCGAACTCACAGAGATCTGCCTGCTTCTGTCTCCCAAGTGCTGGGGTTAAAGACGCGCGCCACCACCATCTGGCTTAATTTTTCTGAATTTTAGTATTTTGTTTATCTTTTAAGCTTTTCTACTTGAGGAAGACATAGACCCCAGGGCAAGAGAATACTGTTGTTTTTGCTGAATTGACAAAGTATCAAACCACCTTCTAAATGTTTATTATTGTACCCATAGACATGCTACTATTAGCTTTAATCCAAAAAGCTTCACTTTCCAGTGAGTGGTGGTGAATGCAGAGACTCATGACTGCATAAGGTACTAACAATAAGAAATGAACGAATGCTCAGCCCTAACAAGACATTTATATCATCTCCTCTAATGCTCAGTGAACAATGTTTGAGAGGGGACAAAAAGAATGTAAGAGCTAGAAAATAGGGAGAAAGATAATGAAATGTCATCTTCTGTGCAAGACACAAGCTCACAGCAGCTGCTTGAATTATTATGTCTGCACAAGAATAGGATCATCAAAAGTCAGGTATTGATGGAGGGTGGGCTTAGAGGACTATTTACTGGACTATTTACTACTGATAGATTTGTGGAAAGGGGGAGTCATCGCTTTTGAATGTGTCCCTACTGGCTCCAATGGATAGTTTGAATCCAAGAGTCACACAGATGGCCCTGGTGAAACTAAATGGGTCACAAAACTAACCTTTAACCCATGAAGTTAAAGAAAGGACCAGTAAGGGTGTCGGTTGTTTGATAGAAATATGAGAGACATGAGAGGGATGTAGGTTGAGAGTAATCAGATACATTAGATGCATGTATGAATTGTCAAAGACACAATTTAATTTAATTTACCCACTTTGGCCTCATTATTTGTGTTCTCTCTCTCTCTCTCTCTCTCTCTCTCTCTCTCTCTCTCTCTCTCTCTCTCTCCTTCCATGATCTCACTTTGTCACTTGGACTGGACATGGATTTGTGACTCCTTCCTCAGCACACTAGTGTTAGATTTACAAAAGATTTGCACCACCATAGATTTTTCTTAATAGGTTTTATTTTGTGAATTTGTAAGTTTTAAGTTTGTAGAAAAATAGAGCAGAAAATCCAGAGCACTCTCATATTCCTCTCACATATAAACCAGTATATGTTTTTCCACATTCTTAGCATCTTGAATTATGTTATAACAGATGAAACTACATTGATGTATTAACTGAATCTCACAGTGTACATTAAGGTTCAATTTTTTGTTCTGTACAGTTCCATAGGCTTTGCCTAATGCATATTGACCATTATAGTAAAATCATGTGGAATAGTTTCACTAATCTAAATATCCCCTATGCTTGCTTTAGTTTGCTTTCTATTGTTGTGATAAACACCATAAACAAAAGCAACTTGGGGAGGAAAGGATTTATTTGGTTTATGCTACAAGATCATCATTAAGGAAGTGAGGGCAGGACCTCATGGCAAGATCCTGGAGGGAGGAACTGAAGCAGAGGCCATGGAGGAGTGATACTTAGCTTGCTCTCCATGGCTTGCTCAGCTTGTGTTCTTCTACCACCCAGGACTACAGATGGCACTCCCCAGTAGGCTGAGCCTTCTCACATCAATCATTAACAAAAGGAAATGCCCTATGAAATTGCTTACAATCTGATGGAGGCATTTTTCTCAGTTGAGGTTCATTTTCCCAGGTGACTCCGGCTGGGGTCAAGTTGACACAACCATGCGATAAAACAACAACAACTGCCCAGTATGTGCCTGGTACTTTCAGAGGCCAGAAGAGGGTGTCAAATCCCCTGGAAATGGAGTTTTGGAGGGTTGTGAGCTGCCATGTGAGTGGTGGGACCCAAAGTCAGGTTCTCTAGAAGAGCAGTAAGTACTCTTAACCAGTAAAGCATCTCTCCAGCCCCTTATTTTATTGTCTATTATCAAGTTTCCTTCTGGCTTTTTTTGTACATCATGTTTTTATTGGCTCTACCCCTCACTCCTTCCTCTTCCCATCTTCTTGTCCTTCTCTGTCCACTTAAACTTCTCCACTTTTATCCCTTCCCTTTTTCTAACACATATTCTACTACTTCCTTCACATTAAAAAAGTTTCTGTTTCTCTCTTTCATGGATCCATTTCTAGGTTCATGGCCCTAAACACACTCACTCTCATTTAAATGCACATATGTAAAATTAGCACCCAGGATTCTCACCTGAGAAATAACTTTTGGAGTTGCTCTTTCTGACCTTGAGTTACTTCAATTAAGGCAATATTTCCCAGTTCTATTCTTTTTACTGATAATTTCATAATTTATTTTTCACAGTTAATAAAATTACCTTTGGTATATGTACACATTATAATTATCCATTCACCAAGTGATGGGCATGTAGGCTGATTCCATTTTCTTGTTATTGTGAATAGAGCAATAATGAAGATGCATGTGAAAGTACCTCTGTTGTAAGGCAGAAAGAACATGGATGTGCAAGTACCTCTGTTGTAAGATAGAAAGAGGTCTTTGAGTATATGCCCAGGTATGGTATATCTGGGTCTTATGAAGTTTCTCATTTCAGTTTTCTAAGAAACTCCCACATTGACTTCCAGTTTACTCTCTGACCAACACCACATAAAGGCCATCTTTCCCTACATTCCAGCCAACATTTACTATCAATTATTCTTGATGATAGTAGTGGGCAATCTTTTTTTCTGATACATATTATTATTCTCTGTATAGCCAAAGAAGCTGATTTCTTTCAAGTACTTATTGGATATTTGTAATTCTTACTTTGAAGTGTCTTTTCAGTTCACTTGAATTTGGATAGATAGGTTTACTTGTATTTTTGTTCATTTGTTTGTTTTCATGTCCTGTTTACTATATAGACCAGGTAAGCCTCAAACTCTCTGAAATATTCCTGCTTCTATCTTCCATGTGTTGGGATTAAAAGTGTGCTATGATGCTTAGCCATTTTACTTGTTCTTGTTTTAGAGTTTAATGTTTTCAATGTTTTATATATTCTCAATATTTATTAGTTATTTGCTGGATGAAATGCTGGCAAATGTTTTCTCCATTCCATAGAAAAGCATAGTCATAGTCTGAGATTCTCAGGTTTCTTGAAGCTTCAGAAAATAAAATTCTTATCATTGGTCTGTCTTGCAGAGGAGACTCAAAAAAGGTATCTTGGGATAACTCAAACCAAGCACATGAAAGACTTGTACAATAAGAACTTTAAGATATTAAAGAAAAAAGCTGGCTGTTTGGAACCAGGGCTTACGCTTCCAGGACACTCAGCCTGGAAGGAGGGGACTGGAGCTGCCTGTACTGAATCCACCAGGTTGAACTGAGTCCCCAGGGGAGTCTTGGCCCTGGAGGAGATGGGAATGGAGGGGAGGGGCTGGGGGGAAGGTGAGGGCGGGGGCAGGAGGGGGAGGACAAGGGAACCCATGGCTGATGTGTAAAATTAAAACACAAATATAATAAATAAAAAAGGAAACAAAAAAGAAAGCTACAAAAAAGAAAAAAAAGATATTGAAGAAAAAATTTAAAAGATGTCTGAAGATGGAAAGATCTTCCATATTCATGGATGGGTAGGATAAATGTAGTGAAAATGGCCATCCTACCAAAAGCAACCTACAGATTCAATATAATCTCCATTAAACATTCCAACATAATTTTTCACAAAAATAGAAAGGACATTTTGTAGCTTAATATGGAAACACAAAAAAAAATCAGGTATAGCTAAACAATCCTGAATAAAAGAACTGCTAGAGGCATCACCACCCCAACCGCAAATTGTATTACACAGCTATAGTAATAAAAACAGCATGGTATTGGCACAAAATCAGACATGTTGATCAATGGAATCAAATTGAAAATGCAGCCATAATTCCACACACCTACAAACACCTGACTTTTGACAAAGAAGTTAAGAATGAACACTGGGGAAAAGACATCTTCAAGAAATGGTTCTGGTCAAACGGGATAGCTACAACCAGAAAAATAACAGTAGAGGCTCCTTTCTCACCCTTGATCACTCAGCTCAAACCAGATCAAGAGTCTCAACATAAGCTGAGTGCAGGTGGTGCACATCTTTGATCTCAGCACTCAGGAGGCAGAGGCAGGCAGGGTTTTGTGAATCTGAGGCCAACCTGATCTACAGAGCGAGTTCGAGGACAACCAGAACTATTACACAGAGAAGCCCTGTCTTGAAAAACAAATAAAACACACAAACAAAAAAGAATTTCAACATAAGGCCAGAAATCCTGAATCTGATAAAAGAGAAGTGGTGAATAGGCCTGAACTCATTGACATTGATATACTGTGCAGGAAATTGATAGCACAGGCATTATGAAGATTATTGACTAGGGAGGCTGGTGGGAGAGAAGGGTGAAGGAGAGAATATCAGAAGGAGCAACTAGAAGCTCTAGAAGCTTCCTTTTCTTTTCTTTTTTATCTTCTCTCTTCTTCCTTCCTTTCTCTCTCTCTCTCTCTCTCTCTCTCTCTCTCTCTCTCTCTCTCTCTCTCTCTCTCTTTGCTTTTTCAAGACAGGGCTTCTCTGTGTAGCCCAGACTGTCCTAGAACTCACTATGTGGACCCTGCTGGCCTTGAACTCAGAGATCCTCCTATCTCTGCCTCCCAAGTGCTGGAATTAAAGGCATGTGCCACCACAACCCATCTAGAAGCTTCCTAAAATTAATACATATGTGAAAGGAATTTAAAAGGATTCATTATATAATAGGTGAGACGATGCCCGCAACTAGACATCACATGCCACCAAGTAAACCCCCCCACTACCAGAAATGGGTTACATCTATTTAAAACATTGGTTAATGGGGTCCCATAGGACCCCAGACATCATAGGCTATTGCCAAGGCTGTTGATTATCCTCCAAAACCAGATTTTAATGTTCTATTGCTAAAAACATGACTGGAGATATTGAGTTGTTGCCCTACTAGAAGCTTTAACCTTATCTAATAGTGTTTATGGTCTGGAAGGTACTTTGCACAGTCCCAGAGGAGGAAAATAATCATCATTATTATCCAGCACACACTATGCAACCTACAATAACAGCCCGCCTTCAAGATAGACCAGTGCAATAGAGGCAGTAATATTAAGGGAGTGACCAATCACCTTTTAAAAATTAAACTTAGGGCCCACTCCATGAAGCAGAACCATACCTAGCACTGATAAAATGGACAAGAACCCAAGACTACATAGATTATGGATTCTAGGGGGAAATTTACTGCTACTCTTCTCCTGGAAGGATGGTAGTGTAACGCATACCACCAAGAGCTGAGTAAGGCTGTTGATGACTTTTCTCTACAGACAGCCTGTATAGCACTTTCTGGTATTATCAAAGCTAGCTAGCAGGAAGCTTCCAGCTCTGCTCCAGCTTTGTTTACTAGTCCTTCAAAGACACACACAGATTGTTTGAATTAAATTTAGGTATCTAGGGTGATGCTATCATAGCTCCCACTATTCTGAAATATGAAGCAAGAAGATACCTAAAAGAAAGAGAGAGGAAAAAATAAGAAAAATGAGCCAGATCAATAAAGACACATATTGCATATTTTCTCCCAGATAGGGAACGTGTGTGCGCGTGCTCTATAGAGAGAGTAGGGGAAATGGAACTGATAGGAGGAAGAAAGGAGACAGAATGTTGCAGGAATCTTTTTGGAATAAGCACTCTGACACCAGTGGAAAAGAAAGAGAGGAGATGCCACTGGTGGACCAAAATCAAGACAGCTCCTGAGAGGTTTTGATGCAGGGTCCAGTTTATATTTTTATTTTATACTCTAAAACCACAAGGCAGGGGCAGGCAAGCAAGTGAGATCTTATAGAAGAGTATGTGACAGTCAGCAGGTTAAGGGCAACAGCCGATAGTTTCAGCTATTTCTTCAGGTAATTCTGTTCCAGGGAGCAAGTCATGCTTGACAAAAAAGGCAGTACAAACAGTGCATTAAGTAAATCACTAAATTTAAATAAATGAATAAATATCTAATAATTGGTCTTTTCTACCTTATTCTGCTTCAAGGACAACAGGGTAATGAGAAGTGAATACAGTCAAAAAATACAAGATATGCTTAAACAAAAATGTCACGAAATTTATCACTTTATACAATAAATATATATCAGTACTTACCAGAGATTACAGGGGAAAGAGAAATGAATAAGTAGGACACAGGATGTTTGGGTCAGGTAAACTACTCTGTATAGTACTGTCACATCATGAAGTATGTTTAAAAATAAACATCAATCAAAAACCACAGAATGTACATAAATGTCAAGGGTTAAGCCGAAGGTAAACTACACTTTGAGTGGTAATGATTTAAAAATGTGGACTCACCAACAGTAGCAAACATGGTACTCTGGGGAGAGGAAGTGACAGCAGAGAAGGCATGTGTGGGGCAGGAGATAGGTGTCATATACCCTCCTGTTTGCTGGGAACCTAAAAAGTCTCCAACAAGAAGGTTTAAGACGAAAAGAAAGGAAGTGAGGGAGGGCAGTGTTGCTTTGTCTTGTTGACCTTGTCCTTTGCTCTACAAAAGCTTCTCAGTTTCAACAGGTCCCATTGATTGATTGTTTCTCTCAGTGTCTGTGCTACTGGTATTATATTTAGAAAGTGATCTCTGGTGCCAATGCATTCAAGAGTACTTCCTACTTTCTCTTCTATCAGGTTCAGAGTAACTGGATTTATGTTGAGGTCTTTGATCCACTTGGACTTAAGTTTTGTGCATGGTGACAGATATGGATCTATTTGCAGCCTTCTACACATTGACATCCAGTTATGCCAGCACCATTTGTTGAAGATGCTTTCCTTTTTCATTGCACAGTTTTGGCTGCTTTGTCAAAAATTATATGTTTGTAAGTGTGTGGATTAATGTCAGGGTCTTCAATTTGATTCCATTGGTCCACATGTTGGTTTTTATGCCAGTACCAAGCTGTTTTTACTACTGTAGCTCTATAGTAGAGCTTGAGGTCGGGGATCGTGATGCCTCCAGAGGTTGTTTTAATGTACAGGATTCTTTTGGCTATCCTGGGTTTTTTTGTTTTTCCATATGAAATTGAGTATGATTCTTTGCAGAGATGGCTCAGAGGTTAAGAGCACTGGCTGTTCTTCCAGAGGTCCTGAGTTCAATTCGCAGCAACCACATGGTGGCTCACAACCATCTGTAATGAGATCTGGTGCCCTCTTCTGGCCTGCAGGCAAGCATGCAGGCAGAACACTGTACATAATAAATAAATAAATCTTAAAAAGAAAAATCAGGCCCTGAAGGGCTTCATTCTCAAATACGTTATATATTTCTCTGAGTTAACTCATCCCTTTTTAGGAATTTCTAAGGGCAGAACTTTTTAAAAGGAATCTCTCGCACCCAGCCCCTGATCAGCCTGAAATTTCCAGAGTGAGAGCACTGGCGTAATAAGACAGAAAGGGCAGAACAGACTCACAACATGGGAGGAGTCCCTAAACCTTTAGAGACCTCCATTTCCTTAAACCACAGTCTTGATTTCATGGCAGAAAAGAACTGGCGAAGACAATTATGAAACTAACTTTAAGTTTTTAAGTTTTTTTTTAAATAATGGTTTAAGTATGGTATGGTGATGCATGCCTTTAAACATAGGAAGAGGTAAAAGCACATAGAAAAGGAGGCAGAGAGGCCGAGGGACAGAGAGGCTGAGGGGCATAGAGGATGAGGGACAGAGAGGCTGAGGGACAGAGAGGCAGAGGGGCATAGAGGATAAGGGACTGAGAGGCAGAGGGGCATAGAGGCTGAGGGACAGAGAAAGGCAGAGGGGCATAGAGGCTGAGGGACAGAGAAAGGCAGAGGGGCATAGAGGCTGAGGGACAAAGAGGCCGAGGGACAGAGAGGCTGAGGGACAGAGAGGCAGAGGGACAGAGAGGCAGAGGGGCATAGAATCTGAGGGACAGAAAGGCTGAGGGACAGAGAAGCTGAGGGACACAGAGGCTGAGGGACAGAGGGGTAGAGGGGCATAGAGGCTGAGGGACAGAGAAGCTGAGAGACACAGAGGCTGAGGGACAGAGGGGTAGAGGGGCATAGAGGCTGAGGGACAGAGAAGCTGAGGGACAGAGAGGCTGAGGGACAGAGGGGCTGAGTGGCACAGATGCAAAGGTGCACAGAGGCTGAGGAACAGAGAGGCCGAGAGGCCAAGGGCCAGAGGCATAGAGACTTTTGAACAGAGAAAAAGATGGGCAGAGAGGCTGGGGACAGAGAAGCCGAGGGGCACAGAGGATGAGGGACAGAGATACCAATGTGCATAAGGCCGAGGGGCATAGAGGGCAAGGGACAGGAGGCATAGAGACTGAGGGACAGAGTGGCTGAGGGCCTAGAGGCTGAGAAGCCAAGGGACATAGAGGATGAGGGACAGAAAGGCCGATGGGCACAGAGACTGAGGGGCACAGATGCAAAGGTGCACAGAGGCAGAGGGACAGAGAGACTGATGGGCACAGAGGCTGAGGGACAGAGTCAGGGGGGCATAGAAGCTGAGGTGCTGAGAGGTCAAGGGTCTTAGAGGCTGAGGGACAGATAGGCATAGAAGCTGTGAGGCCATGGTGTGTAGGGGCACAGAGGCTGAGACACATAGAAGATGAGGTACATAGAGGCTGAGGGACAGAGAGACAGAGGGGCATAGAGTCTGAGGGACACAAGGGCATAGAGGACCAGAAGCTCTTGGAATGGTCTGAGGGACAGAGGCAGTGGGACATATAAACTGAGGGGCAGAGTCTGAAAAGCAGAGGCCCAAGAACTGGTAAAGACAGTTCTGGAGGAGGCCGAAGGGCAGAGGTAGAGAGGTAGAAGGGCAAAAGCAGAGCGTTGGAGGGCAGAAGCAGAAATACTGAGCATGAGAGACAGGCAGGGACACAAAGAAGCAGAGACAGAGGCTGAAGCAGAGGGTCAAATGAAGTGCAGAGGGAGAGAGGAAGAAAGACAGAGGAGTGGAGGCTGAGACAAAAGAGGCTGGGCAGGGATCCACACAGGCTGAGGCAGAGAGGCAAAGGTAGAGTGAGAGAAGCACAGAGGCCTAGAGGCTGAGGGAGAGGCAGAGGGGCAGAGGCCTAGAGTGGCATAGAGGCTGAGGCTGAAATGCAGAGGCAGAGAGTCAGGGAGAGTGACAGAGAGGCAGAGGCTGAGAGGGAGTGACAGGAGAGGGCAGAGGCAGAAGGGCTGAGAGGTAGAGACCAAGTGGCAGAGGGAGAGAAGCAGAGAGGCAGAGGAGAAACAGAGAGGCAGGGGGACAGGAAGATTCTAAGAGCACTTTTTTTTCCTACAAGTGCTTCTGCATTGTTGTTCTTGTAATGTATTGCTAGAGCTCTTAGAAAAAGTTCTTTATTTTCATTTAAAAATGTTGCCCTTGGTTTCCTGAATAAGGTTCTGCAAATTTAAAGACATGGGGACTTGTAGGTGAAAGTTTGAAAATCAGTCTTACCTGAGGGCCATGTAAGTTTCCTATTGGTTAGTTAGCACCATGGACTTTTCTATGAGATCGTTCAGAGTCACAGCATGAGTCTGATTCAGTTGCAATTCAACACCCTTGTAAAAGCTGGACAGACAGTCTATTTCAAAACAGACTGGGGGACAGAAGATTGAAAAAAAAAGTCAAACAATGGTGATAAAAGGCCCTGAGTGTTGTTAGAGTTTTTCTGCCTGGCTCACAGTCAGGACAAATCTCTCTTACCCTCCAGTCCCACAGTAGCTCAGACGGAACCAAGAAACAACACAGAAACTTATATTGCTTACAAACTGTATGGCCGTGACAGGCTACTTGTTATCTACTTTTCCTATCTTAAATTAACCCATTTCTGTTAGTCAATACTTTGCCACATAGCTTGTGGCTTACCAGTGTCTTTACATGTTGCTTCTCATGGCGGTGGCTGGCGGTGGCTGTCTCCAGCCTTCTACTTCCCAGAATCCTCTTCTCTCTTGTCCTGCCTATACTTCCTGCCTGGCCACTGGCCAATCAGAACTTTATTTACACAGAGCGATATCCACAGCACTTCCCCTTTTCTTTTTTTTTTTTTTTTAGGACGGTTTTAACTTTTACATAGTAAAATTACATATAACAAAACAATTATCAAGCAAGAATTACAGTTACAATATTAAAGAAGATATCCTATCTATCTTATATTTGTGAGTCTAAGGTTTTATATCTAACTTATCTTTTATCATAACTGAGGAAATTATAACTATCTAGTCTTCAACCACATCAAAGATCTCAGAAGGATATAATATTACCTGAGAACCAGGAGAAGGATGTAAGCATTTTTCAGGAGTCTTGCAAGAGTAGACAGAAACAGCTGGCAGCCTGGACAGTCAGCTAATGTTCCTTGTAAAGTTGGGGCATCTGTCTTCAGCCCACAGGGCTATAGTTTCTCGGTCACTTCTCTCAGTGTCTTGTAGAATGTCTGGCAGTTTCCTCTGCAAAGCAGGAACCTGAAGGACCATTTTGTCAAGCAAAGTTCAGTGGTCACCTTTCCTGCATGTCCAGTTGATCGAGCAGTCCAGGCAAGAACAGTTTCTTGCCCAAATGGCTATTTTTGCCAAGGTGAAGATAAACTCCATATGAAGTGTCTTCAATGCCCATCCTCCTCTCTGAAGTAAATCGGTGCTGCCAGGAGCAGACATGTCTCACTGTCCAGAAAGTCTAAATTTTAAAAATATTTAAAATGCCATATTCTGTAGACCTTTGAACTGTTTGAGGATTACCTGTCTATCTGAAATATCCTCTGTGTATCTAGAAGACTTAACTAACATGGCTACGAGTATGATTATCATAGATGACTAATTATTAATCTATTTTTAATTATCCATTTCAATTTTAAATGAGCTGTACAAACATAATACCTTAAACAAGAGTAGAAATATACACGCAGTATAACAAAATTAACTTTAAGTTTGTATCAATAGACTAAAATCTATACCAATGTAAAACATTTTAAATGAGTTGTTGCTCTTTAGAAGTAAGTTCATTAATCTACCCTTTCATCCTATCATATCTATATCATATCCCCTTTTTATCTTTAGAAAGAGATTGCATTTATAATCAACCTGCTTTAAAGAAAAATATTGGTTTTTCTCTGTCCCACACCAGAGGGCTCTTCTGATTTGGGACACAAGAATCTCTTAACTTTTTCTTTTAACAATGTGCTTGGGTTTAGAGAAGGAGTGAGCCAATTCCATCTCCAAAGCCAGCTGGGAATTTGGAATTTGACTCAAAGACAGCTGAATCCCCAAAGCCCACCCCAGCATGGGTGAAAGCTCACAAAGCTGGGAGCCTGGAGCACACTGCACAGTCTGCTGGCAGCTCAACAGGTTGGAATGTCCTTTCCAGGTGCCTCAGTTGTTCCAAACCTCTTCTGGGCAGTTTGGCTGGTTTCTACTTCTTCCAAGTAGCTGTTCTTGTTCTCAGATTCTTTGCAGTTTGGTTTGTTTGGGAGCGACTCTCAGCAGCCTTAATTGTTTATTCTGGCAGGGAGAGGGCCTAGTGAATCTGCTCAGTTTCAGGGACTTCCTACGATCAAGTAATGCCAATGCTCAATGATTTTGTTAGAAACTGTCTGGCACTCTGAGGAACTTTCGAAAATTCTTCCAAGTCCAGAGGAGCCCTATCAAAACTTTATTTCTCACTTCTTACAGATAGTAAGTCACATTATTGTTGATGGAAACACAGAAACTTTATTAGTCTGACTGTTTGCTTCACTCCAAATTTTGAGGTTATCCTCTCAACCTCTGAATATTTATGTTGACAGTTTATATGTTGTACAGGTTGCCCAACTACCTCCTGCTGCTCTTATAAAATGGACTGAGGATAAAGAACTATTTCCTTTGTTTCAACAGATGCAGCAACTGTTCAAAAATCGGGAGGCAGCCTATTTTCTCCAACACATTTGAGCACATTCTGGTCTCCCTGTTCCTTTGGGAGAGAAAAAAATCAAATTGTAGGTCTAGCTTCTCATCATCTTACTCAGATGGTACCTGAGTTTGTTTGATTTAAGCAAGCTATAGCCTCTCATACACTCCATCATTAACCATCTGCTATATGCTCTGATGTCAATTTCAGCTCTGTAGAGAACAAGCACAACAAACTGTTGCAGACTGCTCTGCTTGTGTAACTTCTCTGCCTGCTCCTTGATATAGTGTTAATCCTTGAGACTTGCTGCCTAATGCATTAGAGTTGATGGTTGGATGTGTGGAAGCTGTTAAGCATGGCATTACCTATTGCCTGCTAACTTTTTCTGTAATGGGCCTTCCAAAAATGTTGAAAACAGATAATGCTCCTGTACATACTTCTGTTGTCTTTAAGAAAATTTGTACCACCTTGGGAATTGCACATAAAACAGGTATCCCTTACAATCTTCAAAGACAAGGCACACGGATCTATTAAAGTTTTGCTTAAAAAATAAAAAGGGCCGGTGGTGGTGGTGCACACCTTTAATCCCAGCACTTGGGAGGTAGAGCCAGACAGATTTCTGTGAGTTCGAGACCAGCCTGGTCTACAGAGCGAGATCCAGGACAGGCTCCAAAGCTACACAGAGAAACCCTGTCTCAAAAAAAACAAGGGATATACATGTATGTATGTATGTATGTATGTATGTATGTATGTATGTATGTATGTATATACATACACACTCTCTCCTACTAATCTTCTTAATTATACTTTATTTTCTTTAAATATTTTGAGACTAGAGCAACAGGTATTGATAGCTGCAGAACATTTAAGGGGTTAACAGGCTCCGGAAGGAGAGGTTATGTGGAAAGATCTTGCTGCAGGGAAATGGTGTGGGCCAGATCCCATGCTAATGTGGGGGAAAGGTTATGCCTGTGTTTTCCTACAGGAAACCGATGATCCATCTTGGATTCCCAAGAGTCTCGTCAAACACCTCCAGGTTACACAAGAGATGCCTCCAGAAGCTGAAGATACAGATGATGATGAGTTTGAAGGCAGAGCAGAGCCCAGAGTGTCCCTTCCAGTCTACACAGAGGGATCAGCTCCCGACTTGGAGACAGATTAAACATTTTAGTGCTGAAGGAATTCATGTGGTCAAGGACAAAGGGTAGCCTGTTATTCCTGCTCACTTATTTTTAGCAATTCTGGTGTTACTCTCTGTCCTGATAGCAGACAGTGCTGGGGTTTACTGGGCTTATGTACCTGACCCCACTCTGGCCCACCCAGTCACTTGGGAGGATCCACCAATTAGAGTATTTACTAATGATACAGTGTTTTTTGACAGTCTTGATGTTTCTCACGTGGTGCATCGCACGGCTCTCTTTAACTAATCTGGAATATCACCCACCTTTCCTATTTGTCATTGGTGGGTCTCTATGAATGTGTCCCTCTCACTCAGGTGATCTGTAAAGCTTATGGCTTTGGGGCACAGGAGAGTTTGGGTGGGCAGTTTTTTAAACATCATCAACTCATCCATCACTTGAGTTTTCCAGTCTCTAATCACCCACAGGTTACCCCACTGCATGGATGCTTCCCAGTATGCAATGACAATCCCATGTCCTGGTTTCAGAATCAAATTTCCCCTTGGGTGGCATGCTCCATAGTTCTAAAGAACTCTGTGCCTCCAAATGGACAACCTGAGGTGCTGGTGGACTTATCTTGGAGGTGCCCACCTGGTCTGGATGAAGATGACTTCTTAGGACCCCTTCATTGGCCACATCCTGTTATAATGTCTCCAGAGGGAAAAGTTCAGCTGGTTCTTTGGCTGCCAGCCACAGCTCTGGACAATCTGGTTGTTTATGGGACTTTTGGTGAAAACAAACAACTATGGCATGGACAGCATTTGATGTTTGGATTCACTGCCTGTGTTAACCCTTCATATATGTTACTAACTGGGAGTCCCTCTATTCAGGAGAGTGAGGGACAGTTCAAAATTACCTGTATCAGTTGTCTCCTCTCTAATTGTGTGAACTCCTGTTCTGCTTTGGCAGCCTTCCTTTGTTAAGGTTCCTGTGCACCCTAAATAGAGATGGTATGGTGATTTTGGACAACATGTTCTCCTTGAACAGCATCAAGCTTTTATTAGAAAGTGCAGATTTTGAGGTCAGATTTCATCTAACATTTTAGCGTTAGTCACTGCTGTCCAACCTGCAGCTGTTTCACAGAGGTCTTTCCCAACAACTGCAACCTGCTCGCTTAGAATACCTCTGTAGAAGAATGTATACATAAAGCACAAGAAGCTAAGTTAAATGCCTTCAAAGTTGTGGCATTGCATCTAGAAGATACAGTACAAGCAATACATCAATTTACATCATCATTCTGGCTTTAGATAACTGTGTTACTCCTTTAAACTATAATGAATATGAATGGAAATGGGATAGAGTTAAAATCATTTGCATAGAATATGGCATCAATGTTAGTTTAGATTCATTAACCTTCAAGCAATTAGTTACTGACCCTGATCTGGGCCATGTTCACTTTTTTTTGTTTGTTTGTTTTTTGTTTTTTGTTTTTTTGGTTTTTTGAGACAAGGTTTCTCTGTGTAGTTTTGGTGCCTGTGCTGGATCTTGCTGGCCTTGAACACACAGAGATCCGCCTAGCTCTGTCTCTTGAGTGCTGGGATTAAAGGCATGTGCCACTGCCACCTGGCTTCCATGTTCATCTTTTCTGTTTTCTGTTCCCCTTTGCGGTTGGCCAAAGATTTATTATACAAGCCACAAGAATTTAACCCTTTTAATATCCTTCAACATTCATTCAGTATTATGCTCAGATTACATTTGTTAGTGATTCTTTTGACAATATTATAAGGCATTTGTTTGTTTAGGGAATATCAGGGTCTCTTCAACATTGAGACGTTAGTAACTCATCTGGCCTTAAAAAAATAAAAAAGGAGTGGTAATCTGTTGGGAGCCATGCCCATCCAAGACTCTTTCAGAGGTCCTGATTAAAGGACAAAGGGGCAGACTTGGCCAAAGCCTCAAAGGAGTCAAGGTTGCAGTTTCTGAGGATCTGACTTTTCCCTCTGGCCTGTGGTTATCAGTCCTAAGGAGCTGTGGCTGAGGTATCCTGTGTTGTTCTCTTTGTCGTTGTTGTCTGATTTAACTTTCTCCTGACCTTGACTACCTCTTCCTCTCTGAAAACAAGTATGTATGAAGCTGTGTGGCTTAATAAATTTGCTTGGCATAAGACATAGCTCGTGCAAGACCTCCTCATCCCAAACATTCTTACCATCTTCATCTTCTGATCCTCCCCCCACCACCCCCAGAAACCTGTAGCTGAAAGAAGACCTGCTGGTCTAAGCCAATAGAAGCAGAGAGACAGAAACAAAGGTCACAGAGGCAGATGGGCAGAGAGGCAAACGCAGAAATGCAGAAGAAAAAAGGCCATCGGGCAGAGGGACAGAGAGGCAGAGGGCTGATGGCTGAGGCAGAGGAGCAGGATTGGGCACAGAGGGGCAGAATGACAGAAGAGCATAGAGGCAGAAGGGCAGAGGCAGCATGGCAGAGGGGAGAAAGTGGGCGGGAAAGGCGAAGAGGTAGAGGGGCAGAGTCAGACCCACGAAGAAGCATACGCAGACAGGCAGACGCAGAGCGGGAGAAGCAGAGAGCTAGAGAGAGAGACAGAAATCCAGAAGCAGCGGAGCAAAGGAGCACAGATACAGAGGGACAGAGGCAGAAATGTAGAGGCTGAGGAGCAGAGTTCAGAGGGGTGAAATGGAAGAGGTAGAGAGGCAGAGGGGCAGAGGAACAGATGGGTAGAGCCAGGGAAGCACTGGCAGAGGGGCAGAGAGAGAGGCAGAAATACAGATGCAGAGTCAGAGTCAGAGAGGCCAAGGCAGAGGTGGAAAGACAGAGACAGAGAGGCACCTGGGGTGGGGTAGATATGGAGGCAGGTGCAGAGAGAGGCAGAGGCAGAAATGCAGAGGTGAGAGGCGGGGAGGCAGTGAAATAAACAGAGGCAGAAATGCATTGGTAGAGGCAGAGATTAAGAGGCAGAGGCTGAGTGGCAGAGGCAGGGACAGCAGTGATCACCAGCATGTGTAGTGAGTAAAGCATTCGGCTGGTTAAGCATTCAGGCTTTCGAGCACAGTTCAGCTGAGAGCCATTTGGATGAGGATTCAGAAGCTTCCAGCCTGAGGAAACAGGATCACCTGAGGAACTAGCAAGGTGAGATAGCTGTGGCTTGTTCTGCTTCTCTGATCTTCCAGCATTCACCCCAATAACTGGCCTCAGGTTTGATTTCATTAACAAGTACTTTTAAGATTCCTACTACATCTGGCGCCCAACGTTCGTGGTACGAATTCATGAAATAGCCTCTTGCCTGTGGTCTTGTGAGCCCTAGCTTAGGCCTGCTCGGCAGGCTGTGGTGGCACATGCCAGTAGGATTTACTGAAGAAGGCAGAGAGAGGCAGGAGGATCCCGAGTTGAGGCTGGCCTAGGAGAAGCTTCGGCCGGGGCAGAGACACAAACAGTGTCCGTGGAACCATGGAGGCAGTGACTGCTGCTCTGAGTTGCCAGCTGCTTCTCATCGTGTTGGTGACTGCGGTGATGCTGCTGCCTGGGACAAAGAATTTACTGCTGCTGGTTCAGAGAAGAATTGCCAGGACCAGCGTGTTACAAGAAAGCATCGGCAAAGGTCAGTTTGGAAAAGGTTGGCAAGAGAAATGCTGGGGAGAAATTGCTGTGAAGATTTTCTCTTCTAGGGAAGAATGTTCATGGTTCCGAAAGACAGACAGACATGAGATTGTGATTGCTCCAAACCACAGAGGAAGCACCAAAAAAAAAAAAAAAAAAAAAAAAAAAAAAAATCTAAAGGGAACCATGATCATGCCTAACAGTGACTTTGAAATCTTCAAAAGGATGATGGGACTCCACAATGATGATGCCACATGGACTATGGTAAAGCCATTAGTGCCATGGAAAGATCAACTTTGGATTACAAACTGTTTAGGACAATTTTGAGATGGCTAGCTGAGATGATTCAGCCTGACAGACTACCTGAACAAGGACTTGAAACGAGCCCTGCACTTTCTCACTATGCAGTGGTGGGACAAATGATACAGGACTTGACAATTAACCCAAAAATTTTCTTTTCAGGATCCTCTAAAGATGGAAGTAATTTTAAGAAGACGACGCCCACATCCCCAAAAGGTGGGATGGGAGGTTTTCGGTCGTTTAATGAGTTTTGGATATTGTCATTATTTATGATGATTGGTTACAAGTTGTTAATTGTTAATGATCAGGAAAAAAGCTGAACATGAAGATTAGATTCAGAGGTTTTGTTTAAAAGAGAAAAGGAAAAAGGAGAATATAGATATGAGGTAGATCACTGAATCTACCCTGAGAAAAAAGATAAAGAAATAATAGGATAAATGGGTAGATCACTGAATCTACTCTAAAAAGAAAAAGGAGAAGATATAAAAATGACAAAAGGTAGACTACTGAATCTATTATGAAAAGAAAAGATAGGGTAAGTAATGAAAAATTTTTGTCTGAGTTTATCAAATGTTACTGGACTGGACATTATTATAGATAATGGAGTTTTTCACCTGAATCTGTCAAATGTTAATGGACTAGACATCATTAATGTAATCTTGACTGTGTATATTGTATATACTTATTGGATATGATTTTTCTTGTATTAATTATAACCTTTTTTTAAATTTAGACAAAAACAGGGGAAATGTGGTGGGTATTGTGTTCCCTGAAATATTGTGTGTTCCCCGAAATAAACATATCTGGGGTCAGAGAACAGACAGCCACTAGAACAGAGCCAGAAATGGTGGCTAGAAAATGGGAAGAGTAAGCCCTAACAGAAGTTGGGCGGTGGTGGTACACACCTTTAATCCCAGCACTTGGGAGGCAGAGCTAGCCTGATCTCTGAGTTCAAGGCCACTTTAGAAACAGCTAAGCATGGTGACCCACGCCTTTAATCCCAGGGAGTGGGGGCAGAAAGAAAAAGGTATATAAGGCATGAGGACCAGGAACTAAAAAGAAAAAAGCATGTAGTGAGTAAAGCATTCGGCTGGTTAAGCATTCAGGCTTTCGAGCACAGTTCAGCTTAGAGCTATTGGGATGAGGATTCAGAAGCTTCCAGCCTGAGGAAACAGGATCACCTGAGGAACTAGCAAGGTGAGATAGCTGTGGCTTGTTCTGTGTCTCTGATCTTCCAGCATTCACCCCAATAACTGGCCTCAGGTTTGATTTCATTAACAAGTACTTTTAAGATTCCTACTACAAGCATGCACTTGTTACACAGACATACATACAAGCAAAACACTCATAGACATAAAATAAATCTTAAAAATATTTCAAATGGAGGCTTGGGTTCTTTATATTATCAAAAAGAGAGCCAGAGAAATACTACAGTAATGCCTTTGTTTAGGAACCAGCCAGTAAATAAATATTAAACTTAAGTGGCAGGCATAGAGTGTGTTAAATACTGGGAGCTCTTGCTTTTATAGTTCTCATGGTCTTAAGTAGTTGTGTAAGCAGGAAAAGCACATCTCTGTATCTGAGAATTGTAAATGGAGCCTAGCCTTAGAGTTACACATAACTGACAAAAACACATTTTCCCCATTCTTTAAAAAATTATGTGTATTTGTGTGTGGGTACATCCATATGAATGCAGGTACTAGGTGATGCCATTGGTGTTGGGTCTCTGGAGGAAGAGCCACCTGTACTCCAGTCCTCTGCCAGAACAATGTACCCTCTTATTCACGAAGCCACCTCTCATCCTGAGACTGTGCTTCAGCTTTCTCATTTGGAAATTAATGAAAACAGAATCAACTTCAGTAAAATGACAAAATTCAGAGGGCCTGATCCAGCTGGGGGCTCCACAGCCTTTGGTTCATAATTCATGTGCTTCCATTCATTTGGCTATTTGTCCCTGTGCTTTTTGCAATCTTGGATTAAACAATTCACGCTCTTGCAGTCCCTCCTCTTTCTCGACAGTTGGACACCTGGAGCTCCACCTGGGGCCTGGCTGAGGATCTCTGCATCCACTTCCATCAGTTATTGGATGAGAGTTCCAAGACGACTGTTAGGGCGTTTGGCCATCTGATCACCAGACTAGGTCAGATCAGGCTTTCTCTCGACCATTGCCAGCAGTCTACAGAGGATATATCATTGTGGATTTCTGGGGACCTCTCGAGCACTCTGCCTATTCCTGTTCTCATGTGGTCTTCATTTGTCATGGTCTGTTATTCCTCATTCTCCCTTTCTGTTCTTGATCCAGCTGGGATCTCCTGATCCCCTAAGCTTTCTTTCCCTCAAATCTTGCCCTTCATTACTCCCACTGTCATCCAGGTTGTTCATGTAGATCTCATCCATTTCTCTGTCATTGGGTGATCCTTGGGTCTTTCCTAGGGTCCCGTTTTCTAGGTAGCCTCCCTGGAGTTGTGTAGCAGTCTAGTCATCTTTGTTTTACATCTAGTATCCTCCTGTGAGTGAGTACATACCGTGTTTGTCCTTCTGAGTCTGGGTTACCTCACTCAGGATGATTTTTTTCTAGATCCATCCATTTGCCTGCAAACCTCATGATGTCATTGTTTTTCTCTGCTGAGTAGTACTCCATTGTGTATATGTACCATATTTTCTTTATCCATTCTTCAGTTGAAGGGCATCTAGGTTGTTTCTAGGTTCTGGCTATTACAAACAAAGCTGATATGAACATAGCTGAGCAAATGTCCTTGTGGTATGATTGAGCATTCCTTGGGTATATGCCCAAGAGTGCTATAGCTGGGTCTTGGGGGAGATGGATTCCCAAAGGCTGTGGAGCACCCAGCTGGATCAGGCCCTCTGGATAAATGAGACCATTGAATAGCTTGAACTGTTTGGAAGGCATCCAGTCTGTGGGACCAGGATCTGTCCTTAGTGCATGAGCTGGCTGTTTGAAACCTTGGGCTTACACAGGGACACTTTGCTCAGTCTGGAAGGAGGTGACAGGACCTGCCTGTACTGAATTTACCAGGTTTAAATGAATCCCCAGGGGTGCCTTGATCCTGGAGGACATGGGAATGGAGGGGAGGTGCTGGGGGGAAGGCGGGGATGGGGGCGGTAGGGGGGAAGGCGGGGATGGGGGCGGTAGGGGGGAGGACAGGGGAACCCATGGCTGATGTATAAAATTTAAAACACATAATAAAGAAAAAAATTATTTATTTAAAAAAATAACAAAATTCACAAATTAGAGAAATTTTTATTCGGGCTATTGCCACAGGGAGAATTTTTTTTTTTTCCGAGACAGGGTTTCTCTGTGTAGCTCTGCGCCTTTCCTGGAACTCACTCTATAGCCCAGGCTGGTCTCGAACTCACAGAGATCTGCCTGCCCTCTGCCTCCTAAGTGCTGGGATTAAAGGTGTGCGCCACCATGAGAATTCAGGGGAGAATTCTCAAAAAACAACAACACAACAGATGGTTTGTAGACAGAAGGAAACATCAAAGTCATCCATGAGTGGTATGGGAGTCAAAGAAAGTAAGGGAAAGAGCAATATCTGAGAGAATTTGCACAGGGAATGTGGTCCTTTCCAACTAGTTTGGAACCTTACAAAAAGGTGGGGGGAATTTCTCTACAGAATTCAGAGCTCAAAGTTCAGTGTTATCAAGACTTTACATAAAGCCTGACTTGAGGTGATTCTTTTTAGTCTTTTCCTCCAATAGAAGGATGTACAAAATGTGTGTGGGGATTCAGAGAAGGATGTAATAGAGTCACCAGCTAATGAATAGTCAAGGGTCACAAGGGTGACAAATTCCACGACCTTTCCTTTTTATTCCTCACGACTCCTATAAGACTTGTGGGTAAACGGGATTTGACAAATCATCCTGAATACCAAAGATGAATAGTGGTTTGACAGAAACAAGGAAGAAAAGAAAATGTTCCAGGGAGCACTAATCTACTTTCTTGGCAAGAAAAGACATAGAGGCTTAAAAGAACCATGGGCAAGGTACATTTTAGGAGGAGTTGGCTGTGAAAAAGCTCATACAGAGAACTGCTGCAAAGTACAAAAGAGCCAGTCACAGCAATGATATGATAGGCACCTCCTATTTTCTCTGAAGTGCTAAATTGGAAAATAACTTCTGTGAGAAAGATGGAGGCCCAAAATATATTTTAGCCAGTCTGTGAACTCTTGGAAAAGCTTCATTATGTTGTTTCCTTCCTCACAGCTCCAAATCCTAAGGAATTCTTTTGTTTGATTTTTTTTTGGGGGGGGGGGGGGGGGGGGGACGGGGGCGTGGGCAGAGTCTCAAAGTTGTCCAGGATGTTCTGGTGCTCATATGCTGACTTTGACCTCATGCAATCCCACCTCAATTTCCCAGGTACTGAGATTATAGAAGTAAGCCATCAAGGGATCATAAGGAATTTTGCAAGAACAGAAATTATACCTTTGTGTATACTGAAATCAACAGCAGGGAATGCTCAAGAGTTAAAACTCGTACAATTGTAAGCAATGGTAGATAACTGGAGTCCAGACTAAAATCCTCATCACACAGATAAACAAAACAACAAAATAAAACCCAACTCAGGAAAAGGCCAGAGACTTGCCCAAGGCCACACTGATAGTGAAATCTATACTCTCGAGATAATTCTAATGCCACTCATTCTTGCCTTAACTTGCCTTAACTTAACAGGAACATACCAACTTACTTCTTATTAATGTTTTTATTTAACATATAAAATAACGGGTTTCATATTTTATTCGCTCCTCCCTCCCAGTACCATCTTTTTCCAGTCCTGAACCTCTCTCTGTCTCTCTCTCTGTTTTTTTTTTGTTTTTTTTTTTTTCGAAACAGTGTTTCTCTGTGTAGCTTTGCTGCCTTTCCTGGATCTCGCTTTGTAGACCAGGCTGGCCTCGAGCTCACAAGATCCGCCTGGCTCTGCCTCCCGAGTCCTGGGATTAAAGGGGTGTGCCACCACCGCCGGACCCTGAACCTTATACTGTTCTCTTTCCTTCTTCCAAACAGGCTGGTATCAATTTTCTCTGTATCAGTACTTGTCAAGAAAGCAGATTTTGTTCTACTCAATTTTACGTAAATATATGTTATTTTCTCTGTCGTTGTTCTTCAGTGTCCACAGTAGTCTATTGGATTAGGAACTGTTTATGGACATTTAAAAAAAAAAATCAGAATTTAAAGCCTATTACCAGGAAAGTACAGTAATCGAGTACAATTCCTCCGTGGACCGCCAAGGGGCGCAAAGTATTTCTTTTTCTCCTTGCAATCCAGACACACTGGTTTCCGGTTAGGAACAGAAGACGCGGAACGAACAGCCAGGAAACTAGCAGAACCAAGAAGCTGAACACTTGTGGTTCTGGTAAGGATACTTTATGGGAAGAACACTTCCGGCGGCGAAGGAGGGCGTAATTCTGCACGTGGGCCCCGTGTCCCACGTTCCAATTGGCTACCCTAACGCTGAGAGGCGGGCTTGCGTCGGGGTCGCGCTCTCCAATTGGCTGGTGAGGTGGCCGCCGTTTGAAGCGAGGGCAGCACATTAACGAGAAGGTTGTGGAGGCAGGCGACACACGGCGTTCTTCATTTCTGGTGGGAATCTAGGACTAGACCTGGTCTTGGGCCCCAGGGGATGGATCGCGTGTGGCGTGCGTGGGACGGGCAGTCCTTCAAAGAGGACCGGCCTGAGCCGCTGTGTCCTGAGAGTATCGTGGTCTCCTGGCTCAGCAGGGCTGAGTGGGATCAAGTGACGGTTTATCTGTTCTGTGATGATCAGAAATTGCAGCAATACGCGCTGAACCGTATTACAGTGTGGAGGAGCAGGTAAGGCGGCGGTGGGGTCAGCCCTCTTGTCTGGGTGCTGGTGGTGCCTCACTCCTTCCTTGGCTAAGTTTCCCAACAGTCGTATTTTCTATAGCTTCCCCTGAAGCTACAGAAATGGTGCCTCTCTCCCAAGTGCCGGGGGGTGAAGTTGCAGCCAAGCTCTTGTACTCATCCGGGGGATGAAAAATAGGATGCACATCCTAATATTTTTGTATCTGTGAGGTTTAAGCTTTACTTGCCAAATAAAAGGGACCTGAGCCGGAACTAAAGGAGTAGGTTGACATGCTAGGGTGGCTTTCTGAGTCTAGTTAGGGATTGGACTGTGACTCTTTAGGTTAGACGCGGGATTGAGGTAGCTGCTCAGGTCGTTTTAAGTGGGGGAGTGTATCGAGATTTGGGGCTTCTCTACCCGAATAGTTTGAGGGGGAGAGAATGGACTGTGTCCACACAACTGTTGATGAATGTAGCAGTTAAGATGTACGGTGTATCCCAGCCAGCTTCTCACTTCCTTTATTTCTGTTGGATCTCAGGGACTTTACCCTGTCTTCCCCACAGTGTTTTGTATCTCTATGCACTTTTCAGTATGTGATGGGAGGGTAGTGCAACAACCAAGATTCTGTGGTAGAGGGTGGAACAATGTAAGGACTTTTATGATGGTGCTGGACTGTGGCCCTTTAGGTTAGGCAACGATCTGCCCCTGGCAGTGGCTTCTACTGCTGACCTGGTACGATGTAAGCTCATGGATGTAACCGGTGGCTTGGGCACTGATGAACTTAGACTGCTCTATGGCATGGCATTGGTCAGGTAAGACCTGAACGGGGTCAGACTTGGGGGGTGGCTTTGGGAACTGGAGGTGGGTAATCATGGATGAAAAAAGCTTGGCTTCAGGTGCTACCTGAAACAAAAAGCCATGGGTGGGTCTTTGTGTGTGAATCAACCTGTGATTGTTTATCTTGGCCATGACTGTGCTTGTCCACACAATCCTTTCCTCCTTTCCAGAAAGCCTTCTCTCTTCTATTTTTCCCTCCCTTCTGGAATATATGTAGGTCTGTAAATTGATGTGAAATTCAGAACATGTAGGATATTTAGATCCAATCCAGCTTTGACGATCTGATTTTTTTCCCCTTCCCTATTAACTTCTCTTTTTAAAATTATTTGTTTGTTTGTTTGTTTGTTTGTTTGAGACAGGTTTTCTCTGTGTAGTTTTGGTGCCTGTCCTGGATCTCAGTCTGTAGACAAGGCTGGCCTCGAACTCACAGAGATCCACCTTGCTCTGCCTCCTGAATGCTGGGATTAAAGGCGCGCCCCACCACCGCCCAGGTCTCTTAACTTCTCACCAAGAACTTTTTTTTGACACGGTTTCATTATGTGGCCCCTATGGGCCTGCAGCTCACTTTGTGTTTGAGGTTGGCTTCCTACTCCAGGGTGGTCCTCTTGCCTTTGCCTCCCTAGTTGCCATTGTTCCCAGCTCAGGGAAACATTTCTGAGTTGTTCGTTGCTGTAATTTATTGTGAATTGTCCAACCATCTTCCCTTACCCCCGCTACCACCACACATACAGATGGGGGTGGAGTAGGCTCCTTGAACTACCTTTTTTTTCCCTTTTTCTCCCCCTCTGAAAGCTGAACGGTTGCTGAATTGTAGAAGAAGAGACATTAACTGAATCAGTGGTTCTGACAATTTCATACATGTTAGGGGAAGGTTACTCCTGAGTTTTCTCAGCCTTATATAGTTCTGTTCTCCGTCTCGTTGTCTTCCCTTTGTCCTCTGTTTCTGTCATCTATCTGTTCTCCCCATATCATTTGATGTAGTAATTTGTTCTGACATCTATAGCATACTGTGTTCTACCATAATGAGTCATGATTATTCCAGACCAAATTTGTCATGGCCAGAGCAGTGTCTTATTTACCTGTATTGTTTCAGTAACATAGCATATTCCTCAGTAAATGTTGGGGTGGGTAGAAATGTCTCTGCTCTGGCTGACACCAATCATAAGAACAGGCCAGTCAGTAAAAAGATTGTAGGATGTAAGATGTCAGTAACTTCACAAGGAATTTTGAGTAAAACACGGTTTTTTGTTTGTTTGTTTGTTTTGTGTGTGTGTGTGTGTGTGTGTGTGTGTGTGTGGTTTTTGTTGTTTTTTTTTTGTTTTGTTTTTTTTTTTTTTTGTACTCTGCCACATATTTCTCTGCCAACCCAGGTTTGTGAACCTTATCTCGGAGAGGAAGACCAAATGTGCTAACCTCCCCCTCAAGTACCTGGCTCAGGAGGTATGTGTGATAAAATGACATTGCACACTCTCTTTTTCTTAAATGGGTCATGGGGTAACTTATGCAAACAGATTAATCTCATCACTGCCAGGTAGACCCAGTCGGAGCTTCAGACCCTTAGCTTTCAAGTTTTGTGTTGTTGACACGTGACAACACTCATGCATGTATTTTTGTTTGTTTGTTTTTGTTTTTGTTTTTCGAGACAGGGTTTCTCTGTGTAGCTTTGCGCCTTTCCTGGATCTCACTCTGTAGACCAGGCTGGCCTCGAACTCACAGAGATCCGCCTGCCTCTGCCTCCCGAGTGCTGGGATTAAAGACGTGCGCCACCACCGCCTGGCAGCATGTATTGTTATACTTTATTATTTGTCCCTCTCTGCTCTCCTCTCCTGTTCCCCCTCTTTTCTCAAATGTTTGCTTGCATGTCACACGTTATTAGCCTCACATGTTCTTGTCCCTGTCAGTAGAGGCTTCCTCCCTCCCCAACAGTCTGCTTTCTGTATTCATGCCTTAAGCGCGCGCACACACACACACACACACACACACACACACACACACACAGTTTAAATCTAGATTCTGCATATGAAAAAATTGATGAACTAGTTGACTTTCTTTGTTTCACATGCTGATCTCCAATTCCATCTATTTTCCTGAAGATATCATGCTTTCATTTTCCTTCCAGTCGAATAAAAGTCCATTCTGTATATGTCCCATGTTTATCTTCATGTCTGTGTTGATAGACATATGGGCTCATTATATATTGCAGCTATTGTGAATCAGGGTAGCAGTAAACGTGGAAGTGTAAGTATTTCTGTGGTATGTGCCCAGGAGTGGTATAGGCAATACTTTTAATATAATTTTAATTAATTTTTTAGTATGATACTTTTAATTTTAGTTTTTTAGGAACCTCCATATTGATTCTAAAGTGGCCATACCAGTTTACACTCGTTCTAGCAGTGAATATTGGTACTCTTTTTTCCCACCTCCTTACCAGCATTTACTCTTGTCTATTTTCCTAATAGCCATTCTGACTGGGCTGAGATCAAATCTTAAAAATGTTTATTTTTCCTCAATAGCTAAGGCTGTTAAACAGTATTTCAAATATTTATTGACCATGTACATTTCTTCGAGAACTGTATATTAGTACATTAATCGATTGGATAATGTTTTATTGTTTAATTTGGGGGATTCTTTATAGATACTAATGCCTATATGATATACACTCGGTAAATATTTTCTCCTGTTTTCTAAGCTGTGCTCTCTTGGTTTAGTTATTTCTTTCATGTTCAGAAACTTTAAGTGTCATGCAATCCCATTTGTTGAATTTTAGGATTATTTCTTGTGCTGTTGGAGTCCTTACCAGAAAGGTTTTGACTTGACGAAGGAATGTCCAGTTTTAAAGAAGTAGATTACCCCCCATGTTTCTTATAACTTGCATTTCGAGGGGCTTGGCAAGCTCTGGTTGTTTGGAATGGCTCAATGAAAGTGAGGAACCTGACTATACTACTGGGTAGGAACACAAAAGAGGGTAGTAGTCAAAATGTCTGCCCGCCAGGAGCTGGCAATCTAAGAAAAGAAATAGCTCAGCCAAGCAGCAAGAAAATGCCAGGTATTTCTGGCTTGAGTGAGTTGTGTAGGGGCTTTGAGGGTGGGTGTGTTCTTAACTGTGACAAAACTTCTGGAGCTCTTGTGGGAGGCAAGGAATGATAAATGTACCCACGAAGAAGAAAAGGGTAAAGGGAGGCTGAGGAGGTAATTACTAATGCCCATTCAAAGAACTCTCTTGAAGGAGAATGGGTGCAGGTAGTTGCCTTTTCTTATTTTAACACTACTTCCAATGAGCAGTAAAATAATGCATTTTAATCTTGATTATCAGTAAGACTGGAATCTTCACTGGGGGTGGATCATCAGGGTGATTCATCCCTGAGTTTCTACAAGCTTCATTATTTTCTCATTTCTAACTAAACTCATCCTCCACCACTAATCAGGTGAACATTCCAAACTGGGTTGTTGAACTTCGCCACAAACTGACCCACAAGAAAATGCCCCATATAAATGACTGCCGCAGAGGTGAGTGTCAGTGAGTGTGACACCTATCAGAGTTAAGCTCATGGGTCCTGGCTAGGTGGCATTTGGGGAAGGGGGACAGAGAGGAAGATTTTATCTAGTATTAGGACCAGAACTTGGGTGGGATATATCGTAGACTCATTTTGGCTGCAGTATAAGGGGCTTTCACAAGCCTAGTGATCACTATATGTAGTATTTTCATATGGGAAAATCCATGTGTGAAAGTATGAAAAATGAAACCAGGTTTCTATATGGCTTAGCAGTGGACTGTTCTGGTCCTTTTTTAAATTTCAGAGTTATTTTATTTACGTACATGAGTGTGTGTTTGCTGTTTGTCCGTGGGTACCTGTGGAGGCCAGGAGACGTTGCTGGGCCCTTGAAACTAGGGTTACAGGCAGTTGTGAGCCACGTGCTCTGGGCTGGGCACTGGGGTCTGAACCTGGGTTTTCTGCAGGTGCAGCAATTGCTCTTAGCAGATGAGCTGTCTCTGTAGCCTCAGTGTTCTGGTCCTTCTTGATATTTTAATTATAGGGTATTTTTTCCTCTTAAATTTTACTGTGTAGGTAGTTTAGTAGTCTGAAGGGGTGTGTTGAGAGATTTAAACCATAGTGTATGAACTCAGGCATTCTTTTTATATTCATTCCATCTTGATTAAAAATCCCTGATGTCGTCTCTTCCCTTGTAATCAGGAAACTGAGATCTAGAAAAAGAAAGTGACTTGGCTAAGGCCATGTAAGTAGCCGATGTAGCTAGGTTTCAGTTCTCCCATTTACCACCCCTTGCTTTATTTGGCACCCCAGATTCCCACCCCCCCCCACACACACACACACCCAGGAACGATACTAGTGAGTAGGAGAATGCAAAGAACAGGCTAAAGCAAGAGAGGCCCTATGTGGATATTTGAGATTGGAGCCCTGGAGTCATGTCTCTTCCTTAGACTTTGCCATTTATACATACAGAATGAGAGTAGAGGCCCAGAGAGCTGGGGACCTGCTAGTTACTTGCCCATAGTTGGTTCTATGGCATATCCCCCACCCCCACCTCTTCTAGGTTGCAACTTTGTCCTGAGTTGGCTCCAGAAGACATACTGGAGCCGTCAACTGGAGGATACCCTGAAAGAGACCTGGGAGTTGGAAGAGGACCAGATAGAGTCAGAAGAACCTCAGGAAGAGGAAGAGGAAATTATTGTTGATGTAGTGGAAGAGCAACCAGAGCCTCAGGATGATGACAAAGAGGAGGAGTTGGCTGTCGAGGGTGAGGCAAACGATAAGGACAACACAGAGGCAGCTTCTCGCCCAGAACGCTCTCCAAGACATAAGGAGTTGTATGGTAGGTACTCATGTGGGCAAAGAGGGGCCCGGTGCCTAGAACACTCAAGCTTGGCGTCAGTCCTACTTAGTACCCTGATAGAACATTTTCTGTGGGCTGTAGTGAGTCCCAGCCTAAAACATTACTGTTACAAACTGTCTTACTGGGATAGTTTCCATGGTGGAATGGTTATTGCATTTGCCTTACCATTTTTCTTGACTTAGGTGAAGTTCTCGATTTACAGCTCAAGAAATAAGGTACAAGAGGCTCAGAGGCTCAGAGGGAATGGGAGACTGGGCTTCCTCCCCTACTTTCTTCCATTCTGTTTTCAGAGAAAGCACGAGAACTGCTGGTGTCCTATGAAGAGGAGCAGTTTAAGGTAAATGGCCTTGATGCGGTCTGCTGTCACCGCCCCAGCCTTTTCTTCCCTCTTGCCAGCTACCTGAGAGAGAGAGCTTGAGAAAGAATTTGGAAGTGGCAAAGCATGAGGGCACTTCTCAGGGAATTTGGAAGAAAAGTGGCGAAGCACGAAGGTATTTCCCGGAGGGAGTGGGAACTAGCAAGGAGATAAGTAGAGTCTATTCAGATGATCCTGTGAACTGCTAGAAGGGAAAAAGTTTGATGGACCGTCAGCTCTGCTGGTGAGAACTGGAAATGTGCGGCAGTGTAGAGCCCGGTGATTCTCAAGATGACCAGCAGGTGGGGCCTACGAGCTTCCCTAGAGCAGAGGAGACTTAGCTGCACTTTTTATAGAAAGGTTCAGAAACCATTTCGTTTATTCGCCCTTTTTCACAGACAGATTGAAAGCTTGGATGAGAGAAGGGACAGAGTCAGGGTTTTATCCACAGTTCATAATAGAACTAGAATAAGAACCCGAGTCTCAGCAATTCTCTTGCTCCCATAATTCGTTTTTCCCGTTTCTTCCTTACCCTTTGGCCCCCAAATCTCTGCTCTTCTCAAACCATATCCTCCCATTTGACACCTGTATTAGAATATCTGATGAGCGGGAGCCACAGAGGATTTGGAGGGATGAGACTGGGATAGGGAGAAAATGTAGTCATTTATAGCTGCTGGGCCAATAAAGGAGCGGTGGCTTTGTACTGTTCCTTAAGGGCAGTGCCCAGGTACTATGAGAAGGGATCCTGGAGGAATTTGGGGTGGGTTGCTTGGCAGAGTCACAATTCTCATTGACTTTCTCTGCTGTCAGGTGCTGGAGAAATACAGGCATTTACCCCAGGCTGTTAAGGTGTGGAATAACCTTTCCCCACGTGTACAGTGTATCCTGGAAGAACTCAAGGGCATTTCATGGGAGAACAGGTCTGTAACTTGGTAACTCTGGGTTCCCTGTCCTCTGGATAGAGGATAAAAGCCTCATTGAAATTGGTTTCCAAGCCATACCTGGTGATGTAGACCTGTAATTTGAGCTACTTGGGAGGTTGAGGTAGGCAGGTTGCAAATTCATAGCCTGTGCTACGGAATGAGTTCAGAACCAGGCTGGGCAACTTAGTGAGACCCTGTCTCAAAATAATAGTTGAGGGGGGAAAAGTGTCTGGGGATATAGGTCAGCGGTATCGTGCTTGCCTAGTATGTACAATGACCTGAATTCAGTTCTTAGTACCAGAAAGGAAGCACTTGTCATATTCTAGCTAGCTGATCTCTGTTGTAGGAAATGCTAGAGGCAACCCTCCTCCCCTGTATTGGGACTATGTCTTCTGTATGGTCTGCCTCCAGCCCTGCCATCTCCCAGGTTGCCTGCTGTGATTCCTACAACAGCCAAAGTTAGGAATGCCTATAGTCAGGCCTTCCCTAGCAATCCTTTTCCTCTGTCAAATGGGATGTAGCAGTCTTGGCAGATTGAAAAAGGCTTTGAAGCCTGGTGGTGGTGATGCATGCCTTTAATCCCAGCACTCGGGAGGCGGAGGCAAGTGGATCTCTGTGAGTTTGAGGCCAGCCTGGTCTTCAGAGCGAGATCCAGGACAGGCCCCAAAGCTACACAGAGAAACCCTGTCTCGAAAAGCCAAAAAGAAGAAAAAAGGAAAAAGGCTTTGACATCTTAACACCTCTCTACCTAGTGTTGGGATACTGCTAGTCTGTTCTTTCAAACAGCTCTTGGAAGATGTCAGTATCTCTTAGGTGTCATGCCTAGGCATCCTTCTCAGGATGGCTGCTAGAGGCTAAGTTCCCTCCTCTCTCAGTATGGCTGTGTGTCGCCCTGCCCACAAACAATGTTCACTTCAACCAGAGTAGGCGAAAATGTTGCTCTCTCATATTCTGCCTAAATTCAGTTTGAAAGGGATTGGGAGCACTCACTGCCAACAAGCCATGGAGGAAAGCTGGGAGTGTGGTGTGGTTCAGTGGTAGAGCCGTTGTCTGGTATGCCAAAACAGAAGAAAGAAAAGACAAAACCCAAAACTATAGAGGTAATGCTGGCCCTCAAGTGAAGGAAAGCTAAAAGATATCTAAAATGCAGAGTTGAAGAAATCTATACTAGCTCTGATGCGGGTGAGTTTGAATGGACGCTTGTCATGTAAGCTGGGATTATTCCCAGAAGATTAGTTCCAAAAGCTATGGTGCTGTTATGGGTTTTTTGGTTGTCTGTTTTGGTTTTTGAGACAGGGTCTCCCTATATAGCTCTAGCGGGCCTCAAACTCACTGTGTAGACCAGGCTGTCTTGGAACTCAAAGAGAGATTTACTTGTCTGTGCTTTCTGAGTGCTCAGATTAAATGTGTGCACCCCACCATGCTTCCAAAGGCATTTTTATTAGAGTTTGCCCATGCTAGTTCTTGGCTCTATCCTTCAGCAAAAGTCAGAGGGACAGCTTCCCCAGCAGCTGGGAACACCTACCCCTGTGCCCTACATAATAGTATCTGCCTTTTTGTGCTGAGCAGACAGCTGGTAGGCTGCTTTAAGTTCTAGGCTACTTATCTGAGGAGAGGAGGGATGGTTGTTGGAAGGACAATTATTTTCTCAAACTTGGTCTGATGGATAGAAGGAACTGACTATGTTGTCAGCCTTCTAGATAATAGGACATCGTGAAAGCTTATTGATTCCTTCTAGACCTAGTCAGCTTGGAGAGGCTCTTAGCAAGCCAGGAGCTATAGAGAATTCACTGTTGCTGGTTTAGATTTGAGCTAGATGAAGCTGAGAAATTTCCCCTATTGCTGGTGTTTTCAGCCCCTCTAACTTTGGTCTGGGTTCTCAGTACGAAGTCCCGAGTCATATATGAACTAGCAATTGAGTTCCTAACATTTCAACTTCTAGGATCTAAAAGAGGGTAGCTAGTAAGAAAGGAATGTGTAGAGGACAGAGAAAGGGGCAGGAGAAACGGAATATCGTAGGAACTGAGGTCTAACCCAGGCATTAATTTCTTCTGTCAGCCTAAGACTTTTTTTTCCCCTGTGATTTGAGTTACTCAGTCACCACTGCTCTCATTTATGGTCCTTACATCACCATGTGCTTGGTACATGACTGTTCAAAGCCCACTGATTCCAGACTCTGGCTCGGCCCCTCCCCCAGGAGCCTGAAGCCTTATAGCCATTGTCACCTGCTTAGTCTCTCGCCCTGGTACTCTGGCCATTTGAACAGAGACATTAGCTGTTTTGGAAGTGTTGCAGGAATAGGGGAGTCTTCCGTCACTTTGCATTCTAGTGTGTGTTTTTGGGTTTTTGTTTGTTTGTTTGTTTTCTGTCTTTTGGGGGCTGGGATTTAGGCCCTGGGCCTTATGCACACCATGTTAAGTCTTGTACCATTGAGCCCATTAAGTCATTCCAACTTTAAATAACCAGTGAAGCAATGCAGCATATTTGGAAAGGTCACCTTTATTTTCCTTTGAGACTGAGTTTTGCTATGTTACCCAGGGTGGTTCTGAACTTAATGATGCTTTTGCTTCTGCCCCCTGTGCCTCCTGAATAGCTGGGATTGTAGGCATGTGCAACCAACCATGCCTGTCTAAACTACTGTCATTTGCTTTAGGAATGCTGTGCTGGATGCTTTTCTGGATGACGGCTTCCTCATTCCCACTTTTGAGCAGTTGGCAGCTTTGCAGATAGAGTATGAAGGTAGGATCCTGGGTGTTCACTGCAGTCTTAGGGTTCTGTGTTTCTTGTATGGGAACTCCAGAAGTTGGTGGAGTGTGGGGTGGGGTGGGGTGGGGTGGGTTGAAACGTCAGCCCTTTTGGCTGAATGCAATAGGCAGTAGTGGGACTTTCCTTAGATGGCCTTGAATTGGTTAAGGTGGGTTGGGATGGGTAGTGTGGGGGTTTCTTAACACTGTTGTTGTGCCTTGTTAAATATGATTTAGCCACTAGCTAGAGAGCTAGAACAGCAGCATTGGAAGGGCCTTGAGAGGTCATCTAGTCCAACATCCTCATGTTACAGATGGTCAGACTGAGGTCCAGAAAGGGGAAGTTACTGAACCAAAATCACACAGTGAGTTATTGACAAAGCTGAAGTCAGAAACAGAGCTCTTTTTCTTTTATACTTGGTTTTGTATCAGTTGTTGTTTCCCAGATACTAACTGGTTTCTCTTTCCCTGCTGTTCTGCTTTCCTTTCCTCTTGTTCTGCGATGGCAATTCTTGTTGTTGGGACTTGGGTGTGTCTGCTCTTTCTCTTTGGTGTGCATTTTTTCTTCTCTTCCCCACCCCCTCTTGCTGGCTTGCTTTGGTGCTCTTATTCTCTTGCTCTTGGTCCCATTGCCCTTCCCATCCATCAACGGGTATCCCTCACAAACCAGAAAACATCGACTTGAATGACGTCTTGGTGCCAAAGCCATTCTCTCAGTTCTGGCAGCCCCTGCTCAGAGGCCTGCACTCCCAGACCTTCACACAGGCCCTGCTGGAGAGGATGTTCTCAGAGTTGTCTACCTTGGGGAACCGTGGGATCCGGCCTACCTACATCCTTAGATGGACTGTTGAGCTGATTGTGGCCAACACCAAGACTGGTGAGGAAAACTAGTCCCAGGGCATCACAGGCAGTAGTGTAAAGTAACACCATGTGGAGGGAGCAGTTGGGGGACCCAACTCTCAAGCTGGGATTGATTTCCCTGCTCCGTTTCTTCCATTCCTCAGCCTATGTAGGCAGCCGAGTTCTCCCTGAGAAAAGCACGTAGCCCTGCTCATTGCTGCCACTGGAGAGTTACAATGTTTGGTCACATTCCAGGCTTCAGTTCTGTGTCTGAGCATTTGTTTACTGACCACTTTGTCCCTAGGCCTGGAGACTGTTCTGAACACATACCATTGACCTCAAGTTGCTCCATTTCACCCTAGCTTCCTCCAGTACATGAAGACATGTACCAGGTCCCCCTCAACCTTTTTCTTCTCAGAGCCAAGAAAACTGGGCACTCAGGATGCTTTGAGTAGTTGGAAAATTCAGGGGGGAGAGAGATTGAGCCTAATTTTGAGGTGGAGGACTGGGTGGAGGACTCACATGGCTTTTTATCTTAAGCCTCTTCATTTTCTTTCAGGACGGAATGCTCGGAGGTTTTCTGCAAGCCAGTGGGAAGCAAGAAAGAGCTGGAGGCTATTCAACTGTTCTTCTGCCCTTGAGTGGCCCCAGGTGGTTGAGTCCTGCTTGGGCTCACCTTGCTGGGCCAGCCCCCAACTCCTTCAGCTGTAAGTCTTAATTCCGTCTGGTAGTAGAGAGAATGGCTCAGGAAGCCCCGGGGCCTCACAGCATTAGATCGGCTGAATTGGAAGACTCTATCTTGGTATCCCATTCCTTCCAGTAACAGATGGGAGAACGGAGTCTAGAAAGGGGAGGGGTAGGGTACTGCTGCCTATGGTTATTCAGTTTAAGACTTGGCTACACTGAGTCTGTGTGAGAATGCTTAGCATAGTGGCCTGCCCAGAGTAAGTGCATGCTAAATGGTAGCTGATGTTTATTATTGAACCCAGGTCTCCTGGTTCCGAGCCCAGTGCTATTTCCTCTATTTGCTTCCCAAAGTATACCTTTGATAGTTACTCCACAATCCCCAGGGCCTTCTTAGCAGAATGAAGGTTTATCCTGACATCCAACTCTATTTGTGTTTCTGGATGAATATGTTATGGTAACCACATGTCTTTCGCGTCCCCTTAACTCAGTTCTCTCTAGGTTGTGTGGTCAATTGGAGTGCTGTTTTGATTCCTGTAAAGATCTGTGGTTGTGTTCCTTTCCCTCTCTGTCAGTCTCTGGCGCTAAGCTACCTCCCTCATTCTCCTGGAAGCCTTTAGTACCCGAGGATTCTCTTCCTGCTTTCTGGAGCAGTATTGTTTCATTTGAGTGACCCATTTGACCTTGCATTTTCTCAACTCCAGACATCTACATGGTCCACCTTATACAGCAGCACAGTTCCATTATTCAGAGCTTTGCTCTGAAAGCTAACATCCCAGTATCCTACTTGGTGACCACCATGTCTTGGCCTTTTGTTTTTCACCCTCCCATCCCTTGACAGTGCTTTTGACCTGTGTCCCAACCTCCATCCCTTTAGTTCTTTCCTTCCTCTTGCTTCTTCAGCCTTGTCTGTAGTTAGTCATGTCCCTCATCCTTAGCACCTTCTGTTCTAGTGATCCTTCAGCATTGTCTTACTTGCCAACTCTCAAGCTGGGATTGATTTCCCTGCTCCGTTTCTTCCATTCCTCAGCCTGTGTAGGCAGCCGAGTTCTCCCTGAGAAAAGCACATAGCCCTGCTCATTGCTGCCACTGGAGAGTTACAATGTTTGGTCACATTCCAGGCTTCAGTTCTGTGTCTGAGCATTTGTTTACTGACCACTTTGTCCCCAGGCCTGGAGACTGTTCAGAACACATACCATTGACCTCAAGTCGCTCCATTTCACCCTAGCTTCCTCCAGTACATGAAGACATGTACCAGGTCCCCCTCAACCTGAGTTGAGTCTTCTTCAGTGATCTGTCTCTGTGGTCAACGTCACTGATCTTCAGTTTGAGATGGCCTTGCACTGCATCAAACAAAACCCGTTCTTCTGTCTGCATTGTTGGGGCCCACCACAGTTTCTCTTTTGTTTAGCTGGCTCTTCTTACCCTTTATGAACGTGTCTGAGTTTTTTCTTCCATCTTCAAAGAGTAATAACACCAGCAACATCTGCTTTGACCATGCATATTTTTGTTGCCTTCTTACCAGCTTGGCACTTTTTCTTTTCCTTATCTCCAAAAAGTGGTTCTCACTCATCATCTCGATTTTATCACTCCTCTTTTCCTCCTTAACCTGGTGCAGTTTTGTTGGTACTCAGTCCCAAAGCTGCCTTGATCTAATTATCCAAACCAGGTCTCATTAATTTCTGTATCTGCTACATTAATGCTGAATGCCACACCCTCCTAGAAATGCCAGGGCTTATTTCTGGACCATATAAACTGCTCACCCTACATCTCCTTAGTCTAGTCCTTTTCTTCTGCAGTTCAGATTCCTCTGCTCAACTGCATGTTCAACATCTGCCTTTGGATGGGCAGTCCAATGGCAGAGGTACCTTCCCTTACTGTTACAGATCTCATTGGTGGTGGAACGGTCTATCCTTGGTTGACTCCTCCATATTTTCCAAATTTGGGGTTTATGTTGCCATGTCTACTCCTCCCCACCCCTGTGTCTTCTTCCCTCTCCTAGACTGAGCTTTGCAAGGGCAAGAGCTCTGCATCAGCTCTCTGTACTCCAGCATATCACACAAATCCAGGCACCAAACAGGCCTTAGTAAATGCCATTGGACTGAATGAAATGTCCCTTACTGTCACCTTTCCAGCAGTGTGTGTGTTGGTAGCGTATGACCAGATGTCTGAGGAATGGGTGAAGTGGGAGACTGGATGCCAAGACATGCCAAGACTGTGTTAGTTTCCTGATTCATCTGTTTGGTCCAGAAATGTTTCTTGAACCCCTAGTGGCATCTGGGCTACAGTCCTATTAATAAACTAAAATGTGGCCTTATAGACAAATTTAGCCAAGGCAACTTTATATGGGACCAAGCTGTATAGCCACGTTGTCAGATGTGTGACCTCTGGACTATAGGTTAAGTGACAGGATTAAGAAATGGGGAAGCAACTTAGCAGTTTCTGGAGGAGTCAGGCTAGAACATCAAAGGAGAAACATTTCCACATTTCAAGAAGAGAAAAACGAAGTTTCAGAAGTGTAGAAGGAATATAGGATGTGTATGCACTTGGGGGAGGGAGTGAAAAGCACAATGGAGAGGTTTGACTAGATGGCCTTCAAGGTACTTTCCAATCCCAAGTGCCTGCAGAGTGGAAGCTGCTGGTCTTGGAGACGTCTGGACCACAGAGATCTTCTCCCAGCCCAAGCATATCAGAGGGCTGTGACACATGCCAGCAGTAACAGTGGCTCCCGTGGATATGATTCCTTGTGCACAGATCCTACCTTTCTCAGATAATCAATGAGTTTACATCTGATCACCCATTCTAAAGAGTGGGAAATAGAGGGGTTGTGCCTAGGTATGCTGCAGTTAGGACCAAAAACCTCTGTAGCCTGTCGTTAGGTCGAGGTTTTCCATAATGTTCCACATGGATTGAAATATGGCAGAAAACCTGTTACTACTATGTGATTATAGAACTCTTGTTTTTTTTCATAGAAAATATAAAAGATACCATTGATAATTAAGTTTCAGGCATCATGTTTCCTTTTTTACTACACTCTTTCCTTTAATTTCATACAACAATCTTGGGAGGTGGAAGTATAATACAATTTGACAGATAAGGTATCTAGGCACTGAGGATCAAAGTACCTTAAAAATCACAGTGGTTTGTTGATAATGGATGAGAATCGAGGCCTGAGTTTTATGGGTCTAAACACGAGCCCAAACCCATGACTTCAGTCCCAGGCTGTGACAGGCATACTCAGGAAGGAGGCACATTTTATGATTCCTATCAGCACAGCACCTAATGGGCAGGCTGGAAGCTGGGGATAGCGGCCGGGTAATGAGCAGCAGTGACAGGGCATCTTGCCAACATCAAGTGCCTGGGGATATTTATTATTGATCACACTAATGGACGACAGTAAGAGGGTAAGGTTTCTTCCTGGCTTTTCCTCACATAAAAAGTTGTAAGCATTTCAGGAGCTTCCCCCAGCCAGGCGATCAATTCAATTTGAACCAGTGTCCTCTTGGAATATGAAGTGAGTCTTGCCAACAGGGACTCTCAGTCTAGTCAGTAGATCCCAGCTCTGTCCCCAAAGACCAGTGGCCAGCCACATGTGACCAGTCTGCATGCAAAGCATGTGTGGTTTGCACTCTACACTTCCAGAAGGGTCTGCCCCATCCCTCCATCCTGCTGTGTGTGCCACAGTGCCGGCTCCCTCATAGGGGCCAGGCTCTGTGAGGTGTGCTCACCCTCATCCTCCCCAGCACCTCTGTATCTGTCAGTGGTTTTGTTGTTAGCACCATGTGTTATGTGCAGAGTACCATCTTGTTGAATTCTCCTCTGTTGGACCCTTCCCGTTGGTCACCAAGCCATGCTCTTTGTGTGTCTGTCCTTTACAGCTTCCTCCTTGCCATGTCTACCAACAGTCCCTTAGGTCCTCCCTAACCAACTGTCTTGAATAGTGAAAACAGGTGCCTCCCTGGTCTTCCTGCCTCTAGGCTGCCCTGCCCTGGCCAGCCTCCATGTGGTTACCGTGGTGATCTTCAGGAATGGCGACTTTGACCTGTCCTGAGAGTTGGCAGGTGGCCTGCCCCACGATGCACACACTTCCCTTCCCAGCCTTCTTTACTTCCCACAGCTCTTCAGCACAGGCCTTGCCCTCTAGCCAGGCCACTCTGGCCACAGGCAGTGTGCTCCCTCTTGTCCCTGGGCCACCTGGGCCTCACCTACATGAAGCCCTCCCCAGTCTCTGCTCCCTCCTTGGACTTTCTGCTTCCCCTTATCTCCTCTAGCACGCCCAGCCAATTCATGGTGCTCATCAGGCCTCCCTTCCACACTCGCTTTGTCTCGTCAACTGCTGCTGTTTTCTTTCTTTCCCTGCATTCCAGGCTGGGCTGTAGCTGTTCCCATAAGGAATCACACATTGTGTTCCATGCAGAAGAAGCCCAGCAACACACCCCCTACCACATATCCTTGACCCTCAGGACAGATTCCTCAGTTAGGCCCAAAGGAGAGAATGTTCTCCCATTCTGATTTCCAGCCCCGTATGCCCATTTTGGCTAGTTTATATATATATATATATATGGAGTGTTTCAGTGCAGACTAGTAGCTGTCACTCATTGCCTGTCACTGTGTGGCAGACACTCTGCTAGGCATTCTCGGTGAGCATTGTTCTTATTTCCTCCTCCCCCAAACCCTAGAAATTAGATTCCGTTACTGTCTTCATTTGATGAGAATAGAAGTAAAGCTGTAGCAGAGAGCCCAACTGGTGTACAAGGTCCTGTTTTGCATTCTCTCTGCTCTGTTGTGCTGCCTTTCAGAGGCAGGTGTGGAAGTTCAGAGAGTAAATTGAAACCCCAGTGTTGGGCTGTGAAGTGACTTGAGACCTTGACCTTTTCATACTCCATCCTTTAATTCGCTTAGAGTCTTCAAAGCCATGGGACAGGTCTTGCCAGATGGGGAGCAGGAGAAGCTGCTGCGAGTCTGCTCCATTTATACTCAGAATGGAGAGAATGGTGCGGCCAAGGCAAGCACAGGTTCCTCTTCCACTGGGAAAAGTCCGTACACATTGGATACCTTACACCAGGACCTAAAACCATCAGGTGCCGACTGTGAGTCTGGAGAAAATACTCAGCAGAAGGAGCAAGGCAGCCTGAAGGATGCCAAGCAAGGGGAAGGCAAAGAGAAGGAGGAGCAGGAGCAGGAGCAGGAGCAGGAGGAGAATGAGGAGGAGCAGGAGGAGAATGAGGAAGAGGAACGAAAGGACTTTCAAGATCAGATGGAGGAAGATGTAGAGGAAAGTGATGACTTCGCAGTGGAAGAAGAGGAAGTGGATGACGATGATGATGATGACGATGACGACGACGATGATGAAGATGATGAAGAAGATAGAATGGAGTTGGGGGCTTTCTCTCTCATGAAGGAGTCCTACATTTTTGAGAATACTAGGACCATTTCCCGGAAAAGAGAAGCTTTGCAGGGTTCAGCATGGCAAGTAAGCTCTGGTAAGTAGCCCCTAAACCCACTTACTTTCTTCTTTCATTGATTCCCCCCGTTCTTGCTTGGCCCCTCTGCTTTCAGTCTCCCTCTCCCACCTCTCCTAAGGTTGAATGTCACAATGTAACCTCAGACTTGAGATCCTGTGGCCTTGGCCTTCTGAGTGCATGCCCCACTGTCCTCAGCCTTAACTCTTTGAGATGGAGGTCTCACTATGTTGCCTACACTGCTGTTGTTCTTTTGGGTTCAATTGACCCCTATTTCAGCTTCCTGAGTAGGTAGAGTTATAGTTTCATACCACTGTGTTGTTCTGCTGGCTGACTCTTGAGGCTTTCTTTCACCCTAGAGAATAGATGAGAAAGGAACAAGATATAGATAGTATATAGTAGGTAACCGGATACATGAATGGCAAGTGGCTTCTCTCTTAGACTGGAGTATATAAGCATCAGGGACCACTGTCAGACTGATCACACTTTCATATAAGTAGCACATAAAAGTACCTGTGTGTGATCTCTGGGCAGTAAGAGCAAAAGAATATGATAGGCAGGGGCCATATATGCATTAGGGCACATGCTTTTGTGTATACTAAGAGTGCTTTCTGTGTACACATGGAGGCTGACTCGTGGTAACTGGAGACAAGATCAAAAGAAAATAGAGTGGTTCAGATTTCAGGTGTTCATCCAAGTCTATGAGATTGAAGCCCAGAGGGGATGCAGGGGAGGCTTGGTGATGGAGAATGGGGAGTGGGGTGCTCGAATCTGCTTCTCTGAGGGTAGTCTTTGGAATGAGTTCATTTAGTTTAAGGAGGAGGAGCCTTAAGGAAAGCAGACATGGAGCAACTAGAACAGTCAATATGTGGTGGGACATATCTGCATACACAAGGGAACTAGAAGCAGGGCATGGTCTGTGTACCAAAGCATGGCAGAAGGAAGGAAAACAGCAGCCAGTTAAGTAAGATAGACTAAGAAGTGTCAGTGAAGGAGCCATGGGGAGAGCTGTAGCCTTTGCCCCATGAAGACAGGTGTGGAAGAGGTGTGGTATTATAAAAACTCTTCAGTAGGAGAGCCAGAGGTGAGTGAGCTGTGTGTGTGTGTGTGTGTGTGTGTGTGTGTGTGTGTGTCCACATCTGATAGGTAAATCATGACATAGTTACAGAAAAATATCTTAGGACAAAGAAGGCTGAAGTTGGGGGTCTTTGTAAATAGCTAAAGGGAGAGGAACCGGCACAGGAACAGTTGGTTATATCTGTGGGGTGAGGTAGGGTGGGGTTAGATGTGGGTGGGAGAGAAAAGTAGGGGCAGTGAAGAGAATCTCAAATAGGCCATAGTGTTATATATGTTGTCTGAAGAGAAAGCAGAATCAGCTAAGAACCATGAGATCCAGAAGGGAAGGTGGGATCCTATGGAGGGGTTTATGACTAGGAAGTGAGAGCCATTTAGAATTGGCTCTGTGCTGTCACTGAGGGGACATGTACAAGGATGCCAGGCTAAAGAGATATGGGTAATAATATACATAGGTTTGGGAATGTTAGTGATGCTAGATAGAACCGGTGGGGGTGACCCTTGTGTGTGAAGATATCTGTGTTATTGGGTGATAAAGATCATTAAGATAGATAAAAGTTCTTATAAGGGCCAGGATTACGGAGATGTACAGATAGAGGGATAGCTCTTTTCTTTTTATATGTACAATTCTGAGGATCAAACCCAGGAAATGCTCAGACTAGGCAAGTGCTCTTCTTTTTTAAAATTGACATATAATTGTGTATATTTATGAGATACAGTATGATATTTGATACATAAGGAACAATCCTCCTTGAGTGACTTCTGTGGTTTTTGCATAACAAATTGATCCAAGGCTTAAATGTCATACATCCAGAGGCATAGTGACAGGGAGAATTAGGTTTCATCCCAAAGTGAAGCATCTTCATGTATGTATGCTTTGGGGCGGTTGTGGATTATGAATTAGGAAAAATTATGCTATTAAGTCCTTCCCTCCCCACCTTGCTCACATTCCTCCTTCTCCTCTCCTTTCTTCCTCTGTGTGTGTGTCTGTCTGTCTGCCTGCCTGCCTGCCTGCCTGCCTGCCGGTCTGTCTGTCTGTCTCTGTGTATGTGTGTGAAGAAACAGGGACATAGAGATTTCTGGAGTTTGCACCTATTTGGAGTTGTGGGAGGCATGGAGTGGAGTAGGAGACATTCATTAAGTGGGATGTATATGCTTCTGCACATATCCTTGGAAGGTAGAAAATATGATCTTTCTGTGTATCGGTGGGAGTGATAACCTTGTACAGTGCATGGGGAGCGTGTAACTTCTGAAATAGTATATCCACCCTTAAGGGTGTGCCTGTGTATTTTTGGGCAAGGCCACTAAGAAAGGATATGGCATTAAACACATCATTGGGGGTATAGCTGTATAAATAATTTCGATCACTCAGATAATCCTCAGTATTGGTGGGTATGGAGAGGGCATGCTGTGAGAATTCTGATATTTCCACTAACTAATGCATTGATACAGCCACATCTGAAGATGTCTTTGTTTTTGTAGTGATCTACCTGAGAAGAATGTGAGAAGGAACAAAAATATCTGTAGCTATGTGTATGTGTATAATGTAAGCACATGCCGGTAAGAATTATAAAGTGCTAAGGTGATGGAGTGCTAAGATGTACAGAGGGGTATTCTTGAGAAGTGGTAACAGTGAGGACAGAGTCTAGGGATATGTAGAAAGCCTACGCTGAATTGCTTAAGAGAGTTGGGTAGGTAGACTGGAGGTGGGGCAGGGGTGTGTGTGTGAGCCTGAGTACCAGTAGGAAAACCAGCTCATCAGCCACTTTTTTTTCTGGAAATATTTGTATTTAATATTTTTAAATTAATCTTTTAAGTTTTCATGAAAATATACATTGTATGTTTTAACATTTACGTATTCGCCATCATACCTCCCTATCATTTTGTATTCCTCTTTCATTAGTTCACCTCATTTCCCTAGACAGCTAATATGTGTACTTTGATGTCAGACATATAGTACATGATTTCACGCATCTATATAAGATTTAGAAACCACAATTGAGAGAAAGCCTGATATTTTTCTTTCTGAGATTGGCTTACTTAATATGGTTTTCTGCAGTTGCATTCATTTTCTTTCAAAGGTGGCTTAGTTCTTTAGATGTGGGAGCCCATTTTCAGGTTCCTAGTGGCTTTACCCAGCAGGTCCGCATAGAGGATGATTGGACCACAGGCCTGAGTGCAGGTGTCTGAGAAGGTCTGCACTGGGCTGTGCTGGGGGAGGTCTTTTGCTCCACCCCTTGGCATCTCTATAAATACCCTGGGGCAGAGACAGTCGGGGCTGTTGGAATAGGTTCCAGGCCCTCTCAAGGCTATCCTGTATTTCCTATCTGTTTATCTCCGCACTAAAAATCCTTCTATCTAATATTTCCTGCTGCTCACACTCAAGAAAGCTCTGGGGAGCTGTGGAGTTGTGGGGTTGGTGGGTAAATTTCCCGCAGAATGGCACCTGAACTGGGACTAAAAAAAAAAAGAAAAAAGGGAGGAGGCCTGAGGGCCGGGCCGTCTAGAGGAGGCCCATCCACTGCCACGCACTCGGGCGCATGGTCGGCGGTGATGCCCTCCGCCCTTGTCTCAGCTGGCCCAGGACACCAGGAGAGGCAAGGAGGTGGAGGTAGGGCACCAGTATGCACGAACGAGTGAACCAAACAGACAGTTTCAATCACTTCCAGATAACCAGCAGAAACTGCTTCCTCAGTTTTCTCTTCACTTGGACAAGATCTGGAAATGCATTGACCATAATCAGGAGATACTGCTGACCATTGTGAATGATTGCATACATATGTTTGAAAATAAAGAATATGGAGAAGATGGCAATGGAAAGATTATGCCAGCATCTACATTTGACATGGATAAGTTAAAGTCTACATTGAAACAGTTTGTTAGAGACTGGAGTGAAACTGGGAAAACAGAAAGGGATGCCTGCTATAAGCCAATTATAAAAGAAATTATAAAAAACTTTCCAAAAGAGAGATGGGATTCTTCTAAAGTAAATATTCTGGTACCTGGTGCTGGACTAGGAAGATTGGCCTGGGAAATAGCTATGCTAGGTTATGCTTGTCAAGGAAATGGAGTTTTTTTATGCTCTTTTCTTCCAACTTTGTACTCAACAGATGTTCTGAAATTAACAAATATAAACTTTATCCCTGGATCAATCAGTTTAGCAATAATGGGAGATCAGCCGATCAGATTCGACCCATTTTTTTTCCTGATGTTGACCCCCACAGTCTTCTTCCAGGTTCTAACTTTTCGATGATAGCAGGAGACTTCCAGGAGACTTACTCAGAATGCAATACTTGGGACTGTATTGCCACCTGCTTCTTCATAGATACAGCTCACAATGTAATTGATTATATTGATACGATATGGAGAATACTCAAGCCAGGTGGAATTTGGATAAACCTTGGTCCTCTGCTGTACCATTTTGAAAATCTGGCCAATGGTCTATATAGTTGAGCTATGAGGATATTAAAAATGTTGTTCTTCAGTATGGATTCCAGCTGGAGGTGGAAAAGAATCTGTATTGTCAACATATACTGTGAATGATCTCTCTATGATGAAATATTACTATGAATGTGTTTTGTTTGTGGTCCGGAAACCACAGTAATGGTCTTAAGTGATATTTCCCAGAAAAAGGTTAATATGAACAAATGCTGAAATAAACAACTCACAGTCAACTATCAGTGACAACAGGACACAACCTCAAATCAGTGGTGCCTTCTTATTCCTAACAAAATTTAGAAAGTGTCTATTTTCTTAATATCTATTGCCTTTTTCAGAAACATACTATACCATGCAGATTCATACTGCACAAGAAAAAAAAATGGAGAAAATATTTCCAATGCAGATATGTAATAGAGGAAATATCTTCAAGTACTTTTTTCTTTGAAGCCCAGAATTGTCTGTCTTTAAGAAAATAAACCTAAATTCCAGTCTTCATGAAGCTGTTGCAAGTTTGCCATATTAATGACTAATAATGCTAAAGTCCATACTAATCTCCTTTTTGGGTTTTACATTGCCTGTGCTACTTTTAGAAGAGTCTAAGGATCCTCTGACATATTTAGCATCTGGAACTGGAACTTTGTTTTCATTGGACCTACATAATCTATACTTAAAGAATTTTGAAACCATTCTTTCAAATGTTTCATTAAAATTTGGTTGTTTTTCCCCCCCTTAACCTCAGCTGAATTTAGAGAGGCATCGGATATGTCTTCTGTGGAGTATTTATTCAGTTGTATCACAGGTGAAAATTCAATGAAATACATCAACAGAGAAATTCAGTCTTTATCCATGCTAAACTGAATCTTAACAGAAACTCCTGGATCCCTTTGAAATGTATAAGATATAAACATTCAGAGACACAAAAATTTTTTCTTTCTTTTTTTTAAAGCAGTGTTAAATAACTGGAAAAGTAAGAATACGATCTGCCCATCTGAAACATAACTTCAAATTAGAAATGAGTTGTAAAGTTTGTCAGTGTAATGTTTACAATGATGTCTTTTATTAAGTATGTGGCTTATGAGAGCAAGAACTTTTTTTTTTAGTTAAAGTGTATTTTAGTAAAAGCTGTCATGATAGGATTAACGTGAGACGTTTGAGTATGAAATTCAAGGATAAGTTAATGCCATGGTCTGTGTCTTCAGTATCCTAGGCAGCAGCTATTCATGAAATTTCAGATGAATAACAGATTTGTCCCCAATAGAGTTGGAGTTTAAACAGTGTGTGTGCTGCTTTAATTTTCTACCTCTAGGGAGGGCTGTTTGGGAGGGAGTTTTCCTTGTTGCTGTTAATTTTAACATTGGTTATTCTGTTTCCATTAGCTAGGAAAGCAAAGATGACTAATACTTTAACTTCTACAAGAAAAGAGAGCTCTTGCTGAATATTTCACAGATGGCTGTGACCTCTGACATTTGGCTTAGATGGATTTAATATATGTGGTGGTCAAACTGCCCTGTTGCCATGCTTTAATAGGAAGCCTTACTGTGTGTCCTCAGGCCTTTGTGGTGTTTAGGTTGGGGCGTCTGTAGGCTCTGCGCTTTCTGGTTGCAGGAGTTCTACACAGAGTGGGACTTTGTCTCATCTGCCCTCCCCGATGCAGAACATGGCTCCATGGAATGAATTTTACTTTGGCTGTGTACATACATAGTCTACTTACCTTTTAAAATTATTTCTTGCCGGGCGGTGGTGGCGCACACCTTTAATCCCAGCACTCAGGAGGCAGAGCCAGGCAGATCTCTGTGAGTTTGAGGCCAGCCTGGTCTACAGAGCAAGATCCAGGAAAGGCTCCAAAGCTACAGAGAAACCCTGTCTCGAAAACAAACAAACAAAACAAAACAATTATTTCTTGTTCTTCCAGTGTTCAGTACTTCATAAATGTTCATTTGGTAAAGAAATTCTCATTATTTACTATTTGCAAGGGTGAAAAAAATCTCCCATAATTATTTTTTTTAACGAAAAAAAATTAAAGAAATGTATTTTAAAAGACATTCATTGAAGAGCAAGGAATGCATGTTTTGGTTTTTTGTTTGTTTTTAGTTGCTATTTAGGAATGCTTTTTTTCATTTTGTAGTTTTTTTTTTTTTTTTTAATAGTCTGGTTTTGTTTTGCTTACAAAGGCAAGAACGGACTGACACCACTGGGTTGGTTTTGTTACCTAAAGTTTTTCTTCTTCTCTGTCATGTTTTACTCTTTAATACTATTACTTACATTTCTAAATTATGTATTTTACCTAACTCTGAAATCAGTTATTTCATTTATTTTTAGTTTTCCTCATATCATGAATGTTTTAAAAATATTCCTTATAAATTTGCATCACTCTTTTCTCTTGCGGAAGTTAATATATTCTAAATGTGGAAATGTGGTATAAATCAATAATAGAAGTGTCACTGGAGGAGCTTAGTTTTGTATTTTTTTATATTTAGGTTTATTGAAGTGTGTAATCCTTAAGTTCTTTTTCTTAAATTTGCTCTGTACACCAATGTTTTCATCTTCATAAGGTGATCATGTGCTTGCTGTTTTTAAATTTCGACTTTCTGAGGTGGTGCAAATTTAGGTTCTGATCAATGAGCAAGATAGAGCATATAAAATATACAGAGAAGCTGCAGAAATAATCAAGTTTGAGAACTGTAAAGTATATGGTATTTATGTAATTCATATTCTAAACATTGCCAGAAGGCTGAATTGGAAGCTTCATGTCTGCATGAAATTTCCTATATTTTTAATGTGTATATGAACTTAATTTTTCTTAAATATTAAAGTCTGCCAATTGCTATAACAGTTAAAAAAAGAAAAAAAAAGGGACTAAAGACAAATGAGCAGGAACTAAAGACAAAGTAATAAGGACTAAAGACAAAAGAAAATAATAGTTATTACAGAGTTTTTGGAGAAAGTGCATTGTCAGATTCTTCCAGTGGAAAAAAAAAGGGACATGTCCGGTGTTGTAATGGAGTGTGTGTGTGTGTATTAAGGGCAGGGGTTTTTATCCTTGAGAAAAAAGGAAAAAATGAACTGGAAGAATGTCCCATGTTGCAGTGCAAAAATCTTTTCTATTAAAATTTCTATCTTCTATCTCTTAATTTCTTTCTGTGAGAAATAAGTATAAGGTATAGTGTAGTAATGTAGGAAAAACTTAGAAGTGTAAGATTGTGTAGAAAAAAATTAAGATAAGTAAGGCAACTAGACAGAAAAACTTCAATTTTCTAATTTGGGGGGCTATGAACACAAACTGGAAATAAATCTTTCTTTGAGCTTTATGTGTAGTTTAAAAAAAGCTCTTTGAGCTTATTGTGCAGAAAACAGTTTCCTATGAAAGCTTTTGGTCTGGGGACAGCTGAAATACTAAGTCCAAGCGGCAGGAGAAAGTGATTTCTCCCTGAGGCAAAAATGCCGGTGTAAGAAGCCAAAAAGTTTAAAGTTCGGAAGTTTTGGGGAGAGTTGGTCTTTCTCTCTCTTGGGAAAAAAAAATCTTTCTCTTAAACTAAAAGCTCTTCTTGGAAAACTTGGGGGAAAGATCTCTCTATAAAGCCTTAATCTGTAACATGAATCTTATTAATGAAATCAAACCTGAGTCCAGTTATTGGGGTGACTGCTGGAAGATCAGAGAAGCAGAACAAGCCACAGCTACTTCACCTCGCCAGTTCCTCAGCCGGTCTTGTTTCCTCAGACTGAAGCTTCTTGAGTCCTCATCCAGAATGAATCTCAGCTGAACTGTGTTACTCCAAAGCCTAAAAACTTAACCAACCAAAATGCTGAACCACCCAGATGCTTTTAATTTCTGGTCTTCACGCCTTATATATCTTTCTACTTTCTGCCATCACTCCCTGGGATTAAAGGCGTGTGTCACCATGCCTGGCTGTTTCTAATGTGGCCTTGAACTCAGAGATCCAGAGATATTTGTGTCTTTGGAATGCTAGGATTAAAGGCGTGTGCTACCACTGCCTATCCTCACGTTTAATATTGTGGCCATCCTGTTCTCTGACCCCAGATAAGTTTATTTCGGGGAACACAATATCACCACATTAATCTTTCTCAAACTAAAAGCTCCCAATGTCCTGTAGTTGAAAACTCAAAATGCTTAGTTCAAATCTCCCATTGCAAAAGCAAAAACTTCTAAAGCAAGTCAGGTAAAAGAACCATAAGTTGACTTTCAGACCCCAAAAGAACTATGGGAAATGAAGTCCATAAGCTAGCTCCTAACAGCAAACTGATGTAAGAGAAATGCATTCTGGGAAAGGTAGTTTTTCCGGCGAAATGGCCCTGAAACACTTGTCGGCTCAAAAATATGTTCATAGTAAACTTAAAATACAGCTTTTAAAAGGTAAGAAGGAAAGTCATCTAAGAGTTTGTTGAATGTCAGATCCACTGAAAAAATAAAAATTGAAAGGATACAACTCAGAGAGCCTCTCTTTTTTTGGCACCTTTGCGGAAAATACCTTATTTTCCCTAATAGTTGTGCAGTAAATTTTTGCTGGGAGCTTCAACGGGAATTTCATTCTCATCTCGAAGTGATTAATTTGGGTAAAGGGATGGCCTCTAACTAGAAACTGTCAAACCACTTTAAAATCCTTAAAACAAGGGAAAGCAGTTTATACACTGAACATTGTTTTAGATATGAAGAAACATGGAAAATTTAAAAAAGTTCTTTACCTCTTAAACAACATGCTGAATGATTCCTTTGCAAATCTAATAAGGAGACAAATAGGCATTCAAAAAGAAATGACTACTTTATAGATGGGAGCAAACTTCAGAAAATCTGTCTTTAAAAATAGTTGCTTCGGGTTGGGGATTTAGCTCAGTGGTAGAGCGCTTGCCTAGCAAGAGCAAGACCCTAGGTTCAGTCCTCAGCTCCACAAAAAAAAAAAAAAAAAAAAGGTTGCTTCACACCTAAAAGTTCCTTATAAGAAATCAGTGCTAAATATCACAGCTGCTAACATCAGGGGTTAAAGCTAATGAAGTGAAAATACTAGATCCTGAAAATGCTTTTTCTCAGAGTTAAGCTAATTGGAGGATATGTTTCATGAAAGAACACCTATGTTCTTAACTTTGAATAGTAGCAGTTTTAGTGAAAATATTAGGCTAATAAAAATCTATCAGAAACATCACCGTTGTTAAAGAACTGAAGGCAATTAAAAAATTAAGAAGGGGGAAAATTGTATCAGAGTTTGGTGATGAGTGTAAAAAGCAACTGAATCAATTTTCATGATATTAAGTAGGAGAATAAAGAGGCTTCCAGACTGCTGAGGAGTTTGAGACTATTGTAACTAAGTTTCAGCAGTGTCTTCAGACCTGTTGAAAGCTGCAGGTTTGGAACCTCACTCCAATTTAGACCACTATCCTCTCCTGTTGGGAAATTGACTGTTAATGGAATGACTAGCTAAGCAATTCAGAAACAGAATATTCCTTACAAGGTTTTTTTTTTTTTTCTTCCTTTTTGGGTTTGCTGTAAACTGTGATAGCTCTTAATAGAGTTTTTGTGAAAGATCTGAAATGCATAAAGTACTGTTTAGCAACACTCACTAAATCTCAGAGTTGAGAGAGCTATTAAAGAATCACACTCGTTTCAATCTATCAAGGACTTTTAGAATATCAAAGTTGACAATAAGCTCTGAACTTTAGAAATGAATCTAATAGAGATAGTGATGATAATTAAGGGGGAAAAGGAGAACATTATTCTGTCTTGTTAGAAAATGTTAAATCTCTCCTAAGTGTTAAATCTTTAGATGTTTGCTAAGTTATATATATGCTAATGGTAGCCCTATGTAAGTTTGTAAAATAGATCTATAGAGTTTCTTTAAGAATATAAGCTTGCAAGAAGTATCTAAGGTAGTCTTAAGACATGTAGTAATAAGCTTGTAAGAAGTAAAGATGCTAGTTGTAAATGTAAGTTTAAATAAGAATATAGAATGAATATAAGAAGTAAATAAGAAATATATTTGTTAAAGTAGTTCTATAGTTTCCTTAAAGAGTATAAATAAGTAGATATTAATGTTATATGTGAGTTTGTAAAATGTGTAAATGTTAAGTGTGAGTCTATGCTTAATGTATATGGTGAAAAACCCTGAGACACAGAAGGTAGTGTCCTAGCAGACTGCAGAGCAGGCAGTTTGAGCGGTTTTCAAAAGCTCCAGAAGCCGCTAAGCTAAGAATGGTGGACGCCAGAACCAGCACAACCAGGCATCAGCAGCTGAGACCCATGGAAAATCAACGCAATCCAGAAAAACCTGAGCTAACAGCAAAAACGGTGCAGTTAAAGTATTACTGTAACTAAGAAGGTCTCTGGCTTGAGAATGAAAATTGCAGAAACGTTTGTTTGAACTAAAATTGTTAACTGCAAAAAGTTTTGGTTGTAAAACGGCTCTTCATATTTGGAAGAGAAAGTTTGATACCAGAATTTACTTTTTTTGAACTTTTTGAACTTAAATGAGATAAAACTACAAAAAGGTCTTTGTTAGAGAATTTTTCATATTTGGAAGGCTGGTACCAGAATTTATTATTTGAATTTTGGGACTTAAGAAATGAACAATAGTGATTTCATTGCAATGGGACAATTTTGAATTTACTTATGGTAATGACTTAGGAACTGTTTTCTGGAATTATTGTGTTAAAAATGGAACTGTTTTATCGACCTGTTTATGTAAAAATGGAGTTACTTATGGAACTGGTTTTGTGTTACAAATGAAACTGTTTAAATGGAAAAGTTTGGGTTTTCTATAAAAAAAATTATAAAGAAAAGGGAGAAGTAATATTCCTTAGTCTATTTAATTAAAAAATATTTTCTTGTTTTTGAGTGGATTAATGTCATGTTTTGTTAGTTGAAAAATGCAAATGGGTACACCAAGAGATTCCTTTAAAGTGTAAAGAGTTTTATTAAGAAACTGCTTTTGGCTGTTTTGCTAGTTTTCAAAGTATTAATGGTTAGATTGAGAATATTGCTTTTCAATATTGGTTTGTAGGAATTTAAGTTTGGGTTTTTCTAACTAGGTTTGAGGTTTTAAAAGGTTTATAAAGAAAAGGAGGAATTATGACTGAATTAAGGTTGAATATATCTTTGCAGAAATTATGTTAACCTATTGATATTAGTGCACCCTGGTTTTGTGAAGTTAAGGAAATATTTAAGTTTAACGTGAATACATCAGAAGTTTTTCCTATGTTCTGTTAGCAAGAAAATTCAAGTGGTTCTGTTAAGAATTTGCTTTGAGATATAAGATTGAGAGAATTATAATTATGTATAGCAATATTTATGTTAACATGTTAATGGTCATGATGAAGCTTAGGGATTCTTTATGTTTGCAATTGCATTAAGAGTTTTTGGTTTAGAAAGGGTTGGATGCAGCTAAAGACTGCTATAGTCACCTTGAACCTAATCCAGAAAAGAAATGCCATCTTTATCATCCTCTACTCCCATACTGGGAGGTGTAACAGCTATGGAGATTGCTGTGAGCTCTTAATAATGAGCTTTCCCCAGCAGGTCTGCATAGAGGGGATGATTAGACCACAGGCCTGAGTGCAGGTGTCTGAGATGGTCTGCACTTGGCTGTGCCTTGGGGAGGTCTTTTCTCCACCCCTTGGCCTTTCTATAAATACCATGGGGCAGAGACAAGGCCCTTTGGAATAGGTTCCAGGCCCTCTCGAGGCTATCCTGTATTTTCTGTCTGATTATCTCCACAATCTAAATCCTTCTAATATTTCCTGCTGCTTGCACTCAAGAACTCTGGGGAACTGTGGGATTGGTAGGTAAACGTCCCATATCTAGAGCTGAAAAACTTGATTTTTATATATCACCTTTTCTATTCACTCCTCTGTTCTTGAACGCCTAGGTTGGTTCCATGGTTTAGCTATTGTGAATAATTCTGTAATAAGCACTGTTGTGCAATTATCTCTGTGATATGTTGATTTTAGGTAAATAAGGTTTCTCTGAGTTTTTATTGTTATTTGTTTTTGTTTTGAGAAATCCTTATTCTGATTTCCAAAGCGGTTGGACTAGTTTAGATTCCCATCAGCAGTGTATGAGAATTCCCTTACCATATCCTTACCAGCATTTATTGTTACTTTTTTTTTAATGACTGCCATTCTGACTAGGAAAGATAGAGTCTGAGTATAGTTTTGACTTTTCACAAGCTCATACTTGCTACCTCTCTTTGTTCTACAGAAGATGTACGATGGGGTACATTCCCTATAGGCCGAATACCAGGTCAGACTGATGACCCAACAGAGCTTATGTTGGATAATTATGACACCATGTACCTTTTGGACCAACCTGTTGTAGAACACCGGTTAGAACCCTCAAAGTCCAGGAGTGGGTGAGTAGCTATGGCAGTGGGATTTCTCAGCTCTTTGACTGCCACCTGATGGATGAAGAGGAAGCAGAGTGGGACGGATGAGTCATTGGCTGTGCTCTTGTTAGTACTCCTTTACCCTAGTAGAGGGAACCAGTCAAGTGGCCACACAGATGATTTAGCACCCCTTCCAGGCTGAGTCCAGTTTTTATGCTAGTGTCTTTGTGTATGCAACTGTGGGGTCATTGCAATTGAGAGTTCATTCCTGTTCTACTTGCTTATTCCCCAGGAGATGACTTGGACTCCCCTTTATTCTGGGCATTCTGGGAGAGGTCTCTAGAAACCAAGTGCCCCAGATGCAGATGAATAGAGGATGTAGCTGGGGAAGCCAATTGCAAGTGGGATTCCATTGTAAGAGGCCCCTTCTCCTCCCACTAACCTGGGCCTAGGAAGGCTTGGCCCAGTGAGTGCCAGGGTATAAAGAGGGAAGTATGGGCTAGTGGAGCTGTTGACTTGGCCCAGCTTTATAGCCCTCTTCTATTAATAGTTTGTACATGAAATGCCCACCCTTCTTTGCTTGGCTTCACCCTTGACTTGGCCATGTGACTTTGAGCAGATCCTTTCTTACTCAACTCTGGACCTCAGTTTCCTTGTCTGTAAAGTTGTGGGTGATGGGAAGGGATGGGGCTGGAGTATCTCTAAGGGTTTTTTTTTTTTTTTTCAAACTAGATCTGCCTCAGTGAAGGCCGGCTTAGCTCTCAGCTAGATGGCACCTCACCTAGCCAGAAGGATCTTTGATCCACAGGAAGCGGGAACTTGAGTGTTTTTTGAGAAGTTCTCTTCCATGTCTTCCTTGTGGGGATGGGCAACGGACAGGGACAAGAGCATTTGTCAGAATAGCTACTATCTCTTCTTTATAAAGACAAGCAGGGGGTCGGCCCTTCCCACGGGCACACACAAGTCAAGTCCCCTTAGCTCCTCCAGGATTTCGAGCTGCCACTTTCCCTGACTGACCGCCCACTTTCTCTGCAGCACTCTGAGCCTCGGTTGTTGTGGAGGCAGTAACAACTCTAGCAGCAGCAGCGGCAGCGGCGGCAACTTCGAGGGCCTTCTCTGGAACCAGGGACAACTGCATGGGCTCAAAGCTGGCCTGCAGCTCTTCTGATGGCAGTCCTGATGCAGAGTGTCCTTGCGGCCCTGCTCTAGTCACAGCTCAGTCCAGAGTCCACCCATGGTACAGACTGGACAACCGGGTGACAGTTCAGACCAGCTTTCCACCACAATGGAAATTTGAATCCTACCCCCAAGATTTTCTGTTTTGTTTTGAAAAATAATAAACAGATTTTTGTCATGGTGTTTGTGAGATGAGGGGTGTGTCTTCTAAGGTAGACCAGTATAATTCTCCTTTACTTTGTGGCAGTTCTATAAAGGGTGAGATGGTAACAAGGCTTTTGAGTAGAAGCTGGAGCCTGGGGCCTGTTAAGTATACCGGTTCTGATTGCCTTCCTAGCTAGACTGTAGGCATACCTGCTGCATGGCTCCTTAAACTTACTTCTTCATCCCTCCCCTGTAATGTGGGTGAGCCTACACGAAAGCATCAGGGCCCAGAAAAGAGCTGCCTATAGAGCCTAGTGAACAACTGGGCCATGGGACTTTGTGGGGACAGGAGGTAGCAGGGAGTGGGAGGAAGATCCAGTTTTTCCTTCACTAAGCAACAAACAGGAATTGAAAGCTTATACTTTGTCATCTCTCTGTTATTTGGCCTAGAAAAGATACAATATACTTCTGCAGTGGGCTTGGAGCTTTAAGAAACATCTTAGTGATGTCAGCCCCTGTCCTATGATCACCTACTTTTCAGTCATCTTCCCTTAGTGCCTATTCTACATCAGACCCTAGTTGGCAAGAGACCTAGGCAGAACATTCACCCTGTGTCAGCCCTTAGCTGAAAAGAGAACAAAGCAGAACCTTTAAAAGCCTGGTGAGGAAGGACAGAGTTACTTATGCCTCTTCCAAGTACCTTAAGGGGTTTCTCTAAGAAGCTGTTACAAGAAATGTTGGAAATGCTGTTTCAGAACTCGGTCAAGGTGTTCTGTGCACTGCCTGCCCCAAGCCACTCCAAGCTGAGGATGGTAACCGGAGCCTCAGGCATGGTAGGCAAGTATTTTCATCACTGAACTTCAACAAGGGTTCTTATTTGAGTTATGACCTTTAGGGAGTGTATAGCATCTAAAAGAATACTATAAAATAATACTGTGTGTGTACTACATGTGTATTTATGTGTGTGTATGTATACATTTATGTGTATGTATATGTATGTGTTCTATGTGTGTGTGTGTATATATGTATGTGTGTTATATATCTATGATCTGATAATATTGCTTTTCAAGGGAGCTAGTCTAGTTTTAGACTCAAAAGCCTTCCATGAGTCCAGCAGCACAACAGACTTTTCCATGTAACCCAAAAGGTATTGATAAAGCAGGCTTGTCCATTGGTTAATACAATGGTATTTTTTTGTCCTCAGTGCTGCTCTCTCCCCTCAGTGACAAGGGCTAAAGGTTTTCTAGCATACTGGAAAGTCAAATCCTGAAAGATCATCAAGAACCTTCTAGATTAAACATGGAGAAGGCACTTGAAAATGTGTGGATACATATTCCATGGTCTAAGGATACTGACATTTTATGGTCAGTCCTAGTCTATATCAAAGTAACTCTCACTTGAATGCATATGTCTTGGGAACTTCCTGATACTGCTTTTTAAAGATTAGATTTTCTGCTAGAAAAAAGTTTGAAAGTAATAGTTCTTATTTGGTCCCCCCTCCCCCCACAACATATGTATACACTTCACCTCTTTTTTTTTTTTTTTTTCAGACGTCGTGAGATTTTTTTCTTAAGCCTCTAACCAACCCCCCTCCCCAGTGCATTGAGATACTGACAGACAAAAGAGAAGTGATTTACCCATGGGGAGAGAGAGAGAGAGAGAGAGAGAGAGAGAGAGAACGAACACAAGAACAATTGCTAGGTTGATAGAGATCAAGTGTTTTATTGAACATCATCTGGGATCATTATGGATGCAGATTATTAGACCCCACTCCTGATGTGAATCAAAGGTTGAAGAATAGGCCACACTCTATGGTTTTGACATAGATGGGATTATTTTGATGCAAAATGGACTTTGAGATGCACTGATAGACAGGAAAAAGCTGCCTAGTGACCCAGGTTCTAGGCATGCCTCACTACTTAATTGGAGCAACCTTGGGCAAGTCATGCTATTTTCTTAATCTGCAGGATATTTACCTCAAACTTATAAAGATCAGACATTAAATGTATAGATTTGCTGTTCAGGATCTGGGGAGATGGCTCAGTAGATAAGAATGCTTGAATACCTGAGTTCAAATCCCAGCAACTACATAAAACACAAGGCATGGCTGTGCATGCCTGTAACCCTAGTATTAAAGGAAATGACAGCTGTATTCCAAGAGCTTTTTAGGCAGCCAGCTTAGCCAAAATTTTGAGATTCCAGTTCACCAAGATATCCTGTCTCAAGGCAGTAAGGTGGAGAGCAATAAAGGAAAACATAAGAGGTTTCCTGGCTTCCACATGTATGCACACAGGTATATGTCCCCATACATGTGCATGCACCATACACACACATACTGTGTAACACACACACACACACACACACACACACACACACACACACACACGTTTTCTGAAAAAAATATTGTAGCCCACTTAAGATGAAAATTCCACATGAGGTGCCATCTCCTAAGAATCTAAAACAGTGCCTGATACATGGTCAATAAATAGTTAATGAATTGTTTTTCTGAAGCATATCATGTTTTATATATGAGACACACAAACCTTTCTCAAAAAAGAACAAGAAAATGTGCTTTTCCCAAGCACACCTGTAGTCCCAGTACTTGAAAGGCAAAATCAGAAGAACTAAGAGGTCATGGCCATGTACAAATTATGTGTGTGTATAAAATTCAAGGCCAGTCTGAGGGTATATAACAAGGCTCTCATCACGCTAAGGGCTGAGGATGTAGTTCAGTGATAGAATGCTTACCTAGCATTTTTAAGACTGAGTTTGATTGTAACCATAAGAAACACCAAGAATTGGATGATTTTGGTAAATTTCAGGTGAACTCTGGGAGAGAGGAATGGGGATCTATGTCCTATTGTTTATTTAGCAATGCAAGTTGAAAGGACATATGTTTAATATTACAGGAACAAATTGGAGTGTGTGTGTGCATTGACTTATGTTGCTGATGTTCTTAAAGAAAGAGCCATTAGTGATTAGTAGACAAATAGTTTATGCAGTAAATGGGTTTACAGTTCATTGTTGTCAACAATACAGCATTTTCATCACAATTGTAGGTGAAACAAATAAAAACTTCATGAAGAAGTTGTAAGTACATTCATGCTAGTGAGAATATTGTATAAAGCATTGCACATGCATTCTAGGGCCAGACAAAACTGGAGAAGGGCTATATTTTCACTCACCTCAGCTTGGCTCTGTATTTTGTCATTGAGACTTACATTATGTTTGGGTCAAATAAGAAACCCAAAGTGGTTTTATAAAAAAGTTTACAACCATTAAACAATACTGTTTAATCCCACAAATGGATGAAACAAACTACTATAGCTCAATGATACACAAACCAGGACTAGAAAATAGTCAATCTGCCTATGTGTATAGCTAGCTATAATACAGAAGATATCAAATATGCTGAGTCTTCACAGAGGCATTGACTACTTTAGACAAGCAAGTTCTAGAAATACACTGTGTTTCCAATGAAAAACTAACACTAGTGCCATTTTGGTCAGTCGAAGATTATGCACTCCTCAGTTTCATAGCTGAAGAGAAGCAAACTAGGAGGAAGATAAGGGTTAGGAGGAGACCTGAGCAGGGCTCTTTGGACAACTTGGCATTACTTTCGCTGTGCAAATCCAAACCTGCTTTACAGAGCAAAACAAACTATTGAAATTGTCAGCCCTCCAAAAGGGCATGTGTACAAAGCTGCACACTTAGAGCACAGACAGAATGTTAACTGAGAGCCTCTTCACAATGAACTATTCCATGTCAGAAGGAAACTGGAACAAAGATGAAGAGATATTAATGACTGAATGATTTTATTGAGGTTATTTCAAAATGAAAAAAACTGGATTGCAGAGAAGTAGTCTCTTAGAAACTGAAGGGGTTGAGATAAGAAGGGGCGAGAAAAATCATGCTCTATGCTTCATTACTTAGAAAAAAAGTTTTACAGACCATTTCCATAAGTCATCCGACATTTTCCCTTCCACACCTGGTACCTTAAGTGAGTTCAGTAGTTCCATGTTACCTTTGAAAAGGCTCCTTTTTCTTTGAGCTGTCTTATAGAAAGGGTGCCCTGGATTGACCATGCCCCTCCAAAGTCACATTTCTCCTTTAGGTGGAAATGAAAACAACAACAATAATAAGGTCACAACAAGAAAACAAAAATCAGAAAATCTACAAAGTCTAAGGCGTGAACAGGCAGAGGTTTGCTATGAGGTCAGAAAATCAGTGAAGGAATTCAAATTACAAAGCACCTCTTACAGAATCCGCTGCTTCTGGAAAACCACACAGAACACTGTGCCTTAACCCCTGCTGTGTACTTGGAGGTAAGTATCCTGAAGGACACACACTTAGCCCCTTGAAGGGTGCTAACGAGGTCTCAATGCTCTTCTCTAATTGCTATTTTATAATATAGACAAAATGGAAAAGTCAAGAAGTGTGCAGATCTTGATATAAAAAATGTTTCTCAAATGTAAGAACCACACTGGATTAATGCATTCATAATTATACAGCTCCATTAAAGATACTTACATACGGTTTATTACTATTGACACTTTATAAAAATCCCCTTTGTAAGGACATACTAAATTTAATAGGCTAAAGAGAATAACAATGTTGCAGATTGTACACACAATAATTGTGCATCTAACAATAAAGAGGCCTTGAAATCTGTATTTGTCTATAAACTACTACTGCCCTTTGGAAATAAAAGCTCCCTCGTTACCCCTGGGCTACTTTCCTGTGACACACAGTGCCACAAATATGGTGAAAATTAAGTACTAAACATAGTTTAAGATGAGTTTTGTATATTTGTTTCTATACAATCAGGAGAAAAGAGATACAATTTGTATCAACAAAAGGTCATTTCTGGTTATTTGAGGCATTGCTCTTAGCTGCTTTGGTTCATACACATTTTATAAGGAGAGAGGAATGGCAATCCTTTCTTAGAAAGTAAAAAAATACATATCCTATCTTAAAAATTCCGGAGGGCCCCATTGGGAGGAGCTTACAATTCTTTTGCGTTTTCAACATGAACGTATTCCGGATGAATTGCAGCCTACAAGACGAATCCTGTGCTTCCCTGTAAACTGGGACGCTAATGGGCACTGCAGTGTCACTGAAGGAAGATGAGCTAATTGGTACAAAGGTATCAGAATAATCTGAGATTGTCAAACGCCCTGATTTCGTCAAGGGGCCGATTTAGAAGATCCCAGAAGTCCAAGGTGAGACAGGAAGTACTGCAGTGACAAGTGTCAGTTTGTGTGGCCCTGCCTGATAGAAAATAGTGTCACACTTTACCAGTATACTGGGGAATGGAACAGTTAGCAGGTAGGAGGAGATAAATGTAAAGTTGTGGCTAAGTGAACATTGTTTAAGATGTACTGGTCGTCAACTTTCACAGAGATGGAAAGCTGGAAAGCAGCATGTAAGCCATTATTCAAACCACCAGAAACAACCCTGACTACAGCCTCACATTCAGAGTGTTTCACAGTAAGAAACATTTATAGGCAGTATTACACCTTCTCATGAAGAAACAAAAGGCCAAGGCCAGGCCTTCTCAACTCTCATGAAAAAGGACTGTAGAAGTTAGTAAGTTCCAGCTTCAGAAATTGTGAGCTGGTCATTGTTCAAAATGTTGAAATATACAATGGATTCAGAAAGGAGGGCTCATTTAGTGCATCTTAAAACAAAACAATAAATGCCTCTTCAAGAGGCATGAAGCGACAAATGAATTCTACCCAGAGTAAGATTCAAATTGTGCAAATGGTGCTGCCTGACCCAAAAGTCGTACCCTCTCTAACAGTGCAGTTCAGAATGATCTAACACTCAGTGGGCCCCATTGGAAGCTGCTCTTTTGCCACCTAGAAAATACCCTGGTTTTGTTTCCTAAAGGAATCTGCTCTACCAATGACTGATCTTATTGCTTAAAGGGTGGACAACAGGAGAGAGTATTGTACATGGCTATCCACTCTTTCACTACACTTTGTCCTGTAATGTTGAATTGGTCAGAAGTTCCAACTCTGTAGTTATCACTTAATGCCATCCCTCCTGGGATAAAGGAAGTAGATTCTGGTAGGAAGTCCCTTGGTCCTGGTCCAGCTCTTTAGCACTCGTGTGTCATATACATACTAAGTGTTAAATATGTGCTTATAGAGTAGCTACTCTATAGAAAGCTCCCGCCTGACTCCTAATCTGCTAAGGTGAAGAGACTTGAGAGCCAAGAATGGTTAATAAACGTGGGCAAGTAAAATATGTCAAAGAAATACAGCTGCTTTACTCTGGTGTGTAAGAAAGCAAAGCTTTAAATGTTGGCATGTAATTTCACTTTTAAATCTAATTGAAACTACAAAATGTGACAAAATCATCGAGTTGTATTTGTGATCTATACAGATGTAAACTATAGACTGTATAGAGCTTACTGTCTTATCACAATAAAAAAGTTGATACTAGAGATACAAACACATCTCAAACCAAATATATAAATTCATACATGCAGTAGAATTGCTAAGAGGAGGGTTCAACTATATCTCTAGAAGCTTCAGTGTGACCCTATACTTGGCTAAAGATATTGAATAATTAGATACCCATGCAATAAAATATGTGTTTACTTTTAGTTTTAAATATCTATTATAAAACCCTTAAAAGGTTAATTCACAATACAGTCTGATCCTCATATATTTGCTCTCTAAATAGGCCAGATGGTCCATACTTTATAATATGGAAGAATGTGTGACTAAGAAAAAACACTGGTAGCTGGGTGTGATGGCACACGCCTTCAATCCTAGCACTCTGCAGGCAGAGACAGGTGGCTCTCTGTGAGTTAAAGGCCAACCTGGTCGACATAGCAAGTTCCAGGAAAGCCTGTGCTACAAGGAGAGACCCTGTCTCAAAAAACTAAAAAAGAAAACAACGGTAATACAATCCCTTGGGGTTTCTTGCATTTAGAAAAAACCTGGGTTTTGTCCTCCATTACCTCCATACTTCAGTGGAAAGGGGCATGGGACATTGGGCCAGAGAACTTCAGTTTATGTCTTGACTTGGTCATTTACTAGCAGTGTGACCTTGACAGGTCAGCTAATCTCATCAAGCTTCAGTTTCTCCCTCAATAAAATGAGATGTTACCAAGATCTACATCACAGAGTTGTTATGTACTAAAATGATATAAACGCTCTGTAATTTTAAAAGAACAACACAAATTATTACTTATTAGAGTTATAGTAGCGTGTAGTATTAGTATTCATATTTATGTAAAGGAATAAGTCCTATGTCATGTCAACGCGCAGCTCTAAGCTTGGCAACAATCAAGGCTGCCAGTTGCTGAGCATCTGCTGTGTGGGGATTCTTCTCCATCACTGCAAGAACAATGTTAGAAGGGAAGATGTTGCAGAGGTTCTTGTACGTCTGATATTGGTGCTCTGGTATCACATGCTCCCTGGCATCATTGCACATTCCAACCCAAGGATTCCTCCAAAGCTGCTCCATTTTTTCAGGCATGCTCCTTACCATGACTGGTTCATAACATGGTTGCATGAGGCTGTTACCTAAGGGATAGGAGTGGTATCCATAGGAGTCAGCTGTACGGGGCAATGGATCCCAGCTAGCATGTTGTTCCCTGCACAGAGGAGGCCGCCTTTGCCTCATGGGGTTGCTATCATAGAGGCGGGAGTCAGAAATGCTGTCCATTCGAGTCATCACCAGAGCACGGCCTGGCTGGGAGGGTCCCACAGGATGGATATTGGGAGGCATGGTGTAGTCTCCAGGACAGTTAGAGTGTGCACCAGTTGCTGGGTTCTGGGCATGCACAGCTAAGTGAGGGACTGACTGCTTGTGGGGTGCTTGCTTGGAATCTTCTGAACCGTAACTTTGTACTCTCGCTAAGGCTTCATGGTAACCATGGGAAAATGGCTGAAGATGGTTGTGAGATGCTGAGCGGTGAAGCTTCAAAGTGCCTTCCGGATGGGCATCAGCTACAGCCAAATACAAGTTGTTGTAAGAGGAATAGTTGTCACTCCTGGTATGGCTCATGTGACTGTCCGTGCATAGGCTGGGATTCCGAACATAAACCCCCTGGTTTGCTTCAGCCATGTAGTACTCATGATTATGCATGCTGTTGATGCTCAGTTTGGAGAAGTCGCTTAACATTGAATAGTAGTCGTGGTCCCCCATGGTCTCAAACTTTGGGTATTGCTCAGTATAGTTAATAGGGGTGCCATGGCTGTTGGTAACCAGGATAGGGGGGTATTGCATGCTGACCATGTGCTCCAAAGAGGCCTTTTGATGGGGGAAATGGGAGGACCCTGGCACGGGGCTGCTGGCTGAACGGGTGTTGAGTGCACCCACTGCATGGCTTTTGGGGGGAGGGATTGTAGGGACACTTAAAGCGGTCACAAGTGAAGGGACAGAACTGGCCTCAGGTTTACGGGCAATGGACAGCCACTCTTCAGGTTCCGCAGCCACGGACCGGATGCTGGGATCTGATTGGCGCTTGGAGGCCACACGTTTGACCTCTGAGGTTATCTCACCTTTGGCAGTAGACATCCCTGTGCCACACTTGGCCAGGGTGTCTTCGCTCATTATTTTCACTGTGGACAGTTTGGCACTGATTCGGAGCTCATCAGCCACCGAACGCTGGGGTTGGTTGGCCCGCTCCGGATGATAGTATTTGCACTTGTGGCCGTAGGTGCATTTTTTGCCTGAAAAATAATGCCTTGGGGTAAGACTCTCTCTCTCATAGTGGTATAACCCTCTGTGCCAGAAATTGTCCTAACATCCTGGTCACTCAGGTTAGACTCTCCACAAAGATGAGAGACAGACAAGGAGTCAGCACATACTGTGAGGGGAGAGGGAGAGAGTGGAAAGCTTCGGAGGAAATTGCAGTGTAAGAGCTAAGAGCTGAGCGGTTGACTAGCCTTAGTTTCCTGGTGATGGACAACTTCCCTTAGGAATAGTCTGTTTGTTGAGGCAGCCTAGAGGAGCGGAAAACAGAATGATGCAGTACGAAGAGCACAAGTATGGAGGCCACTGAGAAGTATGTTTCTGTTCCAGCTATGTCCTTTACTGGCTGTGTGACCGGGACAATGACTGTTTGCTAAGCCTCATTTTCCTCTTTGGTAGACAAGGTTCCTAACCATGTCTATGTTACAGGATTATTGTAAAGATGAAATGAGACAACACACATGAAAATACTCTCATTTGAACATGAATCACAGACAACAAAAAACAAAAACACACCCTTCAACAAGTGATTAAACAAACATCAGCATCCTAAAGAGCCTCACACCAAGCAGTTCATGTTGCACTGTTAGGCTCACAAACTGTATTGGGAGGGATTGTGGTAAGAGCACAAGAACACTTTAAAAAAACAATGTGTATTTTAGAAATACAATTGAAAAGGAGATTTGGAGGCAACTGAGGTGCAAATCAGAAGAAAAGTGGTATAACTAATTGACAGAAGGTATAGTCACCTGCCTGAGAAACATGATCTTGTTTAGGGTCAATGCTTTGGAATTGCCCCTTCTGCTTCTGTAGGCAATATAGTTTCTGCTTGTCCTTACTCTTAGCAAGAGCACCCAGGACTTGGGCATCTAAAGCATATCTTAACAAGTGACGACAACTTGGTATGTTAACAAGTGACAACTAATCTCCCATGAAATTCTAGTTACCTTTCCCTCATGCAGTTTCAAAGTTGTTGCTTTATGTTCCTAACTGAGAGTACATAAAGACACAGACTGTCACTCACATAAAGTGGACAAGCCAAGATTTCTTGCTTCAAAGAGAAATCTGGAAAGGAAAAGTATTCAAAGAATCTGTATGTTTCCCTTCATTCGGAACTTAATTCTGTCCAGAAGTACTCACCATACGGACAAGGTTGCTTTTTATGTTCAGGAACAACAGGTCTCTTTCTTAAGAAATTCTCAAGGCTTGGACCATGGCGTCCTAAAGGATCATCTGGAGGCATAAATCTGAAAGCAAGCCAACAAGAGATGACTGTGTTTCCTTCCGTCACTACCACGTTTTCTAGGAGTCCTTCTCCCTTGCCTGCACTATAATCATAGCATTCTACTTGTGCTTTCTACCTCCCATCTGTCTTCTGTCAAAATAGTAGTTCTTCCGTTTGTTTCCACTTGATCACACAGAAAGGATTCTTTCCTGTGCATTTCTCATGGACTGGATACACAGTCATACTGCCATGAATGTTGGTTTGCCCCAGTACACCAGCCACTTTCACACCTTTATACATCTATTCATAGTCTGCTGTTCATAGGTCATACCCAGCAGCCCTCTTTACTCTGTGAAATTCATTTCACAAGATAAAGCAACTTTTAACATCCTGTCATAATTTTCTCTCTTCCCTATTTCTACCTTTCTTCTCATATACTTTAAGCCCCTTGATGGTGAGTCCTGCTTCCTATTCAGTCTTTTATTTTTGTAGCAACCAGCATGAGCAATGCTCTACAATAAGTGTTCAGTATATGTTTATTGACATGTAATGTATTACTACTAGTATTTTTTTTTTTTTTTTTTTTGGTTTTTCGAGACAGGGTTTCACTGTGTAGCTTTGTGCCTTTCCTGGGACTCGCTTTGGAGACCAGGCTGGCCTCGAACTCACAGATCTGCCTGCCTCTGCCTCCCGAGTGCTGGGATTAAAGGCGTGCGCCACTACCGCCCGGCTCTACTAGTAATTTTTATTTAACTGTTTAGAGCTTACTAGAAAGAAACTCACTTATCATTCACAAAAGAATACATCAGCAACCGCTCCTCTATAAACTTCTTCCATTCTGGCTTTTCAACTTGAAGGTCTCGGTAGTTATCATTGGATACAATGATGCCATCAGAATCAAAAGCCAATTTGACTATGAACCGGTCATCATAGCAGACCACCCTTCTGCCTTGGACCCTTCGGGATGGTGTGAAGACGAGAATCTTTTCTTTTTCCAGTTTACGTAGAATATCTTGATCTATCAAAATACGTTTATACCACAAAGTAGAAAATCATCTTTGGAAATTAACCATATTATCCCCATATTACCAAAACAAAAGTTAGTAGTAGTTAAATCTTGTATTCGTACTTGGAGAACAAGTGTGCTACTTTTCTGGCTGTGACACCAAATAGAATTGTGACCTTAGATAAGTCATCTTCTCTTTCAGACTTTAGTTTTTCTTTCAGGAAAATGAAAACAAAACAAAACAAAACAAAACAAAAAAGCTAGATTCAGACACATTTAATTTTTAAAAACTATTATGAAGAATAAGAACTAACACTTGACCTAACTTTTCTTGTCTGAGAAAGAGTGTTACTATGTAGCCCAGGCTAGCCTGGGTCTTTAGATTCTTCTATATCAATGTCCCAAGAGCATCAATACCAGATATGTACCAACACACTCAGCTAACCCCAGAACTCTTGACACTTGTTTTGCCCTGTGTCTGAAGCATCGGATTTTTTTTCCCTGTGGTTCTGGGATTGAAACCCAGAATCAAGATCATGGTAGGTAAGTGCTCTACCACTGATCCATATCCTCATCTCTAGCCTAGCTTTTTGACTGTTTAAGTTCAAAAACTAGCAAAGCCTGTGTCTGTCAGGAGAGTAAGCCATCACTGAAAGAAGGACAAAACTAAAGTTATAGCATTTAAGTAGTGACTTTCTTCCTTTCCAAGAATTATCTATCTATCTATCTATCTATCTATCTATCTATCTATCTATCATCTATCTATCTATGTGTGTGTGTGTCTGTGTCTATCATGACGTGTGAAGGGGTCAAAGGGCAATTTGCGAGAGTTAGTTCTTTTTCTACTCTTTGGTTCCCAGGGATTAAACTCAGATTGTCAGACCTGGCAGAAAGTACCTTTACCTGCTGAGTCCTCTTGCTGGCCACTTTGGACCCAATTGTTTAGGGGAGAAAACTTGCTTACTGGTCTTGAACAGTACTGAGATTTACTCTCACACTGGGGCTTGGGCCTGCTCTGCAGATCTAGACAGCTCTCCATAGAACTCAGCCATCCACCACCCACTGGGCCACTGTCACTTTGAGAAAGTGACAGTAATCGGGAGACTGGTATCTGTATGTTCTTCAGTGCTATACAGAACATGTGCTATGTGTCCTGGAAATGTAGTGACTGCACTGTCAGCCTGGGGTACACATCACGATTCTTGTAGAATTTAGGCCCCTTTATGTTCATGAGCTCTTTGTTCCATAAAGAAATATTTAAAAGTTCATTTTAGAATTTCACTAATATAAAGACAAATATAATCCAATTAAGTGTCTTATTGCACATTGATTGTTATTTTCTATTCTTATGTAAAAAGAACAAAATGAAAACATTTTGTGGAGAATTAAAATGAAAAAATGTGCTGTAGATGAATGGCTGGGGAACCAGCAGAGGACTGAACCTGGCCCTCAGAATGTGGGTGACAGTTGCCTGGCTTGGTCTGCTTGTGGGGCCCCTGGCAATGATACCTGGTGCATGAACTGGCTTTCTGGATCCCATTACCTATAGTCTGACACCTTGCTCAGCCTTGATGCAGTAGAGAGGGGCTTGGGCCTGCCTCAACTTCATGTGCCAGACTTTGTTGATTCCCCAGGGGAGGCTTTACCCTCTCTGAGGAGTGGATAGGGGGGGGGGGGGGGGAGAAGTGGGGGTGAGCGGGAGGAAGGGAGGGAAGGAAAACTGGTTGGTATGTAAAATGAAAAAATTAAAATCATCATTAATATCATCATCATTATCATCATCATCATCATAATAATAATAATAATAATAGAACTAGTTGGGAACAAGCCTAAGCTAAACTCTTTGCCTCAGGTACAGAGTGGTTCTTACTGTCTTTGTCCTCTGTTTCCCCTAATTTGTAAACCTCACAATTGTTTCCTTGATACAAAATAAGATTGCCCATATATCATGTGACATTTAGTTTCTTGAAAAATTCAGTCAAATTCATAACCAGATTTATTCCCTATTGTCTGAAATCTCTGATGGGTTAAACAGGCTGCCCTGGTACTCACTATCTGACACAGGTTAGCCTCAAACTCATCATCCTCTTGCCTCAGTCTATTGAGTCTTAGATCATTTCCATAAAAACAACGTTCTTTTTTCCAGTTATGTGCTTTATGGTTTTCTAAATGGAAGTTTTTATTTAACTATCGCATACCACAAAACAAGGATGGTTTCATAATGGATCACTTTATAAAAATACATTTACTAAAAGATATTTTAAGCATATTTAACTTAGCAATGCAATTATCTAAATTGAGACCATCTGCCTCTCTCCAAACTATCCTTTTATCTTTGACTTTCGAGGAAAAGTTTGTTTTTGTTTTTATTTTGAAATAGTACCTGTAATTGGTGCATCAGGGCGGGATTGCTCCTTTCTCCATGCTGGTACAAATACAGTGATATCTTTATGGCCTTTGTCTAGAAACCAATCAACAGCTAGTTGTATTCCTCTGCAGGAGAATTCTTCTTTATTCCCATGGCTTCAGAAACAATAGAGAACAAGAGACAAAAGGATTAATAATAGCAAAAAGAAACACCCCACCAGCCCTTTTCTCAGTACTGAGATTAATGACAGGCATTTTTCTTTCTTTTCTTGTACATTCTTTTAAAGACAGGGTTACACTATATAGCATAGGTTGGCTTGAAACTTACTATCTAGAGGCTCGCCTCCAGATTGTAATGATCTTCCTGCCTCATCTTTCCAAGTGCTGAGATTACAGAGTGCCAATATCATTCCTGGCTAACATTTTCTTTCTTGATGATGTCAAGCACATTTTTCTCAAGTGCAGAGAATCAAACTCAGGACCTCCACAAGCTTGCTACTATTAAGTCATACCTCTCTGACAAAGAATACTATGCCAAGAGAAAACTGTATTTTTATTTGACTTTGTACTATTATAAACTTCACTCAATGCCAAGGGTGGTTAATAACAACTCTCAACTTACAACAAATATGACAACTACAATTTCTTTCTTTCCTTCTTTCTTTCCTTCTTTCTTTCTTTCTTTCTTTCTTTCTTTCTTTCTTTCTTTCTTTCCTTCCTTCCTTCCTTCCTTCCTTCCTTCCTTCCTTCCTTCCTTCCTTCCTTCCTTCCTTCCTTCCTTCTTTTTTTCTTTTTTCTTTTTTTTTTGAGACAAGGTTCCTCCATGTAGTTTTGGTGCCTGTCCAGGATCTCGCTCTGTAGACCAGGCTGGCCTCGAACTCACAGAGATCCACCTGGCTCTGCCTTCCAAGTGCTGAGATTAAAGGCGTGCACCACCCGGCAACTATGATTAATTTCATTTTCCCTTTTCTGTTTCTATTGCCACCTTTGCTCAAAGATTCAGAAATTCACAACATATTGAAAAAGAAAGGTACTTATCACAAGCTTAGATAAAGCTTATGTGGAAGACAGTTGATGTGAAACTTAAACACACAAGCACACAGAAAGGCACTCATACACACACACCCCACTTTTGGTCATGGTCTTTATCACAGCAATAGAAAGCAAACTAGAACACATGTGAATTCATAGTCAATTTTTCTAATTGTTGAATAACATTCCATTGTGTAAACACATCACATTTTCATTATCCATTCATTGATGGACATTTAAACTTTCTCCATTTCCTTGCTATTATGAATATAGAAGCAGCAATGACTATGTATGGGCAGGTATCACTATAGTAAACAGAGTCATTTCACATGTGGCTGAGAGTGATATAGCTGGATCATTCTAGCTTTTTGGGGAACTTCCACACTGATTGCCAGAGAGGCTGCACCAGTGTGTACTCCCACAAGCAATGAATACTACCTTTCTCCACATCCATGTTGTTCCTGTAGTGTCTTCTCCCATTTCTTTCTTCACTGTTTTAAAATTTTAATTGCAAAAATCTTTTACCTTCCTGGTTAGGTTTATTTATACATATTTTGTTTTTGAAGCTATTAGGAGGTGTATTGTATTCTTGATCTTTTTAAAATTAATATTTATTTATTCTTTGACAACTTCAAACATGTATATAATGTATTTTGAGCATATCCACTCTCATTCTTCCCCTCCAACTCACTCTGGAACTATAAGGCTACAGTTCCAAATAGACTCTTTTATAAATGTTTATCACAATAGAATGGTAACTAATGTATAAGTTGATTACATTCCCTGGCTACTGTGATTAAAACATCAATGAACATGTATCTGAAGGTAGTTCTTGTAGCAGGATATGGAGTCCTTTGGGTACTCTATATTTTTTCCTTTAGGAGTTTTAGAGCAGTAGATCTTGTGATGACTTGGAGTTTTGTGAAGGGCAGAAGATATGAACTCTCCTCTACATGAAGGTATCTAGTTTTCTAGCACCATTTGTTGTAGATGTCTTTTCTCCAATGGATATTTTTGGCATCTTTGTCAAAAATAAGGTGGGCATAGTTGTATAGCCTTCTATCTTGGTCTTTTATTTTATTCCATTTATTAATTGGTGATCTTAGTGCCTGCACTAAGCCTGGTTTCCTACTCAGGAAGTTGACTCCAGTGCCAATGTACTCAAGGATATTCCCCACTTGCTCTTCTATCAGGTTTAGTGTATCTGGATTTATATTGAGATCTTTGATCCACTTGGACCTGAGTTTTGTACAAGGTGATAGATATGGATCTTTTTGCATTCTTCTACATGCACAGATACATGTAGACCAGCACCATTTGTTGAAGATGCTTTCTTTTTCCATTGTATACTTCTGGCTTCTTGAAAAAAAAAAAAAAACAGGTATCCATAGGCATGTGAATTTATGTCTGGGTCTTCAGTTCAATTCCTTTTATCAACCTGTCTGTTTTTATGCCAGTACCATTATGGTTTTATTACTGTAGCTCCAGAGTAGCACTTTAAATCAGGGATGGTGATACCTCCAGAAGTTATTTTATTATATAGGATTGTTTTAGATATCCTGGGTATTTTGTTTTTTTCATATGAAGTTGAATATTGTTCTTTTAAGCTCTATAAAGAATGGTGTTAGATGACCAAAAGGCATTTAAGAAATTGCTCAACATGCTTAGTCATCAGGGAAATATAAATCAAAATGACTTTGAGATACCATCTTATAACTGCTAGAATGACTAAGATCAAAAACACTGATGACAGTGTACATTGGAGAGGATGTGGAGCAAGGGGAACATTTCTCCACTGTTGGTGGGGGTGCAAACTTGTACAGCCACTTTGCAAATCAGTATGGCAACTTCTCAGAAAATTGAGAATCAATTCACCTCAAGACCCAATGATACCACTCTTGGGCATATACCTAAGGAATGCTCAACCATACCACAAGGACACTTGCTAAACTATGTTCATAGCAGCATTATTCATAATAGTCACAACCTGGAAACAATCTAGATGCCCCTCAACCAAAAAATGGATAAAGAAAATGTGGTACATATACACAATGGAGTACTACTCAGCAGTAAAAAACAATGACATCATGAAATTTGCAGGCAAATGAACAGAAATAGAAAATATTATTCTGAGTGAGGTAACCCAGACTCAAAGACAAACATGGTATGTACTCATTCATAAGTGGATACTAGATGTAAAGCAAATGATAATCAGGCTATAACCCACAGCTCCAGAGAAGCTAGGTAACAAGGAGGACCCTAAGAGGGATCCACATGGATCGCCCTGGGAAGGGGAAATAGCTGAGACCTCCTGAGTAAACTGGGGGTGAGAAGGTGCAGTAGAGGGTAGGGGATGGAGGATGAGAACGTAAGATAATGGGATGATTGAGCTGGAACAGGGACGGAGTGGGAGAGCAATGAAAGAGATACCACGATAGAGGGAGACATCATGGGGATAGAAACCTGGTGCTAGAGAAGTTCCCAGGAATCCACAAGGATGACCCACCTTAGACTACTAGCAAAATAGTGGAGAGGGTAGCTGAGCTGGTTTACACTGGTAATCAGATTGGTGAATACCCTAACTGTCATCATAGAGCCTTCACCCAGACCTGGAAAACAGAAATGGACAAAAAGCCCCTACCTCAGTAGCAGGGAAAGCTGCCACTGTAGTGTCAGAAACTGTTTCTGGGGCAGAGGGGATAAACAGAGACCAAACTGGGAACTGTCAGGGAGAAAGACTGTCTGAAGAAGAAATGGAGAAGGGACAGATTCCTCCCTGGAAAGTGCAAGACCTAGGGAAAACTGCTAAAGCTTGAGGCAGATTTGCTGGGAAAGGGTGCTATCTCCAGAGGCAGCTAGCAGAAGAACAGAGCCACAGCCTGAGATATCTGAAGCTCTGCATCTATGGGAGAAGGAACAAGCAAAATGAGGTAAAGATCTATCAGTGAAAGACTCTCTGAAGGAGCTGTGGGAAAGCTCTCTTGTAAATGCTTTTTTTTTCACTGACTGACTAAAGCAAACACAAGCCCCTAGGGAAGTTGATAAAAGGAATGCCCGCCTCACTGCGTGCTAACGAGACAGGTGCTGTTCCGATCCGGCCGGTGTCAGATGAAGGAGAAGCACCTGTTAAGACCAGCTCTGGGAGAACAGAAATCTCCAAATCTCCCATAGTTGAAAATGCAAAAAGTTTAATTCAAACTTCCTGGGCTAAAATTTTGAAAGTAAGCCCAGTAAAAGAGAACCGGAAGTTGACTCACGGACCCAAAGAGAACTATGGGAAATGGAGTCCATAAGCTAGCTCATAACAATGAGCTGATGAAGAGAAATGCATTCTGGGAAAGATACTTTTTCAGCTGAAGATGGCAATACTGTCCAAAACCTGTTTTTTCCAGCTCAGAATGAAGTTTCTTTTCAAAGCAATGCTAGAAAACTTAATCTTACCTCTTGAGAACTAAGATCAGACAAAAAGCTTGCCTCTCAGGGGATGATTTAAAACAGTAATACTGTTTGTCAATAAGCCACTTAAAAACCCTTTTAAAAAGCAATGGAAAGCAGTATGTACACTGAACATTGTCTTACATATGAAGAAAATTAGGGGAAAATAAAAATTCCTTGCCTTTTGAACAAACAAACTGCAATAAATGATTCCTTTGCAAATCTAATAAGGAGATACGGAAACAGGCATTCAAAAAGGAATGACTGCTTTATAGATGGGAACAAGCTTCAGAAAAATCTAGCTGTCTTAAAAAATAGTTTCTTCACACATGAAAGTTCCTTATAAGAAATTAATGCTAAATATCAGAGCTTCTAATAATGATAACATCAGGGGTTAAAGCTAATGAAGTGAAAATACTAAATCATGAAAATGCTCTTCCTCAGAGTAAGCTAATGAAGGATATGTTTCATGAAAGAATATCTATGTTCTTGAATCTTGCTAAGAAATATTGGGCTAATAAAAAAACTATGAGTGTGAAAAACAGCTAAATCACTTTTCCCAATATTGAGATTCCAGCTTGCAGTCTGGGGATAGTAGGAGTGTAAGGAGGCTTCCAGACTGTTGAGGAGTTTAAAATGTTTCAGCAATGTTTTCAGGCCTGCTGAAAGCTGCAGGTCTGGATCCCCACTCCAATTTAGACCACTATCCTCTCCTGTTGGGAAATTGACTGTTAGGGAATGACCAGCTAAGCAATTCAGAAACAGATTCTTCCTTACAAGGTTTTTCTTCTCTTTTCTTTCTTTTTGGGTTTGCTGTAAACTGAGATAGCTCTTAATAGAGTTTTTGTAGAAGATCTGAAATGCATAAAGTACTGTTTAGCAACTGAAGTCACTGAATCCCAGAGTTAAGAAAGCCATTAAAGAAATACTTTTTTCAAAAGAACTATCAAAGCTGATTATAAGCTCTGAACTTTAGTAATGATTTGTGTACTTCCTGTCTAGTTAAAAGAATCTTTCTAATAGTTATAGTGATAATGTTAAATCTTTAGGTGTTTGCTAAAGTTAGCTTTAAGAATATCTAATGTAGTCCTATATAAGCTTGTAAGAAGTATGTAAGTTCAAATAAGAATATAAGAAAGATGCTAGTTGTAAATGTAAGTTTAAATAAGAAATAAGGAGTAAATATATAGGTATATTTGCTAAGGTAGTCCTGTAGAGTTTCTTTAAGAATATTAGCTCCTAAGAAGAAGATACATATTACATGTGAGTTTGTAAAGAAGTGAAAATGTTTGAATGTGAGTCTAAATGCTTTGCAAGATATGTTGAATGAGAGTATGTGAAAAAGTATAAATGTTGATTGTGAGTCTATGCTTAATGTATATGGTAAAGGGACCTGAGACACAGAAGGTAGTCAAAAGGTAGTGTCCTAGCAGACTGCAAAGCAGGCAGTCTGAGCTGTTTGTTTGTTTTTCGAGACAGGGTTTCTCTGTGTAGCTTTGCGCCTTTCCTAGACTCACTTGGTAGCCCAGGCTGGCCTCGAACTCACAGAGATCAGCTCCAGAAGCCGCTAAGAAGCTAAGAATGGTGGACGCCAGAACCAGCACAAGGCATCCGCAGCTTAGACCCATTGAAAAATCAACGCAACCCAGAAAAACCTGAGCTAACAGTAAAAAAGGTGCAGTTAAAATATTACTGTAACTAAGAAGGTCTTTGACTTGAGAATGAAAGTTGCAGAGACGCTTGTTCAAACCAAAGTTGTTAACTGCAAAAAGTTTTGGTTGTAAAAGTCTCTTCATGTTTGGAAGAGAAAGTCTGATACCAGAATTTACTTTTTTTTTAACTTTTTGAACTTAAAAAATGAGATAAAACTACAAAAAGGTCTTTGTTATAGATTTCTTCATATTTGGAAGGCTGGTACCAGAATTTATTATTTGAATTTTGGGACTTAAGAAATGAACAATAATTATTTCATTGCAATGGGACAATTTTGAATTTACTTATGGTGATGACCTAGGAACTGTTTTCTGGAACTGTTTTAAAAATGTAATTACTTACGGAACTTTTTTTCTTACAAATGGAACTGTTTAAATGGAAAAGTTTGGGTTTTCTAACTAGGCTTGAGATTTTGTTTTAAAAAATTTTTAAAGAAAAGGGAGAAGTAATATTCATTAGTCTTTTTCATTTAAAAATATTTTCTTATTTGAGTGGATTAATGTTATGTTTTGTTAGTAGGAAATGCAAATCGGTACACTAAGAAATTCCTTTAAAGTATAAAGAGTTTTATTAAGAAACTGCTTTTGGATGTTTTGCTAAATTTTCAAAGTGCTAATGGTTAGGATGAGAATGTTGCTTTTCAATATAGATTTGTTGGAATTGTGTAAGTCTGGGTTTCTTCTAATTAGTTTTGAGATTATGTTTAACTTTTTTGAGACAGGGTCTCTCTGTGTAGCTTTGTGCCTTTCCTGCAACTCATTCTGTAGCCCAGGCTGGCCTCAAACTCAGAAATCTGCCTGCCTCTGCCTCCTGAGTGCTGGTATTAAAGGCGTGTGCCACCACTGCCCGGCTTTATTTTAAAAATTTTTATAAAGAAAAGGAGGAGTTATGAGAGAATTAAGGTTGAATATATCTTTGCAGAAATTATGTTAACTTATTAATATTAATGCACCCTGGTTTTGTGAAGTTAAGGAAATATTTAAGTTTGATGTGAAAACATCAGAAGTTTTTCCCTAACTATCCTGTGTTTTCTATCTGTCTCTCTCCCCTCTATACTTCTATCTAAATATTTCTCACTTATTAGTTAGGGATGGCCTGGATCCTTATCCACCAGCCCTTACTCTCTCTTCTAAAGGGCTTTGTTAAAGGAATGCCAATGGGTGGAGCAAAGACCTCCCCTTGCTAGATCAAAGCATACCATACATACCATACACCCTTCCAAACACCAGGTAACCACCATGTACTTGGTCAAGCAATCCTCTAATGCAGCTCTGCTGGGTAAAGCAAGCTAGGATTTCACTAGAAACCTTTGTGGGCCTCTATAGGGGCTGCACTGTAGATTTATCCAGTGGGACTGGGGATTCCACAGTTAGTTGTTCTCTGCATTTTGACAAGTTGTGGCTTTTTGTAATGGTATACAACTGTTGTGAAATGAAGCTTCTTTAATGAGAGGGCAGAGCTGATAGAAAATTACGACATGTCCACATGGTTGGGCTTGCCCAGCGGACCACCTAATTATTTCTGGTTCAAAATAGTCATTTCTGGGTCAGACATATCGTGGGACCGGGACTCTGTGGCTTTATGTGGTTACGTAAAGCGCACGCGCAGCCATGTAACCTATGCTCATGCGTGGAGTACCCACAGGAGTTCCTGTACGCATGTGCGGCTCAACCTTTATAAAGCCAGTGCCATCTTGCATGAGCCCCCTTGTCTCCTCACCTACGTGTGCTTCACACAGGCCTGTCACATTTCTGTCCTCTTTAATAAAAACTCTTCTGTGGTCTTGTCGTGTTCGGGACATGTTCCTCGCGGGTAAGAGCGCCACCTAAATAACTAACATTAGTGCTGTGAGGGAACGGGTACTTCTGGGCGCTCTGTGCCTGGAAACCCGGGAACCAGGGAAGGAAACTGCACTGCACACACCAGGAACTCTGCTCCGTTCGTGACAGATCACTGTCCATTAGCCTGGTCGCACAAATCCGCATTCATCACCAATACTGATTGGTGAGTTTTCCCCTTTTCGGCTAGCATAAATGGTTTCCTGAATCCGTGAGAATGACCCTTGAGCATCTGGCGCCTCACTGGTTATTCTTGAAACCAGGGGAGCCCCCGGCCACAGCCTTCACTGGCTACAGTCGGCCCTCATCGCAGGCCCAAATTTCCAGCCACCTCCCACGTCTGCAGCTTGAGATATTTTTCGCGATAGGACTACCACCATTTGGTGTGTCCTGGGGCTGTGTGAAGCCGGCACATTCTTTGCATCCGATGGGACGGCTGAGGGCGTTAAGGGCTCCCAGGGAGTCCTTGCCTCACACAGCGCCCCCCCCTCCCTGCTTATATGCTGACCAGCTGATAAGGCGCCCGGCATCTTATCTCTGGGTCACGTTTATTTTTTTTATTTTTTATTTTTGCCTCTCTGCTGCAGACATGGGAAATAAGGCTTCCAACTCGATCAGTCCTAATTCTCCCTTAGGCTGCCTCCTTGAGGCTTTGAAACCTCTTACCTTAATGCCTTACTTAAAGATTCCTAAGCTTATCCGTCTCTGTACTAAGAAATGGCCCAAATATGCTTTAGAAAATAATAAAAAATGGCCGCCAAGCGGCTCCTTGGATCCTGATATTTTACGGGAATTATCTAATTTCTGCCAGTGAACAGGCAAATGGAAAGAGTTGCCTTATGTCATTGGATTCCTCTTTCTCAGTGCTAAGCCTTCTCTTCTGGATTCCTTCTCTCCTGCTCATGTGCTCCTAGCTATGCCTAAACTTGATTCTCTGACTCCGGAATCTCTGACTCTAGATCCTGCTAACGAACCTCCACCAATCTGACCTCTGGTTCCCACCCCTGTTCCTAGGGTGTCTGTTCCTTCAGCTCCCCTTCCGGATTCTTCTTCCTCGGCAGCGGCCGTTTTCAGAGGCCCTGCTCTGGCTCCAACTTTCACTCCGCCTACTACACGCTCTTGAACTGCTAAAGTGCCTGATTCCAGCCATCCAAACCCGTCCACTGTTCTCCCTTTGCGAGAGGTGGCTGGTGTGGATGGACTGATTAAGGTTCATGTTCCATTTTCTCTCGCAGAACTCTCTCAGATAGAAGCTAAGCTGGGTTCTTATACTTCCAATTCTGCTTCCTTTATTAAACAGTTTCAATATATAACTCAATCCTATAGTCTCACCTCACCCACTACAGGGAATCCATACAGTACAGCCTACACCCTCAAAGGAAACTCCTGACACTAAGCAAATTCTCTCCTACCTACACCAGCTCTTTCATCCTAATAATCTTGCTCTGTCCCAATTCATAAAGGCTCACCTGCAGCCCACTTCTGAGGACTTACAGTTTTTAAAAACTATTACTGCCTCTTGTGAGATCTGCCAAAAAACAGATCCCAACACCAAATACAGGTGTCAGCCTTTTCCCACCCATCAGGCTAGAGGTTCCTTTCCAGGTACTGACTGGTAGCTCGATTTTACCCATATACCCACTGTCAGGAAATTTAAATATCTCCTCGTGATGGTGGACTCATTTTCAAATTGGGTGGAGGCATATCTGGTTTCTAATAAGCAGGCTCAGACAGTTGCAGACCTCCTTCTCTGAGAAATTATTCCTTGGTTTGGGGTTCCTGCTTCTCTTCAGTCTAACAATGGCCCAGAGTTCACCTCTCAGATTTCTCAGACACTAGCTAAGGCTCTTAACATCCCTTGGTTGTTTTCATATCCCATACCATCCTCAATCCTCAGGAAAAGTGGAACGTACCAACCGGTCTTTAAAAACCATTCTTACTAAGATGTCACAGGAGCTTCACCTCGACTGGGTAAGATTATTGCCTCTAGCTCTTCTCAGGCTCAGGGCTCTTCCTAAAAAGCCTCTTTCACTTTCTCCATTTGAACTAACATATGGAAGGCCAGTTCTAACACCAGGTCTTTTATCCAACCCTCCAGCTGTTCCAGATAGCCTGTTAACTCCTCTCTTATGTCACCTAAGGTCTATCCTATGGAGCTACGCAGACTGGTCATTACCTCAGCCGTATGACAATCATTGTCCACCTCCAATCCACATCGGGGATCAGGTTCTTCTCTTTCCTCCAGGCCAGCGCCCTTCATCCCTTTCCCCTAAATGGCAGGGACCCTTCAAGGTAATTCTTGTGACTCCAACAGCCGCTAAACTCGAGGGCTTTCCTCACTGGGTCCACCTGTCTCATCTGAAACCTTTTATCTCACCTCCATCCCAGAAAAATCTCTCCTCATATACAGTAAAACAAACAGGGCCTTGCACTCTCAAGTTCCAGAGGACACCAGGATCCACTGCCTTGTCACCAATTCCAGAGGAATAAGGTATCACCCCTTTCCTTCCCACCTAGGGCCACATAGAGCTGGAGGCAAAAGGGACCATCGAAATATCCAGGCGGTAAGGATATAACAATCTATCACTGTTCAATACTCAGCAACTGATCACCTGTATATCCCAAATGCTAAACTAACAAAACAAGCAGGTGCCTTAAATAAACCACCTCGAATAAGGCTTGTCTCAGGTAAAAAATCAAGCAGAGTACTAAAATATCACAGCCACTTTTAATATGTCTTCAGACAGACAGACCAGATCTACCTCAGATAAGTGTCTTGTCTCCATCCGGACAGGCCAGATCCACCTCAGATAACTGTCAACTCCAAAAATAAAATAATAATAAATCTTTTGTCTAAGCTTTTTATGTCACCAGTGTCTTGTCAGACAGAAGGTTCCCAGCCACACCATAAAGGATGGACAGCTGCAGGACAAGGCATGACAGAACTTCATTCCAAGACCAGCCACAACATGAAGGATGGACACAGCTGCAGGACTTCATCCCAGGACTTCAGGAAGCAGCTTCCCTATCTCCCCCCAAGAACCAATCAACGTCCACCATTCAGCCTGAAGCAGTCTTTGAGAGAAACGGCGCCCCATACCCACCCATCCACATTTTTTTCCTTTTTTTTAAGAACAGATGAGTCGGGAATGATAGAAAATTACAACATGTCCACATGGTTGGGCTTGCCAGGCGGACCACCTAATTATTTCCGGTTCAAAATAACCATTTCCGGATCAGACATCTAGTGGAACCAGGACTCTGTGGCTTTACGCAGTTACGTAAAGCGCGCACGCAGCCATGTAACCTATGCTCATGCGTGGAGTACCCACAGGAGTTCCTGTACGCATGCACAGCCCAACCTTTATAAAGCCGGTGCCATCTTGCATGAGCCCCCCTTGTCTCCTCACCCATGTGTGCTTCACACAGGCATGTCACATTTCTGTCCTCTTTAATAAAACTCTTCTATGGTCTTGTTTGGGACGTGTTCCTCGCGGGTAAGAGCGCCGCCTAAATAACTAACAAGAGCTATAGTTATCTGTGTGTTTAAGTATTTCAAATGCAGTTAGGACTTATAGTGGTTTAGGAAAATGGCAGTAGTTGGTTCTCCTCTGAGATCTGTGACCTTACTAGCTACCAGCTGTCTAGATTTACAGTACCAGTCATGATTTCTCTCCTATTGAGTGGACCTTAAGTCTAATTAGACAGCTATTGGTTACTACCAAGATATACGTGTCATTGTTATAACTTTGTTGACCATTATTGTAATTCAGCAACGTCATAGCTAGGTAAGAGTATTGAATGCTTTTTTCCCTTGGCAGTTTGCATAGCACCATCTGGTATTATGAAGGTGAGTAGTCATGGGTGGAGTTTTTGGATCATATCCAGATTGATTCCTTAAGAGTCTTGTATCTGCAATGTGTACTGTCCTTAGCAATAGGAACTTACCTTCAATTTTGGGAGGCAACCAAGGATCAGCTCCAATATTACTATTTTTTCCTATCTACTATTTTGGATTTGTCTTTTTCATGGCTTTCTGAGACCTTGATATTTGAGTTATGTCTGAAAACTTCATTAAGTACAGACACGTATATACTTACTAAATATGAGTACTATATCTCAAAGTTTCTTGAAAATTGTTTTTTCATTATCATTTTATTCTAGAATTAAAGTTATCCCCAATTTCTTCAGTGGTACACTAATAACTTAAGAGCACAATGTTCACATTCCATGTATGTATAATTTCTATAATTTCACTTACTATTGTTTCTTCGTTTTATCCCATTATAAGACACAAGAAATTATTTTGATTAAGTTTTATGTTTTAAGACCTATTTTAATATCTAAATCTGATGTATCTTGGAAAAAATTCAGTGAGCTGGTGAGAGGAAAGCATATTCCATAGCTATTAAGTGAAATACTATTTTTGAAATTTCTCTTAATCCAATTAGATCCATAGTAAAGTTTTCATATGAAGTTTGATTAATTTTTGTCTGGATAAGCTATCTCTTTATGGGAATATGGGTACTGATATCTTCCACCATTATTGTATCATGCCCTATTGCTTCCTTTATGTTCAGTAATGTCTTCTTTATGAAATTGGGTACATCAATGTTTGGTGTATATGTGTTTATAATTGCATGTCTTCTTGATGGATAATTATTACCATTAATATATAGTAACCTTTAGCTTTTTGGATTTACTTTGATTTGATGTCTACTTTGTCAGGTATGAGACCAGCTACTCCTTGCTTTCAGCTTGTGTTTGTATGGTACATCATTTCCCATTCTTTTATATTTGGTATGTGTGGTTTCCCACAGTAAAATGTGTTTCTTACAGATATCAGATAAGTGGATTTTGTTTTAAATCAATCATTTACTCTGCTCTTTAAATTGGAGAGTTAAAACCACTTAATTAATTTGTGTGTGTGTGTGTGTGTGTGTGTGTGTGTGTGTGTGTGTGTATGGAGGGTGGGCATTCACATGTATGTGGAAGACAGAGATCAACTTGCAGCAGCCAGCTATCTTCCCACACCATATAGATCTCTAAATCCCTCCTGTATTTAATGTCTATATTCTTCCTTAGATTTGGAAGTTTTCTGAAATTGTTTATCTTTTACTTCTTAAAGTTCTACTTATTTTATGTTTATATTATTTTATTATCTTTTTTTCCTGAGTCATGCACATGCTTGGATACTTGCAGAAGTCAGAAAAATGGCATTGAATCCTCTGGAACTGGAGTTATGGATTGTTGCGAGTTGTGTGGGTGCTGGGACCTGAACCCAGGTCTTCTGCAAGAGCAACAAGTATTCTTAACAGTTAAAACATCTCTCCACCCTTATTTCTTTTTAAGATTTATTTTTAAATTTTTAATTTGTGTGTGTGTGTGTGTGTGTGTGTGTGCATACACTGTGTGAGTGGGTGCCTGGGGAGGTCAGAAGAGGATGTCAAATCCCTGGTAGCTGAAGGTATATCCCCTGGTTGCAAAATAATTGATGTGGATGCTGGGAACTAAACTCAGGTCATCTAAAGGAGCAATCAGTGCCTGTATCTATTGAAATGTTTCTCCAACCCTTCTTCTATATTTCAATGAAGATGCATTTTGAACATGGTATGTGTATTTCAGATTATTTTTCTACCCTATGCATTATTAAGTTAGCTCTCTTCTATCCTGAAATTCTTGAAAACTGCAGTTGTGTTTGCTTATTTTCTTTATTGCTGTCTGAATGTAATAATTCCTAATTTGTCTTCAATATCTAATTGTCTTCTGTTTTTATCTAACCTATCAGTAATGCGTTCTGCTGTATTTTAATTTGGTTTATTTAATCTCTCATTTCAAATATTTATACTTTTGGTATTTCAGTTATTTCATCCATATTTCTGATTTTCTGAAGCAACTTCTGAATTCAGAACTTCCTGTAATCGACTTATTAAATTGGCTTCCTTATTTTATTTATCTGTATGAATTATCCTGGGCTCACTGGTCAGTTTTCAAACTGAACTGTTGACTTCTTTCATGATCTTTAGATTTAACCATAAGCAGTGTGACCTTTCAGAGGAGTTGTGCCTTCTTGCCTTTCCATAGTTCTTGTGGTTTTTTTTTTTTTTAAAGATTTAGTTATTTATTATGTACACAAAAGAGGGTGCTCATTACAGATGGTTGTGAACCACCATGTGGGTGCTGGGAATTGAACTCAGGACCTCTGGGAGAACAGTCAGTGCTCTTAACCTCTGAACCATCTCTCCAGTCCCTAGTTCTTATGTTTTAAAGTTGTGATTTGTGTATTTGTTGAGGTGTCTCTTCTTGATTTATTTTGGGCATATTTAATGATCAGCATTATTTCGAGGTCTCACCTACTGAAATAGACAAAGGAAAGAAACTGCTGTGTCAGCAGCAGCACCACCAACCTGAACCATAAGGAAAGGTACAATTGGAATCTAGCCAAGCCCTTATATGTCAATAACGCTAGAAAATAAACTGGCAATGGTAATGCAGAATAAGCTATGAAGTTATATGTAATTTTAAACATAAAATAAGTAATGTGGGCATGGAAAAGGCAAAGGAAAGAATAATGTTAAATAAAAGCAAAAATTAAAAATATTAAAGAAGAATGTGAACTTGGGTCATCCAGAAGAGTATCCAGGGTCCTTAATGGCTGAGCCATTTCTTGAGCCCCTTCTACTATAATTCAGAGTAATAGACTGAATTAAAATGTGATGACTAAAATTTTTGATGGAGGAAATTTGAAAAGAGGCCAAAGCATAGTTGCTGCTCATTGCACTTACTCATGTCTACAGTAAGATAAAGAAACAAGGAAGGGAGCTGGATAGATGGCTCAGAGGTTAAGAGTACTTGCTGCTCTTGTAGAGGACTGGAGTACAGTGTCCAGCACCAGAGCCAAGTGGCTTTCTACTGCATATAACTTAAGCTCCAGGTGATCTAATGCCCTCTTCTGGCCTCCATGGGCTCCTGCATTCACATGCACACACACACACACACACACACACACACACACACACACACACACACACTACATACATACAAATAAACATACAAATAAACCTTGGAAAAAGGAAAATGGAGATCACAAAGGTATGAAAAATGGAAAGTTTTTTGAGGAAATGAGGATATGTTGAAATTTGTAGAGAAGGAAGGGGAAGACAAAGCATCTGTAAGTGTTAAAGAGAAATCTCCCTTGATGAGGAATGTTCTTTTAGGGCAGGATGTCCCCCATGTAAGGTTCCATGTTGTGACAATGTAAAAACGTTTGTAAGGAAAGAACTTAAACGGAAAATGTAGCTGAAGGGTTTTTCTGCTCAAAAACTGACTGTCTAGGAAAGGTTTTTTCCAGGTTCAGCAACAAAGAGCTACAAAGGCTAATACTGCCATGATAGAAGGGAACTAGCCTGTATCTTGGTATCCCAGCAGAACTGGGAAGCATCATATCATATCCAGGACGATGCTTTTACAGACATATGAAATGATAGACTTGGAGGTGTTGAGACCAGTCAGTCTACCTGCAAGGTGGCCCTAAAAGTCCACTGCATGAAACAGGGAAGGTGAAGTGTAAGTTGCATGGACACTCTAGTATGTTGGAGGTACTGGTACTATAAAAACATCTACTGAAAAAAAGCTGAGGGTACCAATGGAGTCATCATTAAAGAGAAACTATATGTGTTACAGGGACCTGAAGGGGTAGGGATTCCCAAGCTCATTGGAGCCCAGATGAGGCCATTGTAAGTCCCAGCTGTGAGACATCAAGGTGTAGGATTTGCGGTTTCTCATGCTAGGTTTTACTTTTACTTTGATCTCATCTTTCCTTACTATATGATTTCTCCCTTTTGGAGTGGAAATGTTTATTCTGGAGCCTTGTATGATGGAAGGATGTGACCTGTTTTTTTTTCTTTATTTTTTCTAATTTTATAGATATTCACTGTTAAGAGATTTTCTTTTCCTTTCATTTTTTTCTTTTATTTTGGTTTTTCAAGACAAGATTTCTCTGCATAACAGCTCTGGCTGTCCTGGAACTCACTTTGTGACCAGGCTGGCCTCAAACTCAGGGATCCACCTGCCTCTGCCTCTGCCTCCCAAGTGCTAAGATTAAGGGCATGTGCCACCACCACTCAGCTCAAGAGATTTTCTTGAGTCTTAGAAAATAATTTATGCTTTAGAACAGTGTTGGGATGGACTAAATGCATTTGAAACTGAGACTTAAGAGTTGTGAATCAGAATATTACAGTTTCAAATTCTGTATTTTGGCTATAAAGTTGACAAGCGGTGGAGCTGTGCAGACTTGTCTTGACTGGAATTTCCTTGAGAATACACCTCTGGCTGTGACTGTGAGGCTGTTTCCAGCAAGGTTTAACTGATGAAGAAATGCCCACTCTGAATGAACTGCAGTCCTTGACTTAACAAAAGGAGAGATGTAGCTGAACAGCAGCATTCATCTTTTTCTGCTTCCTGACTGTGCATATAATGTGAGCAGCTGCCTCATATATCTACCACCATACCTTCCCAACCATGATGTACTGTCCCATCAAACTGTGAGCCACATTAAGGCCTTCCTTTCCTAAGTTCCTTTTGTTATATAAATGAGAAAAATAACTAATAAATTCTCTTCCCTCTTCCTGCCTTTCAATGATTTTCTTCCTCCCAATACCCTCTCCATTTGCTGTGATCACACACACACACACACACACACACACACACACACTCACACACTCCATATATACATATATATGTATATGTTTAAGCCTAGGTTTCCCCCTTTTTCTCAGTTTGGAATAGTTCCTCCTTCCTCATACTTCTTTTTCTACTACGTATCATGTATAATAGCTATGCATTTATGTCTATACTAGACAAAGAAGAAAAAAGTCTGCTCTTCTTTACAAATCTGAGTTATTTCACTCAATTTTCCTTCAAACAAAACTCTTTTCTAAGCTGGGCGTGGTGGCACATACCTTTTTTGTTTGGTATTTATTTATTTATTTTATTAAGGAATTTTTAATTTCAGTTTTCATACCCTTTAATCCCAGCACTTGGGAGGCAGTGGTAGGTGGACCTCTGTGAGTTTGAGGCCAGCCTGGTCTATAAAATTGAGTTCCAGGACATCCAGGGCTGTTACACAGAGAAACCCTGTCTTGAAACAAACAAACAACAAAACCAAACAAACAAAACTCTCTTCTGTGTACACCACAATTTCCTTATCCATTAATTGGTCTATGGGCATTCAGACTGGTTCTGTATCTTGGCTCTTCTGAATAGTGTATCAATAAACATTGATATGAAAGTATCTCTGAGGCATTCTTGAATCCTTCAGTTATATATCCAAGACTGGCACACTTGGACTACATGGTAGTTCTATTTTCAGTTTTTTGAGGAACCAGCACACTAATTCCCATAGTGATGACACTACTTCAGTCTCATCAGGAGTCAGTGCATTAGTTTCCCATTGTTATAACAAATTGCTACATGTATAGTAATTATTATTTTATAGTTTAAGAGATCAGAAATCTAAAACCTAAGTTTTGGTAAGGCTGCTTTCTGTTGGCTTCAGATGTGTCCCTATACTTTTCAGCTTTGAGAGTATACCCTCATTCCTGTAGTCATGGCTTCATTCTTACACTTTTACTATTGTTTCTGTAGCATGTCTTACTACTTATTCTGATCCTGTTGCCTCCCTCTAGCAACAACTCTTGGCCAACATTAACCATACAAGGTAACATTCCCCAGCTCAAACTCAAGTTAAATACATATATAATGTCTATTTTACTGTTTAACAGATTTACAGGCTTCAGAGAGTATCATATCTTTAGCAGGCAAGTATTTATCCTACCACAGTCACTGAATTTAGAAAAAAAAACCACATGGTGCATCTTTAAGGGTATGAGATAAGGAGAGTGTCACTTCTAGCTTGGGAAATGACATGAATACAGGCAGTAGGTATAGGAACCAGCATAATTTACAAGAAGACCATCAAAGAGTCTAAGGTAAAGGATGCAATCAAGTGGGAGGAGAAAAGTCCAGACCACACATTTGCCTTGAAGGCAGAAAGAAAGATCCCAGTGTTGTGTACTAGGATTGGGAATTACAGAAAGTACCTAAGTAAGCCTTCAACTGGCAATATATAAGCAGCAGTTTTGAGGATGATCAATCTAGAAAGGACAGGACATTGGCACTACATATTTTGTCTCTGTTGAAACATCACTAACATCTAATGTTTTGTCAAAAATACTTGAAGAAAAATTGGTAGCAATTTCAAGGAATGAAAAGGCAAGAGAAGGATAATTCTAGACTCTGTCCACCTTTGGAATGCAAGACACAAAGAACAACTAAGAACTTCTTATAGTGTTTTGCAAAGGAAGACATTTTCCATTAGAAAAGGAGTGGGAAATAATACACCAGGCTTACCTCATTGCCACATTACTTCCATCAATAACAACTGGTCTTAAATTATCACTATTGTCTATTTCATCTTCAAGAGACAATTCAGGGCTTGCAATCTCCCTGGAGCTAGCCCCTCGGGGCAATAACAGACTCAAGTTGACTTGCCCTTCTGAGTCACCTTTGTTTCCAAGTCTGACAAGCTCTGCCAATACATCATTAATAAGTGATTCTGGGCCTAGTTTATTAAGCACTGATTGAATTTGTTCTTCTGCATAGCCCAGCTTTAGAGCAAAGTCCATCTTGGCTTGGTATTCCTTCTCTAAGTCTAGCTTCCCATCCTGTAAAATGCTGCTCTGGGAGAAACTTGGCCGGTCCAGGCAGGGTGACCGACAGAGCTGGCGATGTGGCTTGAAGGGCATCTCTTTCTTCTTCAACTGAGTATCTGCAGATTGGTAGCTGTTGTGGCCACTCTTAAAGCTTGTCTGTTCAGGGTCACTCTCAGAGCTCATCCATTCTTCAGCATCAGCATTGCCTCGGTCTGTCCTGTCCTCCTGCTTTGGCTGCTGCTTCTCTTCCTTGGAAGCACTCTTCTCCATTTTTGGTGTTTCCACAGCAGCAGTGGCTGTCATCCCGTTCACTGGGTACTCAGAGATCTAATCAGCTATTTTTCTTTTTAACCTGCTTGTAATCCATGTACAGTGGCATTCCTCTAGAGTAAAATGTTGGGGTAGCAATGGTGCAAGAGTTTATCTGTTTGGTTTTGTATGTTCAGATGTTAGGCAGTCTCTACAAATAAACACATATGGCATAATCACATATAAACTTCTGGGAAAAAACAGAATACACAGTTTTTCCCTCAGAAATTACAGATTCTCTGGCATTTGACTTTCCTGTTTACAGTGGTATAGAGAGTCATTAGTTCTCATTAATATAGACAAAATTTTAGTAGATGTAATAAAGATATAACCCCTGAAAGCACAGCTAGAATTATTATTGCAAATTTGAGAGGAATTGCATTCTAACGGTGTGTGTGTGTGTGTGTGTGTGTGTGTGTGTGTGTGTGTGTGAGGGAGGGTTGTAGACAGGACTCTTTTTTTTCCTTTTTGCTGGTAAAGTATTTCTAGATATTCCACCAGATCCTTCTTGTAGGTGCAATCTATTCCTGAGAAGCATATATTCATCATTAATTTTTACAAAATGTCAGGAATCTTATCTTTCAGCAAAACTAAATAAAGACTAAAATTGCTTTTAGATAACTAAAGTATCATGCAAGGGAAACATTACAGAGGCATGTTCTAGATGTGTGTGTGTGTGTGTGTGTGTGTGTGTGTGTGTGTGTGTGTACACACGCACACATGACTGAATATATCTGCCACCTCTTTTACTTATTGTAACTGGAAAACAAAAGGAGCAAACCAGCTGTGCGTAGTGATGCATACCTCAAGTCCCATTATTTCAGGAGGCCAACACAGGAGGTTCCCTTGAGCCTTGGGAGAGATATCCCTCCCCATAGGCAACAGAGGGAGACCCTGTAAATCAGAAAAAAAAAGAAAAAAATCAACTTAACTTTTTTGATAAACAAACTATTACGTACAGAAGAGGATTAGATACAATTTTATTTCTAACTTTTCTAGCACACACTTCACCTGTCCTGACAATTTTCAGTTCTAATTTTTTTCTCTTCTTGGAATTTGAGTGTTTCTTATTTGCAAAGTAAAGCTATTCATTGGGCTCTCACAGAGTAATTGTAAGGATTACATAAGAAGAGTGATGAAAATGCCTAGACCAGTGAATAGAATGCAGTCAATTCTCAACACAATTCTCAAAGGAAGCAGCAGATCCCACAGCTCACAAGGTTTGTCTTTTGGACAGGGTCTGTCACTGTAGCCCAGGCTGGCCTTCAAGTCATAGGAATCCTCCTGGCTCAGCCTCCTGAGTGGTGGAATTATCAATGTAATTTACTACATCTGGTTCAGAGATGTTTTTACATTTTAATTTTATTTTTGAGAAGGTTCTCACAATGAAGCTTGGCTAGCCTTGAACTTGCTATGTAGACCACTATGGCCTTGAACTCACTGGAGTCCAGGATCCTCTGCCTGACCAGTCATGGAATGAAATACCTGTACAATTATACTCACCTATTTGTTTATTTTAATATTTTTAGTTTTGAGATTAAATTACATGATTTTTTCCATTCATTTTCTCCCTCCAACTCTCCCATGTACTCAAGATTACTCTCCTTCAAATTGAAAGCCTCTTTTTCTTTAGCTATTCTTACATATTATTTGTAAGGAAAGTGGAGCAAGGACATAAGAGATGTGTGCATGGGAAACCTTCTCAAGCATGAGCCGTTCTCACTAATGAAAACAAGGCTATCTATGTAACCAATAAACCAGAGACTTCCAGATCATGTCAAATCCATACAAACAAGAAGATAAGCTACAAATAGTTCTAACAGTGTTATGGCTGTTCCTTTACTTTGGGATTCATATCTGGAAACATTAATACAGAAATGAAATTTCTGAACTGGTGTTAAGGAAGTATGTAATGACTTCTCTTGTGACTACTCTACTACTTTTGGCTTTACATTTTTCTTTTAGCTGGGTATATGGCTCATGCTTGTAATTCCAGCCCTTGGAGTCTGATACAAGAATATTTCCATGAGTTCAAGGCAAGTCTGATCTACACTGTGTGATCATGTCTCAATTGCCTTTAGTTAATTATCGAACACAAAGATACCAATTTTAATTTTGCTTTCCCATTCATCTGAGTTGTTCAAACTTTCAAGCTCATTTCTTTGTACCTTTTGCATTTATTGATTTATATTTTGTTCTCTTCAGAATAATATCTAATATACAAAAAGTACTGATGTTTTTGTCTAGCACTTATTCAAAGCTCCAAAATCACTTAAAAACAACCATTGATAGGACTTCATGTTTATTTTGGGTATATATTATTAAGTACTTATAAAGGACTATTTTGTTGTTCTTAGATAGTATAGTATATTGTTACTTTCCAATATATAGTATACTATATATTGCTTTTCCTTCTATCAGGTATTTACCTCTATTTACATTTACATCCATGACAATTTCTACCATGTTCAAGAAGACACATAACATGATTAAGCTACATATACTAGAACCTCTTATTGAAATCATAGTCATTACAAATCCCACTTCAAGAGAAAAAATAGCTCAATAGAAATAAACTTGGATCAACCTTTAAAACCATCAAGCAAATTTAAGATAATTATTTGTACTACATCTTGTATTGGCATACGCCACATATTTTTACTTGTTTCAGAATGGATCGGGGAACAAATTTCTATACCTATATTCATTTTTCAACACTTCTTAGCTAACATATAACTTAATATTTTATGACACTTTCTTATATATAATTTTTCCTTGTATATATATGTATAAACTTCATATATTTATATGTGTGTACTTTGCTCATATTTTTACCCCTCCTTTATCTTGTCTTGTCCTTTATATACCTCCCTCTGGTTCCATTCCTCCCCCAATATTCCTCCTGCTTTCCTGCTATTTATATATATTAGGTTTTTTTGTTTGTTTGTTTGTTTTTTTTTTTTTTTTGAGAGACAGGCTGGTCTAGAACTTGATATACAGTTGAGGGTGACCTTGAGGTTCAGATTCCCCCTGCCTCCACCTCTGAGGTGATGGGATCATAGTTATCTGCAACCACATTGGGCTATAAACATATTTAAATCTAAACTTCCTATGTAAGAGACAATGGACAGTATTTGTCTCTTTTTTTGTTTCTATTACCCTCTCTTGTTACCTCCTCCCCCACTATTAGACCCTTACTCATCCAACAGAATACTCATTCTACTGTGAAGTATACATACATATGTTTAAATCTAGATTCTGCATATGAGTGGTAACATGATATTTATCTTTCTGAGTCATTTGTCTTTTTAAAGCTGACTTCTTTCATTTAACATGGTGATCTTCAGTTACTTCCATTCCCATACAAATAGCACAATTACATTCATTTTACTGCTAAATCAAATTGCTGTGAGTGTGCATAGGACTACCACACTTTTCTGTTTGCTGATGGTCATCTAGGCTTTTTCTATAGCTTAGCTAATTTGACTAATGTTTAATGCTGTAATAACCACTGATCTGTAAGTCACCTCTGAAGTATGAAGTTTCAGTACCTCCTAGTGCTCTTCCTAGTCACTTTTAAAATCTTTTTTTTTTTTTTTTCGGTTCTTTGGCTAAAGAGCCATGTTTTATTGGTCTTTCTAACCCTGGAGCTTAACACATTGTCTAACACTGTTCTTATGAATGAGGAGATGGTACACTTCTGCTGTCTTGTCTCAAGAAGTTTGCAAACTTACATCCAGGTTTTCCTGGGACATCTCTCAGTTTGTGACTGTTGTTCTAGTATACTTACTAATGAAATTTCTTCATTCTCTAGAGTCCCAGCTTGAGTAAAATTGAGGGGGAGTATAAGAAAGTAATGGGCAGACAAGGGATATGATCAATATACATTATTTGTATGGAAACATCATAATGATGGCCACTACTTTGTACACTTAATATAAATTTTTAAAAATACAGGCTGGAGAGATTGCTCAGAGGTTAAGATCACTTGTGCTTCCAGAGGATCCAGGTTTGATTCCCAGTACCCACCTGGTGGCTCACAGCCATCTGTAATTCCAGTTCTAGTGAATATGATACCTTCTGGTCTCTATAAGCACAAGGCATTCATGCAGTGCACATATAAACATGAATGCAAATACTCATGCACATTAAAAAATAAATATTTGAAAAAATAATATGAATGCCTTGATCAGTGTTCTATTTCTGTGAAGAGACACCATGAGCAAGACAATTCTTACAAACTGGGGGGCAGGAGGAGGGGGGACAGGGGAATCTGGTTGGTGTGTAGAGTGAATGGAAAATCTCTTAAAAAACAGAAAAAAAAAGAAAGAGAGCAAAGGGGATTATATGTGAAGGTGGGAGGAAGGGCATGAAAAATGATGTGATTGTATTATAATCTCCAAATATACAAAAATTAAAACAACAAAAAATAATTTGAATTTTAAAATGGAAGGAAAAAAACCAAAAAAACAAAAGAAGGCATTGAATTGGGGCTTTCTTAAAGTCTCAGAGGTTTAGTCACTGTCATGGCAGGGAGCATGGAAGCACAGAGGCAAACATGAAGCTGGAGAAGTAGCTGAGAGTTCGACATCTGGATCCCCAAGCAGCAGGAAAAGAGAGCCACTGGTCCTGGCTTCACCCATAGTGACACTCTTCCTCCAATAGGCCACATCTATTCCAAGGCCACACCTGCTAATCCTTTCAAGCAGCACCACTCCCTGATGACTAAGCATTCAAATATATGAGCCTATGGGGGCCATTCTTATTCAAATCACCACATTCCACTCCCTGCCCCCCCCATAGGCTTGTAGCCATACCATAATGCAAAATACATTTAGTCCAATTTTAAAAGTTCCCATAGTCAGGGCTGGAGAGATGGCTCAGAGGTTAAGAGCACCAACTGCTCTTCCAGAGGTCCTGAGTTCAATTCCCAGCAACCACATGGTGGCTCACAACCATCTGTAATGAGATCTGGCACCCTCTTCTGTATACATAATAAGTAAATAAATCTTTAAAAAAAAGTTCCCATAGTCTATCACAGGCTTCCAGTAGAAGGCATGGCCTAGATTAAATAACTGGAATAAAGGTGTGTCTTCCTGCCTCAACCATTCAGAAGAAAAGTAGATCTTCCCACTTCAAATTAAGCAGAAATCTCTCACAGGTATGCCCTCCATTTTGGGGTTTTAGTTAATTCCAGAAGTAGTCAAGTTGACAACCAAGAATGGCCATCAATCAGACACCTTGCATGGAACTGACCTAGGCCTTCTACACATGTGTTGCATTGTGTGGCTTGGTCTTCTTGTTGAACTCCTAACAGTGGGAGCAGGAGCTATCTCTAAGTCTGTTACCTGCTTTTGGGTCTCTTTCCTACTGGGTTGCCTCAACCAGCCTTAATAGAAGAGGAAGTATTCAGTCTTATAGGAACTTGATATGCCATGGCTGGCTAATGTACATGGGAGGCCTGCCCTTTTCTGAAGAGAAATAAGGAGGAGTGGATATACGGGGAGGAAGGAGAGGTTGTGGTGTGAGACCAAAATGAGCCATCTTAGAAATAAGACCAAAACTAAGGCCTAAGATTTCTCCTTTTAGGTACTGTGGTGATATTTTATTTGTACTGAAATGTGATTTCATTTGTATATTAATAAAGTTGCTTTGGGGTCAGAGCAAGCCATAGCAGAAGCTGGGCTGTGGTGGTGCATGCCTTTAATCCCAGCACTTGGGAGGCAGAGCTAGGCGGATCTCTGTGTGTTCAAAGAATCAGCCAGCATGGCAAAACACACCTTTAATCTCAATACCAACTGTAGAAGACCTGGAGGTCTATACAGACAGGCAGTGATGAGGAGGTCATGTGGCTGGGTTTATAACCAATGAGAAGGCAGAACAGAAAGTCTATATAAAAGACAAGACACAGGAAGTAGGTCTCTTGTGGAGAGGAAAAACAGAGCAGCAGTGAAGGGTAAGGTTTTCAGCTCTCAGCTATTGCTCTGACCTCTTGGCTTTTAACTCTGCAATTGGCTCTGTGTTTCATATTTAACAAGATGGTTACATCTACAAGGTACAGGCCATGAGTTACTAGAATAGGCCAAGAGTTACTGAAACCAGTCAGTCCAGATTCCAGAAACCAGGAAGTGTAAAAGTACAGAGTCACAAGGTGGTCAAGAGGTAATGACTGCAGGACTATGGAATGTCCTCTCCCTGGTTCCCTAGGTAACTGTTTGACCAAAGAATGTTCCAACCCTGGTTTCCAGGGTAATTGACCATAGAAATGTCCCCACCTGAGAGCAGCCAATGAGAGATGGTGGTGGGCAACCACTCCCTTAGAAGTAAAGATTAAGCCATGACTTCTAGAAAGCCCCTAGAAGTGAGCCAATCAGAATTGTACCCATACTAGCACTCTAAATGATGTAACCTTGTGGTTTTTGCCTTTAAAAACTGAGCTTGCACAGAGGTGGGCACTTCCTCCAGCCTCCACTGTGTTGGATGTATTGGATGAAGTCCCTGCCTAGGCTTGTATTGTTTTTGGATATCCCAAATTAAACCTTGCTTTTGCATTCCGGCATGTAAAAGGTAAGAAGAAAAAGCAAGATGCAATGGGGGAAAAAAGTAAGCAAAGCCATCCACAGCTCCAGCCCTGTTGGTCTCCAGAATGAAGAGAAGAAGCAGAAGCTTCATTTAGAAGATAGGCTAGGGGATATGAGAGAGTTAATTGTCAGCTTGACAAAGTAGAATTACCTAGGAGATTGTTCTCTGGACATACCTATGCAAGATTTTCTTGCTTGTATTAATTGATGTGGAAAGATCTACCCACCATGGAAGGGCACTATTCTCTATGCAGGAAATCCTGGACTATATAAAAGTGGAGAAAGTGAGCTAAATATTTGCATGCAAGCATTCTTCACTTCTGACTGTGGGCATAATGCAACCAGCTGCTTCAAAGCTCCTGCCATTGTGACTTCCCTACATTAATGGACTGTATCCTGAACTGTGAGCTAAAGCAAATCCTTCTCTGTTGTAGAATATTATTTTAAGGTGTGTTACTTTGTTTATGTTGCATTTGTTTAAACTCTGTGAAGCTGTGATACTATGCCTCTCTAAAATACCTAATGGTCTAATAAAGAACTGAACAGCCAATAGCAAGGCAGGGAAAAGGATAGGCAGGGCTGACAGGCCGAGAGAATATATAAAAGGAGAAATCTGGAAGGAAAGAGGAAAAGTAGCTAGAAAGGGAGGAGTACTCCAGGGGCAAACCACTCAGCTACACAGCAAGCCACAGAGTAAGAGTAAGATTTACAGAAATAAGAGAATGGAGAAAGACCCAAGGCAAAAGGTAGATGGGATAAGAGAAGTTAAGAAAAACTAAGTGGGATAATTTAAAGTTAAGTAAAGCTGTCAAGAAACAAGCCAAGCTAAGGCTGGGCATTTATAATTAAGAATAAGTCTCTGTATGTGATTTATTTGGGAGATGAGTGGCGCTCACCCCCCAAAAAAGAGTAAAAAACAGACAACAACCCCTTCTCCCTTAAGTTGCTTTTCTCAGAGAATTTTACCACAGCAAAAGGAAAAGAAATTAAGATGGAGTCCTAGTGAAAACACTTGCACTACTACCCAAAAGACAACCCACAACTATGGAAACCCTCAAATTCAGTTGCAAGTTCTGATGAGACAGTGATTCTGCCAGCAGATGGGTCATCAGTGAAGTAAAATCCCACTATGTCACTTTATAGACTTGGGATGGAGGCAGTGTTTGGGCACCATAATGATAAGGAATTTGTTTAAAACTATACTATTCTGGGGGCTCAGTAGACAACCAATCACATGTCAGGAAGCCCAAGTTTAGGTGGCCATTGCCTCAGGACATACCTGAGAGACAGTTGTGGAAAGTAAGATGGATAGACAGACAAATATAACAGCAAGTGTCAAAACAACAGCCAAGGCAGTGAAGTGCATAGGAAAAAGTAGCTTTTTCTCTGTGCCTGGGAACAGACCCCATAACTCTGGACTTTAATATCCCAATACAGCAAATAGATCAACCTATGGAGGAACCTACATTCTATTTACTACTGTAGAGTCTGAAAATTCTGAAGCTACAGCACACTCCTTGAAATCCATAGCTTCATCCCCATAGCAGGTTAATTAATACTTCCCATGTTTTGAAAATATAAGAAGAGGTCATTTTCCTGTACAGATCTTAGTGCTGCAATTACTTCTTACAACCCAACCCCCAACCCTGGTTAGAATAACAGTCACCTCAGGGCATACAATCTGAGAAGCCTCCAGAGAATGGGAGAACCTGCACAGCCCATAAACTTCAGTGTTAAGAATCCTGATGTGCACAGATTGGAGCTACAAAATCAATGTCAGCTCTGTCAGATATTGGCCACTTGTTCAAAATATCCTCTATCCCAGCATCAGTGATAGGAAGAGGAGTCCAGAAGCCCAACTATCCCTCCATACACTATGCATACAACTGTCAGTGCCCAATTTTCAGTGACCCCAAAACTACAACACACATCTTTTTTAAATTTTTCCCAGCCCAATCACAGTTTCTGTTCTTTCCTCTTCTCCCAGTCCCTTCCTACTGTTGTGCTATTAAACTGAAGTTTGGAATTTCAGAGCAGAACCCAAGATGCTGGTGATGCCAGATCTTAGAGATATCTGCCAAGGGCAGTTGCATATAGTAAGTGGAACCAGTGCAAAGGAAATATGGATGTCTCTGGCCACAAGATGAATGGGCTGAGCTATCTAAGCCCTTGAAAACTAAAGCCCCACATTGACATGTCTGTTATCGTTGTCCTTCTTTAGCTAATGCTTAGGCAGCCATGTTGGTGAAATGTTATGGGTGTAGCTTCTGACATTCCTAGGAGACACAATATCCAAAGACAGGAAAAAGCCCAGAAGGTCTTAACTCTACTCAAACAACTACAGGCATCTAAGGAATGCTAAAAGTAGGAGAAATAACACATTAATTGATTATTTAGTACCAAATGATCAGTCATGAAATCATACATACATGTAACATTATGCAGACTGAGAAGGAATATATATATATATATATATAGTGTGTGTGTGTATTTTACATATAAAAAGTTATATGTATGAACAAAGGCTTTATATATATATGTATTTATATAAATATATATTTTATATACTTAGGAAATAGGTATACATATATGTATATAACAATTAATAAAAATATACCTCTAGTTAGATCTATAGAGACATTTCCAGAGACACTGAGTGAGAAAGGGAGACAAACCCTGACTGTGGGACATTACAAGTATTACAGTCCTGGAGTACTTGTACAGTACTAGCATTCATCTCTTTCAGTTTCTTGACTGCAGAGTAAGTGCTCATGACACTGTCTTCCCTGCCATGTATTATAACTCCTTATTAAACTGGGACTTTGAAAATGCCTTCTTTTCTCAAATTACTCTTGTCATATAGTGTATCACAGCAGTGAGAAAAGGAAGTACTATAGAAAACTGACACTGTGGAGGGGAGCTATTGGTATGACAAAACCATCCCTGTGGTTCGTAAGCTTCTGGAACAGGTCTGCAGTAAAAATGTAGAAGAGTTGGGAGCTGTAGACTAGACAAGTACTAAAGTCCTATAATTATAGTTTAATGGGACATTCTGGGAGGAGTTTGGAAGAGCAGAAGCCGAGAGAAATTGGACAGTAGAGGCCTGGCTCATTTTAGAGGAGAACAAAGACTTTATCAGAACCAGACTAGAGGTTATTCATGTTATAATTTGGCAAATAATTTGTCTTCATTCTTTCTGTGTCTTGAGAACTCAAGTAAGGCTGAATATAGGAGTAGTGGACTAATTTGTTTGGTGTAAGAAATGTCAAGATACAGTTGTGTAGCTTGGTCTGTTTGTGGGTCTCCTAGCATCAGGGATCAGGACTTGTCCCTGGCACTTAAGCTGGCCTTTTGGAACCTATTCCCCATGCTGGGTTGCCTTGCCCAGCCTTGATGGAGGGGGAGGAGCTTGGTCCTGCCTTACCTTGATGTGCCATGCTTTGTTGACTCCCATGGGAGGCCTGCCTCTTTCTGAATGGAGACAGAGGAGGAGTGGATGCTGAGGTGGGGATAGAAGGGAGGTGGGGGGAGGGAACAGGAGGAGAGGAGGGAGGGGAAACTCAGGTCAATAAATGAAAAAAATTAATAAAAAAATTACATACACACACACAAAAAGAATGTCAAGATAAGCTAGCACTCAGGTTGTGGCATGGTTCCTGCCCAGTATTCTTATTTAGGTCTACAATGAAAGAAAGAGAGAAAGAGAAAGAGCAGAATATGAAAAATGTGCAGGTTGGTAAAGAAAGGAGTGTGAGTGAATTTATAGTTGAAGACGAGAATGTAGACAATGCAGTTATATTATTTAAAATATTATCACCATTAAAAAGAAATCTATAGTTCTGTTTGGGAACAATAGGAATAGCATCTTATAGACAATACCACCTCCCCATTCATTATAGGCTATAACTTGTGAAAAATGCAAATTTATTTGAAAAGAGAGCTTAATCTGACAATGCCACCATAAGGATCCCATTGTTTTCTCTCTCTTTTTTTTAATATCTAAAAAATGCTTCTGTGTGGTCATCTTCAAAGGTACACTAGAGGCCACTACAACCATGGTTCAAGAAGCCAGGCTACACTTCAAGTGGGCAGCAGTCAATGGTAGCCCAATGTCAATATGACACTAGTTTTACAGATATGAAAGAATTAAGAATGAGGAGGTCATGTAGGCTTACACCAAGTTTCCAGAAAAATCACTAAAGCCAAGACATGTGTGGAAGGGTTGGATTATCCATAAGGAAGCCCCAAAAGGCCACTATGTAGAGATAGGAAGGTGAAGAGAAAGTTGTAGTAGTGATTCCAAGTATGTTAAAGATGTCAGGACTGTGAGCCATCCTCAAAGGAAAGCTGTAGGCATGGAATGTATCCAACCCAAAGAGAGGTTATAACTCTTATAGATGGCAAACCTGGAGGGCTTGGATTTCTTAAGGCTGTTGTAACCCATATGATGCCAACATGAGCTACAGATGTCACATATGGAGCTATGATATTTTTTTCCTTGCTGCATTTCAGTCTTGCTTTGGTCTTATCTTTTCTTGTTATTTTCATGTTCCTCACTTTTGGATGGGAAATATTTTGTCTATGCCATTGCTTATTTAACATATGTTCTTGATTTCACAGAAGCTCACACAGAACTGATTTCCTTGACTCCAGAGGATCCTGGTTTTTTTTGTTTTTTTTTTTTGATATTTTGTTTTCAAACAGTGTTAAGACTGTTAAATACCAGGGAACCTTTTATAGATGACTATATACATATTTCAGTTTTTAATTTTATTTTTGAGATTGTAATTTAATTACATTTCTCTCTTCCCTGTCCTCTCTCCAAACTCTTCCATATAGCCCTCCCTACTCTCCTTCAAATTCATGACCTCTTTTTTCATTATTACTGAAGACACACAAGTATTTGTATGTACATAAAATAGTCCTAAATATAACCTGGTTAGTCTAGATAACATTTCTTGTATGTATGTTTTCAGGTCTGACCATTTAGCACTGAACAACTAATTGGTGTTCTCTTCCTGGGGAGGAGGACCACCTCTCCTGCTCCCAATTTTACTCAGTTGCCTGTAGTTCTTTGTGAGGCCTCATGGGCTTTTCCCTGTCAAGTTTGGCATGTTCTTGGTGTCATCCTTGTTCAGCTCATGCTTGAGTAGTACTGTTGGTAGGATTTTACAAGTATAGCTTCTGATGTGACTAGGAGACACAGTCTCACAACAAATTCCCTGATCTTCTAGCTCCTACATTCTTTCTTCCTCCTCTTCCACAATGTTTCCTGAGTCTTAGGTGCATGAGTATTTGAAAATGAATCCATTGGTACTGGGCTCCACAACTCTGCATTTTGATGGGCTGTGGTTTACTGTAATGGTCCCCATCTGTTGCAAAGAAAAGTGTCCTTGATGAGAGGGAAAGACTAAACTTATCACTGGGTGTAAGGACAAATATTTAGAGATTGTCATTAGGGATTATGCTGGTTTAGTAAATTAGTGGTTGTAGATTATCTTCCAATAGCCATAATTTCACTAGTACTGAGTAGTTATCTGGGTTTCCAGTGTGAGGCTATTTCCTTGCAACACATAGGTCTTGGTCTTGCTAAGAACAATAAATATAAAATAAGCAAACAACTAGAACAGTGACCATCACATGATAATTATCCACTTAATGTTAATTTTGTTACATTTTCTTCATACTTTTACTATGGAAACTTACTATCTACAAAGTCCTTTCACATTTGCTACTTCAGTTTATTCTCAGAAAAACTATATCAGCTAAGGAGTATACTTTTATTACTATTGAAAGAATATTTGCAGAGAAAGTAAATTGCCTAGATTTACAGTCTGTAATAAGAAGCAGAACTGCAATTCCAACTTAGATTTTTTTTTTACTTCATATGAAGGATTTTTGACACTATATCACAATTGCCTATGATTTGGGTATGCTTAATGAATGCTAACAATTTAAAGATGTGTTTAAAATTAACATATGCCATGAGGAAATTTTTCCAAATCTTAAGGTTGCACATAACAAAAATGACTTATATGGTAAACTTTCTTTGAAAAATATCTAAATGCTTCTAAATTACATTATCAAAGAGGCTTCAATTCTTTGAGCAGTTGTCTAAAATTGTCCATGATTCTAGAATCAGAATGAACTTTGCATTGCTGCTTTTAGCTAAATAAATAAGATATTTAAAAATGGAAAGCTTCGTTACTATAGTTACAAAAGATACACCTACTCTGAAAAATATGATTTCTACTTTTGTAATATATGAAAAATGTAAAAGGAAAAAGAGTCACAATTAACAGCTGCCTTTCTTCCTTCCTTTCTCCCCTCCCCTTTCCTTTCTTTATTTCACTACTTCTTTATTTATTATGTTCTGGGGATCAAACCCAGGGTCTTAAGGATGCTGGAAGAGCACTCTACCACTGCAATATGCCCCAGCTGGAAGATAATTTCTATATTGTTGAAAATAGCTGTTTCTTTGTCTAATGCTGTTTCCTCCACATTTATAATTAGGGCTGATAAAGTATTTTCTGAATATATCATGTGAAAAACTTTTTTTATTTTTTATTTTTATTTTTTGAGCTGAAGATCGAACCCAGGGCCTTGCACTTGCTAGGCAAGCGCTCTACCACTGAGCTAAGTTCCCCAGCCTGAAAAAGTTTTTTTTTTTTTTAAATGAAAATGGAGTAGAAACTCTAGTAATAAGAAAATCATGGAAATATATGGTCATAATTTTATTTTGGATATTTAATTCCTTTTAATCACTGTGATAGAAGCCAGAAAATAAGCCCACATAGGTACAGCCCGCTTGAATTTTGAAGATTTCCAAAGCATACTTTGAAGAAAATTTCAACAAGTGGCTCTGCAGAAAACCAAACATGTAGAAGTTTAAGGTATTTCCATATCTTTAATCCTGTATAAAAATTCAGTTCAGAATGATCAAGGACCTTAATGTAAGGTCTGAAATTGCTAGAAGTGAACTCAGAGAAAATACTTCAAGGTATAAGCCTAGGGAATGACTTCCATAAAGAAATCGAATAGCCCAATAAATAAATCCAAAAAATGACAAATGTGATTTCATGAAATTAAAAATCTTCTGCACAACAAAGGAATTGATTGATTAATCAAGTGAAGAGAAAGCCTACATAATGTGTGAAAATAAGAGCTCAAAAATGAAACAACCCCATCACCAAACAACTTAATCAATAGATAGGCTAATGAAGCAGACAGGCAGTTCTTAAAATATGGATAAGTAACCAATAAACATAAAAATGTTCATCATCCTTAGCTCTCAGTGTAATGAAAATTAAATTAAAAAAGAAGATTCCACTTTACCTCAGTCAAAATGGCTATGATTAAGACAAATAAGTGTTATTGAGCATTCAGGCAAGAGAAAATTTTTATATACTGCTAATGGATATGCAAATTAGTATGGCTATTATGTAAATTATTATTGAGGTTCTTGGAAAATCTAGAAGTAATAGTACCACATGATCTCCCAGTATCACTCATGTGTATAAACCTATTGGGCTATAATTAAAAATATCACATAGAGGGTTGGGGATTTAGCTCAGTGGTAGAGCAAGCGCAAGGCCCTAGGTTCGATCCTCAGCTCAAAAAAAAAAAATCACATAGATACTTGCACATCTATGTTTATTGCAACACTATTCACAATTGCCATGTTATGTAATTTGTCTAGGTGTCTGAAAACAGATGGACAAATTAATGTTGTATTAAACAAACTTTATTCAGTCATGAAGAACAACATTCCTTATGTCATTTACAGTAAATATGGATGTAACTAGAGTTCATTTTAAGCAAAATAGGCCCTTAACTTACTTTATTTTGTCTCAAGGTTCTAACTTATGTTTAGATTTCTTGCTTCATTAGTTTCTCAAGAGCCACACTGTGAACATTCCAAGTTCCTTCTGTTATTCATTGGCTTAGTTAGGGTTTTTATTGCTGTGGAGACACCAGGACCATGGCAACTGTTATAAAAGAACACATTTAATTGGGGCTCACTTACAGTTCAGAGGTTTAGTCCATTATCATCATGATGGGAAGTATGGTGGCATGCAGGCAGACATGGTGCTGGAGAGGTAGCTGAGAGTTCCACATCTGGATCTGCAGGCAACAGGATGAGACAGTGAGTCACTAGGCTTGGCTTGAGCTTCTGAAACCTCAAAGCCCACCCCCAGTGATACACTTCCTCCAATAAAGCCACACCTACTTCAACAAGACCATACCTCCTAATAGTGCCACCCCCTATAGGCCTATGTGGGCCATTTTTATTCAAACCACCACACTCATTTACAGTTTTTTAAACTTTTTTTTTTATTAAGACATTACATACCAACCATGGATTCCCCTGTCCTCCTTCCTCCCACCCCTCAGCTTTTCTCCCCAACTCAACTCCCCCATTCTCGCCTCCTCCAAGGCAAGGTCTCCCCTGGGGAGTCAGCCCAGTCTGGTACATTCAGTTGAGGTAGGTCCAAGGCCCTCCTTGCTGCACCAAGGCTGAGCAAAGTGTCTCAGCATAGGCACTAGGTTCCAAAAACCCAGCTCATGCACTAAGGACAGGTCCCAGTCCCACTGCCTGGGGGCCTCCTAAACAGTTCAAGCTAATCAACTGTCTCACTTATCCAGAGGGCCTGATCCAGTTCCATGGGGGCTCCTCAGCTATTGGTTCACAGTTCACGTGTTTCCACTAGTTTGGCTATTTGTCCCTGTGCTTTTTCCAATCATGGTCTCAATATCTCTTGCTCATAGAATTCCTCCTCTCTCTCTTGTCGACTGGACTCCTGGAGCTCCACCTGGGGTTTGGCCATTGTTCTCTGCATCTGTTTCCATCAGTCACTGGATGATGAGAGTTCTATCATGACAGTTAGGGTGTTTGGCCATCCAATCACTAGAGTAGATCAGCTCAGGCACTCTCTTGACCATTGCCAGTAGTCTACAGTGGAGGTATCTTTGTGGATTCCTTTGTGGATTTACAGTTTGTTTTTTTTTTTTAATGGTGCCAGAAAAAGAAATCTAATATGCTTTTAGTATTCTTAAAGTTTTTAAGCCTTCTTTTGTGTCTTATATATGATGAATTTTGGAAATTTTTCCATGTATATTTAATGAGAAAATAGACTCTCTTATGTACAATGTTCTTTATGTTTGATGCATTTGATCTATAACACTGCCTGAGTCCAGTGTTGTACTATGATTCTTCTCTATGGATAATCTATCTAATTGAAAATGGGGAACAAAAGTATACAACTATTATTCTGTTTCTATGGTACTTTATAATTCTGTTAATATTCACTTGACATGTTTTGGTGATCAAATGGTAGGTACATACAGATTTATAGTAGTTACGTCTCTGTGGTAAACTGACATGTTACATTATAAAATGGTACTTTGTTGTCGCTTGCTTCCTAGTATGACTCAAAGTCTATTTTACCTGATATAGCCATCTTTGATTACTTTGGGTCATAATTTGAAAGGAACATATTTCCACTTTTTCAGGCTTATTTTATCTTTATATTTAAAGAAAATATATTTTAAGGAGCTAGTTGTTGAATTTTGTTCTTAATTCTTGAAGTAATTGAACATTTTTTGATTTGAGGTCTTAATCCACTTGCATTTAAAATAATTATTGATAAATAATTTTCTATCTTTCTCACAGTCTATTAGTTCTCATTTTCCTATGATTGTCCATATTCATTTTTGACTGATATTTTGTTTGTATTTTTATAGATATTTTTGTGGTTATCCTAAGGCTCATATAAAACAAGCACTTCAGTTCTGTATCATAATTCTAATTTTATTTATTCACATGTAAAAAATTGTGTCATGATTCATATTTCTCACATTATATATCCATATACAGCTTTCACAGTTACTTTAAGTAACTTTCATATTTATACCTTTATATTCAAATTGACTGACAAAACACTATAGTAGTATTCCTTATTAGTCTATTTACTTTTCTGTCTTTGTATGCATTCATATTGCTGTTTTGTATCCTTTTAATTCAAAATATTGCCCTTGGTGTTTCTTGAAAGTCAAGGTGATGATGTCCTTCAACTTCTGATTGCAAGGGACAGTCTTTATCTGTCATTTTTGAAGTATAGTTCTGGTAGGCATAATATTCTTGTTCAGTAGTTTTTTTTAATTTCTGTATTTTAAGTATATCATCCTACTCCCTTATGTTTTTAAGATTTGTTCTAAGAAAGTGATAGTTTTATGAGTTCCTTTTTATGTGAAAAGTCACTTTTACTGTTTTCAAAATTCTTTCTTTGCTCTTGAATCTTAATCATTTAGCTAAAACATGACTGTGTTAGCAACAATAATTAAAAAGAAGCCATGAATTGAAAAAGAAGCAAGGCAGCTTACATTTTGGAGGGATTGGAAGGAGAAAAGGAAAGGAAAATGATGTAATATTATTTTAATTTAAAAAGTAAATTTCCTTTAGTTCATCTCATTTTTGAAGTAGCTGGACTAAGAGCCAATGAGAAGGCAGAACAGCAAGGCAATAAAAGCCTGGGTAGACAGGAAGTCGTGGCATTTTGGAAGCTGCAGAGCTGGTGAAATAAGGTTAGTTGATGGCTCTCACTATTTCCCTGATCTCTAAGGCCACTTCTTAAATATAACACCAGTAGCATAGACACTGAGATCAAAAATCAATAAATGGGACCTTCTGAAACTAAGAAGCTTCTGTAAGGCAAAGGACACAGTAAATAAGACAAAACAACAGTCTACAGAATGGGAACAGATCTTCACCAACCCCACAACTGACAGAGGGATCATCTCCAAAATATACAAAGAACTCAAGAAACTAGACATCAAAATACCAAACGATCCAATTAAAAAATGGCTACAAATCTAAACAGAGAATTTTCAACAGAAGAATCTCAAATGGCTGAAACACATTTAAGGAATTGACCAACATCCTTAGTCATCAGGGAAATGCAAGTCAAAATGATGCTGAGAAGCCATCTTACCCCTGTCAGAATGGCTAAGATCAAAAACTGATGACAGCTTATGTTGGAGAGGATGTGGAGCAAGAGGAACACTCCTCCACTGTTGGTGGGAATGCAAACTTGTACAGCCACTTTGGAAATCAGTGTGGTGACTTCTCAGAAAATTGGGAATCAATCTCCTTCAAGACCCAATGATACCACTCTTGGGCATATACCTGAGGAATGCTCAATCATACCACAAGGACACTTGCTCAAGTATGTTCATAGCATCATTATTCATAATAGCCAGAACCTGGAACCCCTCAACTGAAGAATAGATAAAGAAAATGTGGTATATATACACAATAGAGTACTACTCAGCAGTAAAAAAAAAAACAATGACATCATGAAATTTGCAGGCAAATGAACGGAAATAGAAAATATCTTCTTGAGTGAGGTAACCCAGACTCAGAAAGACAAACATGGTATGTACTCACTCATAAGTGGATGCTAGATGTAAAACAAAGTACAACCAGACTACCACCCATAGCTCCAGAGAAGCTAGCTAACAAGGAGGACCCTAAGAAAGAAACATATAATGTCTTGGGAAGGGAATACAGATGAGATATCCTGAGCGTAGGGGATGGAAGGTGATGGGAACATTGGATAATGGGATGGTTAAGCTGGAACAGGGGCAGAATGGGAGAGCAATGAGGGAGATAGCTTGATAGAGGGAGACATCATGGGGATAGGGAGAAATTGGTATGAGGGAAGTTCCCAGGAATTCACAGGGATAACCCCAGCTTAGACTAACAGCAGTGGTGGAGCGGGTGCCTGAGCTGGCCTACCCTGGTGATCAGATGGGTGAATGCCCTAACTGTCATCATATAGCCTTCATCCAGTAACTGATGGAAACAGATGTAGAGAGCCATGGCCAAGCACCAGGCTGAGCTCCGGGAGTCCAGTCAAAGAGAGAGAAGAGGGATTCTATAAGCAAGAGCTATCAAGACCATAATGGGAAAACTTAAATGCACAACTGAACCAATCTAGTGGGAACTCATGTTAGTGGGACTAACAGCTGTGGAGCCTGCATGGGACTGGACTGGGCCCTCTGCATAGGTGAGACAGTTGTGTAGCTTGGTCTGTTTGAAGGGCCCCTGATAGTGGGAATAGGATCTATCCCTGATGCATGAGCTGGCTTTTTGGAGCCCATTACCTATGGTGGGACACCTTGCACAGCCTTGGTGCAGGGGGAGGAGCTTGGACCTGCTTCAGCTGAATGTACCAGGCTTTGCTGACTCTCCATGGGAGGCCATACTTTTTTGGAAGAGGGCCTGAGGGTGGGCTGAGGGGAAAGGCTTGGGGGGGATGGTAGGAAGAATTAGATGGATCTGTGGTTGGTATGTGGAATGAATAAACAATTTCTTAATTAAAAAATAAAAATCTTTTAAATTATTTTTTCTACTCTGACAAAATTCCAAAGATTGTTGTGTACTTAACTGATATGTTTTACTTCAGCTACATCATTTGTGACAATAATGACAGTAGACACCCCCATGTTATCCATATTATTATTTAGTTTGTCAGCAAATTTTCAGAGTGCTTAAAACAGTTCAACTGAGGTTAAAAAACTAATTCCTGCAAGTACTAACAATAATACTTTTGATACATGTATGCCTGTAGTGTTTTCTTCTTGTGTATGCAAGTTTCTTACTTGTGTTATTATAGAAATGTGTGTGATTAAGGGAAGTATTTTCTGATGTGTTGATGGGATAACCTCCCTAGCATCTACAAATCATGAATGCATTTGAATTCTATATCTTTCAATGCTAGTAAACATTACTTGTTGGTAAGGCTCTTTAAAAAACATTTACTTTTTTATTTTTAATCACATGCCTGCATATGTGTCTGTGTGTGTGTGTGTGTGTGTGTGTGTGTGTGTGTGTGTGTGTGTGTGTTATATGCACTTGGAGTTACAGGCAGTTGTGAACTGCCAGACATAGGTGCTGGGAACTGAACTCTGAAGAACAGTATGTGCTTTTATGTGCTAAGTGACTTTTCCATTCCTAGGGTTAACTTTTCATAAGCATCACCTCCTGCAATGAAAACTTATCTTTCACTTAATAGTGAATGACAGGGTATTATGAATGGACCATTGAGCTTCCACTGGTTTGTTAGGACCATGAACAATAACTAAAACTTCTTTTCAAAGGTTAGAAAACCTGCAGTCCTAAGCATTTTGCCAGAATCCTTTAAATTGATCTCCATGGTCGAGCATAATTAAGCATGTCAGTAGTGAATTGATCAGTTACGTTACAGGTGAATTAACTATGTTCTTTACCATTATCGTTAAGGTTTCTCAATCTTTGCATTTCATTTGGCTTAGAAAATGTGATATAAAATCACTGAAAATATCTTATAGAATATGTCTATGGGAAATGTATACTATTTACTTGTTTTTAAATTGTGCTGCACTGATTTTGGCATCACGCCTCCCTCTAATAACACTAATTTCAACAGCATGTATTTATAAGTGATTTTATTTTTCATATCTGTTGTGAGAAAAGATATATAAAACTGAATACACAAAATGCTAGCCGTTTTGTGGGTAAAATCTGATTTTTATTCCAACTCACATTCATCAGTCATCTCTCTGTTTCCTGACTAGCATGTCTAAGCTATTCAAAAGCAGTTGTGGAAAGGTCACTTTCATCACTCCATTCCTACTGAGTAGACAAAAATGTAAACTTGAATATTGACGGATGACATTTGAGTTCAAAGAACTCAAAGTATATACTAGAGCATAGTTTTTTAGTCATTCACTGTAAATACTATTTCTTGCTGCCCTATGAAAAGTCAGGAATAAGAGTGGGATAAATTGCTTACTGCTTGCTACAGGAATCTAATTGAATGACCAGCCACCTAGTAATTCTATAAGAACTTCACTGTCATTCTAGGTGCCGCATTGAACACTTGTTTCACAATGGTGGCAGGATCACAATGGTCAGGCCACATTTTCCACCAACTTGTTTTAAATCCCTTTCTTTTTATTCAGGGCTTGCCATAATAACATCAGTAATAGCTTTGGGCATGCAGATTTACTGAAGTAGACCTAGGCTGGCTTTTAACAGGTATCATTGGCATATTTTCTGCAGTTTCTAGTAGATTTAACAGTGCACGGCTCCAGAGTGCCACTTCTCAGGCATGGCTTAGCTGAGTGTACATGGGCTGAGGCAGGGTCAACAGGCATAGGTTCTAGCTGCCACGGAATAATGGTATAATCCTGCCACCTTCATGGCCCTTACGGAGAGCAGCACTAGTGCCAGGGGTATGTTTGGTACTTACGTTTTCACTTTCCTCATTCAAATTCTCCACTCGTGTCTTTTGTTCTTTTGATCTTGTATATCACTTTTATTGTGGTTACTTTGAATATACATTTTGAGACATTGCCTTGCTCTGTAGCTCACACTGGCTTTGAATTAACAACTTTTCTGAATTAGCCTCCTAAGTGCTGGGGATAACTGACACATATCACCATGTCCGACCCCATATATTTTCATGTCATTAATATCTCATTTTAAATATTTATCTTGTGTCTTTGTTTGAAAATTTTTTCCTATTAATTAATTTTCCTGAAGTCTGTGCTAATCTATACAAAACATTGATTTTTGCCTGCCTTTATAGACTTAATCTCAATAATTAGCTTGTTCAAATAGCATGTTGCCCCCAAGCATTATATTTTGTAGTGATATTACTGCTTCTTGAGTATTCCAGGTCTCAAGAGTGATACAGGACAGATGAAACAGGGGCTCCCAACACAATCAAAGTGGATAATCTTTAATTCATTTCTTTCTTAGCTGTGATAGGAGAACAAAGCATGCACAAAAGGTATCAAGATAAATATGAAAGAAGTCAGTCATCAGAAAGACTGGACACATCTCCCCAATAGAGCTACATGCAAACAAAACACACCATGGATGAGAAAAATCCCCAAACATCTCCCAGAAAAGACAATGCTATGTAACCAACCCATAAAGGTCCTGATGCTTAAGGGACATGTGTAGGGATTTTGAATTTCAAACCTGTCCTGGCTGGCTCTCTAGCCTACTTCCATTTTAGAATGCCTCTCTCTTGTTTAATAGACTGTTTATTTTTTATAACTGTCCTTGTGTCCCTAATCCATTCATTTGTTTCAGAACACATGAAGATGGAAATCTCAGTAGGTACTTGTCTAGACTCAGAACCACACCTATAACTTGATGTCAAAATCCAGGAGGTGAAGTATATTCATTTCCTCCCCTTTCAGTTTCCCTGGAGCACTTGGAAATGGTGGGAAAGCTCCTGAGAAAGGAGTATACCCTGGGGAACTTGAATATCCTCTTCCCCTCCTTCCTTCCCATAGTTTATGGTGTCCTGTAACCTGTAAGGATGTAATGCTAGAATCCAGCTGCTGCTTAGGGCACAAACTTGTAGCAGCCCTTCCCCACTTACAGATTGATGCCAATAGACATCCTACTGACATATTACCAGTGAATGTAGATAACAGACTTCCAGGTGCCAGGATCTCTCACCTTGGGAAATAAGGTTACATCAAGAAAGTATTGGTGGCCATATATTCTGCTCCTCACCCTCTTCCCTTCCTTGAGTCAGGAATCCTGGCTGTGGCTCTTGCTGTGAAACCATCCCCATCCTCTGAAAAGTGTAAGAGGCCCACACTTTTGCTATGTGGGCCCAAATTTTCTTCACTTCAGAGCCTCTTCATGCTGTTATCTGTTTATCTGTATGCCAACAGTGTTAATAACTTTCCTACTAAACACTATACTCCCATCAGTATGTGTCAGTATCCCACTGAATCTCCCTCCAAGATGTTTTAGTGCCTAGACCTTTTTCCTTGCCATAATGAGATGTAATCTGGGGCAAAGAGGTGTTCACTGACCAATTGCTGCCTAGAATGCAGTTTAAGTTTGCACTACATTTACCCACTGTATTGAACCTCCTAGGTCATGATCCCACTGCTTAAGATTATAGTGATCCACAGACATAGGATGACAATAGCATCATCCCAAGGCTTTAAAACTGTGTTGAAATCCCCATTAACTACAAGAAGATCAGAAAGGTTATTTAAAGAAGGGACCAACCCCTCCTGACAGGACTGAGGGTATCCAGTGAAATAGACTGGCAGATAAAAAAGTTCTTCAACCATTAATCTAGTTCTCTTTAAATACAGAGACAAAAGAATTTTTACTTTGTTAACATTACAGTAATGATGTCATCTGTGTTCATAATTATGTTCATTGAATTGTTTATATGCCATTCTATGTTAAGACAATATGGGGCAGTGTTCATCTTGCCTCTAAAACTTCCCAAAATAACTTAGTAACAAAATCTGTGGTTTCATGCTTTTCATTTCCCTTGCAAATAAAAATGTTTTTAGTGAAGCAATTATAAAATGTGTGTATATGTAGGATTTCAAGTGTTTTGGGGATCCTTTAAAAGGACTGGTAGATACATACTGCCATATAAACTTAGGTACCCTAGACTTTCACAACTTACTCAAATGATACTTTTCGGCCTATTAAGTATATTATTAAGAGAGTGTTGTTGATACAAAAGAACACTCACTGATTGGCGTCATAAAAGATTGACTAGGTAATAAAATTTAATGATAAAAGGATAGATTTTGATCAGGATTTCTCTCTAAAACAGGTTGTAAAGAGAAAAAGTTAATTTTTTTTTCATTTTTTAATAGCCATCAGAGGTACCAAAATATCTCTATGTAATTTATATTAAAAATCCTTTTGTTATGGGCTACAGAGATGGCTCAATATTTAAGAGCATTTAGTATTCTCAAAGAGGACCTGGGTTTACTTCCTACCACACACATGGTAGCAAACAGCTACCTGTAACTCCAGTTCCTGGGGATTCAATGTCCTCTTCTGACCTCTAAGGGCACCAGGTACACATGTAGGGCACACACATATATGCAAACAAAACACTTATACACATAAAGTAAATATAAATCTAAAACACACTTTTGTTAGATTAAGTGCTATGGAATCCTCTTATAGAAATATTCTTGATGCAAAACTGATAAAAATAAGATTTTTATTTAAGGCTATGATATATACAAAATGATGGATATATGTTTGTTATAGTTCCCTTTCATTGAATTTACTTTTCACAAAAAAAAATTACAGGACATACAACCAAGTAATTAAAAACATTCAGTCTTAATAAGCTTACTCTGTATGTAATAGCAGTGGATATGTTGTTAAGTCTTAATAATAATCATAATTAGCCAGGCGGTGGAGGCACATGCCTTTAATTAATCCCAGCACTCGGGAGGCAGAGGTAGGCGGATCTCTGTGCATTTGAGGCCAGTCTGGTCTACAGAGTGAGTTCCAGGGCAGGCTTCAAAGCTACACAGAGAAATCCTGTCACACAAAAAAATAACAAAAAATAATCATAATTAACCTAAATAGCTTACATTTTAAAATTAATCTTAAAAATTAAAACTATTGGCTGTCTACATATGCTCTCCTCTTCCCCAAAACCAAGCTTTTAAATTAAAAAATCTGGTCCTTTAAAAACCAAGATTTGGGGCTGGTGTGGGGCCACATGCCTTTAATTCTAGTGCTTGGGAGGCAGAGGCAGACATATCTATGAGTTCAAGGCAAACCCGATCTACATATCGAATTCTAGGACAGTCAGAGAAATATAGTGAGACCTCGTCTCAGAAACAAAAGAAAAAACTCAAGGTGTGGACATCTGTACAGTCTGCTTAGAGCCTTATCAATAATCCCAGTAGGCTTTGTGTCCTTGGAATCTTAAGTCTTCAACTTCACGTATTGAAAGTATAGACCCTGTTTAAAGACTTAGAAAATTTAATTAGATAAAACTGACAAATGATACAAACTTTTTAGTTTTCTTAAAATACGTATACATTTATTATGAGTATTTCTATTTATGTATTAATACTGTCTACATGAGTTTGTGTTTTATATTGGTAACAAATGCTGATAAGATAAATTAGTATTCAGATAAAACTCTGCTAAATTGGCTCAATTTCTTTAAGCTTATGAATTTTTAACATTTATTATTATTATTGTGTGTGTACATTCATGATGTGGGGAGGCATGCATGCCACTGTGTACATTCTGAAGTCAGATGATAACTTTATTATCACATATAATCTATATAAACACACATATGTATATATTGATATATTCTGCAGAGTCCATTTTGTGTTGCTGGTGTGTACTTATGTTTAGGGCAGTCCACATTGGATTGGGATTAGATAATTTATTGGTGGGATCACCTCTGGAGAAAACTGATCCTCTCTCAGCCACTGATTGCCTGTAGCACTCCATCTAGGGTTGAGTCCTTGTGAAATATCCCCACACCCATCTGCATGCTGACTGTTGTCACTGTGCACATCTTTAGGTAACCATATTGTTGAGATTTCATGGGGATAGCTTCCCTGTCATCTAAAGATGACATCATCTCAAAGTAGGTGTCCTGTTTCTCTGGCTCTTACCATCTTTCTGCTCATTCTTCTATGATGTTCTCTGAGTCTTAGGTATAGAGATTTTATTGTAGATGAACCATTTGAGGTTCCCTATTCCGTGGCCACATAGTCTTGACAATTTTCACAGGTGTGGATCTCTGAGTTTTCCTCTACTGTAAATTCATCTACAGTGATTACGGGTGGGAGCTATACTTACTTGTGGGTATAAGAGTATTTAGAATGCTGTTACCAATGTGAGAAGAGTGTAGTGGATTCAGCAATACAGTTTTACATTCAAGTGCTGGGAGGCAACCAAAACCAATGGTAGTAACTGACATTGTTTGGGGACATCTCTTGGACCTCCCCAACCACCAATCTAAAAGGTTTCTCAGTCCTGACTCTTGAGTTTTTGTTAGATAATCTGTGGCTCTTAGGGGGAAGCATTATTATCTTGTGTGGTTGTGTTGGCTAGTTTTATGTCAACTTGACACATAGTAGACTCATTTGAGAGGAAGGAACCTCAATTGATAAATTCCCAATCTTACGACTGGGTTGTAGGGCATGGCTGTAAGGCATTTTCTTAATTAGTGACTGATGAGAGAGGCCCCAGCCCATGGTGGGGTGGTGCTGTTCCTGGGCTTATGGTCCCAGATTCTATAAGCAGGCTGAGCAAGCCAGGGGAAGCATGACAGTAAGCAGCACCCCTCCATGGCTTCTGCATTAGCTCCTTTCTTCAGATTCCTACCCAGTTTGAGTTCCTGTCTTGGTTTCTTTCAATGGCCCATGATTCAGGATATGTAAGGCAAATAAACCCTTTCTTCCCCAAGTTGATTTTGGTCATGGTGTTTCATCACAGCAAAAGTAATCCTACGACAGTGATATACCTTAGTTTAAATATGTTTGTATTTAAATAAACATAATATTGCCCCATTTTTAAACATCCTTAGTATTACTTATTTCTTCTTCCTCTCTCTCCCTCCGTGTCACATTACCTCCCTGTCCCTGGTTTAGGTACACTTCCACTTTTCCAGCTTTACTGATTCATACCACCTATATCCTGCTATATCCTTCTGTAGAGCTCCTTGTTCTCCCTTCCTCTACTATCCTTTTTTACTTTCCTGGCTTCAGCAGTTACTTCAGGTTATATACTCACTAGTACATAAAAGTAAGAGAACATATGCTGTTTGTCTTCCTGGGTCTGGGTTACTTCACTCAGTATAATATTTTCTAGTTCTATCCATTTACCTCCAGATTGCATGATCTCATTTTTCTTTACAGCTAACTAGAAGTCCACTGTGTGTATGAAGCACATGCTTATTATCCATTCATCAGATGAAGGGCTTTTACACTGGTTTTGTTTTATAGATACTGTGAATAGAGTAGCAACAAACATGGCTGAGGATACCAAGACATTTGGGCACATGCTAAAGAGCATTATAGCTAGGTCATATGGCAGTTTACTTTTATCTTTTTGAGAATTCTCTACATGGACTTCCCGAGTGGCTGCCCCAGTTTGCAATTCCATCAACAGTGAGTGAAGGTTCCCATTTTCCCACATTCTCACCAGAATTTGTTGGTTGTTTTCACGATCTAAACAAGTCTTGCTGGATAACATTAAATTTCAAAGTAGTAGTAATTTGCATTTTCCTAATTGCTAAGGATATTGAGCATTTTTGAGATTTCTTGGACATTATTATTTCTTGAAAATTCTCTATTCAGCTCTGTAGTCAAGTTTTTAATTGGGTCATTTGTTTTCTTGATTCTTTTCTTTCTGTCTGTCTTTTTTGTTTTTGAGTTCTTCTGAACACAAGAAGTTCTTTATCTTCTTTATATAAGATATATAGCTGGAAAAGATTTTCCTCCCATTCTGTGGGATTCTTCTTTATTTGGAGGTTTCTTTTGCTATACAGAAGCTTTTTAGTTGTATTAGGTCCCATCTGTCAATTGTTGGTCTCAATTCCTGAGTGAATAGAATCCTATTCATAAAGTCTTTTTTCCTGCAACCATATCTTATAAGATAGATTGCCCATGTTTTCTTTTAGTAGTTTTAACATTTTAGGTTTCATATTGATGTCTTTAATCCATTTGGATTTTACATTTATGCAGGGTGATATTTATGGGTATAATTTCTGTCTTCCAAATGTTGCCATCCAGTTTTCCCAGCATCATTTATTGAAGAAACTATCTTTGGGATTTTCATCAAATATGAGATGGTTGTAAATATGTGCAGTCATGTTTGTGCCTTCTATTTTGTTCCATTGATCTGAGTGTGTTTTTATGCCTGTACAATATTTTTGTTTTCTTTCTTTTTTAAAAAATATTTCCCTGTAGCACAGCATGAAATCTGATAGTATAATCCCTCCACCATTTGTTGTTGTTCTTTGTTTTTGAGACAGGGTCTCACTGTATATTCTTGGATGGTCTGGAATTCCTTTTTTTTTTTTTTTTTTTAGCTGAGGATCGAACCCAGGGCCTTGTGCTTGCTAGGCAAGTGCTCTACCACTGAGCTAAGTCCCCAACCCCTGGAATTCCTTTTATAGACCAAATTGGTCTTGAACTCACAGATATCTGTCTACTGCTGCCTCCAGAGTTTTGGAATTAAAGTCACACACCATCATACTCAGCCAGTGTTTCTGTTTAGGAGAAGGATTGCTTTAGTTATTAAGTGTCTTTTGTGCTTATTTGAATTTCAGTGCTGTGGATATCGCTCTGTGTAAATAAAGTTCTGATTGGACAGTGGCCAGGCAGGAAGTATAGGCGGGACAAGGAAGAGGAGAAGGCGGGGGGAACAGGAAGGCGGGGGAGACACCGTCTACCGCCGCCAGGAGAAGCAACATGTAAAGACACTGGTAAGCCACAAGCCATGTGGCAAAGTATAGACTAACAGAAATGGGTTAATTTAAGATAGAAAAGGTAGATAACAAGCAGCCTGCCACGGCCATACAGTTTGTAAGCAATATCAGTCTCTGTGTGCTTACCCTGGCGGGTAAGAGAGATTTGTCCTGACTGGGCCAGGCAGGAAAACTCTAACTACATTTCAGGACTTATTTTTTCTATTTCAATGAAGAATGCCATTGAGATTTTCATTGGAATTACATTACATATCTCATTTTAGTATCAGAGTAACAGTGTAAATTGCTTTTGGTAGAATGGTCATTTATACAACATTGATTCTACCAATCTATGTGCTGACAGATTGTAATGGCTAATCATGGTTGTTAACTTGACCAAACTTGGAGTCAACTAAAACTCAAGCTTCTCATGGTTTTTTTTTGTTTGGTTTTTTTTGTTTTTTGTTTTTTGTTTTTTGTTTTTTGTTTTTTTTCGAGACAGGGTTTCTCTGTGTAGCTTTCCTGGAATTTGCTTTGGAGACCAGGCTGGCCTCGAACTCACAGAGATCTGCCTGCCTCTGCCTCCCAAGTGCTGGGATTAAAAGCGTGAGCCACCACCACCTGGCAGGGATTTTCTTAATCATATTTGAAGTAGGAAGACTCACTCTAGATCTGGGCCACACCTGCTGCAGTCTTCACAAAAGGAAGTGGAATAAGGAAGTTGCTTCTTGCCTGCTTGCCCTTACTCTTATTGACAAGTTCATCTATCCCAATGTTGTGGATGATATTAACTCTATCTTGTTCATGATTCCAGGAATTTAGACTGAACAGCAGCCCTCCAGGAATACTCCAGGACTGCAGTGACAGATTTGGATTGCTGAGACATCTAAGTTAATGAACTGGACAAATACATACCTAATTCCTGGCCTTTCTGTTGTCAGACAGCCATTGTTGGACAACTCTGACCACACCCTGTAAGCAAGTTTTGTAAATACCATATAAAACACACCACACACACACACAATATATATATATTTCATTTAGAGAACTCTAATACAGTAGTTTGTCTGTTTTCCAGTGTCTTCTGTTGTAGAATATTTTAACTATGTAAAGATGAGTTACATTTGTTTATGCTGTGGAATATTACTTTAAGTATTTAAAGGTTTGTTACATTTGTTTATGCTACATTTGTTTAATTATGTAAAGATGTGCTGCATCTATTTCACCTTGCCTGTCTAAGGCACCTGATTGGTCTAATAAAAAGCTGAACGGTCAGTAGCTAGGCAGGAGAGGGATAGATAGGCTGGTGGGCAGAGAGAATAAGCATGAGGAGAAATCTAGGAGTGTGTGTGTGTGTGTGTGTGTGTGTGTGTGTGTGTGAGAGAGAGAGAGAGAGAGAGAGAGAGAGAGAGAGAGAGAGAGAGAGAGAGAGAGAGAAGAAATGAAGACAACAGGGAGAAAGGAGAGATGCCCAGGGCCAAAAACCAGGCAGCTGCCAGCCAGACATAGCGGGAAAGTAGGATATAAAGAAAGGTGAAAATCCCCGAGGCAAAATGTAGATAAAGAGGAACAGATTAAAATAAGAGCTAATGTAAGGCCAAGCATTCATAACTAATTTTAAGTCTCTGTGTCATGATTTGGGAGCGGGTTGGTGGCCCCAAAAATAAAGCCTGATACAGTCTTCCTCAAACTCTTCAGAAATTTAAGGTTTTCATTGTAGGGATCTTCCATTTCTTTGATTAGATTTATTTCCAGGTTTTTTTTTTTTTTTTGAGGCTATTGTGAGTGGGAGTGTTTACATGTTCTCTTTTAAAAATAATGTTTGTTATTTATATATAGAAACACTTTTTAATGTTCCCTCTTGTCTTATTGTTTCTAGGATTTGATTCATGAAACTATGTTAGATTTGGTCAAGAGACTTTTCCATACCTACTGAGATGATAATGTGAATTTTGTCTTTAGGTCCATTTATATGATGATTTATTACATTTATCTACTTACTTATGTTGAACCATAACTGCATCTCAGGGATAAAGCCAACTTCCTTATGGTATGGATGATCTTTTTGATATATGCCTGTATTTAGTTTTCTAGTATTTTATTAAGATTTTTGCATCTAGATTCATCAGGGATATTGGCTTGTGGTTTTATCTTTACCAGATTTGGGTATTAAAATAACACTAACAAGGCCACACCTCCTAATCCTTGCCAAAGAGTTCTACCATGTGTGGACCAAGCATTCAAATATGTGAGCCAATGAGGCCATTCTCATTCAGACCATCCCATCTGATTTTCATGATTTCTTCATGTTTAATAGATTCTGCTTTTTTTTCAAACTCTTGAGTTGCATTTTTCTGAATTTTTAATGTAGGTTCTCAGAGGTATAGATATCCTTCTTTAGAGTTTTCAGTGTATCTGAGACATTTTGTTATTTTGTGTTTTCATTTTCACTTAAATTCCTGGAATTTTAATAATTTATTTTTTCATTTCACCTTTGATCAATTAACCATTCCCTAGTGTTTTGTTTAGTCTCCATGAAATTGTATTATACCTTTTGCTGTTTACTTTAAGCTTTATAGCATTGCAGTCAGATAGAATGTGCAGTTATTTCAATATTTTTGTTTTTGTTGAATGTTCTTATGTTTTAGCACAATATGTGATATATTTTAGAGAAACTTAAATTTAATATTGAGTAGAATATATATGTGTGTGTGTGTTTGTGTGAAATATTCTGTAGACATCTATTATGACCATACAATGTCACTTAATTCTGATAATTCTTTGTTATTTTGTTTAGATGGCCCATCTATTGGAGGCCATTTAAATTTAAATTTCCTACTGTTATTAGGTTGTATTAATCTATGTCATGAAGTCCAGTACTATATTTTTCTTAATGAAATTGTGTGTGCAAGATTTAGTGCATATATGCTTAAGATTATGATGTATTTTTCCCTTGATCATAATGAATTGTGCTTTTTTTTTAGCCACGTCTGATTAAATTTCATTTGAAGGCTATTTTTTCCAGATATTAGATTGTGATATTTGCTTGTTTCCTGGTCACATTTGCTTGCAACACCTTTTCCATCTTTTCTTTCACTATAATGAGATGTGTATCCCTGAAGGTAAGATGAGTTCTAAGTAGACAACATGAGGATAGATTTTGTTTTTTAATCCTTTCAGCTACCCTGTATCTTTTCAGTGAGTTATAGACCTTGCCTTGGAGGAGGTGGGAATGGAGGGTGTGTTGGGTGGGAAGGATGGTGGGGGGTAGGAGGAGGGAGGATGGAGGAATCTGGGGTTGATATGTAAAATGAATAGAAAATCTCTTTAAAAAGTGTATTTATTGCTATCTTTTTGTTTGTGTTCTCTTGGGTATTATTATTGCTTCCAATCTAAAATATTGCTTCTGGTAGTTTCTGTAGGGTTGGTTTGGTAACATTAATTATTTTAACCTTTTTATATCATGGAAAGTTTTCATTTTCTTCTTCAACTGTGGCATATAGTTTTGTTGGGCAAAGCAGTCTAGGTTGGCATGTGTGTAGCAGGATCTTAAAAGTTCTTATTAATAAGAACAAACCTGGGGCCACGTATTGGGTTAAAGCTGGAAGATCAGAGAGACAGAACAGGCCACAGCTAACCTCACCTTGCCAGTTCCTCAGCTGGTCTTGTTTCCTCAAACTGGATGCCTCTCAGTTGAACTGCTTCTTGAAATCCTGGAAGCTTAACCAGCCTAGTTCCTGGTTTTCACACCTTATATACCTTTCTGCTTTCTGCCCTCACTTCCTGGGATTAAAGACTCACTTTCTGGGATTAAAGGCATGTGTCACCATGCCTGGCTATTTCCACTGTGGCCTTGAACTCTCAGAGATCCAGATGGATTTCTGCCTCTGGAATGCTAGGATTAAAGGTGTGAGTGCTACCATTTTCTAGCCTCTGTATCTAGTGGCTGTTCTGTTCTCTGACCCCAGATAAGTTTATGAGGGTGCACAATATTTTGGGGAACACAATACCATCACATTTCCCCCTTTTTTGTTAAAATTTTAAAAAGCTTATAACTAATAAAAGAAAAGCTATCCAATAAGTATATACAATATATACAATCAAGAGTTACATTAACAATGTCTAGTCCACTAACATTTGACAGATTCAGACAAAAAATTCCATTATGTATTTTAACAATGTCCAGTCCAGTAACATTTGATAAACTCAGACAAAAATTTTTCATTATGTATTCTATGTAAAACAAGTAGTTCCTTTTTAAAAGTAGATTCAATAATCTCCCTTTTATCTTATCATATCCATATTCTTTTTTTTTCTTTTCACAATAGATTCAATAATCTACCTTTTGTCATTTTTATATCTTCCCCCTTTTCTTTTTACAGTAGATTCAGTGATCTACCCATTTATCCTATTATTTCTTTATCTTTTTTCTCAGAGTAGAGTCAATGATCTACCTCATATCTGTATTCTCTTCTTTCTTTTTCCTTTTTTTGAAAACAAAACCTCTGAATATAATCTCCATGTTCAGCTTTTTTCCTAACCATTAACAATTAACAACTTGTAACCAACCATTGTAAACAATGACAATATCCAAAACTCATTAAACAACCAAAAACTTCCCATCCCACCTCTTGAATGTGGGTGTCATTTTCTTAAAATTACTTCCTGCTTTCTGGTGGTGAAGACATCTTTAGGGGATCCTGATAAGAAAATTTTGGGGTTAACTGTCAAGTCCTGTATCATTTGTCCAGTCGCTGCATAATGAGAAATTGCAGGACTTGTTTCAAGTCCTTGTTCAAGTAGTCTGTCAGGCTGGATCATCTCAGCTAACCATCTTAAAATTGTCCTGAGTAGTTTGTAGTCCAGAGTCAATCTTTCTGTGGTGTTAATTAGCTTAATGGCTTTACCACAGTCCATGTGGAATCATCATTGTGGGATCCTGTCAACTTTTTGAAGATTTCAAAGTCACTGTTAGGCATGGTCATGGTTCCCTGCAGACATTTTTTTTTTTTTGGCCTCTTTTGTGGTTTGAAGCAATCACAGTCTGATAAATGTCTGTCTCTTGGAACTATGATTCTTCCCTAAAAGAGAAAATCTTCACAGCAATTTCTCCCCACCATTTCTCTTGCCAAACGTTTCCAAACTGACCTTTGCTGATGCTTTCTTGTAACATGATGGTCCTGGCAATTCTTCTCTGAACAAGCAGCAGTAAACTCTCTGTCCTAGGTAGCAGCATCACCGAAGTCATCAACATGTTGAGAAGCAGCCCGCAACTTGGAGCAGCAGCCACTGCCTCCAGGGTCCCACTGCCACCATTTGTGGATCGGCAGAAGCTTCTCCTTAGCAAGCCCCCTAGGCCGGCCTCAAACTTGGGATCTTCCTGCCTCTGCCTCCTTCAGTAAATCCTACCAGCATGTGACACCACAACCGGCAAAGTGTAGCTCGGATCTGAGCAGGGGCCTGAAAGGCCACAGACAAGTAGCTTTTTCAAGAATTCATACCACAAACTTTGGGCGCCAGATGTAGATGTAACAGGCCTTTGCTGTTGCTGTGACTGTGTTACATCTACACATTTGTGTCTTTTTTGAATCTTGGGATACATTGCTACTGACTGTTCTGCCATTTATAATAGCTGACTTCTCAATAGAAACTCTAAATGAGTCAGCTATTATTTTAGTGGGTTTTCCTTTTTATGTGACTTGTAGTTTTTCTCTACCAGATTTCAATACTCTCTATTTGTTCTGTATAGTTAGAGTTTTAACTCCATATCATGTGGGGAATTTCTGTTTGGTTCCTATTTGGTGTTTTGTATGCTTCTTCTAGCTATTATTTTTGTGAGTTTTCCTCTATATGTGACTTGTAGTTTTTCTCTCCCTGCTTGACACCCTTTATTTGTTCTGTATAGTTAGTATGTTAGCTATAGCTATATCATGTGGGGAATTTCTTTTTGGTTCCTATTTGTTGGTTTGTATGCTTCTTCTACATGTATGGCTCTGTCTTCCTTAATTTGGAGAGGTTTTTTTTTTCTATAATCCTGTTGAAGATTTTGTCTATTCCATGACTTGGATTCTCCTCCTTCTTCTATGACCACAATTCATATATTTAGTCTTTTCGTGGTGTCCCAAAGTTCCTTTAAAGTTCTTCCTTGTGTTTTTAAGTTTTATCATATTTTTTGCTTGAGTGTTCTAATTGCTCTACCTAATCTTCTGGTTCCGATGTTTTATTTTCTGACTCATCCATACTTGTAAGGCTTTCCCCTCAATTTTCTAATTGGATCCTCAACTTTTGCAAGTTTATCTTCATCTCACTTTAAATTTTATTTATTATTTATATTTAACTGAATTCAATTTTCAAAAATCTGAATTGTCTGAATTATTATTATTATTACCATCATAGCTATTATTTTAATAAATTTTATTCAGCCTGGAAAATATTCAATCTGGACAACAGAATGAGTTCTGACTATAGCACAGATGACCCTTGAGGATATTATATTCAGTGAAATAAGCCAGTCACAAAAGACAAATACTGAAAGATTACATTTACATAAAATTCACAGAATGTAAAATTCTTAGTTACAGAAAGTAGAGTCAAGGCTGCCAGTGACAAGAATAGGGGGATTGCTATTTAATGGGTACAGTGCTTGTTTTAAATGATTGTCTACCAGTGTAAATGTATTTGTACTTGATAATGTTTGAGATGGTACATTTTATGTTCTATATATTTGACTAAAATTGAAAATAAAGTAGAATTGTAGGATACCTCAGTTGTATAGTATGTACTTGCACATATATGATACCCTAGTCCAAAGTCAAAAGGATGCTGGGGCAATCCAGAAGCTTTCAGCCTGCTATGTGCTGAGAGAGACCATGTCCTAGTCCCTGCTTGACTTTGCCTTACTACATGACCTTCCATTCTCAAAGTCCCACTTTCCTTAAATTTTTCATTTAAAGACTTGGGTAAGACAATTCTGAAGCCCTTAATGACTCTGATAATTTGTTAATTACTAGACTAAGATCAAGAGAAATTGAGATCTATCCCTTCATTCATCCATGTGCTCATTCTCTCACCTAAACAGTGTATGTTTTGTATATTTTCATTGTATCTGTTTTCTTGAACCTCAGGTATTTATTACTATCCTTTTGAAGTTCATTGTAGTGGTTTATCATGTTTCTCTTAAACTGTTTTTTTCTCTCCTTTATAAAATTTATTATATTTGTGTTTTAATTTTACATATCAGCCATGGGTTCCCCTGTCCTCCCCCTCCCGCCCCTGCCCCACCTTCAGCTTTCTCATTTGGAAATTAATGAAAACAGAATCAACTTCAGTAAAATGACAAAATTCAGAGGGCCTGATCCAGCTGGGGGCTCCACAGCCTTTGGTTCATAATTCATGTGCTTCCATTCATTTGGCTATTTGTCCCTGTGCTTTTTGCAATCTTGGATTAAACAATTCACGCTCTTGCAGTCCCTCCTCTTTCTCGACAGTTGGACACCTGGAGCTCCACCTGGGGCCTGGCTGAGGATCTCTGCATCCACTTCCATCACTTATTGGATGAGAGTTCCAAGACGACTGTTAGGGCGTTTGGCCATCTGATCACCAGACTAGGTCAGATCAGGCTTTCTCTCGACCATTGCCAGCAGTCTACAGAGGCTATATCATTGTGGATTTCTGGGGACCTCTCGAGCACTCTGCCTATTCCTGTTCTCATGTGGTCTTCATTTGTCATGGTCTGTTATTCCTCATTCTCCCTTTCTGTTCTTGATCCAGCTGGGATCTCCTGCTCCCCTAAGCTTTCTTTCCCTCGAAACTTGCCCTTCATTACTCCCACTGTCGTCCAGCTTGATCATGTAGATCTCATCCATTTCTCTGACATTGGGTGATCTCTATCTTTCCTAGGGTCCCGTTTTCTAGGTAGCCTCCCTGGAGTTGTGTAGCAGTCTAGTCATCTTTGTTTTACATCTAGTATCCTACTATGAGTGAGTCCATACCATGTTTGTCCTTCTGAGTCTGTGTTACCTCACTCAGGATGATTTTTTCTAGATCTATCCATTTTCCTGCAAACCTCATGATGTCATTGTTTTTCTCTGCTGAGTAGTTCTCCATTGTGTATATGTACCATATTTTCTTTATCCATTCTTCAGTTGAAGGGCATCAAAGGACATGGTCAACAAGACAAAGCAACAGCCTACAGAATGGGACAAGGTCTTCACCAACCCCACATCTGACAGAGGGCTGATATCCAGAGTATATAAAGAACTCAAGAAATTAGACATCAAAATGCCCAGCAGTCCAATTAAGAAATGGGCTATAGAACTAAACAGAGAATTCTCCACAGAGGAACTTCAAATGGATGAAAGACATTTAAGGAATTGCTCAACATCCCTAATTATCCAGGAAATGCAAATTAAAACGACTCTGAGATACACCTTACACTGTCAGAATGGCTAAGATCAAAAACACAGAAGACAGCTTATGCTGGAGAGGATGTGGAGCAAGGGGAACTCTCCTCCACTGCTGGTGGGAATGCAAGCTTGTACAGCCACTTTGGAAATCAATATGGCGCTTCCTTAGAAAATTGGGAATCCATCTCCCCCAAGACCCAGCTGTAGCACTCTTGGGCATATACCCAAGGAATACTCAATCATACCACAAGGGCATTTGCTCAGCTATGTTCATATCAGCATTGTTTGTAATAGCCAGAACATGGAAACAACCTAGATGCCCTTCAACTGAAGAATGGATAAAGAAAATATGGTACATAATATATACAATGGAGTACTACTCAACAGAGAAAAACAATGACATCATGAGGTTTGCAGGCAAATGGATGGATCTAGAAAAAATCATCCTGAGTGAGGTAACCCAGACTCAGAAGGACAAACATGGTATGTACTCACTCATAGGAGGATACTAGATGTAAAACAAAGATGACTAGACTGCTACACAACTCCAGGGAGGCTACCTAGAAAATGGGACTCTTAAACTGTTTTTACAAGCAGTTGTGAGCAATGTGTGTTCTGGAAATGGAACTTCTGTCCTTTGCAAGGGCAGTACACGCTCTTAACCACTGAACAATCTTTCCAGTCTGCTGGCCTTTATTATTTTAGTTTTTTTTGTCTATTCCTAATTTGATTAGGACTTTTATCAGGAAGGCATATCAAATGTCTTTTCTGCACTCACTGATATCATCATGTTATATGTGTTATTAATTTATGTGGCTTATGGCCTTTTTGCTCTACATAGTTTGAACAGGCTTTGGATCTCTTGAATGAAATCAGCTTCCCCATGCTATATGATCTTCTTAATGTGTTATTGAATTCAGTTTTGGAGTATTTTGTGATAAATTTTGCTTCCAGGTTCATCAGGGAAATTAGCCTATAGTTTTCTTTTGTTGTTCTTACCTGCTTTTTATATTAGGGTAATACTGGCTTCATAGTATGAGTTCATTGGTATTTTTTTCCTTTTTATATTAGAGAAAATGTTGACAAGCACTGGTGGTAGATTTTCCTTAACATTTGGTTAGATTTTGGTAGTGGATTCTTGTGATCCTGGCCTTTTCTTTCTGGAGAGACTCTTAGTTACTACTTCAGTCTCTTTGTTATAAATCTGATTTAGTTTTTGTATCTTTTTGTACTTAATTTTGGTAAGTCATATTTTTATAAATACATTCACTTCATCTATAGTTTCTAGCATTTTAAAACATAACATTTGAAACTAATTACTAATCATCTTCTATATATCATTGTCTAGTAATATTTTCATTTTCCTCTAAAACTTTCATTAAATTAGGTATTTTTTCCTATTTCTTATTGTTAGTTTGTCAAGCTTGTTAATGTTTTCAAATCACCAATTTTTTGTTTGGTTGATTATATATGTTGTTCTTTTAGTCTCAATTTCATTAATGTTTTCTCTAATTTTCATTAGTCTTTGCATCTTCTGTGTTAGGATTTGTCTTCTTACTTTCTTAATCTAGAGCATGTACATGAGCCATTAGGTTGTTTATTAATTTTAATAATCTGAGAAATTACAACCATAAACTTTCTTCTTCAGACTAACTTGTCTAGATCCCAAATAAACTGATAGCTTGTCTCATTGTTTTCTTCTGATTGGAAGATATTGCAAATACCCTCCCTGATGGTTTTAGTGACCCAGTATTCATTCAAAAGGATTCCACTGTTCATTCAAAAAGACACTGTTGAATCTTCAAGAGTTTATATATTTTCTGAAGTTTCTTTTGTTGCTTATTTTTACTTTATTTCTGCTTTGTTCTGATAAGATTCAAGGAAATATTTCTTTTTTGTACTTATTAAGCATTGCTTTGAGGTTTATAATATGATCAGCTTTACTGATGGTTCTGAATTTCACTAAGGAGAATGTGTATTTTCTATCTATAGGGTTCTGAATTTCACTAAGGAGAATGTGTATTTTCTATCTATAGGTGAACATTATGAACATATCTCTTAAATCTAATTGATCTATGGTATTTAGCTCTGAGGTTTCTTTGTTTTCTTGAGATTGTCAGAATACTTTGGTATTTACTTATTGGGATCTTTGCTGATAATTCCTTAGTCAGAACATTTCCTATATGTATATTATGGGTTTTTATAAGGACCATGCCCTGTCCTTCCCCTCCAATTCTTCCCACATTTACTCTACAATTATTCCCTCCCAATTTCATGTGTACTTTCTTCTAAAAAATACTGAGTCTACTTAGTTCTGCCAGTGTGGGCATGAGTGTAGTGCTATCTGCTGAAGCATGGGAAGACTCTTAGGGGTGATTTCCCTGAAGCAAAGTGACTTTGCCTTTCCCAGCAGTCATGAATTGCCAGTAGCACCTCATCTAGATGTGGAACTTGCCCTGTCCTTGCTGAAATTTTGTCTGGCTTGATCTTGTGCAGTTCAGTACATGCAGTCATGGTCACTGTCTGTTAATATGTGAAACTATGCCTTGGTGACCCAGAATACATTGTGTTGCTGTAGTAACCCACTGCTTGGCTCTTACAATCTTTTTGCCTCTTCTTCTGTGAATATCCCTGAACTTTGGAATGTGGGGGTGTGCCACAGATATCCCATTAAGGCTAACCACTCCCTAGTCTCCCTTTAATCAGTGCTGAACCTCTAAGTCCATTGCCAGAAAAAAAGAGGAGATTCTTTGATGACGGTTAAAAACGACTATTTCTAGCTCTATACATTGAACTACAAATTTAATTTTCCTTTACGACTGAATAAATTTTACTTGTGTACATGTACCACATATTCATTGTCTATCAGTTGATGGACACCCAGACTGATTCCATTACTTGGTTATTGTAAATACAACATCAATGAGCATGGATAAACAAGTATCTTTGTAGGAAGATACAGTCTTTTGGATATGTTCCCAAAAGTAGTATAGCTGGGTCATATGGAAGATTTTTATCTAGCTTTTGGAGGAACCTCTGTACTGATCGCTGGTTGTACTAGTTTGCACTCCCAACATCATCCTCTGTCCCCATATCCACAACATTTTTTTAATCTTTTAAAAAAATCTTAGCTATGCTGATTGGGGTAATAAGAAATTGTGGAATAGTTTTAATTTGCATTTCCTCCATGGCTAATCATGTTGAAGATTTAAAAATATTTCCCAGTCACTTGCATTTCTTCTTGTGAGAACTCTGTTCAGTTCCGTAGTCCATATTTAATCTGGTCCTTTGTTTTCTTGCTGTTCAGTTTATTTTGGGTTCTTCATAAATTTTAGAAACTAACCTTTCATCAAATATTAGTTGGTAAAGACTTTTGCCCATTCTGTATGTCCTTTACTGTACTAAATGAAGCGTTTGAGTTTCATGAGGTCTCATTTGTCAATTGTTAGTCTTAAAGCTTGTGCTACTGGAATCCATTTCAGAAAGTTCTTTATGAGTTGAAACCTATTCAGGACTTTTTCTTCCAACAGATTCCTGGTGTTGGATCTTGGGTGGAGTTCTTTGATCCACTAGAAGTTGAGTTTCATGCAGGAAGATGGACACAATCTAGTTCCATTCTTTTGTATGTAGCTATGCAGTTTGACTAGCACAATTTTTTATAAATGCTGTTTTTTCTTCTATGTGTATTTTTTGCCTATTTGCAAAATATAAGGTAGCTGTAGGAACATGGTCTTATATCTGAGTCTTCAATTCTATTTTATTGATCAATGTCTGTTTATTACTACACTCATATATCATATATACTATATTGTTTTATTATATACTATACTGTCTTTATGACTATATCTCTTCAGTATAACTTGAAATCAGATATGATGATACTTCCAGCAATATTTTTATTGTTCAATAGTTTTTGGTTATCTTGGATCTTTTGTGTTTTCATAGGAATTTTAAGATGTTTTTCAATTTATATAAAGAATTGGGTTGCAATTTTGATTGATATTGCATTGAATCAGTAGACTGTTTTTGGCGGGATGGCTATTTTCACAATATAAAACCTACCAATAGGCCGGACAATGGTGGTGCATGCCTTTAATCCCAGCACTTGGGAGGCAGAGCCAGGCAGGTGTATCTCTGTGAGTTCGAGGCCAGCCTGGGCTACCAAGTGAGATCCAGGAAAGGCACAAAGCTACATAGAGAAACCCTGTCTCGAACCCCCCCCCCCCCCCAAAAAAAAACCCCTACCAATATATGAGCATAGGAGGGCTTTCAATTTTCTGGTGTCTTCTTTAATTCCTTTTTTCAGCATTTCAAATTTTCATCATATATGTCTAACTTTCTTGGCTAGGTTTATTTCAAGGTATTTTTGAGGTAATTATGAATGGACTGTTTCCCTCTTAGTATGTTTTTCATTGGTACATAGGAAAGCTTCTAATTTTTATGTTAATTTTGTAGCCTGTGATTTTTCTGAAAAATTTTGGCAGCTATGGAGATTTTCTGGTGAATTTTTCAGGTGTTTACTGTATAGAATCATATACTCTGCAAATAAGTGTACTTTTATTTCTTTGTTTCCTACTTGTATCAGGGTTATCTTGTTCACATATCTTATTCCTCTAGCTAAGTCTTCAAGTGCATATTGAATATGAGTGGAGAGAGTAGACATTTTCTTATTCCTGATTTAGTAGAAATACTTCAGGATTTTTTCCATTTGGCATGATGTTGGCTGCAGGCTTTTTGTATAATGCTCTTTGTATGGTGAGATATATCTGCTGTATCTCTAGATTATCCAGAGCTTTTATCATGAAATGATGTTGGATTTTGTCTAAGGTCTTTTCTTCATCTAATGAGATGATCATGTGGTTTTTGTCTTTGAGTCTGCTTATGTGGTAGATTACATTTATTGATTTGTGTATATTGAACCATGCCTGAATTACAGTGGATTGATTTTTTTATGGTTTCTTGAATTCAGTTCTCAAGTATTTTATTGGGGTTTTTTGCATCTATGTTCATCAGGGAGATTATTCTATAATTTTCTTTTTCTGTTGTGCCTTTATCTAGATTACCAGGTATTGGTGTAATTCTGGCTTTTAAAAAATAATTTGCCTCACCGGGTTTTCAAATATTTTAACAGAACCTAACCTTATTTCAAATTAATATCTGATATTCCCAAATCAAAACAAACAAATCCAGAACAGTACAAGTTTGGATTCCTAGAGCATCTGGTAAACTGTTGCTGAGTTTCTATTTTTCTGTTGCCAAAAGAAAACTGCTTTTCCACTAATTCAAGCCTTTCAAGCATTTTAAATATGACAATATTTATAAATGTGTGGTTTAGAGGAATTTTAAAAATTCTTTTTCCTAATTTTCTTTCTTCAGGATAGACTATTTCAACAAGTAATTTGTAGTGGTGACTGTTATCTTCAATAGTGTATTTGAAGTGTAGTATCTGTGTTAAAAATTAACCATTTGGTTTTATTGAAGCCAACACAGAACTTGCTACTATGTCTTTTCTTCTGTGATAAACAAAATACTTATATGGTAATAAAAATAATTTGGATGCATTCATTCCTTTTCTATTACATAGAATATATTGAAAAGTATCAGTTTTATTTTTTATTTTATTTTATTTTATTTTTGTTTGGTTTTTCAAGACAGGGTTTCTCTGTGCAGCTTTGTGCCTTTCCTGGATCTCGCTCTGTAGACCAGGCTGGCCTCGAACTCACAAAGATCCGCGTTGCTCTGTCTCCCGAGTGCTGGGATTAAAGGCATGTGCCAGCACCACTTGGCTATCAGTTTTATTTTTTAATTAAAACATCTGTTAAGCTTCTGCAATGAGGGTCTGGAGAGATGTCTCGGTGGTTAAGAGCACTGGCTGCTCTTCCAGAAGTCCTGAGTTCAAGTCCGAGCAACCACGTGGTGGCTCACAACCATCTGTATCGAGATCTGGTGCTCTCTTCTGGCCTGCAGTTGTAATGCAGGCAGAACACTGTATGAGCAAACTGGGGGTGGAAGTGAAGGAGGGTAGGGGATTGGAGATGAGAACATAAGGGAATGGGATGGTCGAGCTGGAACAAGGACAGGGTGGGAGAGCAAGAAAAGAGATACCATGATAGATGGAGACATCATAGGAATAGGTAGAAAAAGGGTGCTAGGGAAGTTCCCAGGAGTCCACAAGGATGATCCCAGCTTAGGCTAATAGCACTAGTGGAGAAGGTGCCTGAACTGGCCTACTTTGGTAATCTTATTGGTGAATATCCTAACTGTCATCATAGAGCCTTTATCCAGTATCTGATGGAAGCAGATTCAGAGATCCACAGCCAAGCACCAGGCTGAGCTCCTGGAGTCCAGTCGATGAGAGAGAAGAGGGATTCTATGAGCAAGGGGCATCAAGATTATGATGGGGAAACCTACAAAGACAACCAAACCAAACTAGTGGGAGCTCATGAACTGTGGACCAATAGGTATGGGGCCCCTATGGGACTGGATTAAGCCCTCTGCATAGGTGATCTGTCCCTGGTGCATGAGTGGGCTTTTTGCAGCCCAGTGCCTATGGTGGGACACCTAGAACAGCCTTGGTGCAGAGGGATGGGCTTGGACCTGCCTCACCTGAATGTACCAGGCTCTAATGACTCCCCATGGGAGGCCTTGCCTTGGAAGAGGTGGGGATGGGGAGTAGGTTGGTGGGAAGGCAGAAGGAGAGAGAAGAGGGGGATCTGTGACTGGAATGTAAAATGAATAGAAATTTTCTTAATAATAAAAAAAGACAAAAACAGACAAAAATAAAATAAAGATTATGCAATGAATCCATCTGGACATGGGCCAGATGGACATGGATATAATTTTTTTTTTGAGACAGGGTTTCTCTGTGTAGCTTTGTGCCTTTCCTGGAACTTGATTTGGATACCAGGCTGGCCTCAAACTCACAGACATCTGCCTGGCTCTGCCTCCCGATATAAATTTTATTTCAATCATTTCACTCTCATTACTTGTGATGGGTTTGTTTAAATTTTTATTTCTTCTGGTTTGACATTGATAGTATATATGCACTGAGAAGTTAATCTATTTTTTATTTTTTCCAGTTTGGTAGAATATAGGTTTATGAAATATGTTTCTTTTGTATCTGTTGTAATGTCTCTTTTTCATTCCTGATTTTATTAAGGTGGTCTTCATTCTTTTGGTTAATTTGGCTAATATTTTCTCAATCTTTTTAATCCTTTCAAAGAACAAACTCTGACTTATTTTTTATATTTTTCATTTCTATGTCATTGGTTTCTGCTTTGATCTTGATTTTTTATTCTATTCTTTCTATTGTTTGGGGGTACTGTTTTTTTTTTCTTATTTTTCTAGGACCTTAATGTACATTATTAAGTTTTATATTTTAATTCCTTCCCATTTTTTTTGCTTGCACTCAGAGCTATAACCTTTCCTCTTAAGACTATGTTAATTATATCCTATAGATTTTAGTATTTTGAGTTTACATTTTTATTTGATTGAATTTTAAATTTCATTTTTATTTCTTTTGTTATTCATTCATTATCCCATGACTGTCTGTAGTTTCTGTGATTTCTGTTGCTATTAATTTCTGTCTTTATTATATTGTGTCCAGAAAAATACAAGAAATTATTTCCTTGCATCTATGTTCATCAATTTTCTTTTTCTGTTGTGCCTTTATCTAGATTAAGTATTAATCCTGGCTTTTAAAAAATAATTTAGCTTACAGGGTTTTCAAATCCTTTAACAGAACCTTACCTTATTCCAAGAGTCCCAGATATCAGAAACTGAACTATCTATACTTCTGAACTTAGGTTTTGCTTTATTCTTAATGTAACTGCGCCCTCTTCTTCCTCTTGGATTAAGAAGGTATGAAACATTATTTTACAGAGACTAAATACTTTAAAAAGACTAATCTTTTAAAGTGTTGGAATATTTAAAGACCATGGTAGTTTGGATGTTTTTGTGCTTTATATTGTAATAGTAATATTAATGTGAGATCTTGGGGTTGAACAAGGAACACTTACAATTGAAAAGTTTTGGGTCTGTGTGTCAAGTTGACAAAGGGTCAATTATCCTGATTGTGTTTTTTGTCAACTTGACATAATCTAGAGTTATCTGAGGAACTCACTTGAGTAAATGCCTCCATCCAAATTGCTTGTTGGCAACTGTGTAGGGAATTTTCTTGATTAATGATTGATGTAGGAGGATCCAGACAATTTTGGGTGATGCCCCTCCTTGGAAGGTGGTCCTGGGATGCATAAAAAAGCTAATTGAGCCAGCCAGGCAGATCATCCTAGCAAGCAGCATTCCTCCCTGGCCTCTGCCTCAGTTCCTTCCCTGATTTCCTTCAGTGCTTGAATGTAACCTTAGATTGTAAGCTGAAGTAAACCCCTTCCTCCCCAAGCTGCTTTTAGTCATGGTGTTTTACCACAGAAAGAGATACCTTAACTAAGACAAACCCCAATGGTCTTCAAATTTTCCCTTGAATAATCATTGTTACTCTGATAAGCCTTCTTTTGTATGTGAGTTGGTCTTTCTCTCTTGCAGCTTCAGTATCATTTGTTTGTTTTATATATTTAGTGTATTGCCTATTGTACAGAGTATGAAATTTCTGTTTGTCTACTTGGTATCATGTATGCTTTTTGCACTTGGAAAAGCATCTTTCTCCCTATATTTGGGACATATTCTAAGATTTTGTTGAAAATATTTTCTGAAAACTCTAAGACAATATAACTATTTTGTCTTAGAGTTCTTGTATGGTCCATTCATATTTTCTTTGACTTACCATTTTCTTTGACTAATTGATAAAATTCCTCTACGTTATCTTCAAGCCCTGATAGTCTGTCTTCTACTTGGTACATTTTACTGGTAACATTTATGCTGATCTTTTTATTTGACCACATTTGAGTCTCTCTGTCTCTCTGTCTCTCTGTCTCTCTCTCTCTCTCTCTCTCTCTCTCTCTCTCTCTCTCTCTCTCTCGGCTTTTCGAGACAGGGTTTCTCTGTGTAGCTTGGCGCCTTTCCTGGAACTCACCTTCTAGCCTAGGTTGGCCTCGAACTCACAGAGATACACCTGCCTCTGCCTCCTGAGTGCTGGGATTAAAGGCATGTACCACCACCGCCCGGCCCACTTTTGAGTTTCTTGAGCATACTAATTGCTATTTTGAATCCATTGTCCTGGAGGTCATGTAAGTTGCTTTCTTTGGAGGACATTACTATAGTGATACTAATTTTTAGAGGAGATATACTGTCTTTTTTTTTCATGTGTTGTGTTTCTGCAGTTGGATCTGGCTATCTTACATTACAACATTGGCTATGTTTTGTTTGTTTGTTGGTTTGTTTTGGTTTTTTGAGACAGGGTTTCTCTGTGTAGCTTTGCGCCAATCCTGGATCTTACTCTGTAGCCCAGGCTGGCCTCGAACTCACAGAGATCTGCCTGCCTCTGCCTCCCAAGTGCTGGGAGGCATGTGCCACCACCGCCTGGCGGCTATGTATTTTGATATGGATATCTGTCTTAATGATTTTTTTTTTTTGAGTGAGAATTTGGATCTCTATTTACTAGTACCCAAACTTGGCAGATTTTGGATCAACTGGGTAGTACTTGAGATTCATTCTTGGGGCCATATGTGCAATTGGGTATTAGTAGTGGTCTTAGCTCAGACAGAGATAGATGCAGCTTCTGGGTACACAAACTCCTTCCCTGATCTATCAGGCTCTCACTGCAGTTGCTCAGAAATTGAGGTTCAAGTGGCAGAGAGAGAAAGGGAGAGACAGAAAAAGGGAGAGAGGGAGACAGAGAGACAGAGAGAGAGGTGAGGGAGAGTTATCAATAGGGTGCAGACATGCTCAGCACAGTTCTTCAACTGACAGTGTTAGAGTACCGATGGGTAGGAGCTGGAAAGGATCCCTTGTGCTGTGCCAGGGGCACATAAAGTCAGAGCACATGGGATGATATGCTGCTACTTTTAGAATGCTTGCAAGGCTTCGCTCAGGTCCTTGAGATAGTAGGAACTGGGGTAGTATCGCCTGTGTGTTGCACAAATTGCTCAGCATGTAGGTTTTCAGTCTCATATTCATTAACTAAAAGTATATGCTGAGCAGTGGTGACACATGCCTTTAACTCCAGCACTCAGGAGGCTGAGGCAGAGGTTGTGGGCTTGAGGCCAGCCTGGTCTACAAAATGAATTACAGGACAGCCAATGTTACACAGAGAAACCCTGTCTTGAAAAACAAAACAAAAAAAAGTGTATATTGTTGTCTTGAGTTTATTCTCCACCCTTGAAATTCATTCTCTTTAGTCTTCTCTCTTTAAATCCCCAACCCCTTCTTTTTCTTTTCTTTCTTTCTTTTTTTTTTTTTTGAGCTGAGGATCGAACCCAGGGGTCTTCTCTTTTTGATGTTGTTCTTTTTAATTGATTCTTTCATTTCCATAATTTCTGTGTGATTCTTTTCCAGCGTATATATTTCTTTGCTGTAATTTTTGTCAATGTTTTACACTTTAAAAGTATTTTATTTCAGTATTTCAGTAAAGTGGCAGGATACAATATCAACTCAAAAAATCAGTAGCCCTCCTATACACAAATAATAAAAAGGCTGAGAAAGAAGTCAGAGAAACATCACCCTTTACAATAGCCACAAATAATATAAAATACCTTGGGATAACAGTAACTAAACAAGTGAAGGACCTTTTTGATAAGAACTTTAAATCTCTAAAAAAAAGAAATTGAAGAAGATATCAGAAAAATGGAAGGATATCCCGTGCTTATGGATAGGTAGGATTAACATAGTAAAAATGGCAATCTTACCAAAAGCAACCTACAGATTCAATGCAATCCCCATCAAAATCCCAATACCATTCTTCACAGACTTGGAAAGAAAAATACTCAACTTCATGGTAAAACAAAAGACCCAGGATACCTAAAAGAATCCTGTATGATAAAGCAACCTCTGTAGGCATCACCATCCCTGACCTCAAGCTCTTACTATAGAGCTATAGTAATAAAAACAGACTGGTACTGGTATAAAAACTGACATACAGACCGATGGAATCAAATTGAAGACCCTGACATAAATTCATGCACATATGAACACCTGATTTTTGACAAAGAAGCCCAATGGAAAAAAGAAAGCATCTTCAACAAATGGTGCTGGCATAAATGGATGTCAATATGTAAAAGATTACAAATAGATCCATATTTGTCACCATGCACAAAACTCAAGTCCAAGTGGATCAAAGACCTCAACACAAATCCTGTTACACTAAACTTAATAAAAGAGAAAGTAGGAAGTACTCTTGAATGCATTGGCACCAGAGATCACTTACTAAATATAACACCAACAGTACAAACACTGAGCACAACAATTCATAAATGGGACCTCTTGAAACTGAGAAGCTTTTGCAGGGCAAAAGATACGGTCAATAAGACAAAAAGACAGCCTACAGAATGGGAAAAGATCTTCACCAACCCCACATCTGACAGAGGATTGATCTCCACAGTATATAAAGAACTCAAGAAATTAGACATCAAAATACCAAACAATCCAATTAAAAAATGGACTAGAGAGCTAAACAGAATTCACAAATGGCTGAAAGACATTTAAAGAAATGCTCAACATCCTTAATCATCAGAGAAATGCAAATCAAAATGACTCTGAGATACCACCTTACACCTGTCAGAGTGGCTAAGATCAAAAACACTAATGACAGTCAATGTTGGAGAGGATGAGGAGCAAAGGAAACACTCATCTACCGTTGGTGGGAATGCAAACTTGTACAACCACTGTGGAAGTCAGTATGGCGGTTTCTCAGAAAATTGGGAATCGAACTACCTAAAAACCCAGCCATACCACTCTTGGGCATATACCCAAGGAATGCTCAACCATACCACAAAGATACATGCTCAGCAATATTCACAGCAGCATTATTTGTAATAGCCAGAACCTGGAAACAACCTAGATTTCTATCAAATGAAGAATGGATTAAGACAATGTGGTACATATACACAATGGAGTACTACTCAGCAGAGAAAAAATGATAGCATGAAATTTGCAGGCAAATGGATAGAACTAGAAAAGAATCATCCTGAGTGAGGTAACACAATCCCAGAAGGACAAACATGTTATGTACTCACTCATAAGTGGATTCTAGAATTAAAGCAAAGAACAATCAGACTGCAACCCACAGAACCATGGAGGCTATATATATGGCAAGGGGGACCTAGGATGACTGTAGCTTATAATAAGATCTGGTTTTACTCAATTACTGAGCAACCCTCAATGAAACACTACACTATTAAGATAATAATTTATACTGTATCAAGATGATAATAGAAAAATTAATTAATCTAAAAAATAAAATAAAAAATTGAACTATTAAAAAACAAACATTTTGCTAAAGCAAAAAGGGGAAACTAGGGACTCATCATTCCTCTCCACATTCTATTCTTTCCCTTGTTTTATATATCTTAAATTTTTTATCGGTGGATTCTGCTGGAGTATGCACAGATAAGCACCAGAGGGCTCCTGTTGCAAATCACCCTCTGGAGCGATAGAAGGATCTTTCTACTGACACTTTGAGGGGGTCCGATCCAGTGTTTGTGTGGGCCTGGAGTCCTGCTTATGTCTTTCCTCAGGACAATGAGATTCCTCATTGGGTTTCTGAGCACTGTGTGCACCCTGTGGCTGCAGCTGAAGCCCAACATGGCAGAGACCTATTGGGCCTTCGTGAAAAACTCTCCCCTTCCGATACCAATGGGGATTAAAAGCCCAATATGGCCAGCTTTGGCAAGCATTAATGTAAGCCTAGGAACTGCAGCCATGTGGTTGGATTTCCAGAAGGTAACGTATGGCAACTGCTTTTTCAAGTATGTTTGAGAATGTGTCACCCAGACACCTAGGAGATTAAGGATAACACTGAAGATCACTGACCTCCATTTATTGACAGTTGCATGCCTGCTAAGCATTTTCGTTTTCACACTCCTATTCAAGCTGTAGTACCTACTTCTCAGGAGTGGCTCTGTGCAACATTTTTTGGCCTCCTGAAATTCATTTAGCCCCCTTTGAAGAAACCTTAAAATTTGTGAGCCTGAATGTAGCCATTATGAGACCATTAGTTCTGCTCCTTGTGAGCTGCCTGTTTTTTCTTTAAAGTTCTTAGTTGTTCTTTTGCAGAGCTGCCAGCTTAAGTTGTGATGGTATCAAGAAAAATGGGCCTTGGTGGTTTGTGTTCCTGAAAGTTGTGTCCATGCCAGTGGATGCCCACATGCTCCAGAAGAGAATTTGACATTGCTGCTGCCATTGTTCCTGTTATAACAGTGACGACCACCACTACTACTGTTTCTGGGATTACCATTTCATAATTGGTTACTACAGCTAGCACAGTGGAGACTCTGGCAGCAAAAGTAGCTACCACAATTAGTTAATCTTTCATTTTATTGGGCATGACAAATTTAAATCAGTAGTTACATGCATTTCGATTGGCTTTGAAAGTTATAAATCTACTAACTCAAGTTCCATTTGCTCTCGGGATACCATCTTACAAGGACTCCAATTTGCAGTAAGGCTCGTTAAGGAAGGGAATGGCTCAGTTGCCTTTAGTCTACCAGTTATGGGTAGGTTAAGACTTCTGTTGGTCTTTTCTGTGTCAAACACACAGATTGCAAGCCCAGCATCACTTAGAGATCTTTGGCAGCAGTTAACTCTGCAGCTCTCACACAATTGAGCCTATATGATAATGAGTATTCAGAGATGAGTAATGCTTGGCACTTGCTCACCAACCTAAGACAGAGTGCCTGTGTGGCCTGGACAGGTGTCTCCATGATGGGTAAGGTGACCTGCTGACATCTCACACAACCTAAGTCAGAAACTCATTTTTAGTAAAGGGGGGGGACCTGTAGGGTCCTAGCCCCTGTTTTGGGTAACTGTTGCCTTGCTTGCAGACCTTGACCTTAATATCCTCCCTATGCTAATCCCTGTGAGATTCCACCCTCCTGAATGCTTACGGGAAGCTCCTTGTCTGTGTATCCAGCATATTGGGCATTAACAGCTTAGATGCAAGATTGTAAAACATCAGAAGCAAACTTCTGCCCTCCAGGGTTCTCCCGTTGTGCTGTAAGCCTATATTTAAGACCTCCTCCCTCCTTCAATAAACAGCATTCGACATTAAAAAAATTATTTTATTAACTCTTTGAGAATTTCATATAATGTATTTTAACACAGTCACACCCACAATTCTTCCCTTTTCCACCTTCTTAACCACCCCGTCCCTCCACTTTGAGATTACTTTTTTTCCTTCTGTTCCCCATCAAGTCCAGTTTGTGTTGCACAGCTAGTCTTAGATTTGGAGCCTGCTCTGGTATGTGTTCATCCAGCAGTGGTCACATCATTACACACACTTCAAAAAAAATGATTTTCCCTCTCCTGGAAGACATAAAATGCTAATAGCTGCTCAGTGGTAGGACTGTGTGTCTACCTTTCTTCTTCGATGCTGGGATTTTGGCTGTCTGGGGATTATTACACAGATCTTGTGCATGCTGTCACAAGTGATGTCTGCTTTAAATTGTTTTCCTTCAAGTTACTAAACATTTAGTATTGGTTAATAACTTTCTTTTCTGGGTCCTGAATTGATTACTTAGTTGATGACCTGCTTCTGTGAGTCCTTTACATAAGTCATTATTTTTAAAACTAGAACTTTGAAATCTTTTTCTGACATTTTGGCCATTTTATTACCTTTGCATCTGATACTGATATGTTGTCAGTGTCTGAGGATTTCATAATAGAATGCCATCTCACATTTTTGTGTGTTAATTTGTTATGTTTTGTGTGTCTTTTGGTATGTGTGTGTAGTTACTCTACATTTCCCAATGCTTATATATTATTTTCCACAAGTTATTCCCATCATTATTAGATTTATGTTCAGTAGGGGCGAGCAGCATTGACTACAGTAACAAATTAACTATTTTTGCTTGCTTTTGAGATTGTATTTTTAATTTTATAATTTAATTTAATTTTACATATCAGCCACGGATTCCCCTGTCCTCCCTCCTCCCGCCCCCTCCCTCCAGACCACCTCCAATTCCCATCTCCTCCAGGGCCAAGACTCCCCTGGGGATTCAGCTCAGCCTGGTAGATTCAGTCCAGACAGGTCCAGTCCCCTCCTCCCTACACCAAGGCTGAGCAAAGTGTCCCTACATAGGCCCCAGGTTCCTAACAGCCAGCTCATGCACTAAGGACAGTTCCCTGTCCCACTGCCTGGGTGCCTCCCAAACAGTTCAAGCTAATCAACTGTCTCACTTATCCAGAGCTCCTCATCCAGTTGGGGGCTCCACAGCTATTGGTTCACAGTTCATGTGTTTCCACTAGTTTGACTATTTGTCCTGTGCTTTTTCCAATCATGGTCTCAACAATTCTCACTCATACAATCCCTCCTCTTTCTCGCTGACTGGACTTCCAAAGCTCTACCTGGGGCCTGGCTGTGGATCTCTGCATCTGCTTCCATCATTCATTGGATGAGAGTTCTACCACAACAGTTAGGGTGTTTGGTGATCCGATCACCAGAGTAGGTCAGTTTGGGCTTTCTCTCAACCATTGCCATGTTGGAGGTATCTTTGTGGATTTCTGGAGACCTCTCTAGCACTTTGCTTCTTCCTGTTCCCATGGGGTCTTGATTTATCATGGTCTTTTTTTCCTTGTTCTTCCTTTCTGTTCTTGATCCAGCTGGGATCTCCCACTCCCCTAAGCTCTCTTTCCCTTGAGCCTTGCCCTTCATTACCCCCACCCCTCACGTCTAGTTTGCTCATGTAGATCTCATTCATTTCTCTGTTATTGGGTGATCCCTATGTCTTTCTTAGGGTCCTCTTTTCTAGGTAGCCTCCCTGAAGTTGTGAGTAGCAGTCTAGTCATCCTTTGTTTTACATCTAGTATCCTCCTATGAGTGAGTACATACCATGTTTGTCTTTCTGAGTCTGGATTACCTCACTCAGGATGATTTTTTTCTAGATCCATTTGCCCGCAAACCTCATGATGTCATTGCTTTTCTCTGCAGAGTAGTACTCCATTGTGTATATGTACCACATTTTCTTTATCCATTCTTCAGTTGAAGGGCATCTAGGTTATTTCCAGGTTCTGGTTATTACAAACAATGCTACTATGAACATAACTGAACATATGCCCTTGTGGTATGATTGAGCATTCCTTAGGAATATGCCCAAGCGTGGTATAGCTGGATCTTGTGGGAGATTGATTCCCAATTTTCTAAGAACAAGCCATATTGTTCATTACTGCTCTGTTCCCAGTCACTGGGAAAGGAAAATTACCTAAATACCCTTCAATTGATGGAGTGGATAATGAAAATATAGTACCTGCATACAATGGAATACCATTCAGTTGTAAAGAAAAATTAAAACATGAAAAATTTTGGGTAAATATATTGAGTGGGGGTAACCCAGACCAAGAAATAAAAATATATGTTTACTCTTATTAGAGGATCCTATCTCCAAGTCCTCAAATGTAAATACACATCCTGGAGTAACTGCCAGGGTGTAATAAAGAGCGTAATAGCAGGGTACAATTGATCTTAAGGATAGAATAAATGGGGGACTATAATCAAGGATGTGGAAAAAGATAAATACAGAAGAAGGAGAGAAGATAAAATAATAGTAAGGATGTCAAAATTTTATAAGGAATCATGACACATCAACCACCTACCCAAAATGCCTATAATATATGCAAGTCTATAAAAATATACAGAGATAGCTTAAATGTTGTTGTAGTTTAAATATAATTGGCTCCCATAATCTCATAGGGAGTGGCACTATTAGGAGGGATGGCCTTGTTGGAGGAAGTGTGTCACTATGGAGGCAGTCTTTGAGGTCTCCTATGCTCAAGATAATGCCCAGTGTTACAGTCCACTTCCTGTTGCCTGCAAGAAGTAGAACTCTCAGCCACCTCTCCAACACCATGTCTCCCTGCATGCCACCATGTCCCACAATGATGACAATGGAATGAACCTCTGAAACTGCCACCTAAATTGTTTATCTTTTAAAGGTTGCTATGGTCATGTCTCTTCATAGAAATAGAAAGCCTAAGACATGTTGGGGAATATTATTTTAAGGTGTGTTAGTTTTGTTTATGTTGCATTTGTTTAACTCTGTGAAGCTGTGATACTTTGCCTGTCTAAAACACCTGATGGTCTAATAAAGAACTGAAAGGCCAATAGCAAGGTAAGGAAAAGGACAGGCGGGGCTGACAGGCAGAGAGAATATAAAGAGGGAGAAATCTGGGAGGAAAGAGCATAAGTAGTCAGAGAAGGAGGAGGACTCCAGGGGTCAGCCACTCAGCTACACAGCAAGTCACAGAGTAAGAGTAAGAGTTACAGAAGTAAGAGAATGGGAAAAGTCCAGAGGCAAAAAGCAGATGGGATAATTTAAGTTTAAGGAAAGCTGGCAAGAAACAAGCCAAGCTAAGGCTGAGTATGTATAACTAAAAATAACCCTCCATGTATGTTTTATTTGGGAGCTGGGTGGTAGGCTCCCTAAAGAGTAAAGAGTAAAAGAAAAACAACAAAGACACCCATATTGGCTACAAATGCTTCCTCCAAGACCCAAAGATCATCTAACTAAAACCTAACACCATGCATGAGAAGTATTCTTTAGAGTTTTTGTTAGGGTTGCCTAAGAGACTCCCCCAAAATATAGCCTCTTGATATTGTCTTTGGTTGGCTCCTAGTGGTGGAAGGTAAATTCTTACTCCTGAAGACACCATGTACTTCAGACACAGGGCCAAGAGGCCCTGAGCTGGAATTGACCTGAAAGACTTCTTCCTGAGAACTAGCTTTCATGGTACCAGAAGGCATTGTGCATTCTTCCAAATGAAGGAGGCAACCAACAGTTGAAACCACCTGTGACACCTATGAGCCACATCAATGACCAGTATAGCAGGATAGCCTTAAGAATACAGTAATGGTATGCCTACTTTGTCTGAAACCAACAGCCCTCTAATTGGAATTAACACCCATTCAACAAGTGGGAAGTCATGTCTGGTACTGGAAACCTAGGTAATTCCTTAATGCTAGTGAAGTCATGAATCTGGACCTTTGAGGTAGGAAGACAGGTGCCTTTAATCTGGAAGGTGGGAAGACACATCTTTAATCTGGGCCACATCTTCTGTGGGCAGCCTACATAAGGACATGGAAAAAGGAATGTTTTGTCCTTTGACTGCTTGCTCTCACCTTACTAGCAGGCCCATTCCTTCACTAGCATTAGAGCCTACTCTGAAATTCCATCGTATACTGAAGACCAGCTGAGATGTTCAGCTTTGTGGACTGAGCATCTTGGACTTACCATTCATAGCTCATCATTGTTGAGTTACCTGGACTGGAGCCTGTAAGTCATTCTAATCTGCCCCCCTTTCTCTTTCTCTAAGTTCTGTTATGCTAGAGAACCCTGACTAATACACTCATTGTCTCTCACTAGTTACCTAACCTTCGTGGGTATTCCAAATGAAACACCATATCTAAAACTTAAAAACCCAATATTCGCATATAAGAGAAAACATGGAATGCTTGTCTTTTTGGATCTGGGTTATCTCACTCAGGATGCTTGTCCCAGAACCATCAATTTACCTGCAAATTTCATATCTCTTAAGAGCTGAATAATATTACATGCCGTGTATGTACCACATTTCTACCATCTATTCATCAGTTGATGGTTATCTAGGCTGTTTTCAATTTCTGGTATTTATTATGAATAAAGCCACAATGAACAGGGATGAGTAAGTATCTCTGTACTATGGTGTAGACTCCTTGGGCATATGGTCAAGAGTGAGATAGCTGGTTCTTAAAGTAGAGCTTATCCCAGCTTCTGAAGAACCACCATAGTGATTACCATAGTGACTGCACCAGTTTGTACTTTCAAACCAGGAGTGAAAAATTGTTCTCATTTCACTGAATCCTTACCAGCATCTGGAAGATAAAATCTCAATGGAGTTTTAATTTGCATTTCCTTGATGGCTAAAGATGTTGACCATTTTATTTTCATCTTTTGAGGACTCTCTCTTTAGATCCATGTTTTCTTGATGTTTATTTTTATTTTTATATTTTTCTCTGTAAATACTAATCCTCTGTCAGGTGTGTAGCTCATAAAGACTTTCCCCCTTCTGTAAGCTGCCTCTTCACTAAAATGACCTTGGCAGGAAGCTGAGAGTTCACATCCTTAACTGCAAGCTTGAAACACAGAGTGAACCAGAAGTAGGCCAAGACTTTAAACTCTCAAAGCCTGTTCCTAGTGATAAGCTTCCTTCAGCAAAGCTGCACTTCTTTATAGCCTCTCCACACTATGCTTCCAACTGGGGACCAAGTGTTTAAATGCCTTGATCTCTGAAGGAAATTTCTCATTCAAGCCACCACATATTGGTTTATTAGTTATCACAAATATATCACATCACTGTAAGATATTAATAATAAACAATTGCATGTTAGATGAGAGAATGTTGGCGCTTACTGTACCCTAAAGCTGAGGTGAATATTTGAGACAAAGATCATAGCATGAGCAATGGCACAATGTTTGCCCTGGATACTGAAGCTTTCATGTAGATTAATCATAAGAGATTGTGGTGGTAATTTGCAGTGTCATTAATTTGGAATTTGGGAAAATTCAATGTGAATTTTATTCATTATGTACTGGGACTGGTAAAGGATAATGGTTGCTTCAAATTTTGTGCATGAGTAGTTCTTTCTTTTGAAGTCCCACGCTCTTTAATTTAGACTATTTTCTCAAAAAGATTAAATGGATTTATAATAGACATAAATACAACATTACAGTTTCAGCATGAAGAACAAAGTTACTCAGAAATTAATATTTTTCCCAAACCTAAAAATAATGTTCCAGTTGGATCATCTGTGAGTTCAAGATTGCACTGTATATTAGCTGTGAAACAATTTCTATTTATAAAAGTTACAACATTCACCATTTGCTTTTGCTACTCTTTGTAACAACCTATTTTTAACTCTTCTACAGCTGTAGAATGTCAAAAGTTAGTTTAATACAGATTCTTATTTTGCTGCACACACTACTTGACGCTTAATATAACATATAATGGACTTTCCTTTTAGCCTGGGTCTATTATAAGAAATTCCTCAAACACATCCCAGCATTTTTGGTTTAGCAGCAGTTTTAAAGTATTATTTATTTATAGTCCAGATTATTTTCTCATTCTTTGATATTCAGTTTGCACTCTATGCTTCTTCTCAGCCCAGTCTCTGTGTTATATACTGGTGGCTGATAGGACAGAACATTCTGATAATACATTTGGATCATATAGGATCAGAAATCTTTGAGGAATAGGGAGTTAAAAGATTGCAAGAGTGAGAGGTGTTGGACACCTTTAAGGAACTGGTGTATTGCGGATACAACAGGGAAATTGAATATATGAACTTAGTGCAATTATGACAGCATGCACAACACCTGTGCAAGCTCAAGCCAGACATAGTCTCAGTATGGAGAGGGAAGGTGGTCAGGAACTCCCACCCTAGCTAAAGAGCTATTGACATTTGGTAGCTACTAGCAGAGAGGGGAGTAAATTTTCTTGAATGATGTGACACTCTGGTACATCAACAATATTCTAGGGCAGTCCCCCAAGAGCAATTGAGGAACAAATTGGACTCAATTGGGGGTTTAAAAAAGAATAAATGAAAAAGATGGATGTATAGAGAGATGAGGGTGGAGAGAGTACATTTAAGGAGGAGTTGGGGAAGATGATCACAACCCATTGTATAAAATTTCTCCAAGAATTAATGAAAATATTATTAAAGCAAACAAAAAACTTAAAATATTTACACTGTACAGAGAACAAAGTGAAATAAGTTCAATCAAAGCCACCTGAAGAATTTCAGTTCTCTTCTTGAGATGATGGCTAGGCAACGCAAACTACAACATCCTTTAATCTCTTTGTATTAAATTATATGATGTATTATGATAAAATGGAAGTCAGAAAGGCGATCCATACTATTTTGCACAGATAGCACAAGGTCTTTTATTTTGCTCTATTTAGGATTTTTATTGTTGTGGCGTTTTGCAATTTCACAGTATTTTTCTAGTTGTGTGAAAAATCTCATTAGATGCAGAGAAAACATTTAACAAACTTTAACACAACAGTGATCATATAGCAATAGGCCACAACCTGTACCATACTCAGTGGTGGACTGTTGAAGGCCTTTGTTATGAAATAAAGGAAAAGAGAAGACTTGGAGATGTGACAATAGGATGAAAATGCAGATAGGAAGAATAAGTCAGTATGTCTGTTGTATAAGATAGGAGTTAAGAACAATGTATTGTAAACTTCAGAACTGCCAAGAGAACAGATTTGCAGCATTCTTAGCACAAAATAACAAAATATAGTAGGCAGTATATTAATTAGATTGATTTAGCCTTTCATAAGCTATACATGTATTAATCCAGCATTCTGTTGATTATAAACATACAAATTTAAATTTTTGATTTAGAAACAAACAAAAATTCTGTTTTATATAATGTAGCATAAAATTAACCAATTAACCATTTCAGTGTATGCAGTTTGGTGGCATTTAATATATTCACATTGTTATCCAAAGATCATTTACATCTAATATTAAATATTTTCTTAATTCCAAAAGGAGACCTTGAACATATTAACTAGACTTCCGGTTTCTCCTTTTGCCCTAATTATTCTCAATTACTAATTTGTTTTTGATTTGTATGAATTTCTCTTCCATGGCTATTTCACACTAAATAGAGGCAAATAATAAGTGACTTTTTGTGTATGGCTTATTTAACTTAGTATAATGCATCTAATAGTCATTTAAATTGTAGTATGTATCACTACCAAATTTCTATTTGTTGAACAATATTCTATTGGATGGATATAGTATACTATATTTAACTGTTCATCAAGGGATGGACAGTTGGGTGGGCATTTTAAATAGTATTGCTATAGCAACAAATCTTTTTATGCTTTACATCTGTTTGAATATTTGTTTTTAATCACCTATAAAAAATTCTACATGTAAAAAGTGAATTTCTACAGTGTATTATAACTTCATATTTAATCTCTATAAGCAAATGCAAAACTGCTTTTTACGAGATGTACACCATTCTATATTTCCACTAAGAAATACATGTTACCAATTTCTCAACATCTTCACTAACACAAAATTTTATGGTTTATAAATTATTATAATCATGCTGGTGAAAGTTAAATGTATTAATTTTGCATTTCCCTACTGACTGGTGATATTGTCTATCTTTTCTTTTTTGTATTTTAAAAGGCTTTATTCTTGCAGATTTAGAAACTTCAGGTTTTTTTTAATAACCACAAAAGAAATTCTTCCACACCTAATGATTATTAACAGAATGTAGTAGTGTATTATCTAAACAGAAATTGTGTTGATGTGCCATAATAAACTATTAGTAAAAAATACACTTTAGGGCCCAGTATTGTATCACAAATTTTACAGAAGGGATACTTTGCAAGAATTTAATCAAACTAGAGTAACAGTATCTTTTAAAGGCAGCACTGAAAAATTTAACAACTCTGTGCATTCTTTTTCTAAAACAATGACCTTGTATGTGTAGAAATGCTGCTTTATTGCTGTAGAGGTCAATTAACATATCACTACAGACATCTAACCAGCAGGAATGCCTTACCCTCACACTACTAAGTTTTTGAGTTTTGTGCATATCTATACACTGTATTATGAAAAGATTGAGTAAATTGTGGATGTGATGGTTTCAGAAATGTGTAATCACCCGGAAAATATAATGGTGTGACTTAAAATCTTTTTTTGTTTTGACAAGGGGGTGAGGTGGTCTTCTGTTCTCTGGGCTGTGCATCTGAAATGTTGATGTTTTCAGGATGCATGCACATAAAGTGTGCATACCACTTTCGTTCTTGATTTGCAAATTAACTTTTATAAATTCTACATTTTTATACATAAACAGAACCAAGTTTCTAAGGCTACCTTTGTAATCTCTCCTGTAGCTCTTGAGTTGGCTATCTTTTCAACTGTTTATCGTGTACATAGTCCATATTCAGGAAAATACATATAAAATGAGTTAAAAGTGTTTTCAACTATTTTTTAAAGAGCTTACAAAGCATGATTGCACCTCTTTTCTTTCTTTCATATAGGATCTGCATATATAACACAATGTGGATTGGAACTTGGTAAGTAGCACTGGTTGGCCTAGAACTTATGGTCCTCCTGCCTCCTTCTCTCAAGTGCTATGATTATAGGGATACACCACTGCTCTATGCTCTTTAAATGTTTAGTGGAATTCATAGTGATCCACACAGTCTTGGTATTTGTTGGGATTTTTGCCTATGAAATTAATATTTTCATTTGTCATAGTTATGTTCCAGATTTTTATTTTTCTTCAGATAGTTGTAGTACATTTGGATTCTAGGAAATTGTGCATGTCATCTAGGTTATCAAACTTCCCAGCTTATTATATTCTACTACAATAACTTTTATAGAAGTAAGACTGACTTATATATTCTCCTTTATTTAGAAACGTCATCCTTCATTCTCAAAAGACAAAATTAAACATAAATTTGTGTAATCTCTAAACAGAAAGATTTCAATGTATTTCTGAAAAAGATGCTAAACCTTAATGATCCTAATAAAATGTAGTCAATCATAATTATCCCAAAATGCTATATGCAATTGAAATAGCTGTATTTTTCTGCCGATTGCTAAATTTTCTGCAAAAATTTTACTTGTATAGAAATATAGAAGTCCTCTGTCATCCACTTTTTATACTTCTCTAAAGAATATGTAAAATTGTGGATGATACTCCTTGGAAGTACTTATTTTCTTTTAAAACAAAGTCAGGTAATTTAATTTGAATGGACTTTTAAAAGACTCAGCAGCATTAAATTTCTCTCTGATCATTACTTTTACTTAACATTTTTATTTTTATACATTTCAGAGTGTTTCATTATTTTCCTATATTTTCTTCTTTCATTACCATCCCCCCTCCAATCTGGCTGATGGAGTGATTTATTTCTCTCTTGGTATTGTTTTATCATTCTAAAAAAATCTCAAATCCTTAATAATTATGCTACCAACATTCAAATATATTTCTCAGATTATAAATATAAACTATCAATTTTCTACAGCAAACATGTATAACTCTAATTAGATAAAAATAATCATTTGATACATAAGAAAAAGCCAAACCAAAATAACATAAGGATTAAATATTGAAGATTTCTTCAAAATTCACGGTGCTTTAAATACTTACTAGGCACTCATTAGGCCTGTTCTTCACATACATTATTTCAACTGAGTTCATTTAGTAATTTAGCAACTTTATATTAGACATCTGTTGCCAATGCTGCAGTCGCAATAAACTGTCCTTTTTACAGGCAAGGAAATAGTAAATAAACTGTCCTTTTTACAGGCAAGGAAATAGTAAATATAAACTTGGAAATCACACAACTAGTAAAAGAAAGCCCACATTGTCAGGGTTCTTTCCATGTACTGCCAATGTAAAGTTTCTGTGGTTGGTCTGACAGTGGTCACCAGTCTGCTTTGACTATTCTATGTTTTATTATCAATATGTTATTTAACTTCCATATATTTGATTTCCTTGGTTTTCATCATGTTATTTAAATTATAAGTTCCGTTTTCATATTTTCAAACTTCCCTGATTTTTTCCTATGATTTCCAAGTTCTTTTCCTTATTGGTTAACCTGGGGATTATAACTATGATCTTAATTTATAAAGAACAAATTTGATTTAATACTAATGAATTGGTAGAATGTACATGCCATGATATCTATATTTTTGTATGTTTCAAAATCACAAATTTATAATTATTGTTTTATCATTTGTCTTTTTAGTAATGTGGGGCTATAAAGGAACTACCAATCAAATTCACAACAGTACTAGTCTTTTTATTTATTTGTATAGCTACATTTATTGTTGCTCTTCATTTATTCATCTGACTTTAAGATATTAATAATTTCATTTCATCCTGTAGGAAGCATTTTAAAACTTCTTGTAAAGCAAGTCTACGTGTCACAAATGCTAACATTTTATATTGACATAATAAATAAGAGGTATCAATCCAAATGAAAGCAGAAACAAGAATTATACCAAAAGGGTAATCCAGTAATTCAATGATATACAAAAATAAAAAATTACTGAACTCCATACTAGACAATAAAGAAATAAAGATATCTCTCTAATCTCTATTCATCATTGGATCATTGGGTAATCACTATGTTGGTATTGGTCAAATTTATTGATATAAATTACAAGAAGTAAATTAAATTCATTAAAGCAATATGTTTGATTAGTTGTTTTTTTTTTTTTTTTTTCTGGAGCTGAGGACCGAACCCAGGGCCTTGCGCTTGCTAGGCAAGCATTCTACCACTGAGCTAAATCCCCAACCCTGATTAGTTCTTACAGATGTATAGACTCATGAAACCAGCAGTCATAATCAAGATAGAGGTCATTTACTTGCTATATATCCTCTTCCCAGGACCTTAACAAACACTGATCTGACAGAACTGCAGAAAAATACATGGGCTCATACAGTATACAGTTTCGCATGCTGATATTTTCTCTTAGTGTAGCTTTTATTCATTCATGTAGTGGTGGTATATTCCCTTTATACTGGTGAGTGGTAGGTAGCTTATCACATGGATATACCAAATGTTGCTTGTTTAAAGTTGCTGAGAGACATTTGGATTTTTTCCAATTTGTTCCAATTGATGATTATTGCAAATATTGCAGTTATAAATAGTTGTACAAATGTCTATGTGAACATATGTTGACAATTTTCTGGGGAGTAAATACTTAAGGGGGAAAAGCTAGACATATGGCAAGAGAATATTTTTGAAGAAATTAATGAAGTAGCTTCCAATGTTGTTGCAATATTTCACCCTTCTAAGAGGAGTTAATGAAATTTCCACTTGATCTAGACTTTTGTCAACATTTAGTATTCTCATCATAATTTCAACCATTCCAGATGAAATTATTTATTACCAGTGTTGCAAAAGACTATAAACTAAATGAGCTTTAAAAAATGGTGTGTTAAAGAGACATTTAACAGAAACTAGTAAAAAGAAATAACATTATCAGGAGATAATCATCTTTAGTTCAAATCTCTACTACATTCTAAAGTTACTAAAGCCTAGTTATATTGCAATTATTGATAGGAGCAAATATCATTTTTGGTCCTTTTACTAATATACCATGTAGCACCCTGAAATTTGCCTGAAAACAATTGATTGGTCACTGCCCTGGTCATTTGTGAGAAAACAATTTCAAAACTAGACTGAAAGGATCAAATTGTTTTCAAGTGACTTAACTATGTCTTTAAACACTGTGAGTAATATTTATCAACTTTCAAAATATCCAGTAATCAACTGGGATAAATAGTGTTTGGCATCTAAAGAAAGGTTATATACCTCTGAAAATAAAATAATTCTAATAATGAGGATGAAAATCAGTTGTTATAAATAAATCCAGAGTTGAAAGACACATGTTTTATTTGTCTTATAATATTAAAATAAGCATTATAAGTATATTCTATAAGTTAATCAAGTTAAGATGTGTAAAATAATTTTAAAGTTCAGATAAGACTTTAAGAAATTAATGTCTGAGGTTTTTTTGTTTTTGTTTTTGTTTTTTTTTTTTTTTTTGAGACAGGGTTTCTCTGTGTAACTTTACGCCTTTCCTGGAACTCACTCTGTAGACCAGGCTGGCCTCGAACTCACAAAGATCCGCCTGCCTCTGCCTCCCGAGTGCTGGGATTAAAGGCGTGCGCCACCAACACCCGGCAAATGTCTGAAATTTAAAAAATATAAATATTTTTATGTTAAATTCTACTAAAGAAAAAAACTAGTGAACTTGTAAATGTAGCAAAATAAACTATTCAAGATGAACATTCTAAGCAATTTCATACTGATAAAAAGAAAAAAGTTCTAAGCAAAAAAATTGAAGGATGTATAAGTGAAAACTTGAAAATACAGGAAAAAAATTAAAGATTTAAAAATGTAAAGACACATTATAATCACGGATTGTAACAGTGAAGTGTAGCTAAAATGCATATGCTCCCCAAAATGACCTATGAATTCAATTACACCGCTATCAAAATTCTACCTGAATTTTTACACGAATAGGAAAATTTATTCTAAAATTCATATGAATTCTCAATGAACCTGAATAATTAAAAATTAAGTTGAAGAAATTATTTCCTGATTTTGAAACTTATTACCGATGTACAGGAATAAAACACTATACTACTGGACTATGAAGAGAATAGACTGCTCCAATAGAAAAGAAAGCTGACATAATTATTAATTAGACACATGGTCAATCAGTAACTGGAAATGGTGCTCAGACCACTAAATAGGGAAAGGACAGTGTTTGAACTCATGGAATTAGGAAAAGTAAATAATCACATGCAAGAGAACGAAACTGGACTCATCTTACATAATCTTAAAATGTCAATTCAAAAAGAATTAAAGACCCAAAAATGACTTGCAAATCTGTCAATTCTCAGAAGACAACTTAGGGCTAATCTACTTGATACTGAACTTCATTGATTTGGGGGTTGGTGGTTATGATGCTAAAGACAACAAATTGACAGATGTGTTCACATCAACGTTAGAAGTTTTTCTTTATCAAATGACATCAAAATTATGTAAAGAAACTTATTGAAATAATATATTTGAAAAACATAAATGTAATATTATATTAATATAATAAACTAACTCAACTGAACAAAAAATCAAATCAGTAAATTAAAACCTGAGTATAGATTTGAACAGGCATTTTTTCCAAAGATGATATAAAAACCATTAATAAACACACACACACACACACACGCACACACACACACACACACACACACACACACACACACACACACAAATTAATAAGGCAACAGAGTTAACGAGGATGTGAATAAACTGGGACCCTACTGCTGTGAATGTAAACTAGTGCTGCTGCTAGGCAAGCAGTATGGAAGTTCTGCAAATAATTAGAAGTAGTCTCCAGTGACTCTAGATTGTGTCAAGTAGACAAAATTAGCCAGCACAATATTTATACATATATATGATGTGTTTGTGTGTATATGTTGACATATATATTATATGTAATTTTTGGAAGATAAATAATGTTGAATGACTCTTTCAGACATCCTTACAGTTAGTTTACTCTGATCCCCATTTCTGTATTTATTTATTTCCCTCTTCCTCCCTAATTAAAGCTCTTCCCCATTTCCCCCTTTAAATCACTTATAACTTGCTATTCTCCTCAAGATTGCTTCCTGCCCACACACCTTGCTCTCCTTGTACTTTCCTGGCTTCTGTAGTCACTCCAGGATATGTTTTCACACCAGAAGACTTGGATATAGAAACCATAGATGAGAGAGAATACGTGATGTTTGTTTCTCTAGTTTTGGATTTACTTCACCCTGTAGAATCTTTTCTATCTCATCCCTTTTAGCTGCTAATTTTACTTTTCTTAACATCTGAATAGTATTCTATAGTGTATAAGCACTGAATTTTCTTTTTTAAATAATTTTTTATTTAAATAATTTTCTTTCCTTTTACATACCAACCTGTTCACCCTCCCTCCTCTTCTCCCTCTTCCTCCTGCATCCTACCCCTTTCCCTCCTCATAGTGGGTAAGGCATCTCTTGGGGAGTCAACATAGGCTGGCATACTAAGGTGGGGCTGGACTTAGCCCCCCCCCCCGCATCAAGGCTGAGTAAGGCCCATAGGAAATGGGCTCTAAAAAACCAGTTGGAAGCACTGCATTTTCATTATCCAAACATCAGCTGAAGGATACTTAGGTTGTTTTTAGTTTCTAGCTTTTATGAATAGAGTGTTGGTGAACATGGCTGAGTGAGTATCTATGGACTAGGATGTTGAGGCCTTTAAACATATGTTGAAGAATAGTATAGCTGGGTTATAGTATATTCATTTTTAGCTTTTCAATGGCTCTTGATAATGGTTTTCAGAGTGTCTGAACCAGTTTGAAGTCCCATCAACAGTGAATGAGGTTTCTCTTTCCCATACCCTTTCCAGCATTTGTTGTGATTATTTTCATCTTTCCTATTCAGACTGGAATAATATGAAACCTCACAGCTGTTTGGATTTGCATTTTCCATAATAGCTAGGAAGTAACCATAAACAATTTTTGATTTATTTCTTAGCCATTGTGGTGGTTTGAATGAGAATGGCTCCCCTAGACCAATATGCTGGAATACTTGTTACCCAGTGTTGGTGGAACTATTTGGGAAGAACGAAGAGGTGTGTCCTTATTGGAGGAGGTATGTCACTATCTCTGTTTCTGCTTGTAGGTTGGATGTAAACTGTCAGATACTACTCCAGCACCATGTCTGTCTGCCTGCTGCCATGCTTCCCACCATGATGATCATGGATTTACCCTCTGGAACTGTAAGCCCAATAAAATCTTTCTTCTGTAAGTTATCCTGGTCATGGTGTCACAGTACAGTAATGGACACATAACCAAGACAGACATCTTTATATTTCTTCTCTGGGGGATGCTCTGGTCAGAGCTCAAATCCATTTTTTGAATGGGTCACTATTTTTATTTTAACCTTCTGTTTTTGAGTTCTTTATATATTCTGGATATTAATCCTCTGTCATATGTATAACTGGAAAAGATTCTCTTCCATTCTGCTGGCTTTCTCTTTACTTGTATGATTGTTTCTTTAGTTGTGTAGAAGCTTTTTAGTTTCATGAGGTCCCATTTGTCAATTATTGTCCTCAATTCCTGGGCAAATGTGATCCTATTCATGAAGTTCCTTCCTATATTGTATCCTATAAGGTACTGCCTATTATTTCCTCTAGCAGTTTCAGTATCTTAGGTTTCACATTTAGGTCTTTGATCCATTTGGAGTTAGTTTATGAACAAGGTGATATATACGAGTCTAATTTCATTCTTCTATATGTGGACATCCAGTTTTCCCACTATCATTTGTTGAAAATGCTGCCTTATCTCCAGTGAAAGTTTTTGGCATCTTTGTCAAATATTAGTTTTAGTTAGGCATACTCATGTTTGGATCTTGGATTTTGTTGCACCTCTCTACTTTTCTGTTTTTGTACCAGCACCACATTGTTTTAATTATTGGCTTAAGACCCCCAAGACCAAGTTCTCAGCACAAAGGAGATTTGCACAGTGGGTACAAAGTGCAGGGAATAAGAGACAAAGACAGGAGATAGAGGATGAGGAAGAAGAGGGAAAGGAACAGGGAAGAGGGAGAAGGGACATTTGTTCTGGGGGAACAAAGGACTGCCTCTGGATAGAAAGAAAACAAACATGGCTTATAGGAAAATGGCCGTTTATAAAGGTAAAAGAGGAAACCCTGTATTAGAATGAGGTGTTTAATTTTAATTGGGCATGTTAATTAGGTAAGCCAAAGGAGGGGATTTTGGTTGCTGAACTTCAATACTTTGATAGGTGTACCTTAGTAGTCAGCCTCAGGAGGAAGAAGTAGCCAAGTAGCCAAATAAGAGAGTGTACCTTGGTGGCTAGCTTTAGAATGTAATCTTTTATTTTTTTTTTTAGTAAAGCAGAGTGAATAGATGAGAAGGATAAGGCCGGCCAGAGCCATGTTTGCCATGCTCAGTCTGGCAAAAGTCCCTTCAATTACTATGGCTCTATAAAATGTTTTGAGGTCCAGAATGGTAATCCTTCTAGCATTGGTGTTTTTGCTCTGGATTGTTTTGGCTATCCAGTGACTTTTCAGATTCTACATGAATTTGAGTACAGTTGTTTCTATTTCTATGAAGAATGAGATGGGAATTTTGATTGGGTTTGCATTGAATGTGTGCATGGCTTTTTGGCAGATATTCATCTTTACAATATTAATCCTACCAATCCAAGAGCATAATATGCCTTTCCATTTTCTAGTATCTTGATCTCTTCAGAGATTTAAAGTTTTCATTGTATTACTCCTTTAACTCCTTGCTAGTTATTGTGTATGGGAGTGTGTTTAAGAACTTGTATGTTTGTTATTGGTTAATAGAAAGGCTACTTGATTTTTGTTGGCACTGTATCCTGCCACATTGCTCAAAATGTTACTCATTTCTACAAGTTTTCTGGTAGGATTTTGGGGGAATAAATGGCCATTTTTCTAATCTTATGAAATGATGGTTTGGAAATTGGAAAGAGGTAATGACTTCCATCCTGTTACACACCCATGAGTCACTATTAGAATTTGATGTTATATAATTCCATGCAAATGAGGGTTAATTCAATGACTAATCACAACAATAATAACTGCCAAAATTATCTTTTCATAGTATCTTACTGATGAATACCACATAACAGAAAAATCAGGCAGTGTCAATTGAATTTGAAGAAAAAATAAAAGTGTAGTGTAAAAGGGGAAAAATTGTGGAGGATGTAAACAAAACATTGTTTTGTTTTATCTCAAGGGATTAAATAAGACAAAACTCCATTATAAATGTAAAGAAGCCACTTGTCAGAAATTCAAATTCATCCAAGGAATGTGAATGAAAGTATGTTCTTAATGTTGTGCTCTCTGCTAAAAATTACACTCTGCTTATCAACTTCATGCCTTTAAACTAGGCAATTGCATAAGAATGCGTGGCTGAATTCTGAGCACTCAGAGTGCAATACAGGGCCTCTTTGCATTAGGAATACAAACTCAGTGGGAGTCCACTGTGTGTGCTTGCCTGCTTTCTTGCTTTGGCATGACTACACACCCTTCTTCAGAAGAAAATCTTTTTACCTTCTTGAAATACTTAGGCCTCTGTGGTCATTTATTTTTGAACTCAGACATATTTCTTACAAACTGTAGCTTAGTGGCAGATTGTTTTGCCTAGCACATGGCAGGCCCTAGGTTAAATACCAAGAAACCGAAAAATAGTCTTCAATTCATTATATTCACAGTATTGTGCAATCATTGCTATATTTTCTGGAAGTCTCATCATTCTAATAATAAATTCTACATATGTTAAACAACATTTTCCCATTTCCCACATCCTAGCACTTGATAAACCTCTAATCTACTTCTCATCTTTATGAATGCATGTACAGTAGGTATTACTTACAAAATAAATCAGATGCAATAATGTCATTTTACATTTAGCTGTGCTTTTCAAGTCTTCCATATTATGGTGTATTCCAGAACTTCATTCCTTTACAGCTGAATAATAGTCTAATTTTGAAGTTGCATAAATTCTGTTTATCCATCCATGTACTGGTACATACTTCTTTTGTTTTGTTTTGTTTTGATCTTTTGGCTATGGTGGATAACAATACTATGAGTACTATAATGCAACTGTCTGTTTTATTTCATGTTTACAATTATTTAGATGCATATGTGTGAGACTTTTTGGTTAATGTGTAACTCTTTTTAACTTTTTTGAGGGACAACCAAACTTACCCATAGCAGCAGCACCATTTTATATTTCTTCCAACAATTAACAGCACTTCAAAGGTACACTCTTATGTACATACTTGCCAATGCTTACTATTTTCCATGTTTCTAAAAAGATACTGGAAGGTATGCTGCATGCTACTAGAGGAAAAAGGTAAACACCAATCCAGCTACAAACCCCATGATCTACAATGGTGACCTGCCTGCATGATATGCTGGTGCAATAGAGGCACAAAAGTTGTGTGAGTAATGAACCATTATATGATTGGAATTAAGGCCCACTCTGTGAAATGGAACCCATGACTAGGGTGGCCAAGAACTTGAGACTAAACAGACCACTAACCTAGGGGGAAACCAAATACAATTGTTCTGCTCAGGAACATAGCAATAAAATGATTCCTACTGTCATTCTGCTACACTCATAGATCAGTGTCTTCCTTAGCCATCAGCAGAGATGCAGAGATGCTTCTTCTTCTTTTTTTTTTTTTTTTTTTCCGAGACAGGGTTTCTCTGTAGCTTCCAGCCTTTCCTGGAACTCGCTTTGAGTGCTGGGAATACAGGTGTGCGCCACCACCTGGCAGCGATGATTCTTCCTGTAGTAGATGGGAACAAATACAGAGACGCCCTAGCTAGAGAATGTGCAGAGAGTGACCTTGGAACACTCAGTCCTAAAAGGGACGTCTCCATTAAATCCCTGCCCTTGGGGCTCAAGGAACTCTGCAGAAGAGGTGGTGGAAAGATTGTAAGAGCCGGTGGGAATGGAAGACACCAAGGAAACAAGGCCTAGACACAACAGGAGTGATACAGCATGAATTCACAGAGACTGTGGCAGCATACACAGGGTCTGCACAGTTCTAAGCCAGATTGGGTCCCCACACTGAAAGGGGAAGTGGACACAAGCCCCCTCCCTAACCCAGAAGCTATTTCCTACTGATAAGTACTCACAAAGAAAAACTGGTTTTCTCCAACATACTCTCACTGGGCATAAAAACAGACATAAGGGTAAGGGTCAAGCCCAGCAGTATATGGCCAACACAAAACAAACCCACTGGAATTTTTGGAGTGTTTTTGTTGTTTTGTTTTGGTCTATTTTTTTGTCTCATAATTCTTTATTTGGGCCTGTCTTCCTTCCTTCCTTCCTTCCTTCCTTCCTTCCTTCCTTCCTTCCTCCCTCCCTTCCTTCCTTCTTATCCTACTGTTCCTTTGCTTATATATTATGGTTTCAGACTTTTTTGTCTTAATGGTATCTTTCTGTGTCTGAATGTATGTATCTATGCATTTATATGTACATCTTGTGCTTCTTATTTGGCTATTGTTTCCTGTTCATTTGTTTATTTCATCCTATTAGGTTTATTTGTTTTTTATTTTATCTTATTTTCATTTTATTTTAGATGCCTGTTTATTTTTCTAATGAGAAATAACAAGAAAGTGTAGATTTGGGTGGGCAAAGAGGTGGGGAGGATCTGGAAGGAGTTAGGGGAAGGGAAAGTCAGAATATGTCGTATGAAAAAAATCTATCTTTTTTCTTTTCTTTCTTTCTTTCTTTCTTTCTTTCTTTCTTTCTTTCTTTCTTTTTGGTTTTTTGAGACAGGGTTTCTCTGTGTAGCTTTGTGCCTTTCCTGGACTAGCTCTGTAGCCTAGGCTGGCCTCGAACTCACAGAGATCCACCTGCCTCTGCCTCCCGAGTGCTGGGATTACAGGTGTGCGCCACCACCGCCCAGCTTTTAAAAAAAAAATCTATTTTCAATTAAAAAAGGCTATTTTAGTAAGTGTGGGATGCTATTTCATTGTAATTTGATTCAAATTTCCATTATTATTATTAGTCTATAATTCACTGACTTTAATTAATTCTGCCCATATATAGATGAGTATGAATCCATCTACTGGAGTATGATCAACCTGCCAGGTATCACATTCCAAAAGAAAATTGATTTCTCTTCCTCCAGAAGCACTCAACTGTCAATAATTTCTCAGTCATGACTGAGAGCTTATGTGCATTTCTCATCATATACACCAGAATCGTGTACACATATTGTGCAGATGACCATGGCTATCAGTTCATAAATGCAAAGGTATTGTTATGCCCAGAAAACGTTGTTTTGCTTTGGTCCTCACAAGCTTCTGGCTCTTAGAACCTTTCTGACATTATTTTCAAAATGTTCTCTGAGCCTTGGGGATGGTAGTTGTGTGGAACAGTTGTTCTATTCATGGCTGAGCATTCCACAGACACTTGATCTCTGCAGTTTGATCAGCTGAATATCTATATGAACTGTCATCCACTGCATGAAGACACTTCTCTGATGAGAGCTGAGAGTTGCACTAATCGATGTGCTTAGAGGTACATATTTAGAAAGCTGTTTGATACTATGCCTATTTAGCAAAAAAACAAAGTAGGTTCACCCCTGTGTCCTATGAGATCTCCAGTCAAGGTTCTGCATCAGATTGACAACAGCCAGCATGATTTGCCTCCTGTGGAGTATGCTTTAAAATCCAATGTAAATAGAATGGTTACCCCCATAACATTTAAAACACTCTTACAGTCATGGTCATATCTTGTCAGTTCAATGATTACTTTAGCTCATAGGGCTCATAGCTGAGTAAGAGTGCCAAGGACTTACTTTCTCCCAGCAGTCTACACAGTACATTCCAGTATTGTGAAAGCTATTATCCAGTTGGGAGGAAGCTTTGATATTAGTACTAGCTTTGTTTCTCCAAGTCATGTGGGCCAATTGTTTTATTTCTTCAACAACAAGTTCTTACCATCAAGTTCTAGTGGATATCCGAGAGCAATGGCAATATCCTCCATGGTTTTGATTGTTTCTGATATTCTCCCGACCAACAACTTATGGTGAGATATGTCACCCCTATGACTGGACTTTTTATTTGGTCACCTATGACTTTTGGGGTAAGCATTATTCCGTGTGTAGGACAACTCTATTTAAATTCCTTTATATGTATATACATATATTATATGTGTGTATACATGTATATATATATAGGAGTTCATAAAATGCATATACATATATACAGAAGTCCATAAAATAACAGATTTCCATAATGATTTTCCAAGAATCCTTAGCATTTTTGAGGCATATCCATACTAATTTTCACAGTACCTCTACAAGTTCACAAGCCCACCATCATTGTATAAATATTATTTTTATACACGTCCTTGATATCCTTTACCTTAAAACATTTTTCTGTCTGTTTTCTTGTTGATACTATTCTAAATGGGGTGGGGTGTAATCACAGTGCTATTTCAATTTTGATTTCCTTAATGAATAAAGAAATGATGTTGGCAGGTGTTTGAAGGATCTGGTCACATTGCACTGGAAATCAGTATGCATGAATATTGATGCTCAGCCCATTTTCTCCTATTATTTAGTCTAGGACACCAGTACATGGGATGTTGGCATCTACATTCCATATGGGTTTTCCCTCTTCAGTTAAACATCACTGGATATTCCTTCACAGACACACCAAAGATGTGTTTCTACAGTGATTATAAATCTAACATATTTGACAATGAAGACTAACAAAAACAGGTTCTTAATGTTTTTGTTACAGAGTTGTTTTTCACTTCCTCAGGTTTATTCACAGTCACTTTAATTTTAGAAGCTATTGTGACTAGGATATTTTTCCTGGTTTCTATTGTACCAAGTTTACTTTCTGTATATAAAAGGGTATTCATTCCTTTTGCATGTTGATTTTTGTATGCTGCTACTTTGCTGAAACTGCTAAGCAGATCGCAGAATTCTGTAGTAGAGTATATAAGCTCTTCTTAGTATAAGGCTAGGATACATCATTTGCAAATAAAAATAACATGACTCTTTTCTTTCTCTCTGCGTCTTGTGTTTGTTTCATTTTCTTGTCTTAGTGATCTAGATAAGACTTGAAGTGTACTGGCTAGTTTTATGTCAACTTGACACAAGCTGGAGTCAACTGAGAGGAGCCTCAGTTGAAGGAATGCCTCCTCGAGACCCAGCTATAAGGAATTTTCTCAATTAGTGCTCAATGGGGGAGGGCCCGGCCCATTGTTGGTGGACCATTCCCGGGCAGTTAGTTGTGGGTTCTATAAGAAAGCAGACTTAGCAAGCCACGAGAAGCAAGCCAGTATGCAGCACTCCTCCATGGCCTCTGCATCAGGTCCTGCCTCCAGGATCCTGCCTTGTTTGAGTTTCTGTCCTGACTTCCTGTAGTGATGAATATAAACGTGGAAGTATAAGCCAAATAAACCCTTTCCTCTTCAAATTGATTTTGGTCATGGTGTTTCGTTGCAGCAACAGAAAACCTAACTAAGATTATCAAGCATTATATTAAATAATAGTTGTGAGTGGGCATCCTTGTCACAGTCTTGATTTTTATCAATAACACTCTCATATTCATTTGATGTCTGAGTCACTGTTCTTTTGCTATGAAGAGACACCATGACCATGGCAACTCTTATAAAAGAAAGCACTTAATCATGGGTTTGCTTACAGTTTTATAAGGTTAGTTCATCATCATCATCATGGTATGTGGTATTGTGCAGGCTAATAAACTTATCTGGGGTCAGAGAACAGGATGGTCACAATATTAAACATGAGGATAGGTAGTGGTAGCACACGCCTTTTATCCTAGCATTCCAAAGACAGAAATCCTTCTGGATCTCTGAGTTCAAGGCCACAATAGAAAGAGCCATGCAGGGTGACACACGCCTTTAATCTCAGAAATCCAGCCTTTAATCCCAGGGAGTGAAGGCAGAAAGTAGAAAGATATATAAGGCGTGAAGACCAGAAACTAGAAGCATTTGGCTGGTTAAGCATTTGGCTGGTTAAGCATTTGGCTGGTTAAGCATTTGGCTGGTTAAGCTTTTAGGCTTTGGAGCAACACAGTTCAGCTGAGATTCATTTGGATGGGGACTGAGAAGCTTGCAGTCTGAGGAAACAAGACCAGCTGAGGAACTGGTGAGGTGAAGAATCTGTGGCTTGTTCTGTTTCTCTGATCTTCCAGTATTCATCCCAATAACTGGCCTCAGGTTTGTTCTTATTAATAAGACCTGTTAAGATTCCTGCTACAATGGTAGAAAGCACACGGGCATGATGCTGAAGTAGTAGCTGAGAGCTTAGCATTTTGATCCACAGGCAGCAAGTAGAAAGAGAGAGAGAGAGAGTGAGAGAGAGAGACAGAGACAGAGACAGAGACAGAGAGAGAAAGGGACTCTGGGCCTGGGCCTGGTATAGGCTTTTAAAACTTATAGCCCACCCACAGTGACACACCTCCTTCATCAAGGCTACATGTATTCCAACAAGGCCACAGTTAGTAATCCTTCCTAAACAATTCACCAACTGGGGACTAAACATGCAAATATATGACCCTATGGTGGCCATTTTCATTGAAACCACCACAGTTGGTTATAGGTTTATTACACACAGCCTTTAGTGTGTTCAAGATCAGGTTCTGTTCCTAGTTTCTATAGGGTTTTAATCATGAAGCAATGTTAAACTTTTTCTTTTACTTATTGAAAATAGTTTTTTTCATATAATATATTCTGATTATGATATCCCCTCACCCAATTTCTGGTAGATCCTTGCCACCCACCCAAATCCACACTCTTTCTTTCTCTCACTCATCAGAATATAAACAAGCATCTAAAAATAATGATAAAATAATATAAGATAATATAAAAACAAACAAACCAAAATAGGACAAAACTAACTAACAGGAAAAAGAAGAACAACAAAAAAAAGCACAAGTAACAAATATAGATGCAAAGACACACACAGAAATCCCATAAAAACACACCAGAAACTATAATATATATGCAAAAGACATGAAGAGAAAAAGAAAAGAGAAGAATCTCCAGATAAAGCATTATGAAACAGGCACCTCCAAAAATGTCATTGAGTTCATTGTGTTGGCCATCTACTGCTGGGCATGGGCTGTGTCTTTAAGAGTGCATTGTTTCACAAAGATCATTACTGTATTTATTGAAGTGATCAGGTTATTTCTGTCCTTAACTCTCTATTTGTGCAGTATAAACAATGACTTGAATATTGTCTTAATTGTTTTCCTTGTTGTTGTGATGAAGTTCCAGGTAAAAGATGATGTGCCCCCCTCCCCAAGGTATCACCAGTCCTGTGCCCTCTTAGTTGCCTTGCCCAGCCTCTATGACAAACCACACAGACTGGGAGAATCCCAAGATACACAGACCAGAAGACCAGAAAGAAAATAGAAACCAAGAAACAAACAACCACCCACCCAACAAAGACAAACTCAGAAATTTGTACCTAGGCCTTTAATTACCCCAAACTCAGATGTCTAGAGGCCTGCATAAGAACACAAGAAACAACAGCCATGGCAATATGTCACTACCAGAACCCAGCTATCCTACTACAGCAAACTGACTATTCCAACACAACAGAAGCACAAAAAGACCTTAACACCAACTTTATGCAGATTATTGAGGTCCTAAAGGAGGAAATGAATAAATCCCTTAAGGAAATTCAGGAAAATACAAAGAAATAATTGGAGGAAACTAATAAGTCTCTTAAAGAAAACCAAGGGAAAAAAAATCAAACAGTTGAAGGAAGTGAATAAAACTGTTTAAGACCTGAAAATAGAAATAGAAGCCATAAAGAAAACACAAAATTGGGCTGGAGAGATGGCTCAGGGGTTAAGAGCACTGGCTGCTCTTCCAGAGGTCCTGAGTTGTATTCCCAGCACCCACATGGTGGCTCACAACCATCTATAATGAGATCTGACACCCTCTTCTGGTGTACAGGCATACTATATACATGGTAAATAAATAAATCTTTAAAAAAAACACAAAGTCAGGGAATTTAGGAAATAAAAAAATCTAGGTATGCGAACAGGAACCATGGGCACAACCATCACTAACAGAATACAAGAGACAGAAGACAGAATCATGGGCACTGAAGAATACAATGGAAGATATAGATACATCAATCAAAGAAAATGTTAAAATCTAAAAAGTTCCACAAAACATCCTAAGAAGAATACAAATGAATAAAGAAGAAGATTCTCAGCTCAAAGGCCCATAGAAGATGCTATAAAAGTACAAGAAGCTCACAGAACACTAAATGGATGGGAGCAGAAAAAGAAGTCCCCTCACCACACAACGTAACAATCAAAAAACTAAATATTCAGAATAAAGAAAGAATACTAAAAGGTGCAAGAGAAAATGAGCAAGTAACATATAAAGACAGACCTATTAGAACTACATTTCACTTCTCAATGGAGACTCTAAAATCCAGAAGAGCCTGGACAGATGTCCTGCAGACTCTAAGAGACACAGATTCCAGCCCAGACAACTGTGCCCAGTACAACTTCCAGCCATCATAGGAGAAAACAAGATGTTCCATGACAAATCCAAATTTAAACAATATCTATCCACAAATTCAGCCCTAGAGAAGTTACTAAAAGGAAAAAAGGAAAACTCCACCAAAGGAGATTAACTATACCCACAAAAACACAGGCAATAAATAATCTCAAACGACCAAAACCAAAAGAAAGGAAGCATACACCACACCACACACACACACACACACACACACACACACACACACACACACACACACATATCCAACCACCACCACCACCACCACCACTAAAACAGCAGGAATTAACAAGCATTGGTCATTGATTGTGGTGATATTTTATTTGTATGTTAATAAATAAAGCTTGCTTGGAGATCAGGGGGAAAAGGCCAGCCATCTTAAGTAGCCAAGAGGTCAGGCAGCACACGCCCTTAATCCCTTAGCAGGTAGGATCTCTGTGTGTTCAAGGCCACACTATGGAACAGAGCTAAGAGTGGTGACACACGCCTTTAATTCCAATACCAACCATAGAGACCTGGAGGTCTGTATAGACAGAAAGTGACAGAGCTGCATTGGAAGAGGAAGTAAGGTAGCTGGGTTAAGAGAACCAATGAGAGGGCAGAAAAGCAAGGCATATAAAACCTAGGTAGACAGGAAGTCGGCACATTTTTGGAAGCTGCAGAGTTGGTGAGGTAAGGTTGGCTGGTGGCTTTGCCTATTTCCCTGATCTAAGGTTTCACCCCTATATTTGGCTCCATGTTTTTAAAATATTTTTATTTTATAATTAATTTAATTTTACATATCAGCCACAGATTCCCCTGTCCTCCCTCCTCCCATCCCCCAACCTTCCCCCCAATTCCATCCTCCATTCCTACTTCCTCCAAGGCAAGGTATCCCCTGGGGAGTCAGCCCAGCCTGGTACATTCAGTTGAGGCAGGTCCAGTCCCCTCCTCCCTACACCAAGGCTGGGCAAAGTGTCTCAGCATAGGCCCTATGTTCCAAAAAGCCAGCTCATGCACCATGAACAGGTCCCGGTTCCACTGCCTGGGGGTCTCCTAAACAGTTCAAGCTAATCAACTATCTCACTTATCCAGAGGGCCTGGTCCATTTCCATAGGGGCTCCTCAGCTATTGGTTCATAGTTCATGTGTTTCCACTAGTTTGGCTATTTGTCCCTGTGCTTTTTCCAATCATGGTCTCAATATCTCTTGCTCATAGAATCCCTCCTCTCTCTGGCCGATTGGACTCCTAGAGCTCCACCTGGGGCTTGGCCATGGATCTCTGCATCTGCTTCTATCAGTCACTGGATGAGAGTTCTATCATGACAGGGTATTTGGCCATCCGATCACCAGAGTAGATCAGCTCAGGCACTCTCTCGACCATTACCAGTAGTCTATAGTGAAGGTATCTTTGTGGATTTCTGGGAACCTCTCTAGCACTCTGCTTCTACCTATTCCCCTGGGGTCTTCATTTATCATGTCATCTCTTTCCTTGTTCCCCCACTCTGTTCCTGATCCAGCTGGGACTTCCCACTGGAGGGATAGCTCAGACATTAAAGGCTAGGCTCATAACCAAAAATATAAGAGTTCAGCTCTGTGTTTTACATTTAATAAGACCATTTAGAAATTTGTCTACAATTGATATCTCTCAATATCAACAGACTCAACTCCCCAGTAAAAAGACAGAGGCTAACATAATGGACATGAAACAGGATCTATCCTCTGTTGCATAAAAGAAACCCACCTTAACATCTAAGATAGATCTTACCTCAGAGTAAAGGGCTGGGAAAAGGTTTTCCAAGCAAATGGACCCAGGAAGCAAGCTGGAGTAGCCATCCTAATATCAAACAAAACAGACTTCAAACCAAAATTAGTCAAAAAAGTTGGGGAAGGACACTTCATAATCATCAAAGGAAGAATTCACCAAGATGATGTCTCAATTCTGAACATCCATGCTTCAAATGCAAGGACACCTACATTGTAAAAGAGACATTAAAGCTTAAATAACACATTGAACCCATATATTAATAGTGGGAGACTTCAATACCACACTCTGACCATTGGACAGGCCATCGAAATAATAACTAAACAGAGAAATAATGGAGCTATCAGATGTTATGACTCAAATGGATCTAACAAATATCTATAGAACATTTCAACCAAACGCAAAAGTTCTTCACAGCACTGTAACATGAATCTTAAAGAGTCTTATTAATAAAACTCAAACCTGAGGCCAGTTATTGGGGTGAATGCTGGAAGATCAGAGAAGCAGAACAAGCCACAGCTTTCTCACCTTGCTAGTTCCTCAGGTAATCTTGTTTCCTCAGGCTGGAAGCTTCTGAGTCCTCCTCCACATGAATCTCAGCTGAACTGTGTTGCTCCAAAGCTTAAACTAACTATATGCTTTTTCCTCTTTAGTTCCTGGTCCTCATGCCTTCCTTATATACCTTTTCCTTTCTGCCCCCACTCCCTGGGATTAAAGGCGTGGGTCACCCTGCTTAGCTGTTTCTAAAGTGGCCTTGAACTCAGAGATCTGGCTAGCTCTGTCTCCCAAGTGCTGGGATTAAAGGTGTGTACCACCACTGCCCAACTTCTGCTATGGCTTGCTCTTCCCATTTTCTAGCCACCATTTCTGGCTCTGTTCTAGTGGCTGTCTGTTCTCTGACCCCAGATATGTTTATTTCGGGGAACACACAATATTTCAGGGAACACAATACCCACCACACAGCACCTCATGGAATTTTCTTCAAAACTGACCACAAGAAGTCTAAACAGATAGAAGAAAATTGAAATAACCCCCTGCATCCTATCAAACCAGAATAGACTAAAGCTGGATTCCAAAAACAACAGAAAGTATGCAAACTCATGGAAACTGAACAACTCTCTACTGAAGGACTACTGGGTCAAGGCAGAAATAAAGAAATGGAAAACTTCCTAGAATTCAGTGAAAATGAAGGCAAAACATACCCAAACTTATGGGGCACAATGAAAGTGGTGTTAAGAGGAAAGTTCATATCACTAAGTGCCTTCATAAAGAAATTAGAGAGGTCTCACACTAGCAACTTAATAGCACACATGAAAGCTCTAGAACAAAAGGAAGCAAATATACACAAGAGAAGTAGACAGCAAGAAATAATAAAATTAAGGTCTGAAATGAACAAAATAGAAACAAAGAGAACAATAGAAAGAATCAAGGAAACAAAGAGTTGGTTCTTTGAAAAAATTAAGATAGACAAACCCTTATCCAAAATAACTAAAAAACAGAATATTCAAATCAACAAAATCAGAAATGAAAAGAAGAATATAACAACAAACACCAAGGAAATCCAAAGATTCATTGGGTCATACTTCAAAAACCTGTACTCTACAAAATTGCAAAACCTAAAAGAAATTGACAATTTTCTTGATAGAATCTACTTACCAAAGTTAAATCAAGTTCAGATAAAAAAATTTAATAGACCTATAACCACCAAGAAAATAGAAACAGTCATTAAATGTCTCCCAACCAAAAAAAGCCCAGGGTCAGATGGCTGTAATACAGAATTCTCCCAACTTTCAAAGAAGAACTAATAACAACACTCCTCAAATTATTCCACAAAATAGAAAAAGAAGGAACATTGCTAAATTGACTTGATGAGGCCACAGTCACCCTGATACCCAAACCACACAAAGACTCAACAAAGAAGGAGATTTACAGACCAATTTCCTTCATGAACATTGATGCAAAAATACACAATAAGACACTGGCAAACTGAATTCAAGAGTATATCCAAAAAAATCATCCACCATGATCAAGTGGGCTTCATCCTAGAGATGCACAGCTTGTTCAATATACAAAAATCTGTCAATGTAATCCACCATATAAAAAACTAAAAAAAGCCACATGATCATTTCATTAGGTGCTGAAAAAGCTTTTGACAAAATCCAGTGCTCCTTCATGACCAAAGTCTTAGAAAGATAAGGTATACAAGGGACATACCTAAATATAATAAAAGCAAGATACAGCAAGACAAAAGTGAACATCAAATTAAATGGAGAGAAATTCAAAGCGATTCCACTAAAATCAGGAACAAGACAAGGCAATAAAAGAACTTCCTGGAGTATCATCATCCCTGATTTCAAGCTCTACTACAGAGCTATAGTAATAAAAATCCACATGATATTGGCATAAAAACAGACAGGTTGATCAATGGAATTGAATTGAGGACCTAAACATAAATCCACATACCTGTGGACACCCGATTTTTTGGTAAAAAAAAAAAAAAAAAGCCAGAATTACACAATGGACAAAAGAGAGCAGCTTCAACAAACAGTGCTGGTCTAACTGGATGCCAGCATGTAGAAGAATGCAAATAGACTCTTATCTATCACCCTGCACAAAACTCGAGTCCAAATAGATCAAAAACCTCAACATAAAACTAGATACACTGAACCTGATAGAAAAAAAAAAAGTAGGGAAGAGCCTTGAGCACATTGACTTAAGGGATAACTTCCCAAACAAACACCAGTAGGCAGGCATTAATATAAACAATTAACAAATAGGAGCTCATGAAACTGAAAATCTGTAAGGCAGAAGACGCTGTCAATAGGACAAAGCAGCAGTCTACAGAATGAGAAAATATTTTCATGAACTCTACATCTGACAGAAGGCTAATTTCCAAAATATATAGAGAACTCTGTATGGGACCAACCTAGGTTCTCTACATATGTGTGACAGTTGTGTAGTTTAGTCTGTTTGTGGGACTCCTAGCAGTGGGATCAGGGCCTGTTTCTAATGATAGAGCTGGCTTTTGGAACCTATTCCTTGTACTGGGTTGCCTAGCTCAGCATTAATACAGAGAGGAACTTAGTCTTAACTTGACATTACATGCTTTGTTGACACCCATGGAAGGCCTACTACTTTCTGGACAGAGTCAAAGCAGGAAGAGGGGACAGGAGAAGAGGAGGGAGGGGAAACTGTGGTTGGGATGTAAAATAAATGAAAAAAAATTTAGTAAAAGGAGATCCCAGCTGGATCAAGAACAGAAAGGGAGAACAAGGAATAACAGACCATGATAAATGAAGACCACATGAGAACAGGAAGAAGCAAAGTGCTAGAGAGGTCCCCAAAAATCCACAATGATACATCCACTGTAGACTACTGGCAATGGTCGAGAGAAAGCCTGATCTGACCTAGTCTGGTGATTGGATGGCCAAACACCCTAACTGTCGTGCTGGAACTCTCATCCAATAACTGATGGAAGTGGATGCAAAGATCTTCAGCCAGGCCCCAGGTGGAGCTCCAGGAGTCCAATTGTCGAGAAAGAGGAGGGACTGTAAGAGTGTGAATTGTTGAGACCAAGATTGGAAAAAGCACAGGGACAAATAGCCAAACTAATGGAAACACATGAATTATGAACCCAAAGCTGTGGAGCCCCCAGCTGGAGCAGGCCCTCTGGATAAGTGAGACAATTGAATAGCTTGAACTGTTTGGGAAGCACCCAGGCAGTGGGACATGGACCTGTCCTTAGTGCATGAGCTGGCTGTTTGGAACCTTGGGCTTACACAGGGACACTTTGCTCAGCCTGGAAGGAGGGGACTGGACCTGCCTGTACTGAATCTACCAGGTTGAATTGAATCCCCCGGGGAGTCTTGGCCCTGGAGGAGATGGGAATAGAGGGGAGGGGAGGGGGGGAAGGTGGGGGCAGAGGCAGGAGGAGGAGGACAGGAGAACCCATGGCTGATGTGTAAAATTAAAACACAAATATAATAAATTTAAAAAAGGAGAAAAAAAAAGAAAATAGAGAATGTTTTGGAAGTTTTTATTCTCCCAAACTGAATGACCTAAAATAAATAAATAAATATCTAAACACATGTCACTTATTGGAAAAAAATCATTCAAGGGGACATAAATAATTTAAACTTATTTTAGCAATTAGTGAGATTGGAGTAGCAATGTAAATTTTTCCCATAGAGAAGCAGAATCCTATTAGTGGCTGTTGATAATGTAAATCTGTCCAGCTACCATGGTAATCAGTATAAATGATTCAAAAAAGAAAAAAATATTAAGGATTAAACTAGTATATATTACTCAGATATACCTCTCTTTGGTAGGACTGAAGGACTTTAAGTTAACTTATCACATAGATACTTAATGTTTTCAATGTATTATTCACAATATACAGGAAATGGAACTAACCCAGATGTCTACTGACAGATGAATGGATAAAGAGAATATGGTACAACCCCCCCCCCCCAAAAAAAAAAACCACTTGATGACAAGTTTGTCTATCCTTCTACTTCTTTGGGATCTAACACAGTCTGATGATCCGTTGAGACATTCTGTCTCCTGAACTGATCAGAGCCTGTGAGCCGTTCTAGCAAGTCCCCTCATAATGCATACATTCACTCATCTTACCAGATCTCTTTCTCTAAAAATTTCCACTAGCACTTTCCATTCATTTTTAATCATGAATTTTTAAATTTCTTATTACCTAATGATTTTGTATTTGATTTCATCCTGCTTTTCTAAGATCTTGTGGGGGGGTGCACCTTGAAGTGCATTTGCTTGAGTTCCCTCTAGCTTCTTTAACATATACACTCACAGATATAAACTTTTCTCAGAAATACCTAAGCAGATTCCCAAAGTTTCTGGTAAATTGTGCTTCAATATTTGTTGGAGTATTGGAATCTTTGAACTTCTTCCTTTATTTCTTCAATGATATTCAACTGTCTTTCAATTGTGTATTGTTTATTTTCCAAGTATTTGTATATTTCCTGTAATCTTGATATCATAGTTTAATTATACTATGATAAGATACAAATATTGTTCTAAATCTGTATTTGTTACTGAGAGAAATGTATATTCTGCATTTGTTGGATGTAATATTCTGCATCCAGCTGTTAAATATGTGAAATCAGTTTGATACATTGTATAATTTAATTCTTAAATTTATTTTCTGGTTTTTAGTTTATACAACCCAATTCAAGCCATCACAGACGGTATTTGATCATTTGAAATCCAGTTAGTGACACTGTCTGTGGAGGTTTAGGCGGTGTGACCTTGCTGGAGGAAGCTTAATACTGGGTTTGTGGGTTTTTAGTTATATAACCTTTACCCAGTTCTAGTTCTCTCTCTCTCTCTCTCTCTCTCTCTCTCTCTCTCTCTCTCTCTCTCTCTCTCTCTCTCTCTCTGTTTTGTGCTTGTGGACATGATTTCTCAGATCCCTGCTCCTGCTGCCATGCTTTGCTTGCTCCTAGGCCTCCCATTTTTCACAGTGGAATGATACGCCCCAAATAACCCTTCCATAAGTTACTTTTGATCATAACATTTTATCACATCAACAGAAAAGTTAACTACTTGTCTCAGTTAGAGTTACTATTGCTGCGATGAAACACCAGGACCAAAAGCAAAAGCAAAACTTTGGCCAGCTCTGGAATACAGCATCTGTGTGCTGACTGAGGAAACACTTCCCAGAAGACTTCACCTCAACGATGCTGGTCTCTTGTTAATCACAGCTGATTCTTCAGCCTCAGCTGACCAACATCCATTGTCCCAACAAAGCAAAGGTTTTACTTTAGTGGTTCTGATTCATTGTTAATCACAGACAATTCTTCAGTTCCAGCTAATGAAATACCACAGATTTTTCACACAAAATGCCCAGCAGAGTCTTCTCTTTCTTCTGACATTTTACAAGCCAGGCCTCCATCATCTGCTCTGCTCTCAACATTCTTATCTTCCAAATTCCTACAAAAGAGCCCACTGAGTTCTCAACACTCAAATGAGTTTTCTAGCCCAAGGTTCCAAAGTTGTTCTACAATCTTCCCCTAAATAACATGGTCAGGTCTGTTACAGCAATGCCCCACTACCCTGGAACCAACTTCCATCTTAGTTAGGGTTTCTATTGCTGCAATGAAACACCATGACCAAAAAGAAAGTGGGGGTAAGGGGGTTTATTTGGCTTAAACGTCTACATTGTAGTCTATCATTGAAGGAATCCAGTATAGGAACTCAAAAAGGGCAGGAACCTGGAAGCAAGAGGTGATGCAGAGGCCATGGAAGAGTGCGGCTTACTGACTTGGCTTGCTTAGCTTGCTTGCTTAGAGAACCTAGGAACATATCAATCACAAATTAAGAAAATGCCCTACAGGTTTTCCTACAGCCTAATCTTATGGAGGCATTTCCCCAATTGAGGCTCCCTCCTCTGATGACTTTAGCTTGTGTCAAATTGATATGAAAGTGGCCATCACACAGGGAAACAATTTCTAGATTAGATACCACATGCTAGCAAGTAAAAACCCAGTACCAGGAATGAATTACTTCTTTTTGAGTTGTTGGCCAATGGGGTTCAAAAGAGGCAGTGCAAATATAATAGCACTCCATAGACTCTTATTCTCTGTACACTGACTAACTGTGGGTCTTTTAAATTGCCATATCCTACTAGAAGAAGCTTCTCTTATGAAAGTTGAGAGATGCACTAGTCTATGGATATAGCAATAAATCATTAATCATTTTAATGCTATACTCAGTTAGCAGGATAATACTAGCTGGTTCTTCCCATAAAAGCTATGAACTATCTACTCACAGGTTCTTGGTTACAATAATGATGCAAGGTAAGGTTTGCACCTTGTGTAGCAGGTCTTAAATCCAAACACAAAGTAGTTGTTTATTTTCACAACATAGTACTATTGCATCAGTGGGCATATATTGCCATTACATTCATTGTAGGTTTTCAAATAGATAAATTTGATGATTCCTTTTCTTCTCCAGTAGCATACATAGCACTTTCTAGCACAATGAAAGATAGCCAGTAGGGATGAAACTTCTCAGTACGAGCTCCATTTCTTCAGATACTATGGCTCAAGTATGTGGGGTATTCAGCAACAGGGCCTGATTGTTAACTTTTAGATGGTAATCAAGAGCAATCGCTGAAAACTCTATCCTGCAAAGAATGTAGCAAGAACTCCAAGATATCTTCCACAACATAAATAAATATTTATCTAAATCATATTTAAATATATTTCACATATCAAAGAGAAATATGTATTTCTGTATAATATACATGCCGACAGAATGGAGACTTCATTGGGACAAAGATTTTGCTCTGCTCATTGCTCTGTTCCTACTTTTTTGTGCTTGCATGGTAAGCACTGAATAAACACCTGGTATAGTAACGTTTTCCTCTGTGCTAACAATCCTACCCATTGACCATCCTTCTTGTCCTTATTTCAGAAGTTACAAAGTAGTATGAAATATTCAAATATTTTAGTTTCAATAATGTTTGTGGAGTTACAATGTTAGAAACAAGCTAGTTGACTGTCATTGAGGAATTTAATAAATAAAATATGTGTCAATACATTATTCTAAAAATATCCATTATATTCTAAGAGACTACAACTTTTGCTGGACAGCCAGAGTCAGTAATAAAACTTGAGGTCACATCAGATTTAACATTGCTCTTCTACTGCCCACTTACCCTGTTTGTTTAACCTTCATTTAAGGGAGCAAGTGGAACAACCAATTTTACTTGCCTTGATTTCTCATTCACTGAACTTTTACAACATAAGCTGTGATCTGAAGATACGTACTTTTCCATGCCCTTGACTCAGAAAGCAATGCAAGTGTCCATATGTGTGTTATGATAAATATAGGTTGAAAGCAATCTTACAAAATGAATATCTGCCATAAACACTGAAGACAACATTCAGTATTGTTTGATAAATAATGATGTTTTCAATTTGATTTGTGAATTGGGTGCATTGGTGTCAGTGGCTTCCTTCCTCGGAAAACAAGATTTCTGTAAAGTATCAGTTTCTTCCTCTAGGTAATGTTTTCTGTGATGCTCAATAAACAAGAGTGCAAAGTCCTTTGCTAGGGATACAAACAAAAAGACATATAGACACAGTGACAGATTCCAAAGACAGCATTCAAACTGACACAGATTCAGACTCATACAACAGGAAAGAGAAGATGAGAATTCAAATCTGGGCTTGCTTTTAGTTAAATTACTCCACGGGAAAGTGCTTTTTTAAACATGTTTTTAACGGAAATAGACTTACACGACTTTCCCTCTTCCCTTTCCTCCAGCCCCTCCCAGCTACCCTCCATGAAACCCTTCCAGTGGACCCCCACTCTTAAGTTTATGGGATGATAGCCTCTTTTTCTTTCATTCTAATTATTGTCTATTGATATTGCCATTGTTCCAGTCTTGTTTATGTGGCCATTTCTAGAAGAGACTGTTTCACAGCAGACATTTGGTACTCAGGCTCTTACAATTTTTCTGCCTCCTCTTCTGTGATGTTCCCTGAGTAACAGATACAGGAGCTGGGGTGTAGATGCATCCATTAGGGCTGGGTTCCACACAGTCTGTTGATCTCTTCCATTTTGTCTAGTTGTGCTTTTCTACAATGGTCTTCATTTGCTGGAAAGAGAGGGTTCATTGATGAGGGGTAGTAGCTACGCTTACTTGTGGATATAAGGATAAGATTTAGAAAGTAGTGACACGTTATGCCGCTCTAGCAATGTGGCAGTAGTAGATTCTTTCCTAAGACCCATGACCTCACTAGTCCTAGGAGGCTGTTGATTGCTACTGACATGATTGCCACTTCCTGCACCTTTATGCCTATCATGCCAGGTTTGTGATTGTCATGGTTCACAGGTGTTGCTGCTGGGTAGGACTGTTTCATTTCTTCTCTGCCTTTACAGATTGCATAATACTTTCTGGAACCATGGAAGCTAGATCTTGGGAAAGAGGCTTTTATGTCAGATCTAGCTCAAGAATCTAAGTCCCGTGTCCTAAGTGTATGGTGTCTTCAGCAATATACCCCTAAACTCCTTACAAACAACAATGGGCTACATCAGGAGTCTCTGTTGTTTTGGGAGTCACTTGGACTATCCTGTCCAACCATTTGAAAAGAGGTTTCTGGTGCCTGATACTAGGGTCTTTGCCAGCTATACAGCTGATAGAGGGTTAATATCCAAAATATGCAAAGAATTCAAAAGCAAAGAATCAAGAAAACAAATGATCCAACTAAAAAGTGGCCTAGGGATTTAAAATGAGAGCTCTCAATAGAAGACATGAAAGTGGTTAAGAATACTTTAAAAAGTGTTCATCACCTTCAGCAATTAAGGAAATGAAAATTAAACAACTTTGTGATTTCATATCAGCCCAGCCAGATTAGCTAAGATTAATAAAACTACCAACAACAAATGCTGGAGAGGTTGTATTTTAAGAGGAATGTTTATTCCTTATTGGTAAGAATGCAAATTAGTGCCGTCACTCTGGAAATCAGTATGGAGAATTCTCAAAAGCTAAAAATAAATCTAACATATGAGCCAGCTATACCACTCCTTGGCATATGCTCAAAACACTTCACATCCTACTCAACAGGTAACTTGCTCAGTAATGTTCACAACTGCTATATTTACAATAGCCAGGAAATTAAAGCAACCTAAATGTCCTTCAACAGAAAATGGATAATGGAAATGTGGTACATATACAAAATGGAGTAGTACTCAGCTGTAAAGAACAATGAAAACATGAAATTCATAGTTAACTGGATAAACTTGAAAAGGATTATATTGAATGAGGGAACCCAGGCCGAGAGAGAGAGAGAGAGAGAGAGAGAGAGAGAGAGAGAGAGAGAGAGAGGGAGGGAGGGAGGGAGGGAGGGAGGGAGGGAGGGAGGGAGGAAGGAAGGAAGGAAGGAAGGAAGGAAGGAAGGAAAAAGAAAGAAAGACTCCAACATGGAACAGAAACCAAGAAAGTATAAAGTATAAAGAAACCATATTAGGAGGTGGGGTGGGAGGAGAATAACAGGATACAGATTATATGAAGTGGGAGATGAGATAGGAAGATTGATATGTAAGGAAAGGATGGGATGAGGGAAAAATAACACCAGAGTTGTTTGATAAAGACTCAAAGAATCATATATTACCTAAAATAATACAATTACACACAAGGTGTGTGTGTGTGTGTGTGTGTGTGTGTGTGTGTGTGTGTGTGTCCAAGCCACTTGGATTGACAATACTCCTAGTAAGAAATACAGAGTAACAAAATCCCCAGTACCAGACTTGGCAAGTTCTCTTAATTTTGTTTTCTTAATGCAATACCAACACACTATTTGGTATTCTGGGTTCATTACTAATGCATTCAAACGGATGCAAAAAGTACAGGAGACATATTTTATGGGCTGCACTAGTGCCCTTTCCCCTTTTATTCATAAAGGACATGTTCCAACCTCTCCAATGGCTTGCTAAAGCTATAGATAATATCTACTTTAAGGACTAAATATGCACAGTGACCATGACTTCTGCTATTTGAGGTTCAACAGCAAAACTAACGTGGATTTACTTTTCCTTCTTTATAATTTCATGAATGGAAGATTTATACTTTGTGAATTCAGGAACTCTTATCTTTTCATTTATAGGAAGCATTTTTAGCACATCTGAATTACAGCATCATTAATCTCGTGTTTTGGAGATAGTAAGACAATTAAGGGCTATTTAAATGCAAGCACTGCAAATCTGTGACAGTCTTTGATTTTATGGTCTATACAGCTACTACGTGGACAACACAAGACCATTGTATTCAGCAAATATACATTACACAAAAGGGTTATTCAGGACTGAGTGGGACAGAATAGAATGTCATAATATTTCACCAGGTTGCTCACAATAGTAATAGTGGCCTGCAATTTAAAGCTTAAAATTGTTTGTTTATGTAATTTCTCATTTAATGTTTTCAGCTGTGGCTGACAGTGGGCGGAAAGTAAAATCAAGTATTAGGGATAACTAATTTACTTAGTATCAAGATAAAAAATGAACTACATATAGTCCAAGAGACATGGATAGATATTATAAGACATAATGAACAAATAAAAAGAATAATTATTCTACTATGTTATTTATTATTAATTAAAATGTACACACAGGAAAAATAAAGTTATAATCATTTATACTTAGGGAGGGAGAGATGGCGCAGCAATTAAGGGCACTCATTACTATTCTATATGACCCTGGTTTAATACCCAGCACTCACATGGCAGCTCACAACCATCTGTAACTCCAGTCTCAGGGGATCCAACGCCTGCTTCTGGCCTCCTTAGGGACTGCATGCACATGGTAGATAGACATACATTCAGGGAAAACACATACACACTTATAAATAATAAATAAATAAATTTTAAAAAGTTATACTTAAATGAGAATTTAAAGATTTCAATCAGGGTTGGGTAAGAAAGAATGGATATAAAGGCAAATAAATAATAAAAAAGTGATGGATCATACAGAGACCAATGATGGAAATGTATCATGAATTAATTATGAATAAGTATGGCTGGACTATGCTGTTATTTATTAAACTATAAAATATTTATAGATTAATATTTTCCAGCCACCATGCTACATGTTAAAGCTATAAAACAGACATAGCCAATATTACCATAGAACTTATAATTTAACTGCGAAAAAGACATTAATGAAATGATGCTAGAAATAATTATACATGTGTAATTACAAGCTTTAATACTAATGGTTTTAAGTTTTTGTACTAATTGGTGTTGGAGATTCAGCTCTGTAATGTATTAGCTATGTGTCTTTGAGCAATTCTCTTAACCTTTATGGCTTAGTTTATCTATCTTTAAGATGGGACTAGTACCACAAGTTCCGGTGGTTTGAGAATTAAATATGGTGGAGTATATAAAACATCTAGCAAAATTCCTGTAACATAGTAACTGCACAATAAAGGGAAACCATTATTATTATTGCTACTAGTATCCATAATGATGTTCTTAAACCTCTCATTTAAACTTACTAACTTTTAATCAACAACTCAACATTTTTTTGGTTTCATCTTTTCCTTGCAAGTAGTAGATGTAATGAGATGAAGTAGAAGCAGGTAGAATGCAAGCACAGCTATGAAAGGAAAGAGACACCTGAAAAGGTGGGTAATGCATGTGAATAATGAAAATCCCATTGAAGAAAAGAATCAAAACATATTCGGTATATTCTGAGTTTAAGAATCTATATGAATTCATCAAAAACTATTAAAACTCCATTTCCTAGAATACATAACTGCATGGAATTTTTCTCCAATAAGGCTAAAAGATAATTATCGGTGTAGTTTTTAAAACTGAAAGATGAATAGTGATGTGTTGTGGAATATTAGTTTAAGATGTGTTGCATTCATTTATGCTGTGCATTATCTGCATAATGATGCAAATATGTATTGCATTCTTTTATGTTTTATTCAGTCACAATGAAGAACAAGATTAAGTCATTTTAAGGAAAATGATGAAACTAGAGACCATGTTAAGCACAAATATATAGTTTCATAAAACCAAATATTACATGTTTTCTCTCATATGTGAAATTTACTGTGGGGGATATGAACATAAAGGAGTATATGAAAGAAGAAAGAGAAGTGGGAGGATAAGAAAAGATAACGGGAATGAAAATAAGCAGGTAGGGAATGTCATAATGAAATCCATTGCTTTATAAAATTAATATATACTAATAACAAAAGAAGAAGTGTCCCTTTATCAATAAGATTAATTACTTCAAATGTGATCTTGATTCTATGCCTTTAAAATTGTTTTTTTACAATAATTTATTCCCTCTATGATCTTTCAGTTTTCTTCCTCAAGTGGCTTTCCCCCACTCACCTTATCATTCCCACTAAAAAATGTATTAAGATTGGATACAGGTGGATCAAGATGGAGAAATAAGAACTGCTTCAGTTGTTTTCCCACAAAAATTTCAAGTTCACCATTCATCCATGCATTAAAATACATTAATAGAGGCCAAGTAAGAGAGAGATCATTGTGGTTTCTTTTAGCATCATAAGTAACAAAGCTCCCAGTGGGTAAGAAGGACATAATCGCACTGCCCATGTGCTACTCCCTGAATTCCACACAGAAGGGTATAGGCACCCCACTCACTTGGGTACAGGAGAGGGAAGTAATTGTAGACCTTTGACTTGAATCTCAGTACCAGGTATATCATGGTTAAACCCATTACTGAGGAAGAAATTCCACAGATTGAACCTCTAGATCTATGATCTAGAAATCTATTTTCATGATGGAAAATAATGTGTTGCAGTTCATAATATGGTGAAATATGGTGTGGCCCTATGATGTAACTTAGTACTATAGTGGTCTCACAGCTTCAGTGTGACCAGGCTTTGCCTTAATCTTGGGATTCTCTCTCCATTCCTCCTCTAACTCTGGGCATGGACACTATCTTCTTGGAGAAAGGAGAAGAAAGTAAGCGTAGGAATTTGCTTTGCAACAATCAGATACAGTCTGAATAAGTTTATCCCAACACATACTGTAATAATGTAGTTATAAAAATGAAAGAAAAAAGGTTGGGAAACCAGCAAGAAAAAAAGGAACGTTTATAGCAACATAGTTGCAACCCAAAGGGGAAATCCTTCCGGCATACTTGAATACTATATTTAATAATCTTTTCCATTCATATCCATGTTTCTTGAAAGACTAATAGTTTCTATTTTCTTAACTTTTATTCATGTTTCAAATGAATGCGTTCTGGCTTTGCTTTCCATAATATATGTAACAACAACCTTGCAAAAATCAATAATGGTCTCCTAATTTCCACATGTGATAATCACTATTAGAGAGCCTCTTACTTGTCTTCTTTCATGGACACCTCTTTATAGCAACACTCTACTTCTGACTCACCTTTAAGGATTCTTCTTTTTCCACCCATGTTTTAAATCTTACTTTTATTTATTTATTTATGTATTTATTTATGTATTTACTTACTTATTTTTTATCTATCTATCTATCTATCTATCTATCTGCATGTGAATGCATACATCTGTATATATTTGTGAGGGTATGTAAAATTATGTATGTATGTATGGGTGCATGTGCCTGTGTGCACATGGATGCCATAAGGAGGCATCATATTCTTTGAAGCTGGATTTTACAAAAACAATAATAATAATATTCACAAATTCATATATATGTATGACTTGCACACTGATAACTCTCATTTCTCACTTCCCTACCACCTCTGTCCAACCTCTTCTGCACTCCTCACAAATCTTTCATGCTCATGTTTATTCATTTTGTTTTTTGTAATCCACAAGATTTCCCAGGGCTAACTGTGAAGCCATGTGTTTGGATCTATCAAGTGGCACCCTGAAGGCTCAGCAGACAGAGGGCTAATATTTTATAGAATTCCTCTCTGAGTTTTGTTCTTCCATGCTAGAACTATCTTGGTCCCTCCAGCTCTAATCTCTATTATCAGAAGCCATAATTCACCCCTATAGCTTCCAATCTTACTTCTAGGCTACCAGGTCTCAATTATATATAACATCTAAGTATTCTATGAAACTTATATTAATATATCAAATTTATGTAAAATACCTAAGAAAGATTGGATGGAAGCTAAGTTTTTATAGTCCAAATCCCCGCAAATCTTGTTAGTAAATATTTGTAACATAACTACAAAACTGATCTTTTTACCAACCTTAATGTATTTTGTTAGACTTATTTCCCTATGTTTCATAATGCTCTTTCTCCCTAGACTACTTTGCCACTTCCTAGATAAGTGCTTCTTAACTTTAATGTGCATTATAATCAAATGGATATTTTGGTAAAATATACCCTTGGTAATTGTAGGGTTGAGTCTAAGAATGTACTTTTCTCCCTTTCTTTTTCTGGTCCTGGGCATTAAATGTAGGTGCTGGTAGCTATTTATTTATATATTTTATTTGACAAAGGGCCTCCAAAAATTGCCCAAGATAGCCTTGGATGTGCTTCCGGTATGGCTTTTTCTCATTGACTTTCTAATGACTACACTTGTGGTTCTCTAGGTTGCTATTTTCTTTCTGTGATTTTTTAGTTCCAAAATAATTGTTAAAGGTTATATCAAGGAAAAATGAGCAAGCGATAAAAGCAATTCAGAAGGGATACTATAAATGTATATTCAGTATTTGAAATACATTCATTTTTTAGAAATCATATATATATATATATCATATATATGAAGGTAAATTCCTGGTACTTTTGAAAAGCAATTAAACAAAAGATATAACAGACATAAGACCATTCCTGTGAAACTACTCTTAAAAGTTCAAAATTCAAAGATTAATGCCAAAACCAAATGTTTGACTGTATATTTTTAAACAGAGTCTGACTATGCAGATCTGGCTGGCCTGAAACTTGCTATGTGGACCAGGCTGGCCTCAAAGTTGCAGAGATCCATAGGCCTCTGTCTTATAGTGCAGAAATTATAGTCATGTGCCACCATGCCCAGCTAATGTCAAAGTTCTGTCAAAGTTTTATTAATAATAGCAAATAAACAATTAGTGACCTGCATGTTTAAAAAATTGAATAGTATAGCCATAATTTCCCATAAAACCCACTAAGCTGGCTATTTTGAAGGCATCAAAAATATTTTAAAATTCAATAAGATGATAAGTTTCAAGCCAAACATTTAATGAAAAACATAATTTTATTAGTATAAGCAATTAATATAGAGCAATTACTGAAAGGAAATTTCACAAAAATGATAATGGCCTTATCAGGCATTAAGAAGCTGGTGCTGATGACTTACTATTTTCTTCTTATTATAATTTTTAAAGTATTTATGCAATGAGTGTTTTACTTTTATAAAATCAGAATAGGTATTTGTTTTAAAAAGTTCATTTTCTCTATATTTTATATGTTTTTTGGCAAATTTTCCTCATATTCTTCCCAAACTAAAATGTATGGAGCCGGGGGAGCTACATATGAAAAATTTTGGTATGGGAGTCTTGCTCCTGATTCCTAGAAATCTGCCTAATCCTGTGATAGAATACTCTTCAAACATACATTTGTCAGACAACTTTCTGTCACTATGAAAAAATCCTGACAGAATTAACTTAAAAGTAGGAAACAGGGGGCTAGGGAAATGGCTTAGTCAGCCTCCTGTGCAAGCATAAGGACTTCAGTTAGGATCCCAAACATCCACATGAAAGCTGGCATGAAAGTTAGTATGTATCTATAATCCTAGCATAAGTGAATCCCAGGAGTCCATTTGGCCAGCCTAGTTGAAATAGTGAGCTTCAGGTTTAGTGAGAGACCAGTCTCCAAAACTAGAGAGTGATTGAGGAAACACCCAAAACCATTTTCTAGATTGCACACATACACACAGGCACAGTCAAGTATATAAGATACTTATGCACAAAGGTGGAAACATTTTTTTTTTTTTGGATCATAGTTTCACCAAGTTTCTCACAGTTAATGGGCATGTAGTAATAAGACAGGCCTGATTTTGGCCTGTATCAATAAGACAGAACTTCATGAAGTTGTCCCTACAACCAGAGCCAGTGAAAGAAATACACCCTGGCCCTAAAACTAGAACCAAAAAGCTAAAAAGGATCAGTGAGAGAAACACAGTTTGGCCCTGAAACCAGAGCCAACTCTGCCCCTGACCAATGAAACCAACCAATCCTTGAGCAAGAACACTAACCAACCCCTGAGCAGAAAATCTTCTCCTTGGAGAAACTCCGCCCCTAAGAAGGCATCTATAAGTCCCTCTGTTCAGTTATCAGCTATACTTTCCCACTCTGGCAGAGGCAGCCGTTCTCATAGACTCGTTCCCAAATAAATCTCCTTCTTAAAAGAGTCTTGGGTGAAGATCTTCATTTGCCAGCACAGAACAGAAGGACCTTGCTAAGACATTCCCTTGGGGGACTGAATAGAAAAAAACCTTGCTGAAATGTTCCCTTGGGGGCGCTGAGCAAGGCTTAGCACAACAGAAGAATCTTGCTGAGAGATGTCCCTTAAGGGACTGAGCAGAAAAAAAAAAAAAACAAAAAAACTTGCTGAGACATTCTCTTAGGAGGGCTGAGCAAGGCTGAGCAGAAAAAGTAACAACTTTTCTCTAGAGCCAGAGGAGGGGTTTCTCCTTTAGCAGACTGAAGCAGAAGAAGCAATATCTTGGGCCAGAGAGAAGAAGAAGCAGAGCTCTGCTGGGAAACCCCCTTAAAGGGCGGGGGTGTTGCAGAGCAAAGCTCAGCTGTAATAGCTCTCTAGGAGAGGAGCATGATTGCTCTATCCTGTGGGGAGACCATCCCACACTGCACCCCAGCTTCAGGTATCGTCTGACTCCCCAACAAATCAGGATACCTTTCCCTCCAGAGCTGAGCTGTCCTATGCAGCTCCAAGTATAGCCTGACTTCCTGACAGGTCAGGATACCTTTCGCTCCAGAGCTGTAACACCAACTGCACCATTCATAAAGTAAAGGAATAATACACCGACTAAATACAAAATGCAGGTATTTTTCAAATGTTGAAGAAATAAAGCATCTCTGTTTTTGTGCACTATCTAAAAATAGCTAATGTAATACTAGGTACAGAGTATCTGAATATTAGTTTTCAAGTTTGGGTGGGAGACTTTAACAAAAAGCTCTGCATGACCTTTTCCACTCAATGGCAACTCTCATTACTAGTATAAAATTTAATTAACTATAAAGGTGAAGAAAAGCGCTTTTAATTTTGACTTAATGATACATATTACTTAGAAGCAAATACTTCAGTTACATGAAATTTTATGTTACTCATCTAAATAACAGCTTCAAGTGCAAGACTTATAAAAGACACACTATTTAAATTATAACTATGTAATTTATGCAGGGTATTAGAAGAATAATCTTCCAAATGGTTATAAAATGACAGTATAGTACATCAGAATTTTAAATCTTTAATAAATATTTTTGATGTTTGGCAGGAAAATCCAGTATGGGGAAACATTTATAATCTAGCAACCATGGGAAAGCCAGAGTCCAACTGACAAAGCCTTCGCCTTAGCACTTTGGAAGTGTGCCTTACAAACTGAGGTAGGTCTAAGGAAAAGACAACTGGAGATTCAGTGAGTCTATGATTAGAAAAAAAAGTTAAAAAAAAAAAAAAGAAACCTGGTCATCATATCAGGCTGCCTATTGACTACACCAGTTTCAGGGATGTGCAGTTGTTGTTTTTTTTCTGTTGATTCAGTACAATTCCTCAATTCTTGGTTTTGTTTTTTGAGCTTTTGGAATCTTTTAAAGAATATTCTTGTCTATGCCTATGTATTCAACAGTTTGCCACTCATACTTTCATCATCTACTTGTGGATGGCCAGTGTCCCAGTGCCATTTGTTCTTTTCATCAGGATGTGTTCAAAGTCATGGAGCTGCAGATAAATGGATTTATATTTGGGTCATCCATCCCGTTCCATGCAGATTTTGTTACTATGGCTCTGTCGTATAGAAAGGAGATCCCTCCAACACTGCTGGTTTTTCTCAGAATTGCTCTGGCTATTGTGGATATTTTATGCTTTCATGTCAATTTTAGAATTATTTTTTCTAGTTGTGTGAGGAATGTCATTGGAAGCTTGAGAGGGAATGTATTCAACCTGTAGATTGATTTTAATAATTCTTACAAACCTTTCCACCTTCTCTTTCATAATGTTCCCTAAGTCATATGGGAAAGGGGTGGGATTAACTTCATAGTCAATCACTCTCCACACTCATGTCATTTTTAAAATGTTCTTTACTTCTGTTTACAAGAATCTACTTGAGAAGTTTTTCAATCCATATATCAATTGAAGAAATCAGTATACACTTTTTTATTTATCAGTGTAATATTGTTTAATATTGTAAATGTCTTGTAGTATATATTTTCTTTCTATTTTATGAAATCATTTTAGGATCTTTTATGTCAATTCTCTATTAAAAATCTAGTAAAAATTGGCAATTGCTTTAAATGTGCCTGAGCTTTTATATATATATATGTGTGTGTATATATATATATATGTATGCATATGTGTGTATGTATATATATATGTATGTATATGTGTGTATGTATATATATATGTGTGTATATATATCCTTTAATATTACTTCTGTTGTTGATCTGTTTGTTTAAATCCTCTTGGTTTAATTGTGGTAGATAATAAGAATTTGTAAATTTACTGTTTTTTAGGCTTTCCAATTTATATGTTTTCAATGTATGTCCTAATGACCCTCTGAATTTCACTGATTTCTGTTGCACTGTCTCTTATTGCTACCTTTATTGACCCTTTCTTTTGATTAGTTTGACTAAGCATTTATCAGTGATATTTATCTTTTCAAAGAATTAACTCATTGCTCACTCAATACACAGGAGTTTGTATATTGTCTGTAGTTTCTCATTTTTTGTAAATTTCTTAAAACAATAGATTTTTAAAATATATTATTTTTAAATGAATTTCATACAATGAATTTTGAACACATTCACCCCCTCAACTCGTCCCCTTACCACCCTCTCAACCCTTCCATCTCTTCTCAACGAACTTTGAGATTACTTTTTCCTCCTCCTTCTCCCCTTATCAACTCAAATTTGTGCTGCTCCATCGTCTTGTGATTGGGGCCTGTTTTCATGTAGAGTCAGCCTACCATGGGCGACTCTCCCTCTTCCAGCACTCAAGAAATGATAATAGCTTCTCAGCTAGTAGTGGGATTACAAAGCCAGCTTCCTGCCCTCTATGCTGGGATTTTGTCTAGCTGGAGTTGGTGCAGGTCTTGTTCATGGTCCTCCAATTATTGTGAGTTCATATATGCATTTGTTTTGTAGTGCCTGGAAAACACTGTTTTCTTTACATTAGCCACTACTTCTGGCTCTAACATTCTTTCCCACCTCTCTTCTACAAAAATCCTTAAGCCTTGGGGTGAGATATGAATGTCTGAATTTGGTCAAGAACCGCACAGCATTTTGTTCTCAGCACATTAACTAGTTGGGAGTCTCTGTGATAACTGTCATCTACTTCAAGGAAAAGGTTCTTTTATGAGACTTGAGAGATGCTCTAATCTCTAGGCATAAGATTTAGGAGTCATTTTAATACATGTTCATTTCTCTTGGTAATACTATTGAGTTCTCTAACTCCTATGACCTATCTGTATGAGCTTCATCTCATGGAATGGGCCTTTGATACAATCAGAAAGTGGTTGATTATTCCTATAATATTAATACCACTATTGCACCAGTGGTCTTATTTTGTCAGGCCAATCATTGTTTACAGCTTGCAGACTTTATGGCTGGGTGAGATTGAGGCTTATTTCTACTGTTTTCTAATGTTATCCCATTGTGAATGGATAGTTTATAAGAAATTATTTTGATCCTTCTGTATTTGCTATAAATTGTGTTTTATCCTGAAATGTACTCTGTTTTATAAATAGTTCCAGCCAGGCAGTGGTAGTGCATGCCTTTAATCCCAGCACTGGGGATGCAGAGGCAGGTGAATCTCTTTCCAGGCCAGCCTAGTCTACAGAGTGAGTTTCAGGACAGACAGGGCTACACAGAGAAACCGTGTTTCAAAAAGCCAAAAAAAAAAAAAAAAAAAAAAGCCCAAATAGTTCTATAGGTTACTGAGAATGACATCTATTCCAGCCTGTAAGATCAATTTTATCTATAATATTGAAGTCTGATGCTTCTTTTTTGATAATTTTGTCTGGATGGCCTGTCTGTTGGTGAGGGTTAGGGGTGTTGAAATCAACTTTTATTCTGAGTTGAAGTCAACACATGCCTTTATATACAGTAGTATTTATTTTGTGAAATTGGGTTTCACCAATGTTCAGTATACATGTTTAGTGGCTATAAATTCCTTTAATTTGTGTTCATCATGGAAAGTTTTCCTTTCTCCAATTGTGAAAGATGGTGTTTCTGGATATAGTAATATGATTTGGCAGTTAATGTCTTTCAGAGAACTTGGAGTACAGTTTTCACACCCTCTCAGCTTTTAGAATTTCTTGTGAGAAACCTGCTGTTATTCAAATGTGTTTAACTATATGTGGCTTGTTGGTTCTCTTTTGCAGCTTTCAATATTTTTTTTATGTTGTATATGCTTAATGTTTAACTATAATCTATTCTAAGGAGGTTTTTTTCTGATCTTGTCTGCTTAATGTTCAAAGGGCCCCCAATGTATCTGGATGGCCATCTCTTTCATTAGATTCAGGAATTTTCTGCTGTGAACCTATTGAATATATTATCCAAGCCTTTAGCTTGAAATCCTTCTGTTCTTCATGCTTAAGGAAGTTGTTGTTTCAATGGTATCTCATACATCTTCTGTTCTGTGTGCAGGTACTTATTGTTTTATCATTGCTGTTGTGTAGATGTTCTCCTTCATCTTCCTTGGCTTCAAGACTCAATATTATTGTACCTTATCCATTCTATTGATGAGGATCTCTACTGAGAATCTTATTTTCTTACTGAGCTTTTCATTTATAAAATTTCAATTTGTTTTACAAGCATCCTCTCTTTGTTGAATTCCTCTTTAAAATATCCAGTTCTGGAAACTGGGGCCAAGTTGGGCAGGTCCTCCCAGGATGGTGCCCAAGGGTGGGACCCAGGGGCGGTTGCCTCTCTGACTATAATCCCAGGCACTCACCTCTGGTCCAGCCTCACTGGAATTGATTCCTGTGAAATTAGCAATTTTCAGGGTATTTGCATTACGTGTGTGTGTGTGTGTGTGTGTGTGTGTGTGTGTGTGTGTGTGTGTTTCCACATAGGTAACTATATACCTGGGATTATTTCTCTGGCCAGAATTTTTTAAATATATGGCTCTATTAATAAACATTACGGGTAATTATTTGCAACATTAAAACTGGACGAGCCTATATTATGATTGAAGCATTGGATCGTCCCTCTAAACTGGGGGGTGTAGCTCAATAGCTAGACCCTCGACCCACCTGTTCATAGTAAGTTATAATATCTATTACCACCCTGAGAACATAATAGTAACTGCAGAAGCAACAATAATTGATAGATAGGTACACTATGTTAGTACAGTAATAATCAATATAGCTATCCTTTCAACTTCAATTGCTAGAGCTTGTTCAACTCCAACTGTTGTTAGAGAATCTTGTTAGAGCAACAGAAAAAAAGTGAGGCAAAATTAAATAAAAAGAAGTTGGGATATTGGTAAGGTAAACACAGTTTAAAGATACCTAAAGGGTAGCAACAAAGAGAAAATGAGGTATAAATTTGAGGGAATTCATATAGTTTGCAGATAATTGCACCAATAAAGGGAATAGGAGAATATGTATAAAAACAGATGGAATAAAATAAAACCTAACAAAGCAAAAGAAAACCTGAACAAAACAAATAAGAAATATTTATGTAGTAGTGAAGAGATGAGGAAATAAAAGCCAAAGTGACATGAGTAAAATGTAATACCAGTCAATTTAGCATCTGTCAGTATCTCTTCCTAGCCAGGATGAGTGCTAGATCCCTCCTGTTCCTTAAATATCACCAAACTATGTTGATGGTAGATTTCAACACTCCATAAAATGCTGGAACAGGAAGAGGAGTTGGCCTAAACACATCTCCAAACCCAAAGCCCACCACCCATCCACTAAGAACACAAGAACCAGAAAATCACAGAACCACAGCACATGTAATGCCAGCTGACCTGGACTGGAACTCAGGGAAGCAAATTTACTTAAAGTAAGACGGCAGACACTGACAAATAGGGAAACAATGTACTGGTAAAATGAACAAATCCTGCTGGGGCCTCATATATTAAAATCCACACAAGGGAAGCATGACCATCAACTCCTTATGGAAAACTGTATAGGAGAGTACTCTGGAGCAGTACTCCATATTGAGGTCAGGAAAACTCCTATAGGAAGCTGACCTTATCAATAATTGGACAGATACCTAACCCAGTTAGACTGTTTGAAGTCTATTGAGATGTCACACATGGAGCAATCTGATCTAAAATGTTAAAATTACAGAAAGGAAGAGCAGAATACCCATCAGCACGGTTTCATCAAACATGCTAAGTATGGCTTAAAGTAAAAAGAGAACAATGGTCATGACTTGACAACATTACTAGATTATACTACTTTTATAACATTATCTACTCTCTAGTAAACAGAAATGTAATGCTCCTTACAATTCTGTGATATATTCAAGAGTTCATCCATCCAAGAGATTACATGGTTTTTGATACATGATAAACATCCAACAAGTGCTTACAGAAATAAATGGAATTATCTATATGTTTTTTTCAATTTTCTATTTTCCAGAATCATTAGAAAAATAAAAGGGGCTTATGGTAATAATGTTAATTAGCTTTTAATCTATCTTCAATGTATACACATATGAAGACATCACATTATTCAGACATGGAGCATACCTATAAGCTCAGCACTTTGGAGGTTGAAGGAGAAGGACAATAAATTTGAGGCCAGCCTAGGCTACAAAGTGAGAGCTTTTTTTCCTCAGAGAAAATTATATTATAAAATATTAACACACAAAATTTTATTTGTCAATTAGAAATATTTTATTTAAAGGGGGATTATATGTTTATCTTTAGAAGAAGCCTAAGAAGTGGGTACAGAAGATTTTGCGTACTCAATATGTAACCATATTTATGGAGAATAAGGAAAGAATAAATATTGACTAGTTACATTACAAGAGGAAAGCAAACAAAATACCATAAACAAAAGAAAGGAAAGTGATACAAATGGCCTTGGGATCTCAAGATTGAAAGGCCTGGATATTTTATTAATTGCTTCTTATCCATATCCATCTAACAAAACTGAACTCCTTAGCCTTTATCTCAGCAAATTTGAAAGATCAAAAGAATATTTATTTGAAAAACTATTTACAGCCCTAAATATGTAACATCTATATGGCTTTGTGAAGAAATCTAGTTAAATTTTTTTTGTCTCTTCTGAGACACTGAGATGATTCAATGGGTAAAGGCATTTGTGCAGTTTGGATTACATAAATTCAACCACTGGCATGGTGGAAGGAGAAAACCAACTCTACAGTCATTCTCTGACTTCCATATGTATGCTGTGTACATGTGCCCAAACACACATCCTGAACTACCTAAACATTATCATCATCACGACAACAATAGTAATAAGGGCAATTTATAAAAAAAAAGATTTCTGTCACCTTTATTTTTAGGAAGAATAGCCTAAGGAAGTAGTAATGGTGGAATATTGTAAAAATGTGGCAATAGGAAGGGAAAGTGAAAACATGGATGAAAGAGAATAATTCAATTTTTCAACAAAATAAAAACATGCTATTGTAGATCAAAATGAAGAATATGCTTACAGATAATTAAGCTTTTGGTGAAAACACTTTTAATAAATTCAAGGTGTTTAAGTAATTAATATATAAATTTCTGATTTTCTCTTAACTTTTACTAGGAAAATGTTTGACAAGTATCTTTCTTCTTAATATCCAAAAGTTATTAAATAGGGGTAGTTACTAAAGATGCCTGTCACAAGGTCTCACATTTTCCAAGTGTGCTTTTATCCAGAAGGAATGTTAAATAAACAACAGCCATGCAGTTTATCATCATTACAAACTGGAGAGCTACACAAATATGACTTATGTTTTGTAATGGACTTTTAAAAAGGCATTATCTCCCATTAAACATTGTGGGATTTTAGATTGTGCAATCAACTGGGAATTCTTTAGGTGACTGAGGGTGTGTCCTCAGAGTCAATGATAAGATCCCGCTCTCCCAGTAGCATTCTGCTTCTTCGTTTCTGATGGAGTGGGATGTTCATATTCATCCCACCATTGTTACCTGTTGCCCTTAGAAGTCTCATAAAGCTATATATCTGCCAGTCTTGGACTGGAGCATCCTGAACTGTGAGATAAATTAAACCTCTATCTTTATAAGTAAATTATTACAAGCATTTTGTTAGTTAGGCAAAGGTAATTCATATGAACAGAACAGTCAAGCAACTCGAGTTAACAAATTCTTCAAAGACAAAAGCCAGGTAACCATGCATCAAAGCTGTTATTCAGTGTACTTTTTGATGGGTGATGGTGCTCTGCATGCTGTGAATGTGTTGCTTCCACAGGTTGATAAATAAAATGCTGATTGGTCAGTAGCCAGGCAGGAAGTATAGGCAGGATAAACAGACAAGGAGAATTCTGGGAAGAGGATGGCTGAGTCAGGAGTCGCCAGCCAGACACAGAGGAAGCAAGATGTGAAGGCAGAACTGAGAAAAGGTACCATGCCACATTGCTAAACATAAATAAGAATTATGGGTTAATTTAAGTGTAAGAGCTAGTCAATAATAAGCCTAAGCTAATGGCCGAGCAGTTTTAATTAATATAAGCTTCTGAGTGATTATTTTATAAGCAGCTGCAGGGTCTGTGGGGCTGGACAGGACCAGAGAAAACTTAAACTACAACTTTTTTCTCTCACAAGTTTGTAGGTCATATGGGATTAGCAGATTGCATGTAAATGCCTCATTGTGAACAGATGGATGAATTTCTCAAGATTTAGGCTATGGAGACTTTGGAAACATGTAGGATCTGAGACAAACATGAATGATGGGAAACAAGAGAGCAATAAGAGTGGGAAAACTGTCAAATTCATGAAAGTTAGACAATATGGTTCTAAATAACCACTGAGTCAAAAAAGAAATTAAAATGGGAATAAACACTATCCTAATACAAATGAAAATGGAAAAAGAAAGCATATGGGATACAGCAAAAGACAGTGCCAGAAACACAACATAAAAAAACAAACAAAACAAATGAAAAAATAAGAAAACAAAATGTGGATTGGGACCTTGGAATGATAAAGCATATACCATCATGTAGGAATCCTGTGGTTTAATCCCCAGAACCAGAAAAGAAAAAAAATCACATCCAGAATTATACCTCAAGGAGCTAGAAAAAGAATATCAAAAAGACACCAAAGACAGTACAAACAATTAATAAAGATCAGAGTAGAAATAAATGGAGAAGACACTAGAAAACAACTGAAAAGATCAATACATGAATTCTTTTGGATGATTTTGAAAGAATAAAAAAGTAGGTAAACCTTTAAGTAGACTAAGAATAATAAAGAGAAAGTTTCCTCTGAATAGTTGTGCATACGGATAATCTCAATACTTCAGAGGCTAAGGCAAGACAATTGTAAGTTCCAGCCCAGCCTGAGCTGTATAGTAAGTTCTAGGTTAGCCTAGGCTACATAATGAGACCCTCTCTGAAATTTTTTTAAAGATACAAAACAAAAGAATAAAGCCTCAAGCAAAATCAGAAATAAAAAAGAGGCATTAAAATTGATCATTCCTTTTTGAAAATTGAGGGGACAAGAAGTGTTTTTGACATTATTGTCTTCATATTTTGGGATATTTCTAGATGCATGATGAAATGCTTTTACAGCTAGGACTCAAATCTAGACATGAGTTTCATTTGTTTTACATATACTTTGTACACATAACCTAAACATAATTCTATACACTACTTTTAGTTCACCCACATTTTAACTGTAACCCATCATATGAGGTCAAGAGTGAAGTTTTTCACTTGTAGCATCATGCTGGCACTCAAAGAGATCTGTATTTGGAAGTTTCAAATTTCAGATTTGCAAGTTAAGGATGCTCAACCTGTAATAAGGAAAAAAGATTATAAGACACTACTAAAAATAATTATATGCCAACAAATTGGAATCACTAGAAGAATCAAATACATACCCAGGCATGTATAAATTAATCATCAATTTAAAATGTTGAACTAGTGGCTTTACATCTCAATTATACCAATCCCTTTTTAAAAATGCAGCAAAGCAGGGCGGTGGTGGCACACGCCTTTAATCCCAGCACTTTGGAGGCAGAGCCAGGCGGATCTCTGTGAGTTCGAGGCCAGCCTGGTCTACAGAGTGAGATCCAGGAAAAAGGCGCAAAGCTACAAAGAAACTCTGTCATGAAACACCCCCCCCAAAAAAAGAAGCAGCATCTACACCTTTCTAACTCTTTTGAAAAAAAAAATCAGAAGAATGAGGCTTTCAAATCCACTACTGCTCAAAAACCCAAACCAGACCGGGACACTGAAAGAACAAAAACCTGAAGGTTAATATTCATGACATACACACACATGTAAAAATCCTCAACAAAATAGTAGCAAACATAATTCAATAGCAAATTAAAAGGGTCATTTATCATGAACAAGAGGGATTAATTCTAGGAATAAGTGTTTAGTTCAACATATAAAAATCTGTAATTGTGAAATATCACACTAGTAGAACAAAAGACAGAGCTCAATGGTTATATCATCACACACAGGTAAAGCAGTTAGTCATTAGACAGGATAGTGTCATTAGTATCCTCTCATGACAAAAAACAAGTATGAAAAATAGATGTAGAAGAATGCATTTAAACACAACAAACCTATAGCTCATATACTCACCACTGAAAAGCTAAAGGATTTCTCTTTAAGAATAAAAATAAGACAAGGGTACCCACTCTTCCTGCTTCTCATCAACAGTCCCAGTCAGGACAATTAAGCAAGGAAATGAAATAAAAGGAAGAAGTCAAAATATCCTAACATATATATATAACAGATGTGTATGTGTGTGTATCTGCTGTGGGATAATGCTTTTGTACACTGGTTCAACAAAACGCTGATTGGTCAGTAGCCAGACAGAAAGTATAGGTGGGATAAGAGACAAGGAGAATTCAGGGAAGAGGAAAGCTGAGTCAGGAGATGCCAGCCCATCATCCAGGGAACAGCATGTAATGGCACACAGGTAAATCCACGGAACACGTTGCAACATATAGATTAACAGAAATTGGCTGAGTTTAAATGTAAGAGCTATTCAGTAGTAAGCCTTAACTAATATTAGCTTCTGTTTGTTTACTTGGGTCTGAGTAGCTGTGGGACCTGTGGGTGAGAGAGACTTGTCCTGACTGAAGGACAGGCAGCACACAGGAAAACTTTCAGCTACATACATCTGACACAGGACTTGTGTCTACAATATATAAAGAACTCAAAAACTAAATATCATGAAAACAAAGAGCCTAATGATAAAATGGGTTGTGGAATGTAAGAAAAAGTTCACAAAACAGGAAATACAGGTCGCTAGTTGGGGATGAATCTGGAAAGAGTTAGGGGAAAAGGATGAATGAGTTCAAAACACATTACATGAAACTCTCAAAGAAGTATTAAAAAAATACCGTTCAACATTCTTAGCCATCAGGCAAATTGAGATTAAAGCTACTTTAAAATTCAGAGGCCAGGAGTTTGGGAGGATGGGCAGGGTCATAGGATGAGTTGGAGGAAGGAAAGGAAGTAGAGGGAAATTACATAATTATATTTTAATTAAAATGTTAATTTAAAATAAGATGCTTATGCTTTAAAATGTTTAGCAAAGAACAAATCAGAAGTGTGGTAAGTTATGGCCAAGAATATTGATAGAAAAATTCTATAGCCTGAGGAGGATAGATGCAAAGAATGGGAAGCCACTGAAGCTCTATGAAGAGATGAGAAAGCCAAAAACATATTCATTCTTCAACAAAACTTTCTTGAATGTCTTTGATACGGTAGATAACTAATAGAGCTACTACATGTAACATGTTCTTGATAGATGGCTTTGAATGAATTCAATAATGTAACATGATATTAATCATTTGACTCAGGGTGAATGTTCCAAACTAGGATTTAAATAATGAAAAATCTCCCATAATAGCTTCAGGTAGGATTATATAATAAAAAAGAAGTGTATTTAGATTCATACAGATTTGATTTCTTGGATCTATTTTCTGATATATGTATGATGTAGCACAGTCATTGGCATCATTATATTAGCATTCAATGACTGATGGGTTGCATCTTTCAGTTTAAAAATCAGTAATGCCTTAAAAGTAAAAAGAAGATAGTATTTCTTTTTGTTTTTATTGAGTTTCTTTCTTAGCATAATCCAACAACACAAAAGGGTGTGTCTGTAAATTGTTTTCTATGTACAGTAATAATGACAAATTAGGCAACGTTTTCATGTTGTAAAACATGAATGTAAAACAGAAACACTTAATATTCACTATTTGTGCCAAGAACCCTTTTTAAAAAGCCTGTGTCTTTCAGACCTAGAAATGTGAGTCCTTCATCCTCATTCAAATATCCTTCAGTCAATTAGTTCACAGTCCTCTGTCCCTTGATATAATGAAGGCTTCTTGAGAGTAGGAAATGATTTCTTTCAAATTATGTTCATAACATAATGAAGAAATACCCTCTGCTGGGGTCTCATCTGTACCTTCTCCTATTTCAGTTTGATAGGAGCATAAATGGAGGGAAGGAAAGTTAAAATAGATCGAAAGTTCTGGTAAGTTAAGATAGATGTTTAAAGGCCTTAAATAACATGTTAAATAACTGATACTGTGTTAGGAATGTAAAGAGAAATATGATGTGTTTAATACATGAAAAGCCTCAGTCTTTACAATAAACAGATTTGTTTGTGCTAGTTAATTATGTGTCAATTTGACTAGGCTAAGTGAGTCCCAGGTAGCTGGGAAATCCTTGTTTCTGAATGTGTTGGTAATGACATTTCTGAAGGAAATTAGCAGTGAAGATCTGTTCTCACTAATGTGGGTAGGCATCCAATCCGTGGAGGGAACAAATAGAACAAAAAATAAGAGCCCTGGTAAATTCTCTAGTGTAAGATTCTCCTGCCTATCTTCATCCCTCAGCCTCAGAGCACCCAGTTCACAGACCTTGGGACTCCAGAACACATGCCAAGGATACAGAGGTTCTCAGGCCTTAGATATGGATAGAATGATTCCAGCATTCCTAGTCCTGCAGTTGGTGTATATTGTGTGACTTCTTCAATTTTATAATTTATGTAAGCTAATTCCCATGTTAACATCCTTGTTAATGTGAAAAAAAAAAATCTGATCTCACCCAGTCAGTATGGCAAGCACTAGTAATAGAAATAAAAACATATGGTGGTGTGGATATGGGAATATACTATTGGTGAGAGTGTAAACTAGTACAGCTGCTATGGCAATCAATCTGGAGGTTTAAAAAAGCCTAGAAATAGACTTAACATATTACTAATTTATGTTGCTCCTGGGCATATACCTGATAGAAAATTACATGTCCACAAGGTTGGGCTTGCCCGGCAGACCACCTAACTATTTCCAGTTCAGAATAGCCATCTCCGGGTCAGACATCTCACAGGACCGGGACTCTGTGGCTTTATGTGGTTGCATAAAGCGCCCGCACAGCCATGTAATCTACACGCATGCGTGGAGTACCCACATGAGTTCCTGTACGCATGCGCGGCCCAACCTTTATAAAGCCAGTGCCATCTTGCATGAGCCCCCCCCTTATCTCCTCACCCACGTGTGTTTCATACAGGCCTGTCACCTCTATCACCTTTTTTTTATTAAACTCTTCTGTGGTCCTGTCGTATTTGGGACGTGTTCCTCGTAGGGTAAAGCACCGCAATAACTAACAATACCCAAAAGGACTTTATATTCAACTGTAGAGACATTTGTATTTCCATGCTTACTGTGGCTCTATTTATATTTTTATTTTAATTATTTATATTTTATGTGTGAGTACTCTGCTTATATACCTGCATGCTAGAAGAATGCATCAGATCTGATTATAGATGGTTGTGAGCCAACAGGTGGTTGCTGGGAATTTAACCTGAGACCTCCAGAAGAGCAGCCAGTGTTCTTAACCATTGAGCCATCTCTCCACCCCAGTGTAGTTCTATTTATAATAGCTAAGAAATGAAATCAACCAAGATGTCCACCAACTGATTAATGGATAACAAAAATATGGTACATAATTACTTTGAAATATTGCTCACCTGAAAAGAAAAATGAAAAAATGAAATTTGCAGTTAAATGGATACAACTGAGAAAAAAATCATACCAAGTATGTAACTACCCCATCCAAATAAACATCATGTTCTCTTTTATATATGAATCAGGCTTTCAATATTTTGTTTTGTAAGTTTTGCCTATAATACATGTGGAAGCCAGGAAAACTGAAATAGGTTACTAGGGAAGATGCATTAATGGTGGAGAGATAGCAAGATATGGATAAAATAGATGTATAAAGGGAGAATGGGGGGGTCAAGTATGAAAGGGTTAGAATATGGGGATATGAAAGGGGTGGCATCTGAGTATAAATGAAGGGTACACATAAAATCTGAATGGAGTTCTAAGCTCTTCAAAACCAAGAAAAATATTTAATTACAAGAGACAATAGAACATGGATAGCATGAAAAGAGAAAGGAAAAATAATTGAGGTTAATGTTTTAATTGGTGATGATTGATTGGGGAGAGGAGAAGGTAGACTGTAGGTTAACAGAAGGACATGAAGAATAGTTGTTGTATTCTTGAGCCTAAACTCTTTTTTTTTTTTTTTTTGGTTTTTGAGACAGGGTTTCTCTGTGTAGCTTTGTGCCTTTCCTGGAATTCACTTGGTAGACCAGGCTGGCCTCGAACTCACAGAGATCCGCCTGGCTCTGCCTCCCAAGAGCTGGGATTAAAGGCGTGCGCCACCACCGCCCAAAATCCACTAGTTGTAAGCTGATTAAAAATCATATATATTATATATTATATCTAAAATGTCTAATTATATATTAGATAGAGAGATTCAAAGGTAGATAGGCAGACAGCGAGAGAAATAGAATGTATCTCAGCACATCAAAGGGTATATACAACAAATCCATAACTCCTCATGATTGGTGAGGGCTTCCATTGAAAATTTTATCTAATTTATTTTTTTTCATTTCAAGCATCATCTTGGTTTTTCTTCATAAAAAGATGTAAAAATGTCTATATTTTTTTGGACATAGTACTCCGAATGTGCCTGATCTTGTCTGGTGTTGGAAGTAAAGCAGGGTCAGGCATGCTTAGTACACTGATGCAAAAATACTCAATAAAATACTGGCAAACAGCCTCCAAGAACACATCAAAACATTTACCCACCATGATCAAGTAGGCTTCATCCCAGGGATGCAAAGGTGGTTCAACATACAAAAGTCCGTCAATGTAATACAGCATATAAACAAACTCAAAGAAAAAAACCACATGATCATCTCACTAGATGCAGAAAAGGCATTTGACAAAATCCAACACCCCTTCATGAGAAAGGTCTTGGAATGATCAGGAATACAGGGAACATACCTAAACATAATAAAGGCAATCTACAGCAAGCAAACAGCCAACATCAAATTAAATGGAGAGAAACTCAAAGCAATACCACTAAAATCAGGAAGAAGGCAAGGCTGTCCCCTCTCCCAATACTTATTCAATATAGTACTTGAAGTTCTAGCTAGAGCTATAAGACAACATAAGGAGATTAAGGGGATACAAATTGGAAAGGAAGAAGTCAAGCTTTCCCTATTTGCAGATGACATGATAGTATTCATGAGTGACCCCAAAAATTCAACCAAGGAACTGATACAGCTAATAAAAACCTTCAGCAACATAGCAGGATACAAGATCAACTCAAAAAAATCAGTAGCCCTCCTATATACAATAGACAAAAAGGCTGAGAAGGAAATCAGTGATACATCACCCTTTACAATAGCCACAAATGATATAAAATACCTTGGGGTCACTCTAACTAAGCATGTGAAGGACCTATATGACAAGAACTTTAAGTCCCTGAAAAAAGAAATTGAAGAAGATGTCAGAAAATGGAAAGACCTCCCATGCTCATGGATAGGCAGGATTAACATAGTAAAAATGGCAATCTTACCAAAAGCAATCTACAGATTCAACGCAATCCCCATCAAATTACCGACACAATTCTTCACAGATCTGGAAAGAATAATACTCAACTTCATAAGGAAAAACAAAAAACCCAGGATAGCCAAAAGAATCCTCTACAATAAAACAACCTCTGGAGGCATCACAATCCCCTACCTCAAGCTCTACTATAGAGCTACCATAGTAAAAACAGCTTGGTACTGGCATAAAAACTGACATGTGGACCAATGGAATGGAACTGAAGACCCTGACATTAACTCGCACACCTATGAACATATAATTTTTGACAAAGAAGCCAAAACTGTACACTGGAAAAAAGAAAGCATCTTCAACAAATGGTGCTGGTATAACTGGATGTCAGTGTGTAGAAGGCTGCAAATAGATCCATATCTGTCACCGTGTACAAAACTTAAGTCCAAGTGGATCAAAGACCTCAACATAAATCCAGTTACTCTGAACCTGATAGAAGAGAAAGTAGGAAGTACTCTTGAACGCATTGGCACTGGAGATCACTTCCTAAATATAAGACCAGTAGCACGGACACTGAGAGAAACAATCAATCAATGGGACCTGTTGAAACTGAGAAGCTTTTGTAGAGCAAAGGACACAGTCAACAAGACAAAGCGACAGCCTACAGAATGGGAAAAGGTCTTCACCAACCTCACATCTGACAGAGGGCTGATATCCAGAATATATAAAGAACTCAAGAAATTAGACATCAAAACGCCCAACAGTCCAATTAAGAAATGGGCTATAGAACTAAACAGATAATTCTCAACAGAGGAAGTTCAAATGGCTGAAAGACATTTAAGGAATTGCTCAACATCCCTAATTATCCAGGAAATGGAAATCAAAACAATTCTGAGATACCACCTTACACCTGTCAGAGTGGCTAAGATCAAAAACACAGAAGACAGCTTATGCTGGAGAGGATGTGGAGCAAGGGGAACTCTCCTCCACTGCTGGTGGGAATGCAAGCTTGTACAGCCACTTTGGAAATCAATATGGCACTTCCTTAGAAAATTGGGAATCCATCTCCCCCAAGACCCAGCTGTAGCACTCTTGGGCATATAACCAAGGAATGCTCAATCATACCACAAGGACATTTGCTCAGATATGTTCATATCAGCATTGTTTGTAATAGCCAGAACCTGGAAACAACCTAGATGCCCTTCAACTGAAGAATGGATAAAGAAAATATGGTACATATACACAATGGAGTACTACTCAGCAGAGAAAAACAATGACATCATGAGGTTTGCAGACAAACAGATGGATCTAGAAAAAAATCATCCTGAGTGAGGTAACCCAGACTCAGAAGGACAAACATGGTATGGACTCACTCATAGGAGGATACTAGATGTAAAACAAAGATGACTAGACTGCTACACAACTCCAGGGAGGCTACCTAGAAAATGGGACTCTAGGAAAGACCCAAGGATCACCCAATGACAGAGAAATGGATGAGATCTACACGAACAACCTGGATGACAGTGGGAGTAATAAAGGGCAAGCTTCGAGGGAAAGAAAGCTTAGGGGAGCAGGAGATCCCAGCTGGATCAAGAACAGAAAGGGAGAACAAGGAATAACAGACCACGATAAATGAAGACCAGATGAGAACAGGAAGAAGCAAAGTGCTGGAGGGGTCCCCAGAAATCCACAATGATACATCCTCTGTAGACTGCTGGCAATGGTCAAGAGAAAGCCTGATCTGACCTAGTCTGGTGATCAGATGTCCAAACACCCTAGCAGTCATGCTGGAACTCTCATCCAATAACTGATGAAAGTGGATGCAGAGATCCTCAGCCAGGCCCCAGGTGGAGCTCCAAATTCTGGTCTTAGGAATGCTTTACACTCTTGAAAATTTTAGAAGACCCTAAATAACATTCATTTATATTGATTTTGTTATTATTAGCTGTGTAGAAACTGATAAAAATTTGCACTTGTTAATGTATTTTTCTACATTGATAGCTGCCATTTTAGCAATTATTGGGTTAAAAAGTTTCTGACAGTATATTTTTTATCATATTCTTTCACCTCCCCAATTATTCCCAAACACTCCCCATCTCACCACCTATTCTACTTCATGTTCTCTAAACAGTATTAAAAAGTCAAAACAAAACCCAAAGGAGAAACATACAAAAGCAACACAAAACAAAACAACAACAACAACAACAACAAAACAACCAAACTTGGGGTCTCTTTTGTGTTGGACAAGTACTCCTGAGCAAGAGACTACTTTGGAGTATGGTTGAAATATACAGTGTTACTGAATTGAGGAAAACTGATTTTCCCTCTCCCAGAAGTTATCAATAGCAAACAGTTTCTTGGTTAGGGATGGGATTTTTGCCCACCTCCCTTTCTTAGACTGGGATTTTGTCTTATTTGTACCTATACAGGTCTTACACATGGTGTCATGGTATTTGTCAGTCCTGTTGTGTCTGGAAGACACTGTTTCCTGGGAATCATCCACCACTTCTGGCTCTTACAATTTTTCTGTCTCCTTTTCCTCCTAGATCCCTGAGCCTTGAGAGGAGGAGTTTTATAAATACATTCCATTGACAACAAGTTCTCCAACGTCTCTCACTCTTAGCATATTATCCAGTTGTCAGTCTTTGTATTAATTACTATTTATTGCAAAAAAAAAAAAGCTTATCTAGAATGAAGTTTGATGCTGCACTTACCTATGACTATAGCAATATGTCATTAGGAATCATTTTATTGCTATGTCCCTTTAACAGAATAACAGTAGTAGGTTTTTTTCCCAGTCTCCTAGTCTCAGGTTCTTGGCTACTTTACTAGTATCAGGTATGGGTTCTATCTCATGGAGCAGGCCTTAAATCCAATTTTTACAAAGTAGTTGGTGACTCCCATAACATTTGTGTCACTGTTGCATTAGTACATCTTATAGGCAGGTCACTGATATAGATCACAGGGTTTGTAGCTGGGAGATATTGATGATTAATGTTCTCTCTGGTAGCATGCATAATACCTTCCAGCACTATGAACTCTAGTCAGTAGGGGTGAAGCTTTTAGTTAGGCACCAGATGAGCTTCTCTATGTTCAATGATGTAAGTAAGTGTTAGCATCAGCAACAGAGTTTTACCATCAAATAATAGCCTATAAGGTTTGGGAGGTTCTCTAGGAACCCTTCAGCCAGAGACTCAACAAGATGTAACTCATTCCTAGAACTGGGGGTTTTACTTGGTAGAATAAAATGAATATTTGAAGTACAGTCTCCCCTCATTATATGGTAACTACATTTAAACTGCGTTCATATATGTGTGTATTTAGAAGCTTCTAAAGTAGATTTCCATATGGTTTTCAAAAGGCCTTTAGTATTAGCTGTCCCTCTCTATATTCCTCCTTTACCCTGTTCTCCCATCCCCCTCTTCACTTAATCCTCCTATTCTAGTTTCCCCTTTATCTCTTTATAACACTGTATTCTATTTCCACTTCCTTGAAAGAGTCCCTTATTTCTCCCCCTGGTCCCTTACAAGCTACCTAACCTGTGTGGTGATTCTAAATTAAATCTTAAGCTTAAATACTAAGATGTTTTTCTTCCATTTTGAGGAAACACAATGATTTGCATAGTAGCTGTATAAGTTTGCGCTCTCATCAGCAATGAAAAAGTGTTTCCCTTTCTCCTGATCCTTAGCAGCATGTACTGTCATTTTTTGTTTTGTTTTTGTTTTTTGTTTGTTTGTTTGTTTGTTTTTTCTGAGACAGGGTTTCTCTGTGTAGCTTTGTGCCTTTCCTGGAACTCACTTGGTAGCCCAGGCTGGCCTCGAACTCACAGAGATCCACCTGCCTCTGCCTCCTGAGTGCTGGGATTAAAGGTGTGTGCCACCAATGCCCGGCCTGTCATTTGTTTATTGATCTTGTCCATTCTGAATGTTGTAAGATAAAATACCAAAGTAGTTTTAATTTTAATTTCCCTGATGGCTAATGATGTTGAACATTTCTTTAAGTATTTCTTAGTCATTTGTGCTTCATCTTTTAAGAACTCTCTGTTTAATTCTGTACCCATTTTAATTGGGTTATTTGTTTTCTTACTGTTCAGTTCTAATATTATACAGTTCTAATGTTCATTTTGAATGTTCAGTTTAATATATTCAGACACAAACTCTCTATCAGATGTATAATTGATAAAGATCTTTTTCCATTCTGTAGGCTGATGTTTTGCTTAAATGATGGTGTCCTTTGCTGCCCAGAGGCTTTTCAGGTTCGTGAGCTCCCACTTTAAATTGTTAGTCATAACTATGCTATGGGTATCCTGCTCAGAAAGTCTTTTCCTGTGCCAATGAGTTTAAGACTATTCATCACCTTCTCTTCTATAAGATTTAGGTATCTGACCTTATGTTGAGAGCATTGTCCATTTGGAATTGAGTTTTGTACAGGGTGATAAAAATAGATCTTTTTGTATTCTTCTACGCACAATCACAATCATCCAGTTTGACCAGCCCCATTTGTTGAAGATGCTGACTTTTCTACAGTGAGTATTTTTGGCTACTTTGTTAAATGTCAGGTGTCCATGTGTGGAATTATTTCAGAGTCTATTATCTATTCCATTGATAGATGTTTGCCTATCAGCACTTGCTTTTTTATTTTTCAAGTTCTGTAATGCAATTTGAAATCAAGGATGGTGATACCCTGACCAGTTCTTTTATTATTCTGGATTGTTTCAGCTAGCCATATCGAGTTTAACATTATATTTCCAATTTCTGTGGAGAAGTATGTTGGATTTTTGCTGGAGATTATACTGAGTCTGTAAGACTGCTTTTGGTAGGATGGTCATTTTCACACTCTCAGTCCCACTGGGGCACAAACATAGGACAGTTTTCATCCAATGGTGTCTTCTTCAATTTCTTAAAATTTTTATCATACAAGTCTTTTACTTGCTTGGTTAAAGTTATTCCAAGAAGGTTTAATGTTATTCTTGAAGGTACTGTTTCTGATTTTTCTTCCTCAGTATATTTGTCATTTACATACATAAATGCTATATATTTGTATGTATTAATTTTGTATCCTCCTACTTTGCTGAAAGTGTGAGTGACTCTAGAAGTTTCCAGGTGGAAATTTTGGGGTCATTTATGTATACTATCATATCATCTGCTCATAAAGATACTCTGATTTCTTCCCTTTCCTGTGATATCCTTTAGTTGTCTTATTGCTCTAGCAAGAACTTCAAGTACTGTATTGAATAGATATGGACAGTCTTGTCTTGTTCTTGACTTTAGAGGAACTGCTTCGAGTTTCTCTCCATTTAAGTTGATGTTAGCTATAGATTTGCTGTAAGTTGTCTTTATTATGTTTAGGTATGCCTCCTTGTATCCCTAGTTTCTCCAGGATTTTTAGCATGACTGTTAGATTTTTGTCAAAGACCTTTTCTGCATCTAATGAGATGTTATTTGGTTTTTGTCTTTCAATCTGGTTACATAGTGGATTACATTTATTAATTTACATATGTTGAACCATCCCTGCATCTTTAAGATGAAGCCTACTTGATGATTGTGGATGATCTTTTAATGTAGTCTTCTATTCAGTATTTTCTTGAGCATTTGTGTATCCGTGTTAACAAGGGATATACAATTTTGTTGTTGTTGTTGTTGTTGAGTCCTAGTGTGGTTTTAAAATTAGGGTAATAGTTGCTCCAGAAAAAGAGTTTTTAAGTGTTCCCTCAGTTCCTACTTTACAGAATAATGTGAGGATTACTGGCATTAGTTTTGTGGTCGTCTGGTTTAATTCTATACTGAGCCAATCATGCCCTGAGCTTTTTTGTTGTTGTTAGGAAATTTTAAATTCTTGCTTCTATTTCTATTGGAGTTATAGGTCTGTTTAAATTGTTTATTTTGTATTGATTTAACTTAGGTATGGTAAGTCAAGAAATCCATCAGTTATTTTTGCGGGGGTGGGGGGTGTTCCAGTTTGGTGGAATATAGATTTTAAAGTATGTCCTTAAGATTTTATGAATTTCCTTCATGTCTGTTTTAAGAACTCCATTTTCATACCTAGTATTACTAGTTTAGAACCTCTCTTTCTTTTGGTTAATTTTGCTAAAGGTCTGTTGATCTTGTTGATTTTTCTCAAAGAAGTAACTCTTTGTTTCACTGATTCTTTGTACTGTTTTTTGATTGTTTGTTATTGTTTCTATTTTAGTGATTTCAGCCGTGGGTTTGATAATTTCTTCACATCTACTCTATTTGGGTATTATTTCTTCTTGTTTTTTCTAGAGCTTTCAAATGTATCATTAAGTAATCAATATGAAATATCTCCAGTGTTTTTATGTGAGTACTAAGTGCCCTAAACTTGTCTCAAACAACTGTCATCATTGATTGTCATAGGTTTGAACATGTTTTCATTTTTCTGAAGTTTTTAACTTTCTCAACACATTTTTTTACTCAGTCGGGAGTTGTTCTGTTTCCATGAGTTTGTAGGCTTTCTGTTGTTGTTTCTGATGTCCAGCTTTAATCTGCTGTAGAAAGTAGGGTATTATTTCAATTTTCTTGTACCTGTTGAGACTTGCTTTGTGTACAAGTATGTGGTCAATTTTGTTCCATGAGCTGCTGAGAAGAAGGTATGTTCTTTTGTGTTTGGGTGAAATGTTCTATAAATATCTGTTAGGTCCATTTGATTCATGATGATATTTAAACCCAGAATTTCTCTGTTTAATTTTTGTCTGGATGACCTGTGTAAGGATAGAGTGGGGTATTGAAGTCATGCACTATCACCTTGTTGGGTTCAACAGGTGCTTTTAGATATAGTAGTGTTTGTTGTTGTTTTAGTGAAATTTGATTCCTTTCTATTTGGTGCATAAATATTTAGCATTGTATTACTCTTGGTAGATTTTTCCTTTGATGAGTATATAGTATCCATCCCTATCTCTTTTGATCAGCTTTAGTTTAAAGTCTATTTTGTCAGATATTAAAATAGCTGTGCCTGTCTGCTTCTTGGTTCCATTTGCTTAGAATGCCTTTTTCCACATTTTTACACCAAGGTGATATCTCTCCATGATGGTGAGGTATGTTTCTTGGGTTCAGCAGGAAGATGGATACTGTTTTCTAATCCAGTCTATTAATCCATATCTTTTTAATTGGGAAATTGAGACCATTTATTAAGAGTTATTATTCAGCAGTTTTTTTTTTTTTTTTTTTACTAATTCCTGTTATTTTACTTTGGTGTTCTTCCCCCCTCTTTTGATGAACTGAAATTTTCCTTTCAGTGTCTTCTGTAGTCCTGGATTGGTGGACAGAAATTGCTTAAATCTGTTCTTGTCATAAAATGTTTTCCTCCTCAGTTAATTGTCATTGACAGTTTTTTTCTGGGTATAGTAGTTTGGTCTGTGGTCTTTCAGGGTCTCTATAACACCTGTCTGGCCCTTCTATTTTTCTGAGACTTCTTTGAAAAGTAAGGTGCTGTTCTAATGGGCCTGCCTTTATATTTGATTTAGTCTTCTTCCTTGGTATCTTTTAATATCCTTTCCTAGTCTTTTCCCATTGTATCTTTTAATGTCCTTTTTGTTATTTACATTTAATGTTTGATTGTTATGTGCAGTATAGAGTCTTGCTCATCTGGTGTTCTGTTTCCTTCTTGCAACTTGATAGACATCTCTTTCTTTATATTGGAGAGATATTCTTAATTAGAGAAAAAAGAGGCCATAAATTTGAAGGGAGGAGGAGGGCATTGCATTGGATGGTTTGGAGGGAGGAAAAGGAAGGAAAATTTTGTAATTTTATTATAATCTCAAAAATGAAACTAAAAATAATAATATTTTTCCATGCCTTTGACTTTGATTTATTCTATACCTGCAATTTGTAGGGTTTTTGTTGTCTATTCCTAGTATCCTAGATTTCATGGATATTTTGTGCCTAAATATTTTTTTAGTTTTAACATTTTCTTTGACTGAGCTGTCCATTTCATCTACTTTATGTTCAAGACTTGAAATTAACTCTTCTATGTCTTTTAATTTGTTAGTGAGGCTTACTTAAGAGTTTTTTTATTGATTTCCTGAATTTTTAATTTTGAGTTTATTTCAGCTTGGCTTTTCTTAGGAATTCTATTTCTTTATTGAATTCTACTTTTATATCTCAAATTATTTTCCTTATTTCATTCAACTGTGTGTTCATGGTCTTAATTGAGACATTTATTCATATCTTCTCTAAGGTCCTTGAGCATATTCATAATTGCTGTTCTGAAGTCCTTGTCTTACGCTTCAGCAAAATTGCTTTTCTCAGGGCATTTTTCAACTGGGTCGGTGGTGGGGGAGGCACATTGTCTTGGTTGTTCATGTTTTTTGCACTTAGGTCTAGGTATCTAGAGTTACATTTGTGGTGTTTCTTGGTATAGTGATCTGGTCTTCCCTTTTATTTAGTTAAGTGTTGAGTTATCTAAAAAAAAAAAATGTCTATGATTTCTTGCAAGCCAGGGCTACCAGTAACAAACTCCTTTAATTTCTGCTTGTCTGAGAAGTATTTCCCTTTCACTTTTAAAGAATAATTTGGGGGGCATAGAATTCTAGTTTTATGTGGTTTAGGTCTCTCAAATTTTCAACTATATTATATTTTCTTCTTGCATTCATGGTTTCTAAGAAGTCAAATATAAGTTTTATATTTTAAGTAAGATCTATTTTTTCCTCTAATTTATTTCAATACTGTTTCCTTACCTTTGGTTTTCTGTGGTTTTGGTACGATACACCTAGCGTTAATTTCATTTGGTTTGATGTGGTTTCATCTGGTGTTCTACCATCTATTTCAGCATTCAGTTGCGCTTACATCTATGATTTGGTATCTGATAATAACTTGAAGAAATTCTCAGTAATTTTTGCTTCAAATATCCTTATTTTTACCTTTTAACGCTTGCACTAGGCATACAGTAGACAGTTTTAGTTGCTTGACAGTTCTTGGATTTTCTTTCTATATTACAAAGTATCCAGGTTTGAGGATTTTTGGTTGTTATTATTTTTGTTTTATTTTGCTGTCCTTTTGATGTCTGCTTCTGTAAGTTTCTACTGATATACACTCAAGCTTAATTTCTTTTCTCTCCCAATTTTTTTTCTGACATTATCATTACAGACACTTGATTTAGGTTTTCTTCACAAGTACTGGTTCCTACAAAAGCTCTGCTCGAAGGTCTCTTACCTGCTAAGGTGTGAATCTCTATATTTGTCCAATTAATTCAACTCATAGCTCAATACATTTCAATAGCATGTCAGTTCTCTCCTACATGTAAGAAAGATTGCCGTTTTTCAGTTTGCTTAATTATTTAGAATGCTTTTATATGACTCCTAAGCTATTTTCATGCCAAGACAAAAACCAGAAGTGCCTGTCTTCCAATTTGAATACCAGTTTTGCACATGCGTAATTCCACAACACCATGTTTTAAGCATTTATATTAACCAACTGAATTGTGCAGACCTTAAGTTGTTCATAACACAACTTAAAAATAAAACCATCATTAAATATTATGAATGATATCATCAAGAAGCTATGTAGTTTATTGTAATAAGAACACACTTTCCACAATTCTAATTTTAATCTTAAAGCTTAAATTTCATCATTGGTCACATATATTTGCAACTGTTTGCCATGAAGTAAGAGGTTCATTACTTCATTTTTAGAAAGAAGTCTGTAAAATGTTGATGTTTTGAATAACCACAGTTGCTCTATTCACGCTCCTTTTTATAAAAATTACATTCCATGAAAAAGTGACCAGTTTGGCTCACAATGAAAACCTATACAATAACCATCATACTTCTTTATGCAGCAAAAAGTATCAATATGGATTCATAGTTGAGATTTAATCAAGTTATAATTTTAATCAAGAATTTTAAAGTAAAACTGACTTTTTAATGTGATGCCCAGTCAATTGCTGTGCTGAAAAAAACCTATAAAATATAGCATATACAATTCTGTACAGTATATACTACTTAAAATGAAAACAAACAGTGACATTACTGGATCATGTATTATTACTTGTTATTTTAGAGGGCACTCTTTCTATTTATATAAAACAGTGTAAAACAGTATGCTCTGTTGTATTCAGGCAGCTGCTCCATACATTTATGTTTGCTATGTCTCTTAACTGCGCTGATACATATTATCTTGGTTTGTATAAGCATGCTATATGACATTCAAGTGAAAATGAAATTGACGAAAGACACATTTCTCAGAATGTACATCTTCCACACTTCCATCTCCACTCCATTTTTAAAGCAACAAACACTATATTTAGAGATCACTCAGATGTTGATTACACAACCTTGGATAGATAATTCATTTACTTTGATCCTCAGTTTCTCAACTATAAAATGGGATTATTTTAAAGTATTATAAAGGGGGAAGATACTCTAAATAACATCACCTGGTACATACATATTCAGATGGTAATTCTCAATATCTAAAAATGAAAAACAAAACAAAACAATGCTGGTGACCTAGAATCCAATCAGTCTAGTGAAGGTGAAAGAAAAAAATCGCACTTATTTGAAGCCACATAGGATTTCAAGGTTGGCAAATACAGTCAAAAGGATTGTTGCTATTAGGTAATATAAAATGGAAACTGTACTTATAGCTTTAAATGGCAAGTGTGCTGGTAATGCATCTTTTGTTATTCAGAAACCATGGTTAGGGCTGACAAAAATTAAACTACTGTGTAAAATCATATATTTAAAAAAATCAGGTTCAGAGAAAGACTAGAAACCCTTCATCATCTGGGCTACATATAACAAACAACATTCATATGACTGTAATGCTAGCACTCAGAGTCAAGTTTAAGGTCACCTTTAGCTAGGTTATAAATTTAAGTTTATTCTGGAAAGGAAGGAAGGAATAAAGGAAGGACAGAAGGAGGGAGGGAGGGAGGGAGGGAGGGAAGAAGAGAGGGAGGGAGGGAGGGAAGGGGTATTGGGGATACGTATTAGTTACTTTTCTCATTTTTGTGACAAAATACCTTCTAAGAGAGCATTTATTTTGGCTTACAGTTTGAATGGATACAGTCCATCATGGCAGTGAAGATATGGCAGCAGGACTGTGAAATGTTTGGTCATGTTGCATCTGAAGTCAAGAAACAGAAAGCAGGTAAGAAATGTGATCATGCCATAAAACCTCAAGTCCCATCCCCAGGAACCCATTTCTAGCAAGTTTCTGCCTCCTAAAGGTTCTTCAACCTTCCAAAAACAGTACAAACATCTGGAAATCAAACTGTTAAATGTGAGTGTCTGGGAGACACTTCATAGTCAAGGTGTAACTTCAATCTTCAGGTAGTTTCTGGGAAGAAGTCTATTGTACTTCATAAATCTATTTTTGGTTCTGAGCTTAGCCTTTTTTTAAGTACATGCACATATATTTTTACATAAAGATATTTTGACGGGTGGTGTTGGCGCATGCCTTTAATCCCAGCACTCGGGATGCAGAGGCAGGGAGATCTCTGTGAGTTTGAGGCCAGCCTGGTCTACAAAGCAACTTCCAGGAAAGGCGCAAACCTACACAGAGAAACCCTGTCTCAAACCCCCCCCCCCAAAAAAAGATATTTTGAATTGACAAATTAACATATAAACCAGTTGAGAAAAACAAACGAAACATTATAAACTTTAATCCACATACAACTAAGCAAATTAGCATCAAATGTTGAACTGAGGGTCATAAGAAGTGATACAGAAAGTTCTCATAGCATTTGAGGTTCTGACTCTATTTGTTAATGAGCTGATGGGTTTGAAGAAATGCCTCAATATCTTTTTTATTTTATAATTAATTTAATTTTACATGTCAGCCACGGATTCCCATGTCCTCCCACTCTCCCTCCCCCCAGCACACCCCCCATTCCCATCTCCTCCAGGGCAAGGACTCCCCTGGGGATTCACCTCAGCCTGGTAGATTCAGTTGAGGTAGGTCCAGTCCCCTCCTCCCTTCACCCAGGCTGAACAAAGTGTCCCAGCATAGGCCCCAGGTTCCAAAAGGCCAGCTCATGCACTAAGGACAGGTCCTGGCTCCACTGCCTGGGTGCCTCCCAAACAGTTCAAGTTAATCGACTGTCTCACTTATCCAGAGGGCCTGGTCAGTTCCATGGGGGCTCCTCGGCCATTGGTTCATAGTTCATGTGTTTCCATTGGTTTGGCTATTTGTCCCTGTGCTTTTTCCAATCATGGTCTCAATAATTCTCACTCATACAATCCCTTCTCTTTCTCGCCAATTGGACTCCCAGGGCTCCACCTGGGGCCTGGGCATGGATCCCTGCATCTGCTTCCATCAGTCACTGGATGAGCATCCTCTCATGACAGGGTTTTTGGC